>NC_064629.1:594388464-595047353 GCF_023864275.1 Schistocerca cancellata
GAGTGAGGGAGAGAGAGAGGCAGGAAGTGACCCTGGCATCGAATTTCAAAGGGGTGCCGATACCTGATGCTTTGCTTGTGGAGGATTAGCATGGTCCAGCAGCTGTAGCAATCCCTGAAAGGTGGCGTGCTCAGTGCGGTGCGATCGGCCCGGCAATCAGCGACGTGATCAGGAGTTTGTTTTCGCCAGATGTGTTTAGCGACATCTGTGACGGTGTAATTACGTGTGTGAGTGTTTCATGACACTATTCCTTGTACGATCGGAATAAAAAAAGGACCGTAATTGTTTAAATACTCCATACTGACTTGTCATCCACAAATTGTTTAAATAAACAATATTCCATACACTGTAGTCAATTTCCCAACAAATTCTTTAAATAAATAAATAAACTATATTCCATAAACTACCTTGTATTCCATAAACTGTTTAAGTAAACAATATTCAACACATTTCCTTGCCTACCAGAAACTGTCTGATCAATATTCCACACACTGCAATCGATTTCCCGCCGGTCAATCATTATTCCCAAAAGGGGGCTATGTCCACCAAGTAAAACTGTCTCACACAATAGGTTATCGATTTACTTAATTAGTGAGTAAAATTGACAGAGTGGGAGGGGGGCTATTCGAATAACTGAAGCCTGATCTGAAGCAGCTCGTGTTCGATGACATATTGGGAGGAGAAAAGTGGTGTAGAACTGAACAGTAGGTTAAAGGAAGGGGAGGGGAGGGCGAAAGGAGGGGGTAGGTTGGGGATTTCCCAGAGGGGGAATAACGAAGGAACGAAGCTCAGAACTGGCCTTCAAAAGCGTGCGAAATTCAAAAAGTGGCTTAGAACTGGTCTGGAGGGGAGAGGGGGGGAGGGAGGAGCCATGTGCAGGCTGGGGAAAATCCAAGACGCCATCAGGGTGGTATGGTTAATTAATTGATCAATTTAATTAATTTTCATAATTAATTTGATGTCAATTTGATATAAAGTCATGTAGAAGAACTGTAGGTTAAGAACTGGCATGATGCAGAACAATAAGTTAAGGCATAATGTCATCATAGACCCTGAATATATGTTTTTCCGCGAATGTATGCTAACTGCAATGTGACATGACACCGCCATCACCCCACTACTGCTCAGCCAATCGGCCGCCTAGAATTACTATGAGGTAAAATGAATTTAATGTAGACTGAACGCTACTGGGCCCAGGGCTCAGGGAACGCTGCGGCCAGACCCGGTTTCTGGCCATTGAGGTGCAGAGACAATGAGTGTGTCGTTTCAAACGAATAAACCCCAGAGCTGTGAATTGGGATGGTGGTTGCTTGCATTGCATTTGTGGCATAATATGCTCCAGGAGATGGTGGAATGTCAGACACTCTTAAAGATGACCAAGTTACGGCTCTTTGAGATTCGACAGTAACCCACATCAAATATTAATGCAAATCTGTATGCATTTGCAGTCTCAGAAAAATGTGGTGCATTCATTGACACAATGATGTCTCAATATCTTCAGAACTACAGAAGTTAATACCTCACAGCGAATAAACATTTTCACAATGACCCTCTGAATTAACAACTTTAAATCGCTTCATGCGATTTCAACAAACGTTACTTCAGATGATAGCATTGAACTATAGCTATCATCCCTGGAAGCTACGTATCTGTATCTATTTTATTTATTGATTTTCGAAGTCTTTTACATCTTTTTCATTATGCAAATGTTTGACAGAACATCGTATTCTCCGCACTCACACAGCAAATGAATGCAGCATGAATACCGCATATCTTGTCATACTTGTATTTTTATTTAATGAATTGTTTACTACTGTGCCAGTAACTTTATTTAAATGTTGGTTGCAAGTGTTATTAAAACACTGTCCTAATATGAAAATGGTCAATCACATGTGTTAGTGGACATCACAACTAAAAAGAAAATCAAAAGATGCTTCTGTCAAGAAGGCATCAATAATTATTTAAAAGATATTTAATGACAATCTGTTGTCATTTATCATGAGCACACTTGCGTAAGAATACTGTCATATTTACTTATGCCTTTTGTCGTAGCGGTCCCTTATTGTTAGAGGGCCCGCAGAACCGACACGCAAGATGGGTTGCTAACCCCCTTTCAGCACCGCGGAGAGAAACATCGCCAGTGGACAGAAACAGCAACAGACTTTCAAAATAAACACGGAACTACTTCGCCAGACAACATGTAACAGTGTTCCACCAATCGGAATTCATATGACTGCTGTAACACTCCGCCGACCTGGCCTAGACCGTCAGACCGGCTATCTCGTGCGAACAGAAACCAGACTGTCGCCGTGTTTTTTAATTGTTCCTGTCTATTTACTATGTGTTTTAATCAGCTTCGCCGACCGTATTGTTTTTATATTTTCTTCGTATCTTTTTCTCCATGTTTCAGTTTTTAACAGTCACCGTTTTATCGCCTGCTTTCGTTTGTTTTTCATATCTCCTGATTCTGTTTTTTTTTTTTAACTTTTTGCAGGCTGCAGAGCGGCGTATTGTGCTGCCGCCAGCACGCCCCCCTCCCCCTCTGGGGGGAATCGAAATCCAATAAAAGAAGGAAAAGTCAGACCGGCAGTGTTTACCAACCGCTAGGAACAGCTCTGGCCAGTACTTACACCGGCCGTAGCCTTTCATTCACTCGCCGTAGTCTTGTAGTAGCACGTTGTATTTTGTAGAGTAGTTTTGGTCAGAGTTGTGAGATTTTTTTGTTTGTTCTGCGTTTAAGACTTAGTGTATGCCAAGAAGGCGTTTTTACTTTATTTCTAATAAAGTGTTTTCAAATTGACTGTTAGTTTTTTCCTCCCGACCGCAGGACACTACAGTTATTGGCGACGAGGATAAAACTTTCATTTTCGAACGGATGGCCTCCTCTGAGGAGCTTCTTCAGTCCTTGGTGGAAACTAGACAGCAGATCAGGCAGCGCTCATGCGTTTAGAAATTCACTGTAACTCGCCAGCATTGCAAGAAGTAGCCCATAGGGTCGATTCCATCGCAGGTAAATTGAACACGTTACACGTGGCTCCACCGACGTTTCCGGCTTTCGATAGGTCTGGTCGAACCATGGTCATATTATGTCGAACGGTTGGAACAACATTTACTGGCACATGGAATCCACGACGGAAATCGAAGTCGGTTTTTTTTTTTTTCAGTGACAGTCGGTCCACAGGTGTATCGTTTAATACAACAATTGAACCCTGAGCAGTCCCCACCAGATCTCTCATTTACTCACATAAGAGCTGCCCTATTGAGTACTTTGACACACAAATACGTCACCTCCTCCCGTCATACTTTCTTTCTTGTCGAAAGTCTCCAGGTCAGACTTACCGGGAATGGATTACGACGCTCTAGGGTCTTTCCCGCGATTGTAAATTACGGTGCGCCAACGTCGCTTGCAAGCAGTCTTATGCCACTTCGTTGATTCGCGATATGGTGGTGTTTCACGCACCAGACAAGGGTCTTCGGGCTGATATTTTGAAGTTACAGTACCCGTCCCTCGACACCTGTCTACCGTGCGTTTGAACAGTCTCACTGGCTTCAACCAACGCGCCTTGAGGCAGCTGTTTTCGCGTCTCGCCCGTTGTCTAGCACCGAGCGGCAGCCTCGTCGAGCCGTTGGCCTACTCCGTGACAGGAAGTCTTTCACCCGGCTTCCATCCTGTCAGGACTGTTTCCGGACTCGCCAACGGTCGGAGTGCCCCCACCGGCGAGCAAGATGCACGGCTTGCAGCTATATCACCGTGGTGTGTCAGGGTTCACAAAAACTTCGCGTGGATGCCACGCTTCCTGCGGACGCACAGGCTCGTCGCGAATCGTCACCTCAGAACCCGAAATCCTTGCATTCAACTGACGGCCAAGTATTCTTCATCATTCCCCAGTCGGGTGCCCGTTTTCTCATTACCTTGGAGGTCGCGCATATTCCGGTGGTCTTCCAAATTGACACTGCATCGTTCGTCTCCATTGTGGATGGTGCCACATACCAACGTTTGGGTTCGCCGGCTTTATACCCGTACACTAGCGCCTTGCGCAGTTTCAGTAAATACTCTATATCCGTGACGGCGTTTTTTCCATACAAATCTCTTACAACGGTCGTTTCTTTACCGCTCAGTTTTTGGTGGTCGGATCCCCTGAAGTGACTAATCTTCCGGGTGCAGACATTTTTGGTCGTCTGGGTTTATCAGGACAGGACGCGGTACAAGCAGTGTCGATTCCCTCATCGGATACTCTCCTCGCCCCGTTGCTCAGAAAATACGACACGTTGTTCTTATCCTCCACGCCAGGAGTGAAGGGTTTCATCGTGCATATTCAGTTTCTTCTCTCTGCTGCTCCTCCTTTTTTTTAACGGCCACCCGGTCTCCTTTGCTCTCCGAGACAGGGTCCAGGTGGAACTTCACCGCTTACAGGATGAAGGCATCCTTTCTCCCGTCACGAACAGTCGCTGGGCGACGCCTATCGTGATAGTCGAGAAGCCGAACGGTGCTTTACGCAGCTGTGGCCATTTTAAGGTCACGGTCAATTCTCAGTCCGTCATCGATAAATCACAGCAGATCCTAATCATCAATACCCCGTGTGGCCTTTTCCGGTACAACGGCCTCCCGTTTGGCATTGCCAATGCCCCCGCCATTTTCCAACGTTACTTGGAACGCCTCACAAGCCAGGTGCCGGGGGCGCCAATTATCTGGACGATATCATCGTCAGTGGCTCGCCCGCGGTGGACATTGCGGACAAGCTGGACCGGCTGTTTCAGGTTTTTTAACGAGGCTAACTTGCGTTGCCAGAAAGAAAAGTGTGACTTTGTTGCGCGAGAGGTCAGCTATGTCGGGTTTACGATTGATGCCTGCGGCCTACACACCTCTAAGGAGTATGTCGAGGTGATTCAGAACCTGCCTCTTCCCACCAACGTGAAACAACTGGAGTCCATCCTCGGTCAAATCAACTATTAGCGGCGTTTTATACCCCACACTGCCGAAATTTCGGCGCCCCTGACCGGGTTATTGCGCAAGGGTGCGCGTTGGGTATGGGACACCGCGTGTGAGCTGGCATTCACACGTCTCAAGTCAGCTCTCTCCCGCCCTCCTTTTCTGGCAGCTTACGACCCTTCTCTGCCCCTCATCATTGCCACCGACGCCTCGGTCTATGGCCTGGATGCAGTCGTCTCGCAAGTGGTCGACGGCGTTGAGAGGCCGGTGGTTTTCGCATCCAAAAAACTGACCGATGCTCAAACCAAATATAGTCAAATTGAGAAGGAAGTTTTGGCGCTGGTTTCTGCCCTGACGAAGTTCTACGATTTCGTGCATGGTCGTCATTTCACGCTGCAGACCGATCACAAACCTTTGGTTTCTTTGTTTCACCCAGGTGCTACAGTGCTCACCCGGACGGGGCGCCGCCTCCAGCGTTGGGCGCTCTTCTTGCGACGTTCGACTGTGATATTGTCTCCCGCACATCTGAACGGCACGCAAAAGCTGATTTTCTGTCCCAGGTGCCTGCCGGGGTGGATCGTGAGTTTGACGTTCACCTCTTAGTTGGCTCAGATGGCTCTGAGCACTATGGGACTTAACTGCTAAGGTCATCAGTCCCCTAGAACATAGAACTAGTTAAACCTGACTAACCTAAGGACATCACACACATCCATGTCCGAGGCAGGATTCTAACCTGCGACCGTAGCGGTCGCGCGGTTCCAGACTGTACCGCCTAGAGCCGCTCGGCCACTCCGGCTGACTCCCTTCTTGGTTTGTTTCCATATGGACCTGGACATGGACGCAGCTATGGATGCGCTTCCGTTGGATGCCGGTGCGGGCCGGCGGGCCACCACTCAGGATCAGACACAGCAAGCTCTCTGCCGCCAAATCGCTGCTGGTTCGCCCACCAGCCGTCATAGCGTCCGCAATGCAGAGATCCAGCACTTTTGGGATCATTGGCACAGTCTCTCTTTCTGCAGTGGCTTTATCCTTTTGCAGAGCGACTCCAACATTCCCCGGGTCGTCATACCACATGCGTTACGCCACCATGTCCTCGACCTTCTCCACATTGTCCATTGGGGCATTGGGGCTGGTCTGCCGACACCTATATTGGTGCGGTACAGATAAAGACATTGCCTCCATCGTGTCAGCCTGCACCACGTGCTGAACACGTCACACAGCACCCCTGCACCAGTATTTTTCGTGACCAGATGCTGCTACTCCAAGAAAACGTCTCCATTTGGATTTCGCAGGGCAGTTTCATGGTTCCCAGTGGCTCATACTGATCGACTCCGGGTCGGGATACCATTATGTGTCCCACAAGATGAGCACCACTTCTGCTGAGACTATCAAAATTCTCTGGAGCCCCTTTACTGTCGAGGGACTCCCCAAAACGAGTGTTATGGATAACGGTCCACAGTTTACGTCGATCGAGTTTAAACAATTCTGTACTGCCAATGGAATTTCCCTCGTCCATACCGCCCCATTTCACCCTGCATCAAACGGCCGCTCGGAACGTTTTGTGTGGACATTCAAGACCCAGCTCGATAAGCTGCTGAGCCATCACCCTTCGGAGGAGACCGTGCTTCTTTTCTTGGCTACGTACTGCGCCGCCCCCGTGCCGGTAATAGTCCAGCGGAGGAACTTCACGGTCGACCATTCCGCATTCCCTTATCTGTCCAGGTTCTCGAGGTTTCTCATCCTCCCGCCTGCACGCTGACGCACTCCTTTCGCATCGGGCAGGAGATCTGGGTGCGGACCTTCTCTCATCCACGGGAGCGCTGGGCGCCTGCCGTCGTCACCGAGCTCCGCGTCCGGGCGATGGCGTCTCTCCGGTGGGACGACAGTTCCGCCGCCCGCTGGCACCTCAACCAGCTCCGCCCCCATCTGTTGGACCACGACGCCCCGGGACGCTGCCGACCTCCCTGTGGCGGAACCTCCACTTCCGCGTCCGCCTCAGCCGCTGTCTCCCCCGCCAGCTGCCCGTGCTGCGTCGCGCGCCTCCCGCCCTGCCGGCCACGAACCCATGGACGTCGACCAGGTCGCCCCTATTCCTATGGACGTTTGTGGTGCTGTGCATTTTTTTCCCAGAGGGAAAAATGTCGTAGCGGCCCCTAATTGTTAGAGGGCCCGCAGAACCGACACGCAAGATGGGTTGCTAACCCCCTTTCAGCAGCGCGGAGAGGAACATCGCCAGCGGACAGAAACAGTAACAGACTTTCAAAATAAACAGGGAATTACTTCGCCAGACAACATGTGACAGTATTCCACCAATCGGAAATCATATGACTGCTATAACGCCCCGTCGATCTGGCTTTATAAGCACGAATAGACCGTCAGACCGGCAGTATTTACCACAGCTCCGGCGAGTACTTACGCCGGGCCTAGCCTTATATTCACTCGCCTTACTCTTGTAGTAGCACGTTGTATTTTGTAGAGTAGTTTTGGTTAGTATTTTCTTCCATTGTCTTGTTTCCTTACCTGTTTTGGTATTACAGAGTTGTAGGTTTTTCTTGTTTTTTTTCTGCATTTAAAACTTAGTGTATGCCAAGAAGGAGTTTTTGCTTTAATTGTAATAAAGTGTGTTCAAATTGACTGTTGGTTCTTTCCTGTCGACCACAGGACACTACATCTTTATTTATAAATACTGTAAATTACCTGAGTGTGACAGAGTGCTTATAACGTTTCTCTATTTACGTACTGTTGTAATATGTTAGATTAGTCCGAGAAGTGATCAAGTGAGTCAAACCTGTCTGTAGAAGTTGATAACGGTGTATTTTTGGTGCGGAAGGCCTCCAGCCAATGAGGGTTGGACAGTAACAGAACACTGCTGGAGTCAAGTCGAGACTGGAACATTTGTAAGGAAGAGCACAAGGGACCGATTCTGGACACTTTATGGAGTCCTGCCTGTGATAACGAGTGTGATTCGATGGTCGAGTTGTTTGATTCGGGGCGGTGAACGGCCACTATCATTCTAACATTCTGCGTGGTGTCTGTTTGTACTATATCGTGTCTCCCTACCACTTTCGCGCAACGACTCTCTGAGCGTGTTGTTTTAGGGAATTGACTAGTTTGAACCTGGGACCTGATGCTGGTAAGGAGACGTCAGACCACACATGACATGTAGAGTTCAGAAGAGGTCAGTGAGACTAGCGATGATATAACCAAATACTTAATGATTTAAGAGTCAGCTCCACTGCACTCCCTGTAAAAGAATCTTAATACTAACTAAATTTAGTGGAAGGGGTTCAAGGCTTTCCTATTTTTAGTTAGCTGGTAAAATAACGTCGAAAAAGCAGTTAAGTTAACCATTTAAAATTTTATTCTACTCAAAAAACATTGTTTATAAATTGCACTATTGATAAAAGGAAATGTTTTAATACAGGATGGTAAAAACCAACTGCGTTCAACAAAAATGTGAACGAATATTCCCTGAATGGGTTTTGCAAGTTCTACAGTGGATCGAAGGATGACCTGTGCCATATCACATCTATAATCTAGGTTTAAATTAAGTTTCACAAAAGAGAAAACTATCAAAATGGTCTACAGTGACCCTCAATTATCTTTAATTACTTATCTAACTTGTCGTAAATTACAGTGGCTGATGTGGCTTCTCAATAACTATATAACAGCAAAATCATCGCGTTTCAGATTTTTACTTCAAGTGGCAAATGTGAACACCATGAGCTTTAATTGACGATCGACACTAGTATTACGCAAAAAGGGGGTGTAACAGATGAGACTTCTGCAGTTCTGAGTGAAGCTTTATGCGCTGTTATGCGGCATCGCGTGCGTTCATTACCTTGTCGGTGTTCGTCAGGGGGCGGCAGGCAGCACAGCTCCGCTCACCTCGCCGTTTCGGAAGCAACTCTCTCCTAACTTCTCCTTGCTACAAATTACCGAAGTTGGTTTAAAAAAACTATCTGGCTGTGTTTTCATCTGACCAATCAGGGTCTCAATGTTAACCTTATGCTCCACCTACAAAAATTCTGTCTATCCAATGAGAAACGTTATACTTTTAGTGGTGGGGCAATGTTTTTAAAGTTTGCAACATAACAGAGACGCGAAAAAGTCTCACGCTAAAACTTGCAGCTGGTGTGGTCCTTTTAGTGTTATCGCAAGATCTAAACTGTTCTTCTGGAGAGCTATATCTTTTAACATGGGCTGGGGGGGTGGTCCTGACGTAACAGAGATGCGAAAAAGTCTCACACTAAAACTTGCAGTTGGGGTGGCCCTTTTTGTGTTATCGTAAGATCTATACTGTTCTTCTGGAGGGCACTAGCTTTTAACATGGGCTGGGGGGTGGTCCTAGCGGTTAGCTGGCGACGTGGGTGTCCGTCCCTTTTCGTAGGGCCTTCCAGCTTAACACGGTTCTGCTCTCGGCTTCTGTTCTCGTTTCTCCCCTCGGAACTGCGTCTGTCTCATAGTGGGAAGGTATGACATGCATTTAGGCATTCTTGTGTTAGTCTGTGGTATTCCATTTTCTCACTCGTTACTCGTATTACTTTGGTTAATTTAATGTCACGATTTATTCGGAGCTCTGTGACATACTACTGGATTTGCTTATCATGTCAGGGTTTTCATGGAAGGTGTTGGATTTGCCTGACACCTTACATCATACTTCTGAAAGGACTTAATAATTCGAGAGATGTGAATGTGCTCCAGAGGAGGACTCTAATTTTTACCTTTTGAAATATGTAATACGCATAGAAAGTGTATGAGTTACTATTCCTTGTATTGTGTGTGTATATTTGAGAACCATAGTGTTGAACTTTGAACTACTTTGAACTGGTGAATCTTTCATGTATTGTGATCACGAAATGGACTTAGGTTACGCGAGTCTGTTATGACTATTTAGTTTGGGGATTTTGCTACCATTATCGCATCGCTCTCAACGTAACTTTACTGTATTTCATAAGAGTATTTTCTCTCTGTATTTTAACTGAATATCGCAGGACCACTTCCTGTCTACTTGAGATGCCATATCTTGAATAAACTTTTTTCAACATTATTCTCTGACATCTACATCAGTTACAGACATTAGAATAGAACCCATTTTTTGTGAAATAGTTTGATTAGCTTTTATTTTAAATTTCTGTGTATTTTATTAACTCCCAATTCTAAACTCATCAGTACTGATTTATACTACTTCTTTCCTCTGACAGATGTACGATACTTGTTCCTGTCTAGGACAATTCTGTCCCTCTATCTATGTCTTGATTGTACACACCAATTGATGCTGGTTGGGGGTATTGCTTTTTCCTCTTTTGAAGAAAATCTCTTTACATACTTAAGAGGAGGTCCTGGACGAAATCGACGAAAAATGAATTTATTTTACATAATTTGCAACCCTGAAGTATATACATTATGCCTACAAAAGGATTTTTGATTGTGGAAGTATTTTAGAAGTTAGAGCGTGTTGAATGGAATAGTAGAAGCCAAGTGTAGGTTTTGACTCAGTTTTAGAAAGCTAACTTGAACACTTGCTCTATTCGCTGACTCGCTATCTTTAAAAGAGTTACCCATAACCAATGCTTGGTTTCCACTATTTTTCCCAAAATTCATGTCTAACTCACTTATTTTTCATTGATAAACTGTATATTTTATAATAAATTATTTAGAACATTAACAGAAATAAATACTTTTCCTTGTCATGTTCACTTATTATTTAAAAAATATTTTTTCATACAGAGAGTGTATATAAGAAAATAGTAAATGAATTAAGAGTACCCAAAATTTTCCTAATTCTTTCTTCTTGTGTAGTTGTATTATTGATATGAACAGTTGACTTTTCATGTTTTTTTAACGATTCCTTTACTACAGTTCTACCATATTCACATGTAACTTTAATTTTCCATTATTCCTTACTACATTCTTTACATTTACTACGATATACATCTTTCTGGTACCTATAAATGAAATTCTTGAATGTTTTTCTCCATACAATTACTACACTTCTTTAGTTGTGTCTTATTACCCATTAACAGGAAAAATAAATTTCTTTAAAAAAATTTTTCAGGGTAAATTTCAAATCATGAAGTTCATTATCTTTATTTTTAAGTTTCTTGATTCCTTCATATTTCAGTTTTGTTATTCTCTTCTTCAAAAGGTAAAGACCACAGTTACTAATTATTTTAAATATCTATTAGGTATAATAATTTTAAATTCATTACTGAGTTATAAACATATTTGTTCTCCATATCTGGTAGGTAAATAGTCACACTCAGTAATATTACAAAAAGTATTTACTTCTAACTCATTATTTGCTTTAAACAAATTAGTATTGCTAATGTTGTTGAGTTCTTTCAGAAATGTTTCCATTTTCACAGAAAATTTTTATTACATCTTATTAGTATGTATAATATCCATATGTTAATGTATCTGTTTTGTGTTCTAAAATATACCTTTCATCATGATGTGCACTCAATGTTTTCTTGTTTATTTCACCTGTGTATATTTCGTGTTTTTCACTTCAAATCATATTAATTCTTCTGTATTGTTCTCTATTATTACACAAACAGTCTTTATAACCTTCTAAGCTTATTCTATTTTTATCAATGTAGTTGTCAACTACTTGAGATTTTTCGCTATTTTATCACCAGTGCTATCAGCATACATATTTTCTCTTTGCCACAAAATTCTTCAATTATTTTTCCATTACATTCATCTTTCATTTTTGCTCAAACTTTCTTTTTTCCTTGACGAATGCCATAAATATTATTTTCAGAATAATCACTACTATGAAATTTATCAATCATCATTTTCATATCTTCATACAAATCTTCAATCTGTATGTTGTAGACACTATTTTCTCTATCTTGATTTTAAAAAAATTTAATATTTTCTCCATATTTTGGTTTCATTATTCTTCTTTTTATTATTATACTCATACCAACATAGAAGGGCTTATTAAATATGATTTTTGACTTTTTCATATTAATAGCAACAAGATTTTCATTAAATAAAGTTATTTCCCAAATCTTGGCTTTGCTATAATTTTACCACGGTTTTCACTATCTGGCACAAATTTCCCATCCACTATGTTTCTTGTATTTTCCATTGTCTTACCAAATACTGAATTATTCATTATCTTATAGAAATCTTTTTCAAAATCGTTTATGGCTTTAGTTCTCATTCTGTATTTAAATCTATATATTTCTACAAGCAATCTGTCAGTTTAAATTTTAAAATGTTATGTATTTTCGTTACTTTCATTCTTAGAGAGAAATGCTGTTTAAATTTCTATAGTGAAACGCAGAATCATGCTCATAATTCAGAGTATTCAGTAAATTATTTTCCTTAATTCCAGGAGCCAGCCACAGTAGCCGAGTGGTTCTAGGCACTTCACTCTGGAACCATGCGACTGCTATGGTGGCAGGTTCGAATCCTGCCTCGGGCATCAATGTGTGTGATGTCTTTAGGTTAGTTAGGTTTAAGTAGTTCTACGTTCTAGGGGACTGATGACTTCAGATGTTAAGTCCCATAGTGCTCAGAACCATTTGAACCATTTATTTCCAGGTATTATTTTATTTTCAGGAGCCAATGACAAATATTGATGTAAATCATGCAATTCTTTAGGATATTTTAAACTAATGTTTTTTAAACTAATATTTCAAACTATTGTTGCATATTTATAATCTTCATCACTTATTTCATAGTCTTTCAGTATATTGTAAAATTGTTGTTTTGTTGGTAACCATGTCTCTTCAAACTTCTTAAAGAATCCATATGATGATATGGATAAGCACCCTTTCTGATCACTAGATTGACTAATTTTTCCAGGAAAAATTTTCTAATATTTTTCCTTTGATCTCTCTTCAAATTTTATGAAAGTATGTCAGATGATAAAGGCATAAATTTAAATGTATCAGTAAATCTCCTGTTGATATTTTCTTCCTTCTTACCAAAACTGATGTCCACCTTGGTAGCTGAGTGGTCAGCATGGTCGAATGCTGTGCTAATGGGCCTGGGTTTGATCCCTGTTTGGGTTGGAGGTTTTCTCCACTGAGGGACTGGGTGTTGTGTTTCATTTATCATGATCATATCATCCCTATCGACATGCAAGTTGCCAAAGTGGCATCAATTTAAAAGACTTGCAGCAGGCGACAGTCTACCTGACAGGAGGTCCTAGCAACATGACATTTCATTTTTCACCAAAACTGATGTGTTTCAGGATGTGTAGATCGCTTTCGATATTCGTGGAGTTATGGTTTTTGTTCATTAGGTTCATTAGGTGTTCTGTGAAAGTTGAATGAGTGCTGTCATTCTTTAGATCTCTCATGTGCTCTGTGTACCTCGTTCGGAAATTTCTGCTTGTTTGTACTATGTACTGGGCCTGACAAGAGATACATGTGAGGTGGTATATTCCAGAATTGCTCCATCTGTCTGCTGTTCTTCTGCCTGGTCTTATCCTTTCTTGAACTGTGTTGCTTTTTCTGAATAATATTGCGATCCCTTGCTTTTTCAAGATGTTTCCAAATCTAAGTGATATTTTGTTTTTGTTGTTAGCGTGTACTATCTGTCTGTTTTTCCTGATTTAGTATGGTCTGCTGTGTTGTCTGTGTGTTCTGCCTCTGGGTTTTTCAGATCCTTTGATCGTGGTCTTAAGTGGGTAGCCGCTATTTTTACGTTTCATTTTTAACTTGTTGTAGAGATTCTTTATGATGTTTGTTTTGTAGTCGCTTTCAGCAGCAATTTGTTTGATTCTATTGAGGTACTGTGTACAGTTTTACGTTTTAAGAGGTGTTCTGTTTATCTTATGGAACATGTATGTGAATCTGGCATATTAATGCACTTTCAGGTGGTTGGATGAGCTATGGATAACAGTACTTGTGGATGTGAGTTTTCTACACATGGAGAATTCATGGTGATGGTTGTTTCTTGTGATTGTAAGATACAAGAAATTTAGTTTCTAGTTTTTTTTGTTTTCTATTTCCGTTGTAAAGTGGAGTTGCGAACGTACTGCGTTGACGCTACTGTGTAGCTGTGCTACCCTATTTTGTGTTTCATCTACAAGACAGATTATGTCATCCACATATCGGTACCAGTAGATTATTTTGTGCTCTTCTTGTTTTACAATGTTGTTGAAAATTGCAGTAGGTATTAAATCTCTTTTTTTCATAACAAAGTTCTTCTAAATTCAGATGAGAATCATATCCTGAAAGATTTTGTAAGTAGATTAGGACAAATCTCGGATGATTCAGTTTTAGATTATAATTATAAATCATAAATTTTCCAGGTAATGATCATGATGATGAATCTGTTCATTTTTCTGTGAATAATTTTTGATGATGTATATGTTAATTGTTCTCCAGGTGTTAATGGTTTCATTTCATCAGTTTCAGAATGAACTCTTCGAATTTCTTTAAGCTCTTGTTTTATACATTCAATGAATTTTAAGACAATTTGGTCTTCTATAAACAACTGGATCTATATTAATGTCCATTAATGCACATGATATAATAACAGAATGTCTGGCCCCAGTAACTGAGTGGTCAGTGCGACAGAATGTCAATCCTAAGGGCCCGGTTCGATTCCCAGCTGGGTCAGAGATTTTCTCCACTCAGGGACTGGGTGCTGTGTTGTCCTAATGATCATCATTTGATCTCCATTGACGCGCAAGTCGCCGAAGCGGCGTAAAATCGAAAGACTTGCACCCAGCGAACAGTCTACCCCATGGGAGGCCCTAGTCACATGACACTTACATTTTTATTTAATAACAGAATCCACTTTGGTCATGTTTTTGATACATAACTGTGTAAGGATTTTCTGGGTTTGATTGACAGTTATCTACCTTCAACAATAAACTTTCAAAATCAGCATAAATAACATAAGGAAGTTTTATGTATGTTGATAGCTTTTTAAAATGTAAATAACAACCTTTTTCTGGTGTTTCTACTTTAAATGGTTTGTTAACTATACTGTTTGATGTCTGATTATGAAATTTTTCTTTACTATTGAAATGGAGTAAACATAACTCACAAATAATCTTTACTGGTTCATGTTAATGAATCTGACTCAAAACAAGTGCAGGAAAATTGTTTGTATAACAATAGTGTGTATTACTTCCATCCCTGAAATAAAGGAGATTTAAATGTTTCTCTCTGTTACATTTCATCATTTTTAATGGATACACTCGATTTTTATCATCAAAACGAATAAATGTTGATCAATACATTAATTTTACTCTCAATTTTTGGAATATGATAAACGACTACAAGAAATTCAGAATTTTTGAGTTTTTGATCACAACCATTACCAACATTTTTATATTTACTAACTGTCTCCTCATTTCTATCTACAAGATACCATGAAGATTAAATAGATTACAGGAAACATTTATGATATTTTCTTTTACATTAATAAATGGCTTTTTACTCTTTACTTTATCTGGTAATTCAGTGAAAGACGACCCTCTCAATGGAACATATCTGTTAATTCTTAGTTGCAATCCAATAATTCTTTTTAATGACTATCCTGATGCATATGCTTGAAAATTACCCATTCTTGACAATATATTTTCTTTACCACTCTTAAATTTTTGCATTAAATCTCTTTCAGTAGTGTTCAAATTCCGCAATATCTTCACATGTTTGCATTAGGTACACATAAAAAATTTAAAGGTACATTCAATCCATGATGTATTTTTAGTCTGACTCTTACAATTTTCATAAATTTCGGTATTACCACAGTTGAGAAATGATTAGGTTCAATCGAGTTCGTATCATTTTCATAATTTATAGGTTGTAATCTTTCAGAAAATGCTCTATCAACTGGAAAATCATTAACTGTTTTTCTTTTATTGTTTCTCAAAGACTTTGGTAGAAAATGGAAATACTTTTACAATGGTTTATCTCCTTTAGTTTTGAAAATTTCGTCATCATTTTTCATTTTATGGTAAGGCAATTCTTTCCAAAGACTTCGACCATATGGTAGCTGGTATCTGTTAAAAAATCTAACTAGATCAAATTTATTTAATTTACTGTAACCTCTTAAATTATTTCTTTTATAATAATCACAAAGTTGGACAACTGCAAATTGCACTATTTATTGAGATTAAAGGTTCAGTATATTTTAAAAAAATTAATACTTCAAAAAATCAGGTAGAAAAATTTCTTCTTAATAGGCATTTAAAAATTAACTGCAGGATGATTTTTCTTTCTTATTTCATATATGTTTTCAAATGCAGTTTTTGGACTTTCGATCAGATTTATCTTCATGTGAAAGATTCCTGTAAAAACAATTCAAAACTTTAATTTCGTGTCAACCAATACCTTTTTGCAGATGGACCAATTGCTTCTTCTTCATTATTCATCGATAATAATATTTTCGAATGTTCTTCACCAGGGATTGATTGTAAAGGATGTTTATAAAAATATTTATTCAAGGTGCCCAAGGAATTCGTTTTTCATTGTACACTTTTACATGATATTCATTTACACATTTTCTACACACCATTCTGTAACAGACTTTGGGTATTTCTATGAAGTAAAATTACCTATGGACTGCTCAGTGTTACAATATTTTCAAATTTTAGTTTGGATTGCTTCCATTTATATATAAAAGAAATTATTAGACTAACAAAAAAGTAAAATTTTGTAATTTTTCTAATGTATCTTTTAATATATTTATTAACTCAAGAACTAATGTCATACATTTCATACCAGATAGAGATTAATTATCTGTACAAGCTCCAACTATTTTTTGTGAATTCATTAAAATCATAAAAAGTATCATCTTTGAAAAAATACAACAGTCGAAATTTTCTTGTTATAACTCCAAGGGATTTACATGTAAAATTACATTCACCTAATCACACATATTAAAGTTCATTAACGAATACATATCTGCTACGTGGATAAGTGTTGGCTACAGATTTAATAAAAAATTCCTTTACTAGATATTGACTTTGGATATTCCAAAATTTTAATGTTTGTAAATTTGTCATGTATATCATATTGTCAATAATAACACAACTTCACTACTTGGTCTTTGATATATTCCATCTATTTTTTGTAAATCTTATAGTAAGAAGGTTAACCAATTACTTATTAACTGTGAATTCATATCATCACCTATTCATAACCACTTCTTATAAAAAGATATAAAATTCCATTTCCAAGTAATAAGGGTTCACATTTATTAATGCCACATAGTGTTTTGACTGATAAATTTAAATTCTCTGTTGGTACATCTGATGCAGAATTTGGTGTAGTCGCTTGTGTTGACATTTCTTTACCATATAAATTTGGAGTAGCATCAGTACCATCTTGCGATATTTCTAAATGTGAACCGTTGTAGTAAGAATTCATTATATATCCAATCTCATGAACTAAAGCTTCAAATTGATTTGTTTGATAATTAGGTGCATTTTTATCCATTTCCATGCACCAAATCTCATCTTTATCCATATGTACTTCCACAGGATCATTATTCACATTTGGGAAAAAATTCATGGCCTAAAAGATTGCCTTTTCCATCTAGATCCTATGGACATTGATGACTGGCTATTTTGTGTGTAAGTATATGTCTTTTACTTTTAATTAAAATAACTGCAGTATTAATATCATAAGCAAACTGAATATCAATATATTTGTATTGTAAACAAAATACTGCCTTTGTTATTTCAAATGTTTGTTTTATTTGCTCCTTTACTATTCCATTTTATAATTTCGTCATTCCATTCATACACACAAGTTCTATAACTATCGAAAAAATCTTTTATGCCACATCTAGGTCTTTTCATAAAATTTAAAGTTTCTTCACTTATTTCATCACTTATCTCAAGTTTGTGTATAATTTTTATCATTGCTAATTAGTATTACCAGAAACAAAAATATTTGAAGTAAGATCTTTAACAGAAATATAAAATATTATGAAACATACGACATTTTAAACTTGATTCATTATGGACTTTCAGAGCATGTATAAAATATTATGAAACATACGACATTTTAAACTTGATTCATTATGGACTTTCAGAGCCTGTCACGACAGGTACTGATTTTATGATTCATCAACAGAATAAACAAAAATATTTTAAAATGAGTGAAGCTGAATAAAAAATTAAAGTTCGTTTATATTCAAGAAAGAATTGACTAATGATATCAAACTGAGATTATGTTTTTGTAATAACTTTTCTATGTATTGGACACAAAACATGTTCTCTGGACCATTTATCAATGTATTCTTTGTGATAAATATGATTAGAGATTGTTTTACAAATTAATCATTTTTATTATTTAAGCATATAGAACATTCATACTTTAGAGTGTTCCATTTTTTCTGTTTAAAAGATTCAGATGGTTCTTGATATTTTAAAATATATTCACAGTTAACTTTATTTTTAAATTCCATTATAAAATGTTCAGATAATATTTGATCATTGATATACCATCCCAGAAGATTTTCAGGTTCGTAATGATTTACAGCCCTGAATGATACAGATTTTTAAGGGCTTAAATGTATACCCATTTATGCTAATGTATATTATCATAATGTTGAAAGAAATTATAAATCTAATTGTAGAAAAAATTATAAAAATAAAAATCTAATAAAAATTATTTTTAATAAGTGGCAACTACTCTAAGTACATCTAATTCAGGATCATCTATGATGAATATTTTTGAATTAATTCAGAATGACAACATGCTTCCATACAACGATAAGCAAGTGCGTGTGATTATTGATAGAGATAATGTTCCCTGGTTTAAAGAAAAGGCATTACAGAAATGTTATAATATAAAGAGACAAACCAAGCACTTAGAAGAAATGCATATGTAGATGATACTCAAATATTACAGACTATAGGACCAGTCTGGAAGATAGATATAACCTATAATGAGTAAAAAATACAGAATTTATCAATGAATCATTATGTCTAAAAAAAGAAGGTACTCAGTTTAGAAAATTGGTTACTTATTATAATTTACCTTCTATAAGAAAATATGGTGAATATAAATAAAAGAGACTATAGAACAAAAAGAACAAGCAAAATAAACACTTTCGATAAATTTTCAAAATCAATTACATAGAAAGACGAAGGAAAATAAGAATTAGAAAACAAAAAATGTAGAACAGTTCAATATGAATATGAAAGACTATATTTAAATGGCTACACAAAAATAAAAAATGGGTATATTTACATATCTACCTCAAAGAGATAGTCTTTAATGAATAACTTTAAAGTAGGAAAAACAGACAATTTGTCTGTTACAAACTTTAATTATAATTCTTCATACAATGAACAATATAAATTTTATATATGTTACCATGATAAAGTATATGATGTAGTTAAAGGAGAAAAATTAATCCATAAATTACTTGATGGTTTTAAAGATAAGAAGAACAAATAAATTTTTGTTATACATAACACACCTCTACTTCGGATTCTTAAATTAAAGATTGAAAATCTAAACAAACCTTTTGATTATATTAACGATCTAACTAGAAATAACTTAACAGGAATATATATGATGGATCCAATTACACCTAGTGAAATATTATTAGAGAATGAAAATGATTTGTTTCAGAAATTACAAGAGAAAATAAATAATGTTGTAGTTAGTTGTACAAATAAAAATAATGTAAGTCTAACTCAAAAACAGTTTTTGGTTAGAGTGGGAATTTATCATTTTAGTAACATGAAAGTATGGAATTGCTTTAAAGAACAAAAACAATCGAAATTTGAAAAGAATCGATAATGTATATTGAACTTAATACAACAATTAAATATTAATAAGATCTATAAGTTGTTGTTTTCTGTATGTAATTGTAAGGTCTGGTTTCTCAGACCCTTGACAACTTAAAAGAAAATTTACACAGTAACCTTTTTTTAAAAGTATTCACAAATAATACTAATTTCATCTCCATTACTTCTCACATTCGCCTCAGTTAATTAATTTATGAATTATCAGGACAACATATGGACAGAAAATATGAAAGAGCTAACTTTCTCAATTGTTGAACAACACATTTTCATACTGGGTGATCAAAAAGTCAGTATAAATTTGAAAACTGAATAAATCGCGGAATAATGTAGATAGAGAGGTACGAATTGACACACATGCTTGGAATGACATGGGGCTTTTTAGAACCAAAAACATACAAAAGTCCAAAAAATGTCCGGCAGTTGGCACTTCATCTGATCAGAATAGCAATAATTAGCATAACAAAGTAAGACAAAGCAAAGATGATGTTCTTTACAGGAAATGCTCAATATGTCCACTACCATTCCTCAACAATAGCTGTAGTCGAGGAATAATGTTGTGAACAGCACTGTAGAGCATGTCCGGAGTTATGGTGAGGCATTGGCGTCGGATGTTGTCTTTCAGCATCCCTAGAGATGTCGGTCGATCACGATACACTTGCGACTTCAGGTAACCCAAAGCTAATAATCAAGTGGACTGAGGTCTGGGGAGGCCAAGCATGACGAAAGTGGCAGCTGAGCACACGATCATCACCAAACGACGCGCGCAAGAGATGTTTCACGTGTCTAGCAGTATGGGATGGAGCGCCATCCTGCGTAAACATCGTACGTTCCAACAGGTGTTTATCAGCCAGGCTGGGGATGATGCGATTCTGTAACATATCGGCGTACCTCTCACCCATCACGGTAGCAGTTACAAAACCAGAATCACACATTTCCTCAAAGAAAAAAGGCCCGATAACGGTAGATGTGGTAAATGTAACCCATACCGAGACTTTCTCGTCCTGCAGTGGAGTTTCCACGACAGTTCTAGGATTATCGGTAACCCAAATTCAGCAGTTGTGGGCGTTGACAGACCCTCAACCAATCGTCATCTTCCGCCATCTTTTGAAACGCCCACACCGCAAATGCCCTCCGCTTCAATAAATCGCCAGGTAACAGTTCATGATGCCGATGGATTTTGTACAGATAGCATCGGAGGGTACGCCTCAGTGCCAACTAAACAATAGTGTAAGGAATGCCGGTGCGACGTGCGACTGCACGAGCGCTGACTTCCCCGTGCATAGACGAACCCGCTACAGTCTCCATTTCTTCCTGAACTGTCTCAGCAGCATTACGCCTTGTGCTCGGTCGGCCACTACGAGGTCTATCGTCTAAACAACCCGTGGCTTCGAACTTCTAAATCATTCTCGCCACAGCTGCATTTGTCAACGGACCCGTTCGAATCCCCTTCCAATGGCGATATGATAGTAACGCTGAACTAGCCCATTCCCCATTCTGATAATACAGCTTCACTAAAAGCGCCTTTTCAGGTAACGTCAACATGCTGCGACTGCTGGCGCATCTGATTCTCTTTCTCATTACAGCTCCTTTTATAAACGATTGTCATGCGCAGTCACTGACGTTTTGCTGTCCAGCGCCATCTGTCGGACATTTTGTGAACTTTGTTTTTTTTTGATCTAATAAAACCCCATGTCATTCCAAGCATGTGTGTCAATTTTTACCTCTCTATCTACATTATTCCGTGTTTTATTAAGTTTTCAAATTTATACTGACTTTTTGATCACCCGGTAGTTCTACGTTCTAGGGCACTGATGACCTCAGGAGTTAAGTCCCATAGTGCTCAGAGCCATTTGAACCATTTTTTCAGCTGTAGAAACACGCCAAACAACTTTCATTTTGTGTATTTACATGAAGTTACTGAATGTATTATACAGGGTGTTTCAAAAATGACCGATTTATTTGAAACGGCAATAAAAACTAAACGAGCAGCGATAGAAATACACCGTTTGTTGCAATATGCTTGGGACAACAGTACATTTTCAGGCGGACAAACTTTCGAAATTACAGTAGTTACAATTTTCAACAACAGATGGCGCTGCAAGTGATGTGAACGATATAGAAGACAACGCAGTCTGTGGGTGCGCCATTCTGTACGTCGTCTTTCTGCTGTAAGCGTGTGCTGTTCACAACGTGCAAGTGTGCTGTAGACAACATGGTTTATTCCTTAGAACAGAGGATTTTTCTGGTGTTGGAATTCCACCGCCTAGAACACAGTGTTGTTGCAACAAGACGAAGTTTTCAATGGAGGTTTAATGTAACCAAAGGACCGAAAAGCGATACAATAAAGGGTCTGTTTGAAAAATTTCAACGGACTGGGAACGTGACGGATGAACGTGCCGGAAAGGTAGGGCGACCGCGTACGGCAACCACAGAGGGCAACGCGCAGTTAGTGCAGCAGGTGATCCAACAACGGCCTCGGGTTTCCATTCGCCGTGTTGCAGCTGCGGTCCAAATGACGCCAACGTCCACGTGTCGTCTCATGCGCCAGAGTTTACACCTCTATCCATACAAAATTCAAACGCGGCAACCCCTCAGCGCCGCTACCATTGCTGCATGAGAGACATTCGCTAACGATATAGTGCACAGGATTGATGACGGCGATATGCATGTGGGCAGCATTTGGTTTACTGACGAAGCTTATTTTTACCTGGACGGCTTCGTCAATAAACAGAACTGGCTCATATGGGGAACCGAAAATTCCCATGTTGCAGTCCCATCGTCCCTGCATCCTCAAAAAGTACTGGTCTGGGCCGCCATTTCTTCCAAAGGAATCATTGGCCCATTTTTCAGATCCGAAACGATTACTGCATCACGCTATCTGGACATTCTTCGTGAATTTGTAGCGGTACAAACTGCCTTAGACGACACTGCGAACACCTCGTGGTTTATGCAAGATGGTGCCCGGCCAGATCGCACGGCCGACGTCTTTAATTTCCTGAATGAATATTTCGATGATCGTGTGATTGCTTTGGGCCATCCGAAACATACAGGAGGCGGCGTGGATTGGCCTCCCTATTCGCCAGACATGAACCCCTGTGACTTCTTTCTGTGGGGACACTTGAAAGACCAGGTGTACCGCCAAAATCCAGAAACAATTGAACAGCTGAAGCAGTACATCTCATCTGCATGTGAAGTCATTCCGCCAGACACGTTGTCAAAGGTTTCGGGTAATTTCATTCAGAGACTACGCCATATTATTGCTACGCATGGTGGATATGTGGAAAATATCGTACAATAGAGTTTCCCAGACCGCAGCGACATCTGTTGTTGAAAATTGTAACTACTGTAATTTCGAAAGTTTGTCTGCCTGAAAATGTACTGTTGTCCCAAGCATATTGCAACAAACGGTGTATTTCTATCGCTGCTCGTTTAGTTTTTATTGCCGTTTCAAATATACCGGTCATTTTTGAAACACCCTGTATGTTTATATGTTGTCTGGTACTATTCGAACCAGAATGAACTGAACTTTTATATAATGTAAACGCTGTTATTGTAATACTATAAGGCAGAGAGATGTGATCCATTTTTCCAAGCATTGGATTTGAGAAAAACTGGTATTTGGAAGGGGGACCAGGCTTTGTGCGAACTTATATGCGGTTTTGCATCTTATTGGGGCTGAGCATCGCTGGTGGGGCGTCCGGAGGCCAAGTGGTATCGAGCGGACAGTATGAAAAGGAAAGTTCATTTTACGCAAGCGAAGAGGTAGTTACGTTCGGGAAGTCACAAGAACAGCTTTCAAGTGATGGTTTAACTTGGACGATATGCGGTCGCACTGGATACTTCAACAGTTGTCAGTACTTTGAAAATATTCGTATGATTTGGGACTTAGTCAAAATTCAGCAGATACATTTTCACGTTAATGCTCTATAGTAAGTTTCACTGTGGGGTTTATTTTATTATTAATTATTTAAATAATTTATGTAGGATCTCCACCTTCAATTACTTCAAAGAGCTACTGAATGAATATTTCAGTTAAAATTTTCGTCATCGACTTCATCATTTATTTGTGATAACACCTGATGTCATTTATTTTATTTAATGCAACCAGTTGTACTTTATGTTATTTATTAGTAGCAATGACTAGCCAATGTCTGGCAAATTAGGCTGTAAGATCACTAGAAATTGATGTATATCAAGCAGTCAAGCTAATTCAGGGCCTTAAAGTTGACGTGTGTGGCTCAACCTGTACATGGATGGTTAGCCAAATATCTTATCTGGGCCACACATTGCCCAAGACCGGTCTTCATCATACTCTTTCCTAGTAAATCGCAAATGGTTTATCTCTACTGGGAGAGTCAAATCCGATCTTAACTTTCCTCATTCATTCCACTCTTTTCACAGGTACGTCGCTGATATTAGAGTAACGATTCTTTAGTAGTCCTGAAATTAGCGACATCTGCCCTGAACAAAGTTGATATAATTATAATTTGTCTCACTTTTTTACACCCTCAGTTCTGCAGTAAAATATTTCTAAATGACAAGATTTGTTTGATGAAAATCAAACTCATCTGTTTAATAAAACGACGGAGCAAAGGGTGTGGCGCTATTTATTAAGCTTGTTGCTGCTTTAAAATTACAATCCAGTTCCTTTTTGTCAATATATGAGCAAGGTTTCATCTGGCATTTTCTATGAAACCCTCTTTTACCCTGTCGTGTGCAGTGCTCATGAAACTACATTCCTTCTCTAACGACGATTTTTGGTATTTAGACATGTTAATATCGACATTGCTACTGTATTATTTGAGTCATACCTGAGTTTCATTGAACTGTTACGAGATAGTTACCAACAGTTCGAGCATCTATACAAAAAAAGTGATGCCCTCAGAAGGGTAGGAGGACACGAAATGAAACTTCATGAGTTGAAACGTTTTTTGAAGTTATTTCAGTGATTACAAAATCGAGTCAAATTTACAAAGGACTAGGAAGTGTGAGCCAACTGATCAGTATGACGTTGCATCCTCTGTACACACTGATTCGGTTATGAAGGGTGTCATAAAGGGTGTCATAAACCTCAGACAAAGCTGGCTCACAACAGTTGTAAATGGTCCTCGGTATGCTGTATATTGGCACTGTGGGGAGAGTGGGATGGGGAAGTGACGTCCTAGCTGCATCCACGTATTTTCAATCGGGGACAAATCTGCGTATCTTACCGGCCGCGGGAGTATCTCAGCATCCCACAGGCAGTTTATAGAGACATGTGTCATGTGCGGACGAACACATCCTGCTGAAAAACGGCACCATGATACCTTCGTATGCAGGGCTATTGCTAGGTGTTTTGCCGCCCTAGGTGAGAATTGAAAAATGCGCGCCACCTCTTTTTTGTTGCCATCTATTTCCCCCATATCACACCCCCACTCCAACACCACCAATATCCAA
Source organism: Schistocerca cancellata (assembly GCF_023864275.1). Taxonomy (NCBI): domain Eukaryota; kingdom Metazoa; phylum Arthropoda; class Insecta; order Orthoptera; family Acrididae; genus Schistocerca; species Schistocerca cancellata. The sequence goes on from NC_064629.1 coordinate 594,413,580, forward strand.
CGGTACAAAAATACAAATCTTCTATTATACTTTTAATCATTAAACTAACGTGAACAGACGTCTTCATTTTCCGGGGAGAGTCCTCAATTTTCAAGCTTTCTCATCAATTCCTTTACAATTGATTGACGACAACAAATGTCCTCAGTTTCTTATTTTCTACCCTCAGTCTTTGAAATATCCCAAAGTAACTGCAACAGTAAGAATGTTCTGAACATTTTAAACTAGAACTCAACTGAATATACAAGTGCAAGTAAATTTCGCATCAATTACGTCTTCAATTAATTGCAAAAAAAAAAGTTCAAAAAAACGGCACCACGTTTTTTATTATCGCGAAATATGGGAGAGAGTGTCACAGACATGATACAGGATTTGGGCATGAAATCATTAATAGAAGGCGTTTTTCGTTGCGACGGAATCTTCTCACAAGATTCCAAGCACTAACGTTCTCCTCCGAACGCGAAAATATTTTGTTGACACCGACCTATATAGGGAGGAACGATCACCACGATAAAATAAGGAAAATCAGAGCTGGTACGAAAAGATATGTGTGTTCATTCTTTCCGCGTGCTATACGAAATTGGAATAGTAGAGAATTGTGAAGGTAGTTCGATGAACCCTCTGCTAGGCACTTAAATGTGATTTGCAGAGTATCCATGTAGATGTAGATGTAGATGCATGTCCTTCGCAGAGATTTCTCAACATCGGATGCTGCTCATGCGTCTTATATACCATACCAGGCCTGAAAACAACACTAACAACATTGATGTACTCTGGTGGACGTTTTACCTTTCACAGAGAACTGCAGGACCTATCATTTACATACCTTCTGGTGGTATGTACGAGTACAAAGTTAAATTAACTCCGACCATGACTTCTGAGTGCTTCACTTTATTTAGTCAGGCAGTCTAATATAGAAACAGCTATAAACTCCATTAATGGATATCCCAGAGCGATTTATATCAGGGCGAAATAATACCGGATATTTAGCTGAACCATATTAAGCCATAAAAATCCTCATAGGTCATCAGTGGTTCTTCAGGTCGTGTTTCCTGCAAACACCATCATATGTTGCTCTAAATAACACATCTAACAAGTTGATACAACAACAAAGCCTGGCATCGTGGCATTAAAACTCAACTTCGCCGTGTTTACACCGCAACAGCCTATTCTGACGGTCTCGTCTTTACCATATTTCTCGCATATTTTTAAGAGAAGTTTCAAAGTTAATATTTTCCATCTACTTCTACACACATACTCCGCAAGCCACCGTACGGTGTGTGGCATAGGATACATTGTAGCACTACCAGTCGTTTCCTTTCTGTTCCTCTCGCAAACAGACCGACGGAAAACGGCTATCTGTGTGCCTCCGTATGAGACCTAATTTCTCTTATCTTATCTTCGTGGTCCTTACGGGAAATGTACGTTGGCGGCATTAGAATCGCTCCGCAGTCAGCTTCAAATGCCGTCCTCTAAATTTTATGAGTAGTGTTCCGTGAAAAGAAGTCATCTTCCCTCCAGAGATTCACATTTGAGTTCACAAAGTATCTCTGCAACACTTGAGTGATGATTGAATCTATCGGTAGCAAATCATAGCACGCTTCTGAATTACTCCAATGTCTTCCTTTAATCCGACCTGGTAGGTATCCCAAACACTCGAGCAGTTCTCAAGAACATCTCTCACTAGTTTTCTATATATGGTCTCCTTTAAGCGTAAACCACGCTTTCCAAAAATTCATCCAATTAACCAAAGCGGACCATTCGTCTTTTCTGTTACTGTCCTTACATTATCGTTCTATTTCATATCGCTTTGCAACGTTACACCTCGATATTTAATCGATATGACTGTGTCAAGCAGCACACTAGTAACCCCGTATTTGAACTTTACGGGATTGCTTTCCCTCGTCACCTGCATTCACTTACTTTTTATAAGTTTAGAGCAAGTTGCCATTCATCACGCCAACTAGAAATTTTGTCTAAATGATCTTGTATTCTCTTACGGTCACTCAACGACGACACAGCATCATCGGCAAACATTTGCACTTTTGCAGTTTTTTGCTCACGCTGTCTGTCATAAGGGGCGAAAAAAGTTTCCATTTGATGGCGTTCCTGCTGCGCAGTGCCGTATGATTGTTAGCCGCGCGTGCCGTATGATCGTTCGCCTGCCTGGGTTACTTCCCTTCAAGTGAACTCTCCCAACATTCCACTGTTTCGTTTATCTCAGCCAGCGTCAGTAGTATCGTTCGTCTGTGTCGTTCTGTGTTGACGTGAACGCTTAAGTTTAGTTCCTTTGTTCGTTTGTTTCGTTTTGTCACTGTTAAAATGTTAACCATTGAAGAACGTATGTTTTTAGCCGAACAAGTATTCAAAGCTGGCGATAAATACACAGTTTCAGTTCGTCAAACATTTAATTCCGTTTTCCCGGCGACAACACTCCCATATCGCGATACTGAGCGAGATTTGATTAACAAATTTCGAAGTATGGTTTCATTGAGATGCACCGAAAAGTGGTTGTCCTAGCGTTTTGTCTGAGGATAAACTACTCCATATTTCCGATAAAATGTCCATGAGTCCCAAGACGTCAGTAAGAAAACTCGCCCAGGAAATCGATGTTAGTGTCGGAACGGCTCACACAGCTGTAAGGAAAAAATTAGAACTTTTCCCATACAAAGTGACAGTCGTGCAGGAACTGAAAAATACTGATCATGGCAAGAGAACTGCATTATTGTCAATGGTTCAAAAATTTCGTTCAACAAAATGGAAGAGATATTCTTAATGAAACGTTTTTCACTTATGAGGCGTGGTTTCACTTATCCGGGTACATGAACTCGCAAAATTCTCGTATGTGGAGTACTGCAAGTCCATTGTGTATTCATGAGGAACCACTTCATTCTGTGAAAATAGGAGTTTGGATTGCAATTTCTAGACGTCGGATTGTGGGTCCCATATTTTTCAACGAAACAATAAACGCACAACGATATTGCAGTGATATTCTGTACCCAATCGTAGGAGAACTTGTGTTAAGTGAAATACTGAACGGTTATTTTCAACAAGGTGGTGCAACCGCGCGTACAACTAGCGTTTCAATGTCACTGCTTGCTGATGTTTTTGGTGATCGCATAATTTCAAATGGCTCTGAGCACTATGGGACTTAACATCTGAGGTCATCAGTCCCCTATAACTTAGAACTACTTAAACCTAACTAACCTAAGGGCATCACACACATCCATGCCCGAGGCACTATTCGAACCTGCGACCGTAGCGGTCGTGCGGTTCCGAACTGAAACGCCTAGAACCTCTCGGCTACAACGACCGGCTTCGCATAATTTCACAGGGACTTTGGCCTCCACGATCGCCTGACCTAACACCAACTGTCTTTTTCTTCTGGGGTACAGCGAAAGAAACTGTCTATAAATACCGTCCAAAATCCATCGATGAATTGAAAATTGCTTTCATTGCTTCTGTTACAGAAGAAATGTTACGGCTTGTGTTTGGAAACGTGATTAGACGAACTGAATTGTGTATTCAACAACAGGGGGGATACTTCAACATTTAATGTGAACATTTGTAAGTAAAAATGAATATTCAATAAATTAATGACTTATATTTCATTGAGTTGCATTTCGGTATATTCACTGCGGCATACGGCACGCGCGGCTAACAATCATACGGCACTGAGGAGAGACTTTTTGAACATCCCGTACAATATAGCGTGACTCCGATGCAGGTATATAAGCACCAACATGCAGGCAAGGCATTAGTGCGGCTTTCGTGTCTTTCCGACGTGCGTGCGGTAAATGCGGAAACGTGAACTATGCTGACGTTATTACCAAATGCGTCCAGACCGGACCACCTCGCTATTATTCTTTTCTTCCCTGCCGAAGACAAACGCCGTAGCCATCTATCGGAGTATGGGGCAGCACATCTGTCGAAAACCACTGTTGTGAAATAGTGCGACAAGGGGTGCTGCTCTTCGTAATATGGCACGTCACCATTTCGCAAATTTCGTGACGCGGAAGTTTCACCAACTCAAATGGGAGACATTCTAGGACCCAACCTATAGTCCTGATCTTCCTCCATGCGACTATCACTCCTCTGATCCCTTAAAAAAGGCCTCGAAGTGTCTACGATTACTGTTGGACGAGGATGTGCAGCTTGGAGTTACGGACTTCAAGCAACAAGTCTTATTGTTTTACCAAACGGGTATTTTCAAGCTGGTCCGTTAGTGGGATGATTGCCTCAGTGCTCAGGCGATTTTGCCTGACTGACATACCAATTCTGAACTATATAGCCTTCGAATGGAAACTTTTTGATAGCCCCTCATATATTGAGAACAACAGCCTTTCTATCACCAATTGCGCCCGGTTGTCATCTGTTAATAACCCGCATCTCGTGGTCGTGCGGTAGCGTTCTCGCTTCCCACGCCCGGGTTCCCGGGTTCGATTCCCGGCGGAGTCAGGGATTTTCTCTGCCTCGTGATGGTTGGGTGTTGTGTGCTGTTCTTAGGTTAGTTAGGTTTAAGTAGTTCTAAGTTCTAGGGGACTGATGACCATAGATGTTAAGTCCCATAGTGCTCAGAGCCATTTTTTTCATCTGTTAATATGCTACAGAACACTGTAAATATTACCCTAAAATTACGCCATTTCTTTTCGAATATGAGCTGGAAATCGCACTAAAATTACGCCATTTCTCTGCAAATGCAAGCCGGAAATTGCACTAAAATTAAACTATTTCATTTCGAAAGCATGCTGGTGTGCAAATAAAACGGTTGAAAACAAGTTTTGTTGCATTCTCTCCATGAATAAAAATTAGTATCATGGGCTGAAATGATGATCAGCCACGCTATAATCAACTCGCAGAAGTGACACAGCTGGCTGTTTTCGTCTGCGCATGACTTGATGTGACATCATTCCTTTTGGCACTATGAGTGGTACGTTGCTCACGGCACCAGGTCAGTATTTTTGTTTGAAAGACAGTGTATCATACTGTGCAAGCATTGAGTTCGACGGATTATTGAGGAGCAGTTGACATAACGGCACCATAGTCGAGAGGAGGGATCCCCCACTGGCAAGATAGCTTGGTGTGTTCGGTCAGAGGGCTGGCTGCCCTCTGTAATATAAAAATAATAATAAAACCCTCAGTGAAGTATCCAGTGATGAACTAGAAGGGGTGTCACGTGACTTCTGCCTAGACCAAAGGCCGAGAACAATGACGAACAAAATGATGGGGAAAAAAAACCGTGGTCAGTACACTGACTAGGAGATAGCCGGCACAAGTTCGATTCCTGCTGCTCTCATCATTTTTTTCATTTTTTTTTATTCCTTGCTGTATTGAACTATTAATTATACAATTTAAAAATATTTAAACAGTTAAATTTATACAGGGTGGCTCAAAAGAAGGAGAAATTTTGAAATGTTGATTAATAGATGAGCACAATTGCTTTACACGTATTTATTTATATCACTGTGTAGTACAGAATATGCCATTACTGAATGTCACAAACATTTTTATTTCTCGAGTACCACATCCGAAAGATCGGCTCCCTCTTGGCGCACACATTTCTGCACCCTGATAGGAACGTTATGCATGGTTCCACCTAACATTTCAGTAGGAATGCTGGAGATCCCCTCTCGTATTCTTGCTTTAAGTGACTGATGACCTCAGATGTTAAGTCCCATAGTGCTTAGAGCCATTTGAACCATTTTTTTGCTTTAAGTTCTTCGTCGGTGGCAAGTCGAGTACGAAAAACCACGCTATGAAGGTGGCTCCACGAGAAAAATTCGCATATAGTAAGGTCAGGTGATCCTAGGGGCCACACAATGTCCCTGTGCCTTGAAATGGCACGGTTACCAAATATTAGTCGCACAGCTCCCATCGATATCCGTGCTGTATGTCCCGTTGCTGCGTCATGTTGAAGCCGACTGTTGTCAGGAAAACGGGGCAGTTCATGCACAACAAAACTTTCCACCATGGTAACATACCGAACAGACGTTACAGTCGTTGTGCACCCATCATCATCCTCAAAAAAGTAGGGGCCTATAATGCCACTCGATGACATGTCAGTAACCTTGCTGCTGTGCAATGAACGTTTGTGTAGCAGACGTGATTTTGCTGCGACTAGTAGCGAAAATTCTATCTATTGAAAAAGCTACGGAGGTGGAAGACAGCTTCGTCCGACATCCACAGGTTGTTAATGAAATTGTTGTCGTCGTGCACTTTTACCAAAATGCGTTTAGCATACTGCCTACGCGTTAACAGATCGTTAATTTGAAGTTGATGAACGATCTGCAGCTTCTACGGATGGAACATTAAATGAACATTTGGTATTTGTTGAACAATAAAACGATGCAATTGCAGAGACTCCGCGCGACGTCGAACGGAGTGCTGTGGGCTTCTCACGAAAGCACTTCACACAGTCTGTGCGAGCCTACAGTGCAACCTGTATAGCAAACCACAGTTACAATACAGTGCATAAACAAAGAGTTCATACAATAAGACACAAAAATATTAAGTCACTGAAATAGAAAAGTTTACAAATACGAATGGTTAGACGTGATACAAAGCTGCCTGAAAGAAGGAGATTAAAAAAAATAGTAGAAAAACACACGTGTTCACTGCTACTCCAGTAGACAATATCACTGGTGGCACTATTAGGCAAAATCACAAGGGAGCGTTCTTTGCGTTGAAAGGGGTGGGGAGTGACTGTAGCATCGATGCTGCGCCGACTGGCAGATGTGCAGTATAGTCGTCAGCTCGCCACTCTCGCCTCGCGGTAACCCGTCCATTGGTGTACATCAAACAGGTTAATGGTGCTCTCCGTGTTGCCCTAGCAATGCCTATTAGTCTTAGTCTGTTACTACTACAGTAGACATTACGATGTTCTATATGACATAATAAACACATAAGCTATTAAGAAGAAAAATATATGGATGTCCACTAAGTTAAATTTACTTACTAAGTGAATGGTACAAAAAATAATACCAATCATTAAGCAGGACTAGTAAGAAAAACTTTTGGATAGCACAACCTATATACAGTAGGCACTAGTAATCACTCAAACCATATCACTGTGTGGCCAAGAAGAAATGTAATACATATAATCTAGGTTAAACAGATAGAAAGTGAAAAGAAAGAAAAAAATTGCATATGGCAGTAACATATCCTAGTTAAATCTCACTCGATTAGTGTGTCTTCATGAAACCTCTTAATAATCAGAAATTAATGTCTGTACTTAAGGACAATAGCAGCTGAGATGTGTGCAGTTCCCACATGCCACATAGAACAATCAGTCATTAATCTTGCTCACTATGGTATGGTTTAATGTTTTCCACATGGTGTTTTCCCTCGTGCCTACCTGACTTCACACGAACCAGTTCAACAGTATTAGGACATTTGATATCAACAATACGATATGGTCCTTGGTATTCATGATGGAACTTCTTAATTTCTTCGTCCAGTTTGTTAGAACGTGTGTGGGTTTTGATTAACACAAGGTCACCATCTTCATACTTAATCGGTCGCACGATCATATCACATCTTTCTTTCCGCTGTTGAGCCTCATCACGTAAATGTTCCATGGCCAATTCAATTTTTCTGTCCCACGATTGATCCACAGCGGAAGAATCATTCAAGATATTGGAGAATATACTTTCAGGAGGTTAGTTCAGCAGGACTTCACATGGTGCAAAACCTGTCATGGCATGAGGTAGGCTATTGATTACACCCTGAAAATCTGTTATATACTCTTTCCATTTGCTATATTTCCGACTACAATATGTCCTGCACGTGCGGTTCACCTCTTTCATGACCCTCAGCTGGATTTGAGGTGGGTCTATACTTGGCTATCAAAACTTGTTCCACACCATTTCTCTGCAACATTTCCTTCCACTCCTTTGATACAAATTGTGGACCATTGTCTGATAGCGCTTGCCTTGGTTTGCACACCTGCGTAAAGTAGTCATTTTCCATTCTCGCTGATATTGCCTTACCAGTTGCTTTCCTTAGGGGGTAGAACTTTACATATTTTCAACACACTTCTAACACCAGTATGAGCTGTGTGAAATTGTCATGGGGCTTAGGCAGTGGACCAAGCAAATCAACGGCCTCTATGTCTTTGATTCCATCAGGAATTATGTGGTGCATAGGTCCCTGATGGCTGACAGTAATTGTCTTAGTCTTCTGGCACACATCACAGGTCTGTAATATCTTCCTAATCTTTTTGCTCATGCCAAAGAAAATACACTCCTTCCTTAGTTTTCCCAGACGTTTGGTTGCGCCAAAGTGTGCATTACTGAAATGCGTGTACCACACCAGCTTCTCAACAGCATATTCGAGATTGCTCAACTTCCAGTCCTGTGATGATTCATCCACGCGACGGTATAGAATGTTGTGATGAATTAAGTAATATTTTCTCAATTTATCTCCTCCATCACACCCATATCTCACCTTCACACTCTTGAAAGCAGGATCTTCATTTTGCTCACGACAGATATTCTTAAGTAATTTGGTAACAAATGACTCATATTGAGCGCCCTTGATCAAATTAATGCTTAATTCCTGCCCTTGTGGTCCATTAACATTTATATCATCAACGCCAGGTCGCATCCTCGAAAGTGCATCAGGTATGATGTTTAGGTTCCCAGGTCGGTAGACAACACTAAACTGATATTCTTGTAAGGCAAACTCCCACCTGGTGAGACGTCTGTGATATAATTTGCCACCAAGTAGAAAGGTCAATGCCTTATGGTCTGTGACTACCTTGGTGGTTCTGCCAGCCAGGTAATATCTAAATTTTTTGAAACCCCACAGGACAGCAAGTGGCTCTCTCTCTGTGACTGTATATTGCCGTTCCCATTTAGGCAGAGTCCTGCTTGCAAATGCGATTGTATTAACATTATCCGAGTCCATTTCATCCAGTTGGTATAAGTACACTCCTAATCCATAGTCTGAGCTGTCACAAGCCAAGTAAAATTTCTTGCTAAAGTCTGGGTGCAAAAGCAGCTTAGGATACCACAGCTGTTGCTTTATTTCATGGGAAGCACCTTGGCATTCATCTGTCCAGTCCCACAGCACCTTGTTCTTCAGCAGATTCAACAAATGTGGGTTACTAAGTGACTGACCACTTATAAACTTCCTATACCATCCACATAAACCAAGGAAACCTCTTAATTGCTTCTTACAGCGTGCTGCAGGAAAATCCTTGACCGCTTATAGTTTGTCCTTATCCAGTTTGATCCCCTGTGCATTAACGATGTGGCCAAGAAACTTAACCTCACTCCTTCCAAAATCCGATTTCTCCAAATTCGTTGTCACTCCTGCTTCCTCAAAGGCCATGAGTACTTTTTCTAGTGTTTTAACATGCTCTTCCCAGGTTGCAATTGCTATCAAGATGTCATCAACGTACACAGTGACCTTCTTACTCAACTGCTCGCCCAGTACCTTATCCAACGCTTTAACAAAGGCAGATGTGGAAATATTAAGGCCAAATGATAGTACACGATACTGGTAGCTTCCTCCTCCATACAGGAATGCAGTGAAGGGTCTTGAATCCTTATGTAGAGGGACCTGCCCGTACCCCTATCTGAGATCAGTACTCTTGCCCCATGAAACTTTTGAAGTAACTCTTCCAAATTCTCAGGTCTGTCTCTTTCTGGAATAATAATTTTATTCACCGGGCGTGCATCCAATACTACTCTGACATCGCCATTCTTCTTTTGCACAACGAACAATGGGTTGTTATATTGGCTAGTTGACCTTTCTATTATTCCCATTCGCAACATTCTCTGGAGCTCTTCTTCCACTGCTTTACGTTTCGATTGAAGTATCGCATAAGGCCATACAAAAAATGGTTCATGCTCCTTCAGTTGTAATTTTCACTCAGCTGTCTTGATTATACCAGGTTCACATGAAAAAACTTGCCTGTACCTTCACAGGACCCTCATCAATTCTTCTTTGGTCTCATGGTCTTGATGCTCTAATAACTGGAGTTTCCGTTTGACAACAGGTTCAATGTCTTCCGTGCTGATCTTGCCTTCCCATCTCCACTGCTTCTTGCTCAGAGCACCCGAATCTCTTTTCATAGCGCCTTGTGGTGTTAGTTGCAGATTGGTATCACAGCATATCTTAGTCGTTCCAAGTACTTCTTTGACATTGATCCTCTCTTTAAAGGCAATAACAATTTCCGTTCCTCCTTTCTACACTTCCACACATCCTTTTCCAAAGTTTAATTGAGCCTTTTGTTCACTTAGCCAGCCCTAAGATTATGGGCAACGCCAACCCGGGCATGACTAGTGCTGACACATCATAATCTTCATCGCCAAGCTTCATTGTCACTAAGATCTGTTCCTTAATAATCTTGCTCCTTGCACCAACGGCACCTGTGATGCATATTCCATGAACAGGAAAACTGGGTATCCTCCTTCCTTGTTCCGACCACTTTGTATAGAGCTTCTGACATACTGCATTGACCTGGCTACCAGAATCCACTAAAACATCGTTACAAGTACCAAAGATTTCTGCTTCAGTTATAGGCTGTATAGCTTCCTCACGGACTTCACCAACTTCTTGCAATAAGTCTTCCACAATCTCTGTCACATTATCCACCTTGCAAATAGACATAATAATGGGCCCTCCATCCTCCGTTCCTGATTGGGCCACACCAGTAACCTCCTCTAGTTTTCCGGTGTTCCTTCCCTACGCTGCCTGTCTGGGCTATGATTTGAGTCTCGCACCTGGTCATGTGATACATAGTGCCCTGGGTTCCGATATCCGTAGCCACCACGGTGTCCTCTGTGAATACCATGTCCACAGAAATTACCGCCATGTCTCCTGCCATTATTATTCCAATATTGTCCATCGTGTCTATTGTTATGGTTTACATGGGTATCTGTATTGTATTCGTTGTTCCCTGATACTCTACTATCAGCTTCTCCTCCTCCTGTTCCTCGTGAATCATACAACGTGTCTAATTGTCCTAAGGCTGACTTCATTGCCTCTACGTCATCTCTAGGGATTGCTAGCAACTTATCCTGAACTCCTGTCGGCTGTTTACGTATGATCAGGGACACTATTGCTTCTGTCGTCATCGGTTCATCTAAATACAAGTTCCTCCCATAATAATCTTGGAAAAACTTCTATAAGTTCTGGTGATGCCCTCTCGCAAACCTTCTACCTTGGTATAGACTGTTACGTACTTCATTTTGCTTCCGTCGCGACCAATGCTGTTGCAAAAATTCTTTTTCAAATTCAGCAAAGGTTGTACACTTGTGTTCTATTCTCATGCCCCAGGTACCAGCTTTACCTTCCAATCTTGCTGCAACAAAGCATACCTTTCTCTGCTTGTCCCATAATTCAGGTAACACGCCCTTAAATTGATCTAGGAAATCTCTGGGATGCCACCTTCCATTTGGTTCGAAGTTCTTAAAATTCCCTATGCTAAGGAAGACCTCATAATTTTGTATACCAATTAAGCTACCTCACTGTTTCCTTTACGTAGTAGTGATTTCACCTGGTTCTCCACCTGCTGACTGACCTGCTCCTCTTAGTCTTTCCTACCTCACTGTACACCTCTTCTATTCGCCATGCATAAGCATCCTGGTTTTTAGTGCAACAGCTGATATCCTGTGTCTACAGTGTTTCAATCCTCATATAGTGGCGGCCGGGGTGGTCGAGCGGTTCTAGGCGCTACAATCTGGAACCGCGTGACCGCTACGGTCGCAGGTTTGAATCCTGCCTGGGGCATGGATGTGTGTGATGTCCTTAGGTTAGTTAGATTTAAGTTCTAAGTTCTAGGGGACTGATGACCTCAGAAGTTAAGTCCCATAGTGCTCAGAGCCATTTGAACCATTTGAACCTCATCTAGTTGTTCGAAATGCTCGTCGTAAACCTCAACCTTTTTAGTAAGCTCTTCCTTCACTTCTTTGACACCTGATTCTACCTTTTCAAAGCGTTAAGTATTGCCTGCAACGTTCTCCTCAAACCAAACTGTAAGTTCATCTATCCTTTGATGACTTGACTCAGCCAGCTTCCTTAGAGCCTCATTAGTCTCATCGATCTTTTTACTGAGTCGTTCGCTTATCTGCTCTACCGATTGCCAAATATCTTCCTTTAACTGTTTGTTGTTATGCTCTACTGATCGCCTAATGTCTTCTTTATTATTATGCAATAATGTTCTGAGCATGTCAACGATGGACAGGTCAGACCTAAGTTTACAGTCATCTCGTTTGGGCGTCTCCATGATTGGTGACGACACCGCATTTGGACTTCTCATCTCTGTTGATAAACTACTGTCACCTATACTGGAATAGTTCGACATTTCACTACTCCTTGCTTCTGTTTTCGTCTCCACCTGATTACTTTCACCTAGAGAGACTGCTTCCACCTCCCTGTCTACTGCAGTTGCACCAAGCTCATTACTTGCCATATTGAACCACCGTAAAGTCACTCAAGCAATAAGTAAACAAATCACAACAACGCTCATAGTACACATTGGATGATAATAACTACAACCAAACCACAACGCCATATGCATTCAACGCTGTAATTGGTGCTCAGAAGCACACATATCGTACAAGACCAAGTAACGGAAAAAATGAATGAAATATAAGTTAACGTAAATATAGTTCTGCAATTGTATTAACTGTTGTTAAAAATTAGACTACTAAATAAGCAGGGTCTGACAGACATTTACTGTACGATCGGCAAAGTAATTATGCCTCGTAATTTTATGAACAAAAGTATTTCAACTTTTACTGTCTCTAATTACATAATTATACAACGCAATCTGCACTGCCAGTTAATTACTCTCGTTGCTCCAGTTGCGTGAGGTAACGCTGTGATGCGCGAATTGCGTTGTCTGCTGGCTCCGTAGTCGCGGCTGTTGCGTAGCGCCGACTCAGTTGACGCCGTCCAGCTGTCAGCACTGCACCCTCTCTCTGCAATATTCGCAGCGTCGCTCCTAGGCGCCGCTCACGTCGTATACGTTTATGGCTGCAAAAAAGTTTTCACTTTTGCCCATAGGTGCCACTAGCGTCCTCTTCCGTAATCGCTGCAGATAACTGTTCCCCTTCGCACATAGATGCCGCTAGCGTCGTCAAAAGCGCTCCACCGTGGAGTATGTTTACTTCGTAGCACTAGCTCTTTGTACTGTCACGGATCGGACGAGTATATACACTGTGTCACAAGTTCTTTGACGTACACATCCCAGAGCTCGCGTGACGTCACTCAACAATAGAAACAAACACTCACTGTTTATACACAAATACTTGACACTCCAAGTTAATTATACGTCACTTCTTCTCCGAAATTGTAGGTCCTATCACGGTCGCCATGTAACACGTCCAGGTACAGATGGGTGGGGATACCTTTAACTGTTTGTCGTTTCGACCGTGCGCCCTATCCCACATCACGTACCTGATAATCCCGCGGCGGTCGTATTGTTCTGCTCCACACTGCTGCTGGCTTGCCTGAAATTATCTATCGAAATATGCAAGCGGGTTTAGGGGAGCCACTCAACGTTAAAACACAACACTGTTCGACGTCTGCTATGAACAACTATATTTTGAGACGATTAAAGAAAATCGCAGGTTGCGCTGTTTGCATTCTAATTCATAAGTGTTTATCCCAATTAACGGATGATTACCAGTCCACAATATCACTCAGACGAGCGTACGCGTAACCGACACGACGCGGGTGATTGTTGATGATGTGGAAGCCGAATGATCGCACGAAAGTTCTTACGCTCGTCACGCATACACAGACTTCTTTTGGTACCAGTCCTCGATGACACTAGTAATGATATAGCACTGAGTGTAGAGTTAATTATTCAGTTCTCAGTTCCCAATTGTACGAGCGAGCGCGTAACCGTCGCGGCGCGGCGCGGCTGATTGTTGATAATGAGGAAACGCGATGATCGAACGCACGTCCTCACGCTCGCTACAAGACACTGGCACTTGAGTGCACTCTTTTATGGTAACTAATTTCCACTGATTCACATCAGTTCATTCTGGGAGACCGAACACGGCGCGGATGATTGATACAGTAAGGTACGACACACAACGAGAGGGTACACAAATACGTTATCAGCAGCACTGCTCATTTTTGAATTACTTCTTGACGCACTTTCCTCTGAATCGTTTACTTATTTTATCGCTTTACTGTAATAGCACTTGTAGCAACACTTCAACTCCGATACTAGCTATGCCTCTCACATGCAGATCTACACACTACACAACGTAACAGTTCCGTGTCCCATGCTCGACTCGACAGACGCGGCTGTCCGCAAAGATACTCCACAACTGAGCCAGCAATATGACAATACACTTACACCGTGAATAGTTTGAGCACGACAACTTTCCTGGAGGGCGGTAAATTCACTAACTTTGTTATGAATGCTTAGACAATTTACTGTTAAAATTTTGATATTCAAAGTGTCATTGCTTTGTACGCTATCTGATTTCGCTCTCTGGTTATCGACAAGAGAGCGTTCATCAGAGGACCTCAAAGTATTGCCCAGATTAAACACCCACATGTGCACTTCATCAGTACTTTGCTACCCGAGTATGGTAGCTGCTTCCTGCTTGTAGTGTACCTCTGATTCTTCAAGGAAAGTGCTGCAATTCTCCACCCCACAATACAGGTAATATTAATAAGCGTTATGTCACTGTACCCGCCTTTTAGAGAGCTTTCGAATACCATTTAAGAAAATATAGCATTCCACTTTTAGAAAAAAGAAAGAAAGAAAACATGCTTGAATATCGGTATTGATGCAGTAGTTTACTCTTTCAAGGGCAGTGGTTATTGATGTTACACACTTATTTTACGACTTCTGGTGGCCAAAATGGGCAGCAGTTCCCGTTGCCAGTGACACAGTTGAAGAAGTTCTCCCTATATGGCATGACACTGGATGTCACATATGTCGCTTTCCTACCGTCGGTACATTACAATTTATTTGTTGGCTTGGGGCAATTTTGTGCAGTTTAGTTGGTATACGTTTTGAAGATCAAATCTGGCATGAATGTACTACCGGTACTTTAATTTTCAAGTAAGTATTTTCATATCTAAATTTAATTCATGCTGATGAGCATGAACCATGGACCTTGCCGTTGGTGGGGAGGCTTGCGTGTCTCAGCAATACAGATAGCCGTACCGTTGGTGCAACCACAATGGAGGGGTACCTGTAGAGAGGCCAGACAAACGTGTGGTTCCTGAAGAGCGACAGCAGCCTTTTCAGTAATTGCAGGGGGAACAGTCTGGACGATTGACTGATCTGTCCTTGTAACACTAACCAAAACGGCCTTGCTGTGCTGGTACTGCGAACGGCTGAAAGCAAGGGGAAACTACAGACGTAATTTTTCCCGAGGGCATGCAGCTTTACTGTATGATTCAGGGATGATGGCGTCCTCTTGGGTAAAATATTCCGGAGGTAAAATAGTCCCCCATTCGGATCTCCGGGCGGGGACTACTCAAGAGGATGTCGTTATCAGGAGAAAGAAAACTGGCGTTCTACGGATCGGAGCGTGGAATGTCAGATCCCTTAATCGGGCAGGTAGGTTAGAAAATTTAAAAAGGGGAATGGATAGGTTAAACTTAGATGTAGTGGGAATAGTGAAGTTCGGTGGCAGGAGAAACAAGACTTTTGGTCAGGTAAATAAATACAAGGTTATAAATACAAAATCAAATAGGGGTAATGCAGGAGTAGGTTTAATAATGAATAAAAAATAGGAGTACAGGTAAGCTACTACAAAGAGGATAGTGAACGCATTATTGTGGCCAAGATAGACACGAAGCCCACGCCTACTACAGTAGTACAAGTTGATATGCCAACTAGCTCTGCAGATGACGAAGAAATTGATGAAATGTATGATGAGATAAAAGAAATTATTCAGACAGTGAAGCGAGACGAAAATTTAATAGCCATGGGTGACTGGAATTCAATAGTAGGAAAAGGGAGAGAAGGAAACGTAGTAGGTGAATATGGATTGGGAGCAAGAAATGAAAGAGGAAGCCGCCTGGTAGAATTTTGCAGAGAGCATAACTTAAACATAGCTAACACTTGGTTCAAGAATTATAAAAGAAGGTTGTATACATGGAAGAAGCCTGGAGATACTGACAGGTATCAGATATATTATATAATGGTAAGACAGAGATTTAGGAACCGACGACTGTGCCGCTAAAGCGGAGTTATTGAACGCAGTTTTCCGAAATTCCTTCACCAGGGAAGACGAATGGAATATTCCAGAATTTGAAACACGAACAGCTGCTAGCATGAGTTTCTTAGAAGTAGTGGGTAGAAGTAGTGGGTAGAATCAGCTGCGGATCTTTGGTACAGTGCCGAGTGGGGGATATGAATCAGAAGCTCATACGGTTCTGTAATCTTATAGGCTACAGATTCCTCGACTTACGCCATGGGTTGGTGGGTTTTCGAGCTCTACTTAATACATCAGGCTGCAGCAACCTTAGGGGTTGCGAAGCAACTCAAATCGCTTGATACGGGCAAGTCTTCAGGTCCAGAATGTATACCGATTAGGTTCCTTTCAGATTACGCTGATACAATAGCTCCCTACTTATCAATCATATACAACCGCTCGCTCACCGATAGATCTGTACCTACAGATTGGAAAATTGCGCAGGTCGCAGCAGTGTTTAGGAAGGTTAGTAGGAGTAATCCATCGAACTACAGACCTATATCATTGATGTCGGTTTGCAGTAGGGTTTTGGAGCATATACTGATTTCAAACATTATGGATCACCTAGAAGGGAACGATGTATTGATACGTAATCAGCATGGTTTCAGAAAACATCGTTCTCGTGCAACGCAGCTAGCTCTTTATTCGCACGAAGTAATGGCCGCTATCGACAGGGGATCTCAAGTTGATTCCGTATTTCTAGATTTCCGGAAAGCTTTTCACACCGTTCCTCACAAGCGACTTCTAATCAAGCTGCGGCCTATGGGGTATCGTCTCAGTTGTGCGACTGGATTCCTGATTTCCTGTCAGGAAGGTCGCAGTTCGTAGTAATAGACAGCAAATCATCGAGTAAAACTGAAGTGATATCAGGTGTTCCCCAGGGAAGCATCCTGGGACCTCTGCTGTTCCTGATTTTTATAAATGACCTGGATGACAATCTGAGCAGTTCTCTTAGGTTGTCCGCAGATGATACTGTAATTTACCGTCTAGTAAGGTCATCCGAAGACCAGTATCAGTTGCAAAGCGATTTAGAAAAGATTGCAGTATGGTGTAGTTGGTGGCAGTTGACGCTAAATAACAAAAAGTGTGAGGTGATCCACATGAGTTCCAAAAGAAATCCGTTGGAATTCGATTACTCGACAAATAGTACAATTCTCAAGGCTGTCAATTCAACTAAGTACCTGGGTGTAAAAATTACTAACAACTTCAGTTGGAAAGACCACATAGATAATATTGTAGGAAAGGCGAGCCAAAGGTTGTGTTTCATTGGCAGGACGCTTAGAAGATGCAACAAGTCCATTAAAGAGACAGCTTACACTACACTCGTTCGTCCTCTGTTAGAATATTGTTGCGCGGTGTGGGATCCTTACCAGATGGGACTGACGGAGGACATCGACAGGGTGCAAAAAAGGGCAGCTCGTTTTGTATTATCACGTAACAGGGGAGAGTGTGTGGCAGATACGATACGCGAGTTGGGATATAAGTTATTAAAGCTAAGAAATTTTTCGTCGCGGAGAGATCTATTTACGAAATTTGAGTCACCAACTTTCTCTTCCGAATGCGGAAATATTTTGTTGAGCCCAACCTACATAGGTAGGAATGATCATGAAAATAAAATAAGAGAAATCAGAGCTCGAACAGAAAGGTTTAGGTGTTCGTTTTTCCCGCGCGCTGTTCGGGAGTGGAATGGTAGGGAGATAGTATGATTGTGGTTCGATTAACCCTCTGCCAAGCACTTAAATGTGAATTGCAGAGTAATCATGTAGATGCAGATGTAGATGTAGATGTAGAGGTTTTAAATTCTAAGACATTTCCCGAGACAGATGTGGACTCTGACCGCAATCTGTTGGTTATGAACTGTAGATTAAAACTGAAGAAACTGCAAAAAGGTGGGAATTTAAGGAGATGGGACCTGGATAAAGTGACTAAACCGGACGTTGTACAGAGTTTCAGGGAGAGAATATGGGAACAATCGACAGGAAGGGGGGAAATAAATACAGTAGAAGAAGAATGGGTAGCTTTGAGGGATGAAATAGTGAAGGCAGCACAGGATCAAGTAGGTAAAAAGACGAGGACTAGTAGAAATCCTTGGGTAACAGAAGAAATATTGAATTTGATTGATGAAAGGAGAAAATATAAAAATGCAGTGAATGAAGCTGACAAAAAGGAATACAAATGTCTCAAAAGCGAGATCGACAGGAAGTGCAAAATGGCTAATCACGGACGCCTAGAGGACAAATGTAAGGATGTAGAGGCTTATCTCACTAGGGGTAAGATAGATACTGCCTACAGGAAAATTAAAGAGACCTTTGGAGAAAAGAGAACCACTTGTATGAATAGTAAGAGCTCCAATGGAAACCCAGTCCTAAGCAAAAAAGGGAAAGCAGAAAGGTGGAAGGAGTATATAGAGGGTCTATACAAGGGCGATGTACTTGAGGACAATATTATGGAAATGGAAGAGGATGTAAATGAAGATGAAATGGGAGATATGATACTGCGTGAAGAGTCTGACAGACCACTGAAAGACCTGAGTCGAAACAAGGCCCTGGGAGTAGACAACATTCCATTAGAACTACTGACAGCCTTGGGAGAGCCAGTCCTGACAAAACTCTACCACGTAGTGAGCAAGATGTATGAGACAGGCGAAATACCCTCAGACTTCAAGAAGAATATAATAATTCCAATCCCAAAGGAAGCAGGTGTTGATAGATGTGAAAATTACCGAACTATCAGTTTAATAAGTCACAGCTGCAAAATACTAACGCGAATTCTTTACAGACGAATGGAAAAACTGGTAGAAGCCGACATCGGGGAAGATCAGTTTGGATTCCGTAGAAATACTGGAACACGTGAGGCAATACTGACCCTACGACTTATCTTAGAAGAAAGATTAAGGAAAGGCAAACCTACGTTTCTAGCATTTGTAGACTTCGAGAAAGCTTTTGACAAGGCTGACTGGAATACTCGCTTTCAAATTCTGAAGGTGGCAGGGGTAAAATACAGGAAGGGAGAGGCTATTTATAATTTTTACAGAAACCAAATGGCAGTTATAAGAGTCGAGGGACATGAAAGGGAAGCAGTGGTTGGGAAGGGAGTGAACAAGGTTTGTAGCCTCTCCCCAATGTTATTCAATCTGTATATTGAACAAGTAGGTATTAAAATCCATGGAGAAGAAATAAAATCTTTGATGTTCGCTGATGACATTGTAATTCTGTCAGAGACAGCCAAAGGACTTGGAAGAGCAGTTGAACGGAATGGACAGTGTCTTGAAAGGAGTATATAAGATGAACAACAACAAAAGCAGAATGAGTATAATGAAATGTGGTTAAATCAAGTCGGGTGATGCTGAGGGAATTAAATTAGGAAATGAGACACTTAAAGTAGTAAAGGAGTTTTGCTATTTGGGGAGCAAAATAACTGATGATGGTCGAAGTAGAGAGGATATAAAATGTAGACTGGCAATGGCAAGGAAAGCGTTTCTGAAGAAGAGAAATTTGTTAACATCGAGTGTAGATTTAAGTGTCAGGAAGTCGTTTCTGAAATTATTTGTATGGAGTGTAGCCATGTATGGAAGTGGAACGTAGACGATAAATAGTTTGGACAAGAAGAGAATAGAAGCTTTCAAAATGTGGTGCTACAGAAGAATGCTGAAGATTAGATGGGTAGATCACATAACTAATGAGGAGGTATCGAATAGAATTGGGGAGAAGAGGAGTTTGTGGCACAGCTTGACTAGAAGAAGGGATTGGTTGGTAGGATATGTTCTAAGGCATCAAGGGATCACTAATTTAGTACTGGAGGGCAGCGTGGAGGGTAAAAATCGTAGAGGGATACCAAGAGATTAATACACTAAGCAGAGTCAGAAGGATGTAGGTTGCAGTAAGTACTGGGAGATGCTGAAGCTTGCACAGGATAGAGTAGCATGGAGCCCTGCATCAAACCACTCTCAGGACTGAAGATCGCAACAACCAACAATGATGAGCTTCAGCGCAATAGTCACGACAAACATGTTTATTTATTTCATATTTTTGTTACTTTATTCTAGGTTAGCGGTGCTAACCACAGAGCAGCTGGGATACAACTTTAATCTGGTGTAGCTAGGAGGTGTCGTAGTCACTCACAATGACGTTAGAAATCTTCGTTTTGAAGATCTTCCATCAGATAGAGCAATAAAACTCTGACACTAACCCTGCATATGAACCGGACTGTGATACTATTACTCTATCATGTTGCGAAGAAAGTAGCAGAGAATCAGATGATTTAACGAAATGTGATCGTCCATTATGCAATTATAAACAACTTTCCGTGGCTAAAACTCCGTCTTCAGGGCACCCTGAAGATATTTTCAGCAATTAGATCGAAACGTAGGCAGTTACTTTTTTTAGTAGTTTGCAATGACGTTGCCCAATACCCAAAACTATTTTATCCAAAACAAATATTCTGGTTTGTAGATAAAAGGTGAGTGCTATTCGCTTTGGTATTACCTTTACGGTCTGTTGCTTGTAAAATGTAAAATCATGATAATGGAAGGACACAGAATATCTTGAATAAAGGCTTCTATGGGCTTTTCTAGTATGCAACTTCAGTGTCTCTTTCAGTTCTCTTTTGAGATATAAAAGAGATTTTACTTGCAGGTGGGTTCCATGAAAGCTTACACTACATCACAGTACCTCCTGGGCAAAATATACCTTTCTGATTGTCTTTTTTGATGTTCATCTAGAGTGAATTTTGATGGTGTAAAATATTGTATTCAGCTTATTGCTTACACATTGTGCCCACTGAGCTCATCTTAGATCACATGCTCAAGAAATTTGGTAGAACCTATGTTCTCAAGATATCTGGTGCATAATTTCATGGATGATCTAAATTTGTGTTTATTTTGTATACTGTGCAAACACATTGTGACTGTCTTTTGTGTATTTATTGCTAGCCTATTTCGAGAAAACCAATCTGTAAGGGATGTTGTACACTTCTCAATTTCACACTGAAGCTCTTGTTAACACGTTTGTATCACCTGCAAATATGGATTTGTGGAATGGACTGGCTATTTCTAGGTCATTTACAAAAAGCAAAGAAAGAATTCATTACAGTAGAACTTAATGTGATTTCCTTCCTAGCGTGAAAACTCAACTAGTTGTTCTTTGTTCTCTAGGTATTATTTCTCCTTCTCATAGGCCAGTTTCTTAATATGGATGCATTGCTGTTTCATAAGCAAGATGTGCCTGTTGATGTTAAATGTCTTTGAGAAGTTTAGAAATGTTGAAATGTGATCTTTGTGGTCTATTACAGTTAAAGCTTCATTTAAGGGCGCAAATATGGTAATTTCTGTAACTTTAGATTTAAGAAATGGATGCAGCATGAGAAGCAATTAATTTTGCTATGGACTTAATCGATTCTCATACACATTATTGTCATTATTCTGGAGGACCCATATGGCATTGAGACTGAGACGTAATTTGATAAACCTTTTTTTACTGTTTTGAAAAAACAAAGAATATTGTGTCTGGCATTTTCTTACTGTCACAGTGTACAGAAGAATATATTTAATTATTATGCAGCTTCCAGGCAAAGCCATGGCAGTAGACAGTTTCTTTTTCTTTTCTTCTTTTTTTTTTTTTTTTTTTTTTGGTTGATGAGATTTTCTGATATCTGTGTGCAAATAGAAATTAATTGTTTTTGTAATTTTTGGGTTAAAATGTTGCAGCTGAGTACTCCAGTAGGTAGTTAATGCTGTAGAATTCTGTCTGTTCTGCTGCTATTCACGTTCTTACAATATTCATCAAGGGTTTCATGTTATTGGAGGGGATTTTATATAAACCTCCTTAGGCCTTTAGTCTTGTCTGACAACTCTGTTGAACAACTTCTTATGGGTTTTAAAACAAGCACAAAAATCTGTTTTGACACACTGCATAGTAAACTATTTATTTGAAATCTGTATCCCAGAAGTAATCAAATCATTTATACTAGTTTTATGTATTTTCTGTGTGGGACAGACAACATCCTTATAATTTTATTGCATACTCATTTACAATATAGCTAATATAATGTTTGTATTTTAAAATATTCAAAATAGAAAAGAAAACTGATTATAAATGACCATTGAAATACGAGTGAATCGTTAATTTTGATCTCTGAGTTGAACTTTGAAGGTTTTGAAATTATAAAGAGAGAATGTAATTTTTGAAAAAGAAACTTGAATACGCATAGTAGTGATGGGGTTTAATACAATAATAACTCTGAAATCGTACTTGTTCATCTGACTAAAATTCCTATCTTTCAAGCATGTTGAATGTGTCTAGAAGAAAAATATCAGTCTATACTATTCTGTTAAATATTATAAATATTATAAATATAAATATAAATATAATATAATAAATAATAAATAATAATAAATATAATATAATATAATATAAATATATTATATTATAAATATTATTTTATATTATATTATTATATTATATATATTATAAATATAATATAAATATAATACAATATAAATATAATATAATGTAAATAAATATTATAAATACTCTCTTTCAAATTCTAAGGGTGGCAGGGGTAAAATACAGGGAGCAAAAGGCTATTTACAATTTGTACAGAAACCAGATGGCAGTTATAAGAATTGAGGGGCATGAAAGGGAAGCAGTGGTTGGGAAAGGAGTGAGACAGGGTTGTAGCCTCTCCCCAATGTTATTCAATCTGTATATTGAACAAGCAGTAAAGGAAACAAAAGAAAAATTCGGAGTAGGTATTAAAATCCATGGAGAAAAATAAATACTTTGAGGTTCGCCGATGACATTGTAATTCTGTCAGAGACAGCAAAGGACTTGGAAGAGCAGTAGAAAGGAATAGACACTGTCTTGAATGGAGGATATAAGATGAACATCAACAAAAGCAAAACGAGGATAATGGAATGTAGTCGAATTAAGTCGGGTGATGCTGAGGGAATTAGATTAGGAAATGAGACATTTAAAGTAGTAAAGGAGTTTTGCTATTTGGGGAGCAAAATAACTGATGATGGTCGAAGTAGAGAGGATATAAAATGTAGACTGGCAATGGCAAGGAAAGCGTTTCTGAAGAAGAGAAATTTGTTAACATCGAGTGTAGATTTAAGTGTCAGGAAGTCGTTTCTGAAATTATTTGTATGGAGTGTAGCCATGTATGGAAGTTGAACGTGGACGATAAATAGTTTGGACAAGAAGAGAATTGAAGCTTTCGAAATGTGGTGCTACAGAAGAATACTGAAGATTAGATGGGTAGATCACATAACTAATGAGGAGGTGTTGAATAGAATTGGGGAGAAGAGGAGTTTGTGGCACAACTTGACGAGAAGAAGGGACCGGTTGGTAGGACATGTTCTGAGGCATCAAGAGATCACAAATTTAGCACTGGAGGGCAGTGTGGAGGGTAAAATCGTAGAGGGAGACCAAGAGATGAATACACTAAGCAGATTCAGAAGGATGTAGGTTGCAGTAGGTACTGGGAGATGAAGAAACTTGCACAGGATAGGGTAGCATGGAGAGCTGCATCAAACCAGTCTCAGGACTGAAGACCACAACAACAACAACAACAACATTATAAATGGAACATTCTAACAAATTTATATGGATCCTGAGAACGTACTGAACTCAAATGAGAAAACTGTCTGCTAAATACAATTAAAAATTATTTCAACCAGAGGAAGACTGTATTAAGAGATTGCTGAGCTAATCAATCATCTGAAACACAGTACAAATGAAAAATGAGTGACAGGCAATAGGTAAAGACATTTTACTGAATTTGTTACGAAACATGTAAAGTGAAAGACAAGGTTTGTGTGACATATGGAGTATAAAACCTATACTGCTAATCAATGCAAACATGTAATGCAATCAAATGATGATATTTGTGCTTTCTTTTGTAGTGTGGGACATTCCCATCCCACAGGAAACCTCTGGACGATTGGTACCTTTCCTTCCAAGTGTGAAGCATGGAGAAAGCTATGTAATGATTAGGGTGGATGGTTGTATCTTGTTTTCCAGTGGATCCTATGAGCACACTGAAACTAAACCTAGTAGGTAATAAGTTGGAAACCATCCTAGGTGACGATTTTCATTCCACAGTACACGAATTGTTTCCAGCACTGAATTATTTCGTATATGGAAATGCCCATATATGTTTCCTATGCCAAGGTATGCAATAAAATACCTTCTATGGCAATCATATTCTCTGCATTTAAGTGCTATGTATCCAGTGTGTTATTTACTGTATAACTTGCACACAGAATCTCACCAGGAACTGGAACCATCTATATGCTAGAAATCATATAAAATCCCATTGAATGACTGTCATTCTAAATTGATAAACACTGACTACCAGGAAGACACAGATTGTTAAGGATTCCAAAGAAGGGTTTTAACCATATTTGATGAGTTTCGTATTGTTTTCTTCAACCTCTGCAAATATGAGTAAAAATTGCATTTAAAACAGCTTCTTATTCTTTTCATTTTGTTGTATCTGGAAACGGCTTTGTGGACAATACACCTACCCAACAAGACTCAACTATTTCTGTCTATCTAACGTAACATTGTTTTATTAGTAGCTAGTATGCATTTTCCCTACATCATACAGATATTTTCCTGCCATCTACTTCGAGTACTTCCTCTTCCTTGAAGTTCCATTTATTTTTCCAGAGGGTGGTATATTGTTTTCCAGAGACTGGTAGATTATGATTGCCAAGACTGTTATTATATGACCAGTCCTGGTCAACCTTCCCTTTTTTGCACTTTGACAATGCTGCTGTGCATAAAAGACTCATGTATATCTTGATTTCCTGTCTTCATTTTTTTATTACTTTACCAGCTAAAAGCAGAAAAATTTTTCTTAAGATTTTCCTTTCAAATGTTAAAAAGTCTTCGTCATCTTTTCTATATTTTAAAGTTTTGCATCCATGTAAAAACGTTAGGACTCTCAGAAATCAATATAAACGAATTATGAAGTTATTGTTCATGTTCTATCCCTTAGGATATTGGTTTACAGTAGGGAATACTAATTGTTGCTGCTAGATAAACATCATTTTTATATTTGCTCAATTTTTCTTTTTGGAAAGACTCACAAAGTACATGGCACAGTTTAATTTGTCTCTAAGCAAGAGTATATCAGTTAGAGATTTCTTATTTATCTTCTTGTAATTAATATATAGTGTTGTTTTCTGAACAATTTTTAAGCAGTATTTGAATAACAATACATTTTTATAATATTTCTGCATCATTTTCATTTCTTCTGTTCTGGAAGTGCCTATTAATTTTGCATCCTCTTCTTGTTGTAAGATTTCTTTCGAGTCAGCCTTAGTAAATTCTCTGTCAATCTTCTCTGAGATGAGGTTACATAGTGCCATCATCTAATGTATACCTTCCCACTTGCAGTTTCTCCTACCTGTAGGAATGTTATTCTGACTTTGTCCCACTTTGACCTTCAAGGGTCTGTTGAAGGTTATCATGGGTCCATCATGTGCACACATGACATCATCAATGACCTTGAATGTCATCAAGATGGCTTTAGATGAGAAATTAAAAATCCAAGATGTCAGTGGTGGGAATTTGTTTCAGAAAATATGTCAGATGACAGTCAGCTGGAAATTTAAGAAATGCAAGATGACATTGACAGGAAGTTTAAAAAATGCAAAATGACGCTTGTGGGACATTTTAAGATTGTGAGATGTCATTGGCAGGTATTTTTTAAGAATTGTTGAGTGTCTATTAAAAATGAAACAGGCAATCAGAGCACTTAAAAATGCAAGAGGAGGCTGCTGGAAATTTTTTCATTTCTTAGCCTCTATTAAAAACTGAAACAGCTGATCACCTAGAAATGCAAGATGTCAGTGGCAGTAAAATGTTTTGCATTCATTAAAGCGACACAGCAAAACAGTGTGTATAGCCCACCATATTTAAAAGTAACTTATGTTTTCTGCTCCTATTTCAAAATTATTCAGTGGTGGATGTGCTTACCTGACTAAAAGTGCCACAACCTTTGACTGCCGAACATGTGCAGTCATGCACATTCAACAGTATGCATGGCATGATGTGTGCAGTCCAAACAATAGCCGTCGTAATGCGATTCATTTGTCATTTGTAGCCGATCCTATTTATATTAATAGCCTTACAGCGCTATCTATTGGTAAGATTTTTTTTTTCCATGACGTTTCCTTCGGCATCAATAATACGCTGTTCAAATATGACGTTATTCTGACCAGTGTTTCTCTTTCTTCAGCGTTTTGAAACTGGAACTTTAATTATAGACAACTTGTACATCAAAAACTTTGACTGTCTTTTTCTAAGAAGCAGTTGAACATATACGGGTAAGATGAGACACATATTAGCGTATTTTCACCCTCTTCCACTCAGTGTTGTTTCTGGAAAATGGGGTTATCGCACTTGCTATGTTCTCCTCATTAGCATTCACTACCGAAATGTGTGGCTTATGGGGGGCTGCGTGACCACTGTAGTCCATTCTTTTTAACTCCCTATCCACAATCATTGTGTTAGCTGGACTGCTGTTAGTACTTTTTAACTCAAGAGAGATTGGTGATTCTGATTTCATGCAATTCTTTACAACTACCCCACCTGCAGTGCTGGACAGACCCTGTCCATCAGTACATGAGGTCTGCCTAGTTCTGGTTTACCAGTGGTTGTTTCTTCGTGTTCCCATTTCACATCACTAGCAGTTACAGCAAAATTGTAACAAGCTGTCCTGTGTTGTAGCAAAACTACAACAACTTGCTCTCCATGTTATAGCGAACAGTATCGAATTTAGCTGCATGTTAATGCAAAACTGTGACAAAGTGATGCATGTTACAATAGAACTGTGAACAATTGCTCCATGATACAGTAAAACTGTAACAAACTGCCATCCATGTTTCAGCGAAACTGCAACAAATTGTCCTCCATTTTACAGGGATATTATAAGAAATTGCTCTCCATGTTACAGCAAAATTGTAACAAACTGACCCCTTGCTACAGCATTTTGTTAGTCTTCTGGTGTAGCATGCTCCAACAGATAATAGCTACATCTGGTAGAAGCCTCACGAAGCTTGTGACATTTTCATCTAAATAATACTTGCAGAACATCAAGGATATGTTCCCTATTTCCGATATTTGCAGGCACAATAACAAGATATTGATCATGAGTAACCGATCTCAGGTGAAGTGTGCCGTCTTGGCATCATGATCAGAGGCCGCAGTTTGCATACTACAATGTTATATGTTGGTAAACATGTTGTGTAAGTGGTGATTAAATTTTACATACATGGTGTTTGTTTTTGCTTGAGAGAACTAAATATCCCAAAAACTACACATTATAAGAAAAAGAAATGTTCTGTGTGAAAAATTAATATTAGTGGGAGGGATATCGATCAGTGCTACAACTGGCCACCCCTCCCAATATGGGCAAGGTCAACTGTATTTTTTCAAATGAGAGGCGCCCATTTTTCTGAACATTCAGATTCTATGCCAAAAAGTACACACAATTTACTGAAATTCGTCAATACCGTTTTATCCTTATTTATGATCAAAGCATTATCGCTAAACCATTTTCCTGTCTCATTTATTGTTCTAGAGACACTCTGTTGTAGATTATCCTCGGCATATCCTTTTATGAGAATACTAGTGTCATTAGCGAACATCACAATTTCTGCAACTGTAAGATGATTTGGCAAATCGTTTATATACACCAAGAACAACAGAGGGCCTAACATGGAACCCTGGGGCACTCCATAGCTAGTTTTTTTTTAAATCTGAAAGATATTGTTTGCTTTCATGTTATATTTGTACTTTCTGTTGTCTGTCGGAGAGATAATACTTGAAATATTTGTAGGCAAGTCCCCAGGCCCCATAAAATTCTAGTTTCATAAGCAATAAGTCATGGCTGATTAGATCAAACACTTAAGCTAAATCAAAGAATATCTCACAGCTTAATTCATTCTTGTCCAAGACATTTAGGACCATTTCCATGAATTGGAATACTGCCATTTCTGTGGATCTGTTTTTTTAAACCCATTTTGAGCATTATTCAGTATTTTATTTTTATTCAGGAAGTCAACTAGGCTTTCATGCATTACTCTTTCGATTACTTAGAAAAACCTGACAATAATGACACTGGCCTATAATTGTTTATGTTAGCTATACTGTACTTTTTGTGAAGTGGTTTTATTATGGAGAGTTTTAGTTTTGATAGGAACACTCCTGTCCTGAAAGAAGTATTAATAATGTCAGTTAGGTAAGTATCTATACTGGTAGGACTATGTTTGATTACCTTGTCTGGAATTCCGTCAATACCACAAGACATTTTATTTTTTAGTTTATTAATAGCATTTCTAACTTCACATTCTGTTACTGGCTACAGAAACATTGTATTTTCACAAGTTGGTACTTTTATGTTTTTGTTCTTTGAATTGCACAGACTTTTAATTAGGTTCAGTGTTATGTTCACATAATGTTCTTTGAATATATTGCCTATCTGCTGAGCATCTTCGATCACTTTACCCTCACTTTTAATTTAGAAATTGTCTGCCTTGGTTTTACATTTTCCTATGCTATTGTTTATAGCCATCCAAACCGATTTTGATTTATTGCTTCCCTTGTTAATGTATGAATCATTGCTTAGCCTTTTTGCTGCCTGTAAAACTTTCCTATAGACCCTTCTATATTTCCTATAGTATGGTTTTATTGTTGTATTTATTTTAGCATGTTTGCTTAGGTTTCTAAGGATGATTGCTGATTTTTTAATCCCTTGTGTTGCCCAAGTATTACATGAGCTAACATGTGTGAAATGATACTAC
Organism: Schistocerca cancellata; assembly: GCF_023864275.1. Taxonomy (NCBI): domain Eukaryota; kingdom Metazoa; phylum Arthropoda; class Insecta; order Orthoptera; family Acrididae; genus Schistocerca; species Schistocerca cancellata. Next base: position 594,442,575 of record NC_064629.1, read on the forward strand.
AGACACTGAAAGGCTCTCATTGAAAGAATGAAGCATTTATTGATGAGCCACAGAATTTGATATAAACATGGCTGAGCAACGTTCAGAGGAGCGCCATTTTGCATAAAAACGTCCTACCCACACATCCACGCTATTGATTGTTTGGAATGACGTTGGAGTGCGAAAGACATTTACCAGTGACGTTCAGATAATAGGATCTGCACAGTAAGGTTGCACCACATCGGATGGAAAAATAGGTTTTTAATTGTCATGAGGCCAACAATCGAATAAAAAGCAAAATGTCATGGGTTTCTAATTGTCATGAGACTAGCGCAAGACACGTTCAATATTCTATCCATTTTTTACTGCCACGAATTGAAATCGAGAAACAGCATATTCCAAAAGAGATCAGAGAGTTTTGGGGGTCATGTTCACAGAACGCGTTCCACAATGCGTGCCTTCAATTCAGCTACGTTTGTAATTGGAGCACTGAACACAAAATCTTTCTTGATAACCCGCATCTAGAAGTCACGTGAATTAAGATCATGTGCTCTGGACAACCAAGCGGTGGGGAAACTACAGCTCATAATTCTAGCACTTCCGAAATGTCTCTGCAGCAGCCGCTTCACTGGCTGAGCAACGTTCAGAGGAGCGCCATTTTGCATAAAAACGTCCTACCCACACATCCACGCTATTGATTGTTTGGAATGACGTTGGAGTGCGAAAGACATTTACCAGTGACGTTCAGATAATAGGATCTGCAGTACTCACCTCCTCGAAAAAATACGATCCTACGATTTATGATGTCGCCAACACACACCACATAGTTACCTCTGCAGAAGGAAATAGTAGCGTTGATATGCGTGCGAATTTTCTGTTGCCCATGTACTGCAATGCTGAGTATTGAAATGTCCTTGGAGATGGAAAGGGGCTTCATCTGTCAACAGAATGTTCCACAGCCATTCATTGTCCACTTCGAAGCGAGCAAGGAACTCCAGAGCGAACGTTTGTCTTGCTGACAGGTCAGCAGGAAGCACCTCATGGACATAGGTGATTTTGTATGGATAGCAATGCTGGATGTTTCGTAGGATTTTATGCACCATACTCACAGGCATGTCCAACGTTCAGGCAATTCGCCATGCACTGCACTTTAGCACACCACTACTCGACCCCTCCTGCAGTGCTGTGACCACACCTTCGACAGATATTGGATCAACTGTTTCCCTCCTTCTGCCAATGGCACCTTAAGCGAATTTGCATTTTCAATTTTTGTAAACATTTCCTCTAGACCCTTAGCAGACATCGGAGTAATGTCTTTTTTCATGATCTTCAGTATTCAGTACTTTTGGACTACAGGCACACAGTCAACATTCTTGTAAACGAGCTTTACCAGCAGCACACGATTCTTCGCAGAGACAACCATGTCTGCTGTCTCGTACACAAACTCAGGAACAGCCATGTGCCCTACATGGGCGCGCGCATATTCTAACGCTTACAGCGCCATAATTGGTAAAATTTTCGTTAAATTTTGTTTTGTTCTGTGACGTTTCACTCTGTATCAATAATATACTTTTCAAATTTGACGTCATTCTGACCAGTGTTTCTCTTTCTACAGCGTTTTGAAACTGGAATTTTAAATTATCAACACCCTGTACTGTATCTGCATTTTAGCACGTGCTAGGTTCAACCAAAGTGATGGTACAGCTGCTAGCATCGCAGCTGCAGGCTTTTGTGCCCAATGTTCGAAACCTGATTATTGTTTATATTTATTTTTTATTTTTTCCAGTTCTACACTACATCTACATGGATACTCTACAAATCACATTTAAGTGCCTGGCAGAGGGTTCATCGAACCACCTTCACAATTCTCTATTATTGCAATCTCGTATAGCGCGCGGGAAGAATGAACACCTGTATCTTTTCGTACGAGCTCTGATTTCCTTTATTTTATCTTTGTGATCGTTCCTCCCTACGGAAGTCGGTGTCAACAAAATATTTTCGCGTTCGGAGGAGAAAGTTGGTGATTGGAATTTCGTGAGAAGATACCGTCGCAACGAAAAACGCCTTTCTTTTAATGATGTCCATCCCAAATCCTGTATCATTTCTGTGACACTCTCTCCCATATTTCACGATAATACAAAACATGCTGCCTTTTTATGAACTTTTTCGATGTACTCAGTCAGATCCCACACCGCGTAACAGTATTCTAAAAGAGGACGGACAAGCGTAGTGTAGGCAGTCTCCTTAGTAGGTCTGTTACATTTTCTAAGTGTCCTGCAAATGAAGCGCAGTCTTTGGTTAGCCTTCCCCAAAACATTTTCTATATGTTCCTTCCAATTTCAATTGCTCGTAATTGTAATTCCTAGGTATTTAGTTGAATTTACGGCTTTTAGATTAGACTGATTTATCGTATAACCGAAGTTTAACGCGTTCTTTTTAACAATCATGTGGATGACCTCACACTTTTCGTTATTTAAAGTCAACTGCCACTTTTCGCACCATTTCGATATTTTTTCTAAATCGTCTGATGACTTTATTAGTCGATAAACGACAGCGTCACCTGCAAACAACCGAAGACGGCTGCTCAGATTGTCTTCCAAATCGTTTATATAGATAAGGAACAGCAAAGGGCCTATAACACTACCTTGGCGAACGCCAGAAATCACTTCTGTTTTACTCGATGACTTTCCGTCAATTACAACGAACTGTGACCTCTCTGACAGAAAATCACAGCTCCAGTCACATAACTGAGACGACATTCCATAAGCACGCAATTTCACTACGAGAAGCATGTGTGCTACAGTGTCAAAAGCCTTCCGGAAATCCAGAAATTCGGAATCGATCTGAAACCCCTTCTCAGTAGCACTCCGCACTTCATGTGAATAAAGAGCTAGTAGTGTTTCACAAGAACGATGTTTTCTAAACCCATGTTGATTGTGTGTCAATAGACCGTTTTTTTCGAGGTAATTAATTACGTTCGAACACGATATATGTTCTAAAATCCTGCTGCATATCGACGTTAACGATATGGACCTGTAATTTAGTGGATTACTCCTACTACCTTTTCTTGAATATTGGTGTGACCTGTGCAACTTTCCAGTCTTTGGGTACGGATCTTTCGTCGAGCGAACGGTTGTATATGATTGTTAAGTATGGAGTTAATGTATCAGCACACTCCGGAAGGAACCTAATTAGTATACAGTCTGGACCAGAAGACTTGCGTTTAATAAGTGATTTAAGTTGCTTCACTATTCCGAGGATATTTACTTCTATGTTACTCATGTTGGCAGCTGTTCTCGATTCGAATTCTGTAATATTTACTTCGTCTTCCTTTGTGAAGGCATTTCGGAAGGCTGTGTTTAGTAACTCTGCTTTGGCAGCACTGTCTTCGATAGTATCTCCATTTCTATCGCACCGAGAAGGCATTGATTGTTTCTTGCCGCTAACATACTTCACATACGACCATTTATCTAGTCATGTCTGTAAAAGCCCGCTACATGAATGAATTAAACGATAAATGAATGAGGAAATTATTTGACATTTTTTCAGTGAAATTCCTGCAGTGTTTCGTGCTAGTAACATTTGAGGTGTTGCATTCTTGTTTCCGAGAAGTGGGGTTCAGTCAACCAGCAAGTATACCCATATATTCCAGCAGCCTGCAAGAAGGGTCTTGTCTTTAACTGCTGCTTTTTCCCCCTTGAGTAAATCAGGAAAGGAAGCACATCATTTGCGAGTTACAGTAGTTCTCAAAGTGAACAGACAGCAGTGGGACCTCCTGCAAAATTAAAATGAAAAGGTAACGAAAATGAGCCTGTATCAGGAACCTCACAAACCGATCTTCAGGATGAGTCTATAAAAGGTGAATCTGTTGATATTCTAAACAAGTGCGACACTGCAAGCGTTAAACAAGAGAAGATGTAAATGGTGCAGTGATTGTTAGAGAAATTGGATGTATTCGTAACTAATAAAACGCAAACAACAACATCCAACCAGTCTAAAATCTTGGGAAAAGAAATGGCAGAAAAATCATCGATCTTATGAACGATGGGGTGTTTGCTGATGAAACAGAATTCTTGACTGCAAAGGAAACCGTACAAAAAGCATGTGAAGGGCATACCACTCATGCAATTGTCAAAGGCAAACCTTCCAGATCACCAGGAAAAAGTGAAGATGAGTCAGAAATCGACCCAGTTCCACTAGACTTGAAAGTAGATTGAAATTTATATTTTTATAAATGTATTCACGAGACTTTCGAGTAATGCTAAAATTTTGGGCAGGAAGTGCATAAGATAAAATAACAATCTTTCATTTTTGATTACAGATAATTGCAGTAAGACCTCCCGAACTTCATCCAAAATAGACATTGAAATCGATCACGTCAGAAAGCATACACAAACTAAAGGATAATTAGTAGCTATGGTCATGGAAGGACCATGTGAAGAAATGTGAGAAAAACAATGAAAAAATGATCGATTTTGGGGGGTCTACCATCGTTTTGAAGAAACCAGAAAGAACGGAAATCTGGCTACAACCCGAATGTTGTGGCAATGGGAGATGGCGGCAGCGGCTTCACTGCAATCCACAGATTTTGAATTTAAGCTTCTAAAACGTGATGTGATACCTTAAAGGCAAAGCATAGGATTTGGTTTCGACATGTTATCAAATATGTCAGCACAAAGGAATAACATAAGTTCGGAGGATTATTGCAAGCAGCAGAGACTTTTCGCGTCAAACGTATGCTATAACTCAGCAGTTTGACCCTGATTTTGTGATCAATACGTATCAAACCGAACGCGAATATCACACATCGGTAAACGAACATTGTCGCACTGAAGTGAAAATATTACGGAGCTTGCTGTCAACCAACTACACCACTTGACACATTCCGTACCACCCAGTATGGTATAACACTGCTCAGAAAACTTGTGCCAAAAGCCTCCATCTGTTTTCAGGAAGTTAGTGGACAGTTCGGTTCTAGAGTGCAACAGGATGTGAACCAACTAATGGGACAACATCCGGACGTGTACCTAACTGCTACAAAATCCAGGAAGCTGATAGCAGAAACATACAATTATTTCATGAATACAGTTATGCAGCTCTATGTTAAAAACGGAACCATTCTTGTTCATTATTGACTCATGGAATGGACAGAGCGACCCTTTGTTATACGACGAGAAATTCATGGGCGAAGATGGAGTGCCAACCTGTTCGTTGAAGACAATTCCTCTGAAGTATATGAGTATATGCCGTTCTGTCAGCCCTGTGAAGTACACTTTTACCGGCAAATCGAACACTTCGTCCAAAACCTGAAGAATGGCTCTACCCTCATTACAAAGCGAAGAGATATCAAAACTAGACGTAACGCAATAAAATCCATCTACTGATTCATAATCAACTGCAAGTGCCAGTATTCGTAAAAATGATCCATTATTTTTTATGATTGCCAACATGTGAAATCTTTATCAATGTTAAAGACGTTTATTTCTGGAGTGTGATTCATACGAAGAAATGTGACTGTTACAAACCGACCTTTGCGCGATCTCTATGATGTTCAGAATTCCTACACTTCAATGTTTCTGTGATTGGTCTTATCCGAGGATATCCACCTAATCTTCCTGCAGAATAAACATAAGAATAAAATATAAGAAGTAATATAAGAATTGATATAACAATGAAATATAAGAATTTGACAGTTTAAAAAGCTTATAATTCCTGAAAATAGCATGCACACATACACTGAAGAGCCAAAGAAACTGGTACACCTGCCTAATATCATGTAGGGCCTCAGCGAGCACGCAAAAGTGCCGCAGTACGACGTGGCACGGACTCAACTAATATCTGAAGTAGTGCTCGAGGGAACTGACACCATCAATCCTGCAGGGCTGACCGTAAATTCGTAACAGTACGAGGGGTGGAGATCACTTTTGAACAGCACGTTGCAAGGCATCGCATAGTTGGTCAATAATGTTCATGTCTGGGGAGTATGGCGGCCAGCGCAAGCATTTAAACTCAGAAGAGTGTTTCTGGAGCCACTCTGCAGCAGTTCTGGACGTGTGGGGTGTCACATTGTCCTGCTGGAATTAATCTCAAACTTTCAAAACAGTGAAAAGCTGATGAGCTCCTTCATTCACAATACCCTTCACATGCCAAAAAAAAGCTATGGTTTTATTTTCATTCCTTTTAATTGAAAGACGGTCTTTGGTACAAAATAGACATATTAATTAATGGGACTTTATGTGTGGTTTTTAGGCTATGTCGGCTACATTTGCATCGCTTGGACTGCATACAGTTCTTAATGCGTCTTTTGAATGATTGGACAACCGATTACGGTATTTATTTTTCAAGTAGTTCAATTTTGAGTAACTGAAATGGTGTTAAAATAAACTGTGTACAGTCTCGTATATTATTATAATTTCTAGGCATACATCTCCAAAATTAAATGTACTACTACTTTTCACGATGTTATACAATTTGAACTTTAAGCTGCGTGTCGTGCTGATCCATTTATCAAATGAGTCTTACGAAACGCACTATAAAACCAGGACCATTTGAGAACATCATGCGCAAAGTGATAAGGGCTCTCTACGAGAACGAAACAGCCTCAGATATTTCCAACATCTGCAGAACTGTTTTTTATTTCTTCCAAATTTTCTATCAAATAGGACCCATGTCTTCATAAATGCTTTCGGTGATGGTTAAGTCTGATTAGAGCATAACAACAGTTGAAAAGTAGACAGTTCTTTTTCTTCAAGTTTATCTACATACAGTTGTACTTTGGTATCAAATACAAATATTTTATTAGTCATTTGCCCAATTACCTTGTCTATTCCTTGCAGCTCCAAATTAAGTTTCTTGACTTTTTTAATAATATCAGGCAAAAAGGCTGTCAATGCACATCATTCATCATTATTAAGTTCAGCATAACTTTTACCTGTTTGCTGTAAGAATACCAAAAGTTTCAGATTTCAGACTGAAAAGCCATTCCAACACTTTTCCTTTGCTTAGACATCTGACAGCAGTGTGTAGACAACATGTCGTAACAAGCTTGCAGTTCCACACGTAGTTCTTTTAACTTTTTGTTGATTACGTTCGCGTACAAAAAGTAATATATCTCTCTTATGGCGATTTTCATAGCATCCTTCAAGTTGTTATTTAAAATTTGATATACTAAACTTTCTTGAAGCAGTAAACAGTAAATGGAGAAAAATTTGGTCAGGCTTACTCCCTCCTAATCATCAGATACGAGAATATCGCCAGGAGTGCCACAGAGGAGTGTAACAGGACCGCTCTACTTCCTGTATATATAAAAGATCTGCCAGATAGGGTGAGCAGCAATCTGAGATGTTTGCTGCTGACACTGGTAGTATACGAGAAAGTATCACCGTTGAATGACTATAGGTTGATAGAAGATGACACAGAATTTCTATTTGGTGTAGCTTGCTATAAATGTAGAAAAATGTCAGTTAATGCAGATGAGCAGGAAAATCAATCCTTTAACGCTCGAATACAGTGTTAGCACAGGGATATGAAATGGAACTTCCACATAAGGACGTTAGTAGGGAAGGCGAACGGTCGACTTCGGGTTATTTGGAGAATTTTAGGAAACTGTAGCTCATCTACGTATAAAGGAGACCGCATATAGGACAGCAGTGCGACCCATTTCGAGAGCTGCTCAAGTATTTAGGATTAAAGAAAGATATTGAATCAATTCAGAGGTGCGCTCCTAGATTTGTTATCAGCAGGTTCGATCAACAAGAATGTAACTTGGAGATGCTTTAGGAACTCAAATGAGAATCCCTGGATGGAAGACGTTCTTTTCGTGAAACGCTGTTGAGAAAATTTAGAGAAGCGGCATGTGCAGCTCACTGCAGAACGATTCTACTGCCGCCACCATACATTTTACGTGAGGACTGGGAAGGCAAGGTGAGAAATTAGGGTTTGTACGGAGGAACAGAGACAGTCGTTTTCCCCTTGCTCCATTTGGGAATGGAGCCGGAACCTCGCTAACACTAGTAAAACGTACCTTTCGGCATGCACTATATTGTGGCGTGCGGAATATGTATGTGGATATCGATACTATTAAACCACTGTTTACACTGATCGTTGACAGACAAAAGTATGTACACATTGATATTAAATTGCTCGTAGGTAAGCTTTTATCTGCAAAATCTTTAATTGCCCCTATAAAGTCACATCCTTTTGTGTGACCGCTCACGTTTATAATTGTTAAGGAGTCTTTTTCTACTATTCCATCATTTGAGTACTAACGAACAAATAACTAAAATTGAGTTACTGAAGCCATATCTGTACTGGATTCACATGGAAGACAACAATAATTGCATATTTTTACATTGTTAATTACTCCCTCAAACATATATTTTAAATGTCTTCTACATGGCCCGGCAGTGAAAGGCAGGCTCTGCATGCTGGGCAAACAGCAGCTATGCAGAGTTCATATACCTGACTGCAAGATATTCGTATGATTGGCCTAGTCAGACACCAATCAATATGTTTGCTTAGCTGTAAAGTGCAGAATAACTGTAATGGGAGATGGCACGCCACTCTCTCACTTCAGCAACATTGTCAGTCAGATTAATATTCATATTTTAGGCCATGATCTCGGTCTTCCCCAGTAATACATTTAGTATGTGTGATTTATGACTTTTTTACGTAAGGAAATTGTGAGCAGAATGTTCTTAAAACTGCATGTGTAAGCTTTAGAGAACTTGTACCCGACGCGATGTAGAACATGGAGAGAGATGAATTGGGGGTGATGAATTCTGAGTGCAGCGACCAGGCTGTATGAGCCATTCTGCAAAGCAGCACTCAGTGGATCATACCTGCAGAGGGAGTTCTGGCAATAACACTTCCCGCCTTTTGTTTATGGTCAGACGGGAGGGCACACGTTCACAAAACATTTTACCTGGACAAGGTGGCAGTCTGTCGCAAAGTTGGCCAGTTAGTGGAAAGTGGATGGAGGAAGCCATTTAAGAGAGACTACTGTAAGCTGAGCCTTTGTGCAGACGAAGGGAAGGTCATAAAACTCCATGCATTCTCAAGTTAGAAGCTGGGATGATACAGACAAAGCAGCTAGTGCACGTGTTTAGTGGAGGCAAGACTGTAGCTCCCTGATGCCAGAAAGCCGCCAGGTTCTTTTAACGAGAGGCAAGAACATATATTTCATGCGCACAACTGTCGGGGAAGCTTAACAGTCTTCTTTCAGAAACTGGAAATTGTCGGCCTGGAAAGATTAGATCTCTCCATATATGAGGGACTGCAGTTCCGTCTAGGTAGATGTTTTTTTGCCGAAACATAGCCATGTTTACCGTGAGAACGATGCATCCCTAGTGTAAAATCTTCTTTTTTCAGAGAAGAGAGATTTGGAGTCGCTGATTGGCTCCTCTCAGGATATGCAGAATGGAGGCTTGCTCCTCCAGCGTGGGAACCCTGGTGCTATTTCTGGATTGGCTACCAGGCCAATAGAACATTAAAGAGGAGAGATTCAATGAGTACAGGATAGTTCGACTGGTTTGTGCAATGTGGGGATGGTTTCGTTTTTGATAACTCGGCTCCTATACCGAGGCTTAGTGGAAAGTGATTGCGATTCTTTGTTTTCTTCATCTTCTGGTCCTCCCCTGATGAAGAACTTCATGTCTTTCCATAATGGGTGAGTCTTGTGGTCTGTATATTGTCGCAGATTCTCAACTGTATCGACAGTGGAACCGCATATCATCTCAGACATTTCATGTGCCATGAGGTTGAGCTTATTCGTCCTGAGTTGGTCGCCTAACGTTTGACACGCACCGTCGTGCCTGTGAGTCAAATTGGTTTGGCCAGACCAGCAAACGGGTGCACCTCACACTGAAGTCTGACAGTATTTCAGAGCTCTGTTAAGGAAGTTTCCCGCATTCTGATAACTGGAACACCAGATCGCATAGTTTAAAAATTTTCGTGGACACGTCAAAACATTACAGCTTCTCCTCACCCACAGCGCGCCGTTTTCTGCTGTCGCTTGAATCAAGGTGAAAGGGTAAATGGTTCAAATGGCTCTGAGCACTATGGGACAACATCTGAGGTCATCAGTCCCCTAGAACTTAGAACTACTTAAACCTAACTAACCTAAGGACATCACACACATCCATGCCCGAGGCAGGATTCGAACCTGCGACCGAAGCGCTCGCGCGGTTCCAGACTGAAGCGCCAAGAACCGCTCGGCCACATCGGCCGGCGTGAAAGGGTAAACTACTGCTGCACCAGCGTGGGGCTGTTAAATAATACTCACAGTTCCTTGTTCTCAGGTGAATCATAGTTCGTGGTTTACTTGCTCGTAGTTGGTTCCATTTGAATAGAGTTGGGCTTCACTGAGGAAACAAAGGCAGATTGCGTTGTAAAAGGGATTAGTTCAGGGGAAAATTTGTATAGCTTCCGCCCCAATGAATGCTTTGTCAAACATTATCTCTTTCTGATTCGTGTTTGTCAACTTTTGTGTAAGATTTATCATCTCATTGTAGTTATAAGAGGATTAACAAAACTTGTCACTATTCACTGTTTTTATTTTATTGTGGTACACCAGCAATTTAAGGTTCAGTCTTATTAAATTAATTAATCTGATTATTTATTTAAGTTCTGGAAGTGACTGCAGGCATAGATAACAAAAGTACCATGAGCGAATTCATTAATTGATATATAATTAAGGATGTAGCTCACGGTTTGAAGGGTACTGAGAAGGCAATACCTTTCTTTATGCAAAAATAATAACATTTAAAATCACACAGACATATATTTACGATCAAAATAAGCTACGGCTTGCAGTAATGGTTTAAATGGCTCTGAGCACTATGGGACTTAACATCTGAGGTCATCAGTCCCCTACAACTTAGAACTACTTAAACCTAACTAACCTAAGGACATCACACACATCCATGCCCGGGGCAGGATTCGAACCTGCGACCGTAGCGGTCGCGCGGTTCCAGGCTGAAGCGCCTAGAACCGCTCGGCCACATGGCCGGCTTTGGAGTAATCATACTGTGCTTACAATAATCATCTACAACACTTGGGTAAACTTCTCTGTCTGTGCTACACCATTTACATGTTGGTAAATACAGCAAGAAAATTTGAAATAAAACCTCAACCTCACAGGTCTTTCTTTCTATAAGATGAAGAGCTCTCGCAAACTCTGCTTCTATGATTATTTATCACTTTTGTTATTGATAGTATTATTCCATAGCATACATACGAGCAGTTAGGGGTCCCAAAGTACTAATCGCTACATGTCGGGCCATTCAGAACATTTCCTGTTGATTGTGGTCTGTTTCAAATTGCTCCCAACCTCAGTGATCTAACACTTGTAACACTATAATTGCGTGATGATGTGTTGTTGGTTTTACAGCGCGAATGACGTTGACTTGTACTTAGACTTAAATGCGCTACTGAATATGAGACAGCATCACGAAAGTTCGATAAATTGGTTTGAAAGTCAGTTTTTCTTCTACCCGCTGCATTGTATTACAATAGCATTAATTAATTTAATATTTCTTGCTACAAATAAGTACCATATTTGAAGATGACCGTCTCATAATGCGCATTCACGAATCCATGTTACTTCCATACCAAAATTTATATCACATCAACCGAGCGGTATGAGTCGCGCAAGCACTTGAGTTGTCGGAACTGGAAGACAAACAATAAAACATTCCCCCTCTCACATCCTCTATCGGAGATTGCATATTAATTTCCTACAGTAACTTTTGGGTAATCAGAGTTTCTAATAAAAAGTAGCCGGACTCTTGATACATCAATTTTCAGTAGAAAAATTTATATGTCTTAAGAACTTTCGAATCTTGCGGTGCCAGGCTATAGTGAAAGTGCTGTAAAGCAAATTCTAGTGCTTGTTTATTCTACTCGTTATATTTTGCGTACACTCTAATCCCAGTAGCGCCACAGTCAGTTATTTTCTCGTTTGTGGGGCTTGCTAATACTTTCTAAGGTAATCTTGACTGCTTTGTTCGTATTTTGTTGAGATTTTATATCAGTTTTTTTACACAGTACGATATGGACACGGACTATGCTTATTACGAGCGGACACAGAGAGAACTGTCTGCTGTCCGTGAACAGCTGGAACCTGCTTTGAGCGCAGTCGACAGGCTTCTGGCTTCTGCTCAAAGCGGCGGCGACATCATGGCGCCGGTGACGAACTCTGCGACACTTTTCGTGCCGTTGAAATCCCCTGGTGACCTGGTTGTCGCTGCGTCTTCCGATAAGCATCTCACTGGTCGGTCCTAACGCGAGAGTGAATGGCAACAGTGCTTCGCGTGTCACTAGGCGGAAGTCAGAAATGGGAACAGGCCGCGCAGCTGTCTCCTTACGCCTTAGCAACAGGTAAGAGGTTCTACCCAGTGCTGATAATACTTCTGAGCAAGCGCAGGGTGCCTCTCCTTCTGGGCTAGCAGCGGATTTTTCTGTCCAGTCTAGACAAGTGCAGAGAGCGGGTATACTAGTCATTGGGAGCTCCAACGTTAGGCGGGTGATGTAGCCCCTCAGGGAAATAGCATGCGCGGCGGAAAACAACGTGAGTGTGCACTTGGTACGTTTGTTTGCCCCGGGGGGGGGGGGGGGGGGGAGGGAAGGGGGAGGAGGGCCGGGGTGAGGTGGGGGTTGGTGTCCGTGACATCGAGGAGGAGGCCCTGCAGACGGCTATCGAGCGCATTGGGTGCGACTGGTTGCAAATAATGGCACATGTAGGCACGAGTAATGCCAGTCGCTTGGGTTCTAAGACCATCCTCGGCTGCTGTAGCCGGGTGGCTGATTTGCTGAAGGTAATTAGCACCGCACGCAGGGTGCAGGCTAAGCTGTCTATTTGTAGGATCGTACCGAGGGTCGATCGCGGTCCTCTAGTTTGGAGCAGAGTGGAAGGTCTAAACCAAAGGTTCTGACGACTCTGCGATGGTATCGGATGTGAATTTCTCGATCTTTGCTAGTGGGTGGAGATTTGTGGGTTTCCCCTTAACAGGTCAGGTGTGCACTACAAGCAGGAGCAGGCTGCTTGGATTGGACTGGATTGTTTGGGGGAAGAGACCAAACAGCGAGATCATCGGTGTCATCGGTTTAGGGAAGGATGGGGAAGGAAATCGGCCATGCCCTTTCAAAGGAACCATCTCGGCATTTGCCTGCAGTGATTTAGGTAAATCACGGAAAACCCAAATCAGGATGGCCGGACACGGGACAGGCTGCTTGGGTAGCATGTGGCATACACGTGGGGCTTGTAAGGTGCCTCTTACGTGAGGAAGACATTTTTACCAGTTTTAATCAATTATTGTCTCTTATTGATGTATTCACGAGAGTTAGGAAGTGCTGTAGTCCGTAGCCGGCCATGAGTCGGAGAACATTTCCCACGCTGGCTGGCTAGATGACGAAGCGACCATATGTCGTGCCTAGTGGGGTGTGGCTCGGCGCTGGACCGTAGCAACAAGCGTCAGCCTGGGAAATATACATGATGGAAAGGACCGCCATCTTGGCCCCAAAGTCACCGATATTGTTTATTTATATTTAATAATTAAAGTGAAACGTCCCCTTTGAACAATTATACAAGACTGTGCTTAAACTGACACACAATGTTTTTAGCGCAACGCAATCTGACTATCAAAGATCCCTGCAAAAGAATGGCCCTGAGTAACATTAAACTATACCTTTCAGAAATCACTTACCTCACAAAAATCTTCATTACTCGAACTACTGCAATACAGCGAGCGCCACTACTGCCAGCTAAATAAAAGATTCAAACTACGGAAGGCACTAACTACTAATAGGGATAGTTAGCAAATGAAAGATATTAATAGAGAACAAACAATGTATTTACCTTAATAGTCATAATATGTATAGCAGTTCATGACAAATTACAAAACTCCGCCATCTCTCTCCCCACATCCACCACTGCTGGCGGCTCACCTCCAACTGCGCAATGCTACGTGCTGTTCACATCCAGCTGCCGCTGCCCAACACTACAATGGCAGACAACAATGCAAACTAGCCACAGACTGCACACAGTACAGCCAGTGATTTTCATACAGAGCGCTACGTAACGTTGCCAATAAGAAAATATAAACAGCCTACTTACATAGCCCCCATGCTCCCCACAAAAAATTTTACAAATTTTTTTGGGCACTGGCCAATAATGATTTGATAAAATTTTTCACAATTACAATAACAAAGAAATCAAATGCACACACCTATCGATACAATGTTGGTCAAAAGCTAAAATTTTCTCACAGTCCATAAAGACAGTCCAGATTGTTCATCACAGTAAAATTTCAGTGTTTTTCTCAACGTCTGAGCAGTAAAAGAAAATGCACACGGAAGTAGTGGATTTCCATGCAGTCTTGAAGAAGTAGTATTGTCCTTCCAACGGAAAGACAGTGCTGACTCTTGACATGCTGACAGGTAATGGGCCACAACAGAGCAAACCCACAGCAGAGTCATTCGACGTTTTGAAGAAGATTGGTAGGTAGGTCATCACAGAGTAGACCCACTGTAGTCCTGGTAGACACTGTGGTATTGGTGGGCCACCAGAGGGGCAGACCCACTGCAGTCCTTGTAGAAATAGTGGACAGGCCCACTGTAGTCCTGGTAGAGATTGTGGTATTGGTTGGCCATCAGAGATGCAGACCCACTGTAGTCCTTGTAGAAATAATGGTATTGGTGAGTCAGCAAAGGTGTAGACTCACTGTACTCCTTGTAGAAATAATGGTATTGGTGGGCCATCAAAGATGCAGACCCACTGTAGTCCTTGTAGAGACGACCAGCAGCCATCTGTTGCAACTGTGCAGGTGCACAATCACCATTGAAGAGTCTTGCGGATAATAGAGCAAGTCCATAACCACCACTTGTGCACTCACAAAGTTTTTGGAATTGTCCTTAGAACCAGCAATGCTGTTATCCAGTCCCTTGCTGAATTATTAACACACGTGCAAACACTAACAGTCACAACTTCTCACATTTTGTGCATTACTGTGACCAACAGAAATGTGTGCAGTGAAATGAATGCTTACAAGTTACTTAATTTGATTAACTGGTGTCAATTACAATATTATAACATGAGAATACAATTACAAAGGTACAAAATACATCATTAAAAACATAACAATACAGATAACATTTGTAGTACAGGCTTTACAACAGAATAGAAATAAACATATACATCAGTGTTACAGGAATTATGACATGAGTACATACATAAAAGATCAGAATAAGTTGCAAAACATCAACTTCACACATGAGCATTAAAACAAAACAGAATAAATAATGTCTAAGCATATTTATAAGGTAAATAACATATTATTAATGCCAATTATATTTGAGGATAACAGTATTCCTCATCATAGTGAATAAAGCTTAGTATTAGAAGAAAAAATTCTATGAAACTACACAGAGACAAGAAGAAAACAAATACACAAGGGTACACAAACACATAGTGGGATAACACAAGGAAAGGACAGGGTTTGTTTTACTGCAGTATTTGGCAAACAAAACTTTCTTTGCTTCTTGGAGATCTCCCTTCATTCATCATTATTCCCAAAAAGTCCTATCTATACCTCCTTCCTGTATTCTATTCATATCTCTTTCAAAATAAGTATTTCTGATTGTACAATACTCATTTTGGCCCAAATCTTTTTCATATAACTTCTCAATGCATTCTTTCCCTACTGTCCATAGTCAGTTTCTTATATAGTCTACCCTTCTTAAGCTAACTTAAATCTACTGAGCTCAGATGCTAAACTAAGGGACGAGGCAATGCAGCAGCATAAAACAATTAATACAAACAGCAATGAAAAAAATGCAAATTGGCAAAGCAATTGCAATAATACAACTAATATAAGGCAATGTGCAGCAAACAATAAAAATAAATCATTAGTAAAACTGGCTTAACAGAATAATACAAAGTCAAATTCAGTAACACTATGCCCGGCAAACAGCAGCAATTTATACCTGAACATGACATAGCTCAAGCAGAAAAAATAGTACACTAAAGACAACAATGCAGATAAGGGAAATGTCTATTCACATCTTAATGTCTATGTAATTAAAGTGGTGCACCACAACAACTTATTGTAAAAAGAAATATTACCATGTACTTGAAAAGAATATTATGTGTCCAGTTACTGTTACTAGTCCCTTCTTATTGTTCTTTCCTTTCCAAGTGCTCCTTTTTTAAAGAATGTGGATTACAAAATTATTATTTAATAGATCTGTTGACAGAAAGTGTTCACATTAGCAAATGAATTTTATTTTATAAAAGCAATGCTGCAACACAGCTGGAAACCAGATATCAAATGAAATAAGCAACTATGTACAAAGTAAAGCATAAGAACATCATTCAGTAGTCATGAGGCATTTCATAAGTTAGTAGAAAAATCTCTCAACTAGAGAGACAGTAGTCATAATCAGGTGTATAGACATAAAAATATTTCTCGTCATTTCCTTAGGCATGTCAATAAATATCATAAATTATGAGCTCCACAGTGTAATCATATGTTTTCAAGTTCGACCATGTCGTTTTTGCGATGCTTTCTACAAAGGAATGTCATTAGTGTGGGTATAGGCCTCTTTTTTTCTCCACCTAATGGCTTTCTTTTGTCAGACGACTACCTCTCAGCTGGGTGCCAAAAACGCATTACGTCAAGATCACTTACCTTTCTTAACGAAATATTTACGACAGCAGTTTCCGCTACAGTGACAGTCTCATATAAAAAATTTCACAGGTTGAGAATTTGTGTTACAAATGTGTAGAAACAAAATCTTATGGATATAACAGTGTCCAAAAAATTTTCGCCGGCATTGTGATACATTCACGCATTTACACACATTTCATAACTCTTAAAGTACGATTCTTGGTTTCCAACATCCTTTTCATAAATCAGAGTCCCTAACCACTACTCCTTATTCCTTACCTTATTACACATATACATATTCATCAACACGTCTTCAACACTTCATCATAATAAATACATATCATAATGAACATTCCTCAACAGCATAATACACATCGTCATCGTAATAATAACATCAAACACCTCAGTCAAATCTCAAAAACGTCGTAGCTTTCTGCAATAATTTCAAAACCTAAAGAAAATTCTCTGCTCATTTCAATAGTGTCATCTACCTCAAACGTACTTTAAAAATCATGATGCCATCCCAAATACATCATTCAAAGCTCTCATAGTATCACAATGGTTCCGAAAAAATATGAACAGTTCACAAAGTACAGACAAAATACAATTTCGTAAGTGTGAAGTTATCCAGCGGTGTAATCACGTAAACATCTGTCACTGACGTAATAAAAAAGTTTGTCTCTCTCAGTTAAATGATCAGATAGCTGTGTAATTTGTGTTAGAGAAGTATGGTACCAATGTGTAAAGTTGTATAAGCAAATACCATATTAGCTAGGGCTCCTTGTGCTTGCCAAACACATGGTACACAAAGCAGGCGTGTACCCCCCTGAGGATTATTGTAATTATACCCTCAGCTGTTACAGATTACAGCAATGGAATGAAATGTATCACGGAAAACTTTCTTTGTAATTCAAAAATCTTTAAAAATAAATGGTTTAAGTACAAAATTAAGCACTCAAATGCATGTCCTGTAGTGCTAAATGTGCATCTTGCTGTAAGATAATTCTGTGGAAGTGTCGTAGTTATTGTCCTCCGAAAGCTAAGTTCTGCAGAAGTCAATGTACTTACCTCATAATAAACAAAAGTGAAATGCTTTGCGTATAGATATCTTAGTTATTACGCTTATTGTTGTGATGAAGAAAGTACTGTGCTGTAACGTATTGTTGTGCTACGAAAGAGGCTGTCTCATTGTAGCTATACCACAAAAGTTACTATTAAACATGTTTTACTTTCCAGAAGAATTCAGAAAAACTGTGCAGATATAAAACAGATACACCGCAAAAGCAACATTGTAAATTGTCACACATTAGTAACGTCATGATATAATCGTGTAGCTGTCACATAAACTAACCACTGTGTCATCTGGTATCTCTCAGAAAGTACTTTAAACCCGGAATGTATTTTCAAGTAAACCAAAATGTTACATTAGAATCTCATTAGCAGTACTGGTAAATGTTCTAAGTATGTGAGCCTTATAGTCGTTACATAATCGTGCTACTAACAAGCAAGAATGTACATACACAATAACACTGTGTCGTCTGTTCGCAATAACAATGCATTCGTAATTTCTGTTTGAATAAGTTCTCTTGGTTCTTGACTGGATATTTAACTTCAAACATTGTTGCATGGTAACAGTTTCTAAAGCATACTAGTAACGTGAAGTCAAACGTTTTATGGCAAAGACAAAGTTAAAAAGCAGATTATCTTTCAATAAACGGTTTTACATGTGAAATGTGGTGTAAACCTTTACTCTTCCTAGTACGCAGAGTTTCAACTTTAACGCAATTATCATGTGGTATACGTCGGTGAGGAGTGCTAAAATTTTTCTCAAGGTTAGCGTCTATGTTATTTTTCTCTCAGCCAGCCGGCGCATGCTGCAGACTGCGGTGCGTGTCATTGTCTGTTCCTTTGTTAGCGCGCATCGTTACTGGGATTTGGAGACCTAACTTCTACAAATTCACCGTGACGAGAGTGCGCTGCTCTGTTTAAATCCCGCCAGTTCTGATGCAGTTCAGGTCTGTCGTTACGATCATATCGTCTGTCGTCATGTCGGTAGTTCCTGTAGTTTCTTTCTTGTCGGTTAAGTGGTGGAGAATTTCTCCCTGAATCGTAACTGCGTGCTGGACCGTTGCGTCTGAAGTTATTCTGTCTCCCGTGATAATAATAGTTCTGGTTGCCAAATTGTCTGTTTCTATGATTGTCTCTGTCATATTCATTACTACGGAAATGCGATCTTTCTCTGTAACTATTACTCTGCCAGTGGTTGTCATACGGGTGGTGTCTGTTTTGGTCACGATTTACATTGTAAGAATAGGCTTGTCGTGGCCATTTATTGTTTCTATCGTCACGGAATTGTGACGGATGTGACCTGTAGTGATTGTTTTCCTGTTTTCGCATCCCGCGACTGTCTGTGTCAATTTCTAATTCTTGTAAGAGTCCCTGAAAAGCTTCAATGTCGTCTTTGCAACGTCCTGCCAAAATAATATGCCGTAAATGTTCAGGTAATTTGATTAAGCAAATGCGGATGAGTTCTGAGGGGCTGTATGGGTTTGACAGGTACTGATTCTTGTGCAACATGTCTTCAAAATATTTGACAAGACTGGAAAATTCAGATTGTTCGAAGTGTTTCATCATCATGATGCTATGTTTTACTCGGTCTTGTGTAGCTTGTGACCAATATGCTGAGAGGAATGCATGGTAAAATTCTCCTTCACTGTGACAATCGTGAATGACCGATCGCATTCTTACAGCTGGTTCATTCTCCAAGTAGCCACACATAAATTCTAACCTGTGCTCCAATGACCAGTTGGGAGGAAAACAATGAGAGAATTGATGGAGCCACGCTTGTGGATGAATGTCGTTGGCAGAATTCTTAAACGTTTTGAATTTACGTGTAGTAATGAACAGCTTATAGTCAAAATCATCGTGTCGGCGAGTAGCATGTCGGTCATTGTTACGTCGTGTCGGCGGTTCGATCTCAAAATTCGGTGCACATTGCCAATTTCTTTCATAACTTCCGAAATGCCCTGTGTTATTATTTTGTGGCTGTTCCGTATTTCTATGTCCCTCTTCCCGTATTGGAGCGCGAGTGTCCTCTGAAATACGTAATTCTTGTGTTACCTGTGTCAGCTGATCTTGTACTTCCCGGATTTCTCTTTGGTGTTGCGTATTAATTTGATTCAGATTTTGTTTCAGTTTCCTAATTTGTTCGCACTCTTCTGCGTCATTAAAGACTACCGGTTTTGTGGCATTCAGATTATCATCTACCTTCGTAGATAAGTTAGTGACCTGATCTGAAAGTTCGGCTATTTTCTCTGATAATGAACTAATTTCCTCCATGTGTCTTTCTGAACCAATTTTCAGAGTATCTACTGTGTCCTTTAAGTTTTCCTTAGTTTTTGCAAGTTGCGTAACCGAATCGGTAGATGCAACTGAGTCCATTTTAGCTTGCAAGGTCTCATGATTTTCATGAACAATAGTTTGCAGTTCTTTTATGGCTGCTTCGTGATTCTGTAATGCATTTTCATGACGCGAAAAAATAGGTTGGAAATGCTCACAAATTTGTGTTTTTACGTCATTACAGACTTTTTGACATTTCGATTCGATGTTATGTAACTCAGTAGTTAAATCTTCACGTGTTTGTTCAAGCGTGGTGTCTAACTTTTGAAGATTTTGTTCCATTGCGTCTAACTGTTGCTGTGTTTGTCTCTGGTGTTGTTCCATTGTGTCTAACTTTTGAAGATTTTGTTCCATTGTGTCTAACTGTTGCTGTGTTTGTCTCTGGTGTTGTTCCATTGTGTCTAACTTTTGAAGATTTTGTTCCATTGTGTCTAACTGTTGCTGTGTTTGTCTCTGATTTTGTTCCATTTGTTGCATTAGTTGTAATAACAATGCATTAGTGTCTGGAATCTGTTCCTCTACGCTTTTCGGCAGTGCATTTGCACCGGCAACATTCACATTTTGACAAGCTGAAAATGTGTCTTGACTTATTTGAGTAAACGGTGAGGACGCAAAACCTGAATCTACAGTATTTGTAAAATTGTGTCCTGTCATTTCGGATTCCTGAGGCGAGCTGTTGTCGACCGATCGATCGATAATGCTTCCCTGTTCACAACCTGTTTCACTGTCTACACCATTATTTGCGTCCGCTCCATTTCCCTATGCACAATTACCAAATTACTACTTGGAACGGCTGTTAATTCACTACACAGTGGTGCTGGTAAGCTACGCTCGTCGTCACTATTATTTCTCAGTTTACTTTGGAGCCTAGTGTTACGTTTTTCACACGCCATTATTATGACAATATTTCACACGATAACACAGAAAAACACAATTTGAAGAGCAAAAATAAGAGAACACATTAACATAGCACTGAAAATAATATCTAGTTAATTGCAGCTGCGAAATACTTGGTGCAAATCTACATGCATGCCACAACTGTTTTACTGTGCAACAATGAAAAACCACAACTACCAAGGAAATTCTCTCTATAATTACGCGCTAGCAATAAACAAAAGCTACACTAAATACACAAACTACAAGAAAAAATCAGAAGATTCCAGTGAGGTATCCTAGGCTAAGGGTCGACATATGAAACGTCCCCTTTCAACAATTATACAAGACTGTGCTTAAACTGACACAGAATGTTTTTAGCGCAACGCAATCTGACTATCGAAGATCCCTGCAAAAGAATGGTCCTGAATAACATTAAACTATACCTTTCAGAAATCACTTACCTCACAAAAATCTTCATTACTCGAACTACTGCAATACAGCGAGCGCCACTACTGCCAGCTAAATAAAAGATTCAAACTACGGAAGGCACTAACTACTGATAGGGATAGTTAGCAAATGAAAGATTTTAATAGAGAACAAACAATGTATTTACCTTAATAGTCATAATATATATAGCAGTTCATGACATCCAGAATAACAAATTTCAAAACTCCGCCATCTCTCTCCCTACATCCACCACTGCTGGCGGCTCACCTCCAACTGCGCAACGCTACGCGCTGTTCACATCCAGCTGCCGCTGCCCAACACTACAATGGCAGACAACAATGCATACTAGCCACAGGCTGCACACAGCACAGCCAGTGATTTTCATACCGAGCGCTACGTAACGTTGCCAATAAGAAAATATGAACAGCCTACTTACAAAAGTCATTTATGACAACATGAATATTAGGAGGAGCCTCTGGATGTTTGAAACTATTTATCATAATTTTGCCACGTTAAAAGTCACACCCGTTCATTAAGAAATGCATATCTTAGTAAGTACGAAATTGACCGGAAATCCACGAACTGTGACAAAACTAGTAAGAGATACGGACTGCGCGCCAAGTCGGCAGTCGGCGTTAAGAGCTCTTCCTGTCTTGTTCGATGGTAGCCATGCTCTCTGTTACGAGTAGTTTGTGACATGAGTGTTTCATCATTGATCTAATAGGAATAAAAGTGATATTACGGTATTCTGAATGTTAATTTCGATTAAATAGATACCCCAAAGTTGATCGACAGCAATTTCAGATAATTAGCTTCCACTGACAGAGACATCCAATGCGCCAACGAAGAATCTGCGCCGCGCACAGGTAGGAGGAAATCCGACGACACGACCCACCAAGGCGGATCAAGGAAGGTCCAACTTACACTCGCAAATTCCGGATGGAAATGCTGACCAGTTATACTGTACGTCATATATACCGCCCTCTACGGACTCACGGCAAGCTGAGTAATAACAGTATCAGTTTAGAAGCGAGGGGGATCTTACAGGCTTTTCCCCTCCTCCCCTCCCTTCCCCCCCAATACCACGTTGGGATCAGAGACGAACTGCCTGCCAAAATCGGTTACATCAGCCATAATGTTCTCAGAGAATGCTTGTCCTCGCAGGTCGGATATAGAAAAGATTAACACGATATTAGTAAACTGCAGAGGCACGCAAGGAGAAGTCCAAGAAATAGTATCGCTTATTGAAGATTATAATGCCCAGATTGTATTAGAAATAGCAAGCTGGTTGAAACCTGAGGTGAATACCAACGAAATCCTAAGTAAATTGGATTATTTATCGTAAGGATAGGTTAGTCGCCGCTGGTGGCGGCGAATTTATTGCAGTAAATAACTCCATAATATCTAACGACGTTATCACGGGCCCCGAACGTCAGTTAATCTGGGAGAAGTTAAGCATCAAAGGTCGGTCAAAAATGGTAATCGGATGTTTTTTTATAGGCCATCTGGGCCAAGAGCTGCAGTGATAGAGCGCTTCAGAGAACTTAAAGAAAATCGTTAGTAATTTTCCTGATCATGCTGCTGTAGCGGGGGTGACTTCAGCTTGCCAGATACAGATTGGGAGAGTCACGCTGTCAGAACTGGTGCTAGAGACAGGGATTCGTGTGACATTATTCTGAATGTCTTGTCCGAAAATTATCTTCAGCAGATAGATAGTGAACCAACTCTTGAAGGTAACGTCTTAGGCCTTCTAGTCACAAACAGGCCTGAACTTATTGAATCAATTAACGTAAAGGAAGGTACCAGTGGTTGTAAGGCTGTGATAGCAACTATGACTAAGTATTTTGCAAGGAATGTTAAGGAAAGAAGGAAGATATTTTAGATAAGAAAGAGCGACAGGATACAAATTGAAGAGTATATGAGTATTCAGCATCAAACATACAGTGATAAGGCCAAAGACGTGGAACACAAATAGAAGAACCTGAAAAGTATCGTTCAATATGCCTTGTGCAAGTGTGTTCCGAGCAAGGTTTTAAGGGGTGGCGAAGACCCACAGTCGTTTAACAGCCATGTTAGGAAACAGCTTACAAACAAAAGCTGAACGAAGCGAAAATGAACGTGAGAAGAGCAGCGAGAGAAGCACTTAATGATTAAAAGTGAAATTTTCTCAACCGATCTGATTAAAAACACTAAGAAGTTTTGGACTTATATAAGTAAGTGGTTCGAAATCATCTATTGCCGCGCGGAGTGGCCGCGCGGTTTAGGGCGTCATGTCACGGACTGCGCGGCCCCTCCTGCCGGAGGTTCGAGTCCTCCCTTGGGCATGGGTGTGTGTGTTGTTCTTAGTACGAGTTAGTTTAAGTAGTGTGTAAGTCTAGGGACTGACAATATAAGCAGTTTGGTCCCTTAGGAATCCACACACATTTGAACATTTTTGAAATCATCTATTCATTCACTCAGTGACCATACTGGCACCGAAACGGAAGATAACAGAGAGAAGGCCGAAATACTGAATTCAGTTTTCCGAAATTGTTTCGCCGCAGGGGATCGTAATACAGTCCCTCTTTCCAGTCATAATACGAACGTCGAAATAGCAGATACTGAGATAAGCGATCGCGGAATGGAAAGAAAACTAATCGCTTAGAAGTAGAAAAGCACCGGGAGCAGCTGAGATACCGATAAGATTCTACAAAGATTATACGAAAGAACTTGCTCCCCTTCTAGCAGCAATTTATCGTAGATCGCTGGAGCAACGTAGGGTACCTACCGACTGGAACAAAGCGCAAGTCAGTCCCGTTTTCAAGAAGGACCTAAAGACAGATGCATACTGTTACATATCATTGACATCAATCTGTTGTAGAATTAAGGAACATATTTCGCGCTCAAGAATTATTACGTTTTGGGTGAACGAAAATCTCCTCTATTAAAATTAACCTTGATTCCGCAAACAGAGATCTTGCGACACTGTGCTCGCTCTTTTCCTCAATGAGATCCATAGCGCTGTAGAAAACGGTGCTCAGGTTGATGCTGAGTTCCTTGACTCTAGGAAGACATTTAACACTGTCCTGCATTGCCATTTAGTGAAAAGATACGAGCTTATCAAGTATCCGACCAGATTTGCGGCTGGATTCAAGACTTCTTGCAGATAGAAGTGAACAAGTCGCTCTTAACGGAACAAAATCGACAGATGTAAAGGTAAATTCCGGAGTGCCCCAACGAAGTGTGACAGGGCACTTACTTGTTACAGTGTATATACATGATCTAGCAGAAAATATCGGATGCTCTTTAAGACTTTTCGCAGATGATGCGGTTGTTCTACACAAAGTGTCAACGCCAGAAGACAGTGTCGATTTGCGGAGTGACATGCAGAGGATTGATGAATGGCACAGGCTCTGACAGTTGGCTCTGGACGTAAATAGATATTATGCATACACTGGGAAAGAAAGCTACTACTCTACTACTACACTACTGATAACACACTGCTGGAAACAGTATCTACCGTAAAAATCTATGAGTAACTATTCAGAGCGACATTAAGTGGAATGACCATATACAACAAATAGAAGGAAAAGCAGATGCCAGGCTGAGATGCATAGGAAGAATTTCAAGGAAATGTAACTCAACCAAGAAGGAAGTGGATTACATAGCGCTTGTCAGTCTGATTTTTGAGTATTGTTCATCAGTCTTGGATCATTACCAGCTAGGATTGATAGAATAAATAGAAAAGACCCGAAGAAGAGCGGCGCATTTCGTCACAGGATCGTTTAGTGAGCTCGACAGCGTCACCAAGATGCTCAACAAACTCCATTGGCCGACATAACAAGACAGGCGTTGTTCATCACGGAGAGGTGGCTACTGAAATTTCGATAGGGTCTTTCTGGGAAGAATCGTACAACGTATTACTTCCTTCCACACACGTCTCCTGACCCAGATGGTCCTTAGGTTAGTTAGGTTTAAGTAGTTCTAAGTTCTAGTGGACTGATGACCTCGGCTGTTAAGTCCCATAATACTCAGAGCTATTTGAAACATTTTTTTTTTTTTTTTTTGTTACTGAACAGGAAAACTGCACACCTAAGAGGCTCTCTTAAGTGAAAATTCAAGATATGAAAGCCAATACAGAGGCTTAGCGACAATCATTCTTTTCACGCGCCATTCGCAAGTGGAGCAGGGTAAGGGGGATCAGTTAGTGGAACCAGACGTACCTTCCACCCCACACCATTAGGTGGCTCGCGGAGTATGATGTCGATGTAGATAACAGCCCAGACTGACCACACTATTTACCCCTCTGACTCTGAGATAGAGGGTCAGTTTAGCTCACAGGGGAATTCACCAATATCAATTATAATTAAGCATATCTTAAAATAATATTGTCTATATAAATATTTTGCCGAACGTGGTAGCTGAGCGGTTCTAAGCGCTTCAGTCTGGAACCGCGCGACCGCTGCGGTCGCAGGTTCGAATCCTGCCTCGGTCGTGGATGTGTGTGATGTCCTTAGGTTAGTTAGGTTTAAGTAGTTCTAAGTTCTAGGGGACTGATGACCTCGGCTGTTAAGTCCCATAGTGCTCAGAGCCATTTGAACCACTTTTTTGAACCATAAATATTTTTGTTTGTTACTGAACAGGAAAACTGCACACTTAAGAGACTCTCTTAAATTTAGTTAACGTTTTGTGTTCGGCTGTTAGTTGCTACATGCATACTACGTATTATACGAGGTTCAAAAATGGTTCAAATGGCTCTGAGCACTATGGGACTAAACTTCTGAGCTCATCAGTCCCCTAGAACTTAGAACTACTTAAACCTAACTAACCTAAGGACATCACACACATCCATGCCCGAGGCAGGATTCGAACCTGCGACCGTAGCGCTTAGAACCGTTCGGCCACCCCGGCCGGCCTACTATACGAGGGTCATTCCAAAAGAAATGCACACTATTTTTTTAAATCCATCTTTTGTTCTACATATTTGAAAGTTTTACAGTGTGTAGATACATCCGTTAGGAACAATATTTTCATTTCTCCATATAATTTCCATCCCTCTCAACTGCCTTACGCCATCTTGGAACCAGCGCCTGTATACCCATACGGTAAAATTCTGGACCAACCTGTTGGAGCCACTGTTTGGCAGCGTGCACAAGGAAGTCATCATCTTCAAACCTTGTTCCACGAAGAGAGTCTTTCAGTTTCCCAAAGAGATGATAGTCACATGGAACCAGGTTAGGACTGTAAGGCGGGTGTTTCAGTGTTGTCCATCCGAGTTTATTGATCGCTTCCATCGTTTTTTGACTGACATGTGGCCGTGCATTATCGTGCAACAGCAAAACATCCTGTTTTTACCGATGTGGTCGAACACGACTCAGTCGAGCTTGAAGTTTCTCCAGTGTCGTCACATATGCATAAGAATTGATGGTGGTTCTACTTGTTATGATGTCCACAAGCAAGAGTCCTTCGGAATCGAAAAACACTGTAGCCATAACTTTTCCAGCAGAAGGTGTGGTTTCGATTTTTTTTTTCTTGGGTGAATTTGCATGATGCCACTCCATTGATTGCCTCTTCGTCTCTGGTGAAAAGTGATGGAGCCATGTTTCATCACCTGTCACAGTTCTTCCAAGATATTCATCTCCACCATTCTCATACTGTTCCAAAAGTTCACTGCATACCATTTTTCTTGTTTCTTTATGAGACACTGTCAACATCCTGGGAACCCACCTGGCACAAACCTTTTTTAACGCCAACACTTTCAGTATTCTGCAAACACTTCCTTCCCCTAGGCCAACGTAGCATGACAATTCATTCACTGTGGTGCATCTGTCAATAGTCACCAATTGGTTAACTCTCTGCACATTGTCTGGAGTGTGTGCAGTACGAGACCTGCCACTGCGAGGACAATCCTCAATATTGCCGTCCCTGCTTTCATCACGTAACCTGATTGCCCACAGACTATCTGTACTGCGATCGAAAGCGGCATCTCCATACACCTTTTTCAGCCTCTTGTGGATATTTCCCACTGTCTCGTTTTCACAGCACAGGAATTCTATGACAGCACGTAGCTTCTGATGAACGTCAAGTGTAGCAGCCATCTTGAAGACATGCTGTGACGGCGCCACTCACGGGAACAGGTTGAACTAAGTTTGAAAACAAGCGGGAAGGATGTATCTACACACTGTAAAACTTTCACACATGCAGAATCAAAACTTTATTTTTACAAAAATAGTGTGGATTTCTTTTGGAGTGACCCTCGTAAAATATAACTGGGAAACACGGGCCACACGGAAACTAGATTTGGGCCGTACGTGGCCCGTGGGGAATAATTTGACGAGCAATGTCCTAGCGGCTCACTGTTATTACAGCAGACCTGCCAGTCAGAAAAGTTGAAAACCCTCACATGCAACTTCCTCTACTACTGTCAAAGAGCGTCAGTAGCTGGCAGTAGGTCAGCCTGCTCTCATTACCCTTCATTTGTTCGACATCATAGGTTTTGAATTAATTGTTTGTGTACGTGAGTAGTTACCTTCATGACAAAAATTGGACTTTGTCTTCAATTAAATAGAAAAATGCTTTGTAAAGTGGCAAAATATTCTTAAACCTTGAGATAGGAATTCCATTCTAGACTAAAAGCAATTGCTTATAATCACTTATTTGCAATAAAGTAACACAGTATCACTAGAAGTGGCACAACGTATTCCAAAAGTACTGTAACTGAGTAAATGGACTTACTCAGATTCATATTACTGCAGAGCGATTAATATTGTCAAGTCACAGTCACACTCAAGTCAAAATCCTTCAAAAGTTTTAATGATGTTAGCTGCATTTGCGCGTTGAAATGTATCAGTGTTAACAGGTGAAAATTTATGCCAGACTGGAACTCGAACCCGAATTTCATGGTTTACGCGAGCGATCGATTTTTCCGCCTCGGCCATCAGTGTACGCTTCACTGCCGCCCCAAATTCTTAGCTGGTTACTGGCCACCGATGTAGCCACACTAACTCGTGAATCCCGCACTCGAAATACCTGATTCCCGCGAGGCTAACAACCACTTACATATCAGAGGTGGGGATATTGGTGAAAAAAAACGTGTAGTTCATAATGCGTGAATACCCCTAGTTTAGTCACCAGTATTTGAGAATGAGAGCACTTAGGACTCGCAACAAACTTCACACGTAATTTGAAACCATTATGAAATTTTTCTGGCTGACGACCTCCACAAAATGATGAAAACGAAAAGTTTATCACTTCCTACATTTTCGCTTATCATGTAGTAAAACTGCCACTTCAGGCATGACCTTTTAATTTATTACGTCTTTACTACTGATTCCATTTACAAGATATTTCGCATACAGTGTCCACATATGTCACTTAATGTACCTTGAAAAATATATCATTATACGACATAGTTCAGGAGGTACGTCATAAACACTGAGATGCGTGAAAAACTGCTGCATCATGCATGACGTTTTAATTTTTTACTCCTTTACTACTCACGCTGTTCAAAACGCATTTCGCAGACAGTAGCGTCATATTCCGCTAGACGTACCTGCAAAACTGCATCAATGTACAGCGAGTAGCTCAGGAAATACGACGTCATAAACATTGAACTGCGTGAGAATGAAACTGTAGGGCGAAATTCAAACGATACAGGTGAAATATGTGTACAAATTTGTACACTACTGGCCATTAAAATTGCTACACCACGAAGATCACGTGCTACAGACGCGAAATTTAACCGGCAGGAAGAAGATGCTGTGATATGCAGCTTTTCAGAGCATTCACACAAGGTTGCCGCCGGTGGCGACAGCAAGACGTGCTGACATGACGAAAGTTTCTAACCGCTTTCTCATACACAAACAGCAGTTGACCGGCGTTGCCAGGTGAAACGTTGTTGTGGTGCCTCGTCTAAGGAGGAGAAATGCGTACCATCACGTTTCCGACTTTGATAAAGGTCGAAATGTAGCCTATCGCGATTGCGGTTTAACTTATCGCGACATTGCTGCTCGCGTTGGTCGAGATCAAATGACTGTAAGCAGAACATGGAATCGGTGGGTTCAGGAGGGTAATACGGAACGCCGTGCTGGATCCCAACGGCCTCGTATCACTAACAGTCGAGGTGACAGGCATCTTATCTGCATAGCTGTAATGGGTCGTGCAGCCACGTCCTGATCCCTGAGTCAGCAGATGGGGACGTTTGCGAAACAACAGCCACCTGCACGAACAGTTCGACGACGTTTGCAGCAGCATGGACTATCGGCTCAGAGACCGTGGCTGCGGTTACCCTTGACGCTGCATCACAGACAGGAGCACCTGCGATGGACTACTCGGCGACGAACCTGGGTGCACGAATGGCAAAACGTCACTTTTTCGGATGAATCCAGGTTCTGTTTACAGCATCATGATGATCACATCCGTGTTTGGCGACATCATGGTGAACGCACATTGGAAGTGAGTATTCGTCATTGCCATACTGGCGTATCACCCGGCGTGATGGTATGGGATGCCATTGGTTAGTCGTCTCGGTCACCTCTTGTTCGCATTGACGGAACTTTGAACAGTGGACGTACATTTCAGATGTGTTACGACCCGTGGCTCTACCCTTCATTCGATCCCTGTGAAACCCTACATTTCAGCAGGATAATACACGACCGCATGTTGCAGGTCCTGTACGGGCTTTTCTGAATACACAAAATGTTCGACTGCTGCCCTAGCCAGCACATTCTCCAGATCTCTCACCAATTGAAAACGTCTGGTCAATGGTGACTGAGCAACTGGCTCGTGACAATACGCCAGTCACTACTCTTGATGAACTGTGGTATCGTGTTGAAGCTGCATGGGCAGCTGTACCTGTACACGCCATCCAAGCTCAGGCGTATCAAGGCCGTTATTACGGCCAGAGGTGGTTGTACTGGTACTGATTTCTCAGGATCTATGCACCCAAATTGCGTGAAAATGTAATCACATGTCAGTTCTAGTATAATATATTTGTCCAATGAATACCCATTTATCATCTGCATTTCTTCCTGGTGTAGTAATTTTAATGGCCAGTAGTGGATTAAATATGTTAAATATGTGTGAAATATATTCGACACGTGCTTACGTGGGCAAAGCCGTGGGTAAAAAGCTCATACTAAACCCTGGAACGACTTCAACCAAATTCGGTGCACGTGTTAGTTACAATCCAGAAAGCAATATTGTGGGGGTAAGACTCACCAGCCTCCTCTTGAGGTGAGGGTGATAACGTGGAGAAAGGAAGCTGAGGAGGACATGGACAAGGATAGAAAAGAGGAGAAGATGAACAGGGTCAGGTGGGAGGAATGGATGGATAGAGAGAGGAGGAGATGGACAGAGAGAGAGGGAGGAGGAGATGGAAAGAGGAGGAAGGAGGAGATGAACATAGGGGAAGGAGCAGATTGACAGACAGAGGGGAGTGGAGAAGACGGCCAGAAAGAAGAGCAAGAGAGAATGGACAGAAAATGGAGGTAGGGGAGATGGACAGAGAGTGGAGTGTGGAGGAGGTGGACAGAGAGAGGGGATGGAGGAGGTGGACAGGGGGAGGTGAAGGAAGAGATGGACAGAGAAAGGAAAGAGGAAGAGATGGACAGAGACAGGGAGAGGCAGAGATAGGCAGAAAGAGGAGGGAGGAGAAGAGAAATAGACAAAGGAGGAGGAGGAAATGTACAGGGAAAGGGAAGAAGAGGAAATGAGCAGAGAGAGGGAAGGGAGGAGATGAACGCAGAAAGGAAAGAGCAGATTGAGGGGGAGGAGAAGATAGACTGAGAGGTGGGGAAGAGGAGATGGACAGAGAGAGGGGATGGAGGAGACGAACAGAGAGGGATTGAAGAAGGAGATGGACTAATAGAAGACTAGAATAAATACGTACGAGGACAACGCCAGGTACTCAGCTAACATACATGTATGTATACATAGGGCGTTCATTTTAACTGAAGACATTGAAATATATCAAAAACTACACTTCGGATCAAAAATAATCATAATTCCAATTTGTTTGTCTCGGCGGGGGACATCCAACGATTCCACGTTCTACCTGCCACCCCACCCCGTATGTGGCTGGTGGGAGGAAACTTTAAAATCTTCAATGGGAACTCCCGTTTTTTTTTTACAGATTACAATTCTACGACAAAATCTATATACGTTTTGTCTCAAGCATTTTCTTCGTTTCCCCACAGAAACGCATGTGCTGACATTCCCGCAGATATGCTTCTGTCCTGTGTACGGTCGTTTGAAAAGCGGAGCACTAAGTGTGTTGCAATTGGCGGTACTACATTTGAACACTTACTCTAATTGGAAAAGTAGAGTAGTGTTCGCCTCGAGCCACGTCCACAGTGGCGCATCGAGTACTCCCCTGTTCGATATATCGGAGGAATACAACATTGAGAATGAGGTTTCCAATTAGCCGGCCGCAGTGGCCGAGCTGTTATAGGCGCTTCAGTCTGGAACCGCGCGACCACTGCGGTCGCAGGTTCGAATCCTGCATTGGGCTTGGATGTGTGTGATGTCTTTAGGGTAGTTAGGTTGAAGTAGTTCTAAGTTCTAGGGGACTGATGACCTCAGAAGTTTAGTCCCATAGTGCTCAGAGCTATTTGAACCATTTGTTTTCAATTAGATGTTATGAAGTACTGGTCTGTCCTACCCTCACAGCATGAAGGTGAGCTCCCACGTGAATTGGATATTCAAGGCCCATTAAGTAGCATGTCGTAAATTATGTTTGTGTACCCATTTCTATTCGTCCGATTACAGTGCTATCGAAGAAAATGCTTCAGATGAAACGTAAGTAGATTTCGTCGTAGAATCCTAATCAGAATTAAAAACAGGAGTTCCCATTGAAGATTTCAAAATCGATCTCCACCACCCACACACGGCGTGGGGTCGGCAGTCGAGTATGGTATCATTGGATGTTCCCTTCCGGGACAAACAGGTTGGAATTATTTTTGATCCGATGTATGTCCAAATCAGAAAGCAGTGTCGTCAATGGAGTACAACGCTTAGCGCTGAAAGCTAGTTTATTTCGAACGCCAATGTGCAGCCAGGACAGAACTGACCTCCTGAAACGCGGGTGTAGCTATTTACACAAACATCGTATGTTCTAGAATTCTGCTCTTTGTTCAGACATCAGATATTCCAGAATATAAAAATACTACAAACCTAAGTTATTTCAAGAACTTTCCAGAAATGTTAAACAACAAATAAATACTGAGGGATAGGTTTGAACCAACGACCTGCACTACATCAGCCAGCAACGCTAATCACTACACCATATTGCGTGCACTGCAGTTCATGGCACTGATCCCTGTCCTGGCAAAACAGTGACACACTGAAAAGACGTTCTCATTGGAGCTGACTGCAGCACTCTACATCTAGATCTTGTCAATGGTAGTCTTAATCGTAGCGCTTGCGAATCCTTGCATTCATTACATATCGCTGTATATGAGCGTCGAAGAAGCCCCTCTCGTCGAAACTTTGCCATCGTCGAGTGGGACTGCAGTTAACTTGAACCTCTTATCGTCGATCTGTTCCTCTGAAACGTAGCTGGGCTTCATGCAGAGGTTTTGGACGACGTCTCTGATCTTTTGTCTTCTTGATGAATGGTCGTAATCCTTATGTGATGTCTGACGAGTGACGACAGATACAATAGCGACCAAAGAAGCGCTTTAGTAACTTTTCAGATAGTCCCACTTCCACACGGGTGTGAAACTCCATACTAAATGCCCCATGCTGCATCTCACTTGTCGGTGTATGGCGTTGTATTGTTCTTGGTCTTTCTTATGGGCGTCCAGGGTGAGTATGCAGGCCAGGTGTCCTGCTTCTTCAGTTCTGATGATGAGTGCGATCTGGTTGAATCAGAAACAGTGTATCCATTTTCATTTCGGCCTCACGATCGCGGAGCAAAAGAACTGTTTGAAGCCTGTAGTGTCTTGCTTCGCTGTGTTGTACATGAATGTCATGACTGACAGTACTGAGTCCCAGACTCTGATAGATAGTTGTGTCCTGTGGGTGATGTCACAACGTCAAATTAGCTTTGATGCTAATCTCAGTATAATAACTTTTCCAAGGTCAGAGATCATCACTCGGGGTGTTCCATGCATCCCTTCTACAAGAAACCTTGCAATTTCAAGAGCATCAGCAGGCAGCACAGCTTTGGTGACATCATAGTGGGTGAGGTAGTCAGTGCAAATAATTATCAATCGATTCCTGATTGTCAACTCTGAGTACCTCCACGAATTGTCGATTCCAGTTCGGTGGATTGAGGCTGCTCCCAGCAGGATTGGTACTAGATATCCTGAAAGGTGATTACGGCACATGCTTCCATTGTTGGCATTCTGTTATTGGCATTCCTCACATAGTGTCTAATGAATTGGTTGGGGTTTGGGCAGTGATACCTGCATGCATCTGATACTGTCTAGATCCATCACGAATTCCATGTGACCAGATGTTGGATCATCGTGGAAATACTTCAGTATAACTGGCTGTAGCCTCATTGGATCATAGTTCTCCTCAAATAATACTCCATTTATTAATTAGAATTATCTTTTGGTCGGTTCCTCCTTCTTCAAGGCTTCTATGGTTTCCAGGAGTGCTGTGTCTTGTTCTGTTCAGCAGCAATGTCATTTAATGCAGCAAGGACTAAAATTTCATCCACACCGCTGTGTTCTTCCAAAAGATTCCTTGAAAGGTAGTCGGCGTCCTTGTGTTTGTGTCTCCTTTTACATACCATTGTGGTGTCATACACGTGAAACCTTAGTGTCCATCGCAGCAGTTGACCAAACCGATCCTTCTGGATAGTCATCCAGCAGAGACAGTAGTATTCCATCACAACGATGAAGGGTTTGCCAAATAATTACGACTAGCTCTTGTTGATGACCCAAATAACTGCAAGGCACTTTTCACTGTTGTAGAGTAATTCATCTCAGACTTCGAGACTACTCTGCCGCCACACAAGTAAGTTATCACCTTTTCAGCACTTCCTGAACTTGTACCAAAACTTCGTGCATCCCATAAACGCTAGCGTTTGTTTGCAGTTCCGTCTCGGTATTCTCGTAATATGATGCTACGACTCGATAAGATGTTAGCGCCTCCGTAAGGGTAGGAAAGATCTTTCTTAGACCTCATTCCAGAAAAAGTTGGCATTTGCATGGCGTAATACTTGCAAGGGACGAACCTTGGTGCAGAAGTCCTTAATCACTCGTCGAGAGTACTAGCACATTCCGAGAAAACTTCTCACTTTACGAATGTACCGAGTCTGAAAATCTGTACCTGCCCTTGCCTTCTCTGGATCGGAATGGACTCCTACGCCATTCACTAGATGCCCCAAGATTTTTATTTCTTGGGTGAGAAACAGTCAGTTTTTCGGATACGGGTGGAGGCCTGCAGCCTGATCCGACTTTAACATAGTTTTAGGTGACTTAGATGTTCTTAAAATGTCTTCGAAAAACGACAGTGTCATCCAGTACCTATTTAAGGTGTCGAAACATGACACCCATCATAAGTTCGTAAGCAGGTAAGTGGGTGGAGCATTGTACTGTCCAAACTTCGTGATTTTAAACTCATAAATACAGTCAGAACCTATGAAGGCAGTCCTTTACTAGTCAACCGCTTTAACCTCGATTTTCCAGTAGCGTGACTCCATGGCCATAGTTGAGAAACACTTTCTGCCTTTCAAGCAGTCTAAGGTGTCACCAGAGTGTGGCAGTGAATAGACACTTTCCTTTGTGATTTTGTTCATTCGTCAGTAGTTGACGCAGAAACGCCATCTGCCATCCTTCGTCTTCACAAGGACCACAGGAGAGGACTGACTATCTCATGGTTCAATAATTTCATTTTTCATAAGCTTCCCCACTTCTTTTTTTGTGCATTTGTCACTCATCGGCGCAGGGTCAGCATGGTTATTAACGGATTCGGCATGGTTAATATTAAGGGGTTACCAGATGCCCAGATGCCTTTCATGTCGCCAACCCCCTACACTCCACCAAACGATGTCACGTCATAACCACACTCAGATCCAAATCTGTGCGAAGGGTCGTCGAGGAAATAGAACACTTACCTCAGTAAGCACGTTTGTTACAAACACCAGCGTAGAGCCAGAACAGAACTGATTTCCTGGATGAAGAGTGCAGCTGTTTATGCAGACATCGAATATTACTGAATATACAAACTTGCAAATATAAATTATCTGAAGAATCTTCCAGCAACGATAACACACAGCATGCCAGACAGCCATGTTAAACCACTACGCCACGCTGCATACGGCACAGCATATGGCAATATTGTAGAAGTGTTTTAATTTTACTATGGTAGTAATAATAGTTTACTTCAGTCATTGAGTAAAAGTATGATGATGAAGTAGAAACAGAAAATTTATTTCTGGCTTCAGAGTTCTAAAGTCACTCTCAGCCTAATTTACGTATTGTATTTTATTTGGCCCAGTAACTTTTATGTTTACTGTACAGCATATTAAATCTTGAACAAACAGCCTAATTACAACTAAGTGTCTGTTATGTATACATGATAAGAGCCAATGGTATTAGCTGCAGGATTTCCATGTGCTTATGTGGTTTATTATTATTATTATTATTAGTCGTAAAGCTCCCAACATGGAAGACGCTAAGTAAAGATGGTTCACTTCTGGGGCTTCTTATTCTTCTTGTTTGCCCACCAGGTCTTCATTCTTTGCGAGAATTCAGCTTTTCTTTCTTCGCTCCATTTTGTTCCAGTTCTCGGCGCTTTTGTCTCTGGTTTGACCTCCCATTTGTCAACTTTAAGTTTGAAATTGTTTCTTTTGTTCATGTCTTCAGTAGTAATGTTGGCTAATTCCAGATCTTTCTTTACATTTTTGATCCATTCTCCTCCATTAACAAGGGATGCTACGTATCTTACTATTCTTTTTGTAAGTCTGTGATCGGGAAGTCTCATTATGTGGCCATAGAATTTTAGACGCCTCTTCCTCATGTCTATCTCTATGTTAGAATATTCTTCAATTTTAGACTTTTTCTGTAATCTATACCCCTCTTTGGTCCATCTTGGTCCCAGAATTTTCCTAATGATTTTCCTTTCCTCTTTCTTCAGGTTTTCCATATCTGTTTTTCTTTTAAGTGTCAAGGTTTCGCTGGCATATAGCATTATTGGTTTAATTGCCGACTTATAATGTTTAATTTTTGTATTTATAGATAGACATTTTTTATTGTAAATGTTTTGGACCAGCCCTAGACCCCTACGAGCTTTTAATATTCTTTCCTGTTG
Organism: Schistocerca cancellata; assembly: GCF_023864275.1. Lineage (NCBI taxonomy): Eukaryota > Metazoa > Arthropoda > Insecta > Orthoptera > Acrididae > Schistocerca > Schistocerca cancellata. The sequence goes on from NC_064629.1 coordinate 594,479,183, forward strand.
TGAGTATTTTTCAGAAATTATCTCTCCTAAATATTTAAAGTATGGTACCCTCTTAATTTCTCCATATTTGGTTTGTAACTTAGAAATTTCTAGATTTGTTGTTGTAAACACCGTTTTCTCAAAAGATATTTGTAGGCCAACTTTTCCTGCACACTCTTTTAAGGTTTCTATCTGTTTGACTGCCATTTCACTAGAATCTGCCATTATTGCAAGATCGTCTGCGTAGGCTAAGTAGGGGATTTGTAGGTCATCTTTTTTGGTTCCCAGTGATATTGGTTTCCAGTACTTTTCTTTTTTGAGTTCTTTTTCCCATTCTGCCATGACTCTATCCAGAACTAAGTTAAATAACAGAGGTGATAATCCATCACCTTGTCTAACCCCAGTTTTTATCTCAAATGATTTTGAAAGTTTTCCCATGAATTTCACTTTGCATTTGTATTTGTTAATGTCTGCTCTATGATGTTCCGTGTCTTCTTATCCAGTCCTTGTTCTTCAAGAATTTTAAATAGTGTGGGTCTGTGAATTGAATCATATGCCTTTTTAAAGTCGACAAAGACATATACTGTAGGCTTCCTTCGCATTTGTCTCATCCTTGTAATCAATTTCAAGTTTAAAATTTGTTCTGGACATGATCTGTTTGGTCTGAAACCAGCTTGGAAATCTGAGATTTTGGGTTCTAGCAGTTTTTGTGTTCTTTCAAGAAGACAAGCTGATAATATCTTGTATGTGACGGCAAGTAAGGAGATTCCTCTATAGTTGTTCACATCCGATTTATCCCCTTTTTTATGTAACGGATGTATTAGGGCACATTTCCAATCTTCTGGTATTTCTTCAGTAACCCATATGTTTTGAATAATTTTAACTAGCTCATTTCTTGAGTTAGACCCTAGACTTTTGAGAAATTCGGCTACAATTCCATCTTCTCCTGATGCTTTGTTATTTTTGAGTTTGTTTATGTGTTTGATAATTTCTTCTTCAGTTGGCGGTACAGAGTCTTGCTGTTGCGGGGCTTTAGTGCTGGATATTGGAAGAGCTTCTGTTGGTTCTGGACTGTTTAGTAGCGTTTCAAAATATTTGGCTAATTCTTCACAGTTTTCTTCGTCGCTTAGTGCCAGATTCCTATCTGATTTCCGAAAACAGACATTTTGAGGGATATACCCTTTAATTTGGTTTGCAAAAGTTTTGTAGAATCCATGCGTATTATAATTTTTAAAATCTGCTTCTATTGATTCCAGTTGCTGAGTTACATACTTTCTCTTCTCTTGTCTAATAAGTTTATTTGAAAGTTTCCGTGTTTCTAAAAAGTTTTGAAGAGTTTTCTCATTTTTCTTTGAACTGTACTTCGCAAAGGCTTCTGTACGAACTTGAATTGCCTTTTCGCATTCCATATTCCACCATGGATGTTTGTGCTTCTTCTTCAATGGTATTTGCTCCTTCGCTATTTTTGTGATTTTTTCCTTGAATGTTTCCCAGTTGTTTGCGGGAGAATTTTCCCATTTTTTAATTGTTTCTGATTCTGTTAGTTTTTGTAGGTCAAATTTTGGGATTGCTGGTGGAATTCTTGGTGTTTTCCTTCTTGGGGTGAATTGGACCCGAACTCTTGTGAGATAATGATCTGAGTCAATATTTGCACCTCTCCTAACCTGGATATCTCTGATCTCTTTTTGGAAGTTATATGAGATGGCCACATGGTCAATTTGAAATTCTCCCAATTGGCTTATAGGGGATCTCCAGGTCTTCTGTTTTCTTGGTTTCTTATTGAACGACGTTGAGCTGATTTTCATGTTGAATTGTTGACAAAGTTGGATTAGTTGCATGCCATTTTTGTTGGTCAATTTGTGTGCTGGGTATAGCCCAACCGTCTTCCTGTATTTCTTTTCTCTGCCAATCTGTGCATTGAAATCTCCAAGAAGTATTTTGACATCATTCCTCGGTATCTTTGACATTTCAAGTTCTAATCGTTCCCAAAATTTATCCACATTGTCTAGGTCCTTTCTATTGTCAACGTTGCAGGGTGCGTGAACATTAATTAGGGTGTAATATTTATTCTTGTGTTTCAACCTAAGAAACATTAGTCTATTGCTAATAGTTTTTACAGATTTTACAAATTTAACTGAGGATTTTTCGACCATAAAGGCCATACCAAGCATGTTTGCCCCTTTACCAATTTTTCTGTCCGTTCCACTTTTGAAAATTCTGAAGCCATTGTAGTCAGTGATTTGATTATCAGGAAATCTGGTCTCTTGTACTGCTAGGATTTGGATTTTCAGCTTCTTTAATTCTTCTGTTAATGTGTATAATTTTACCGTTTGTATTAGTGTCCGTATGTTTACTGTTCCAATGTAATCTTCATTTTTGGGAAGTTTTCCAGAGTGCTCCGATCCACTCACAAGTCGTGTAGGTCCGGTCTCCCCAGAATCCGATAGACCGGTTGCCACCTTTCTGCTAGGTGGGTGGATTTCACCACCTGGGGTACTTTTGTTATTACATGATTTTACTTGTAATTGTATTTTGGTCTGACATGTGCCAGTTGGTAGGATCAAGGTTGTGGAGCCTTGAAACACAAATCAGCCGCCGCTAACATATGGAACAGACGCTGTCGGGAAACCGCCACTGACATGTGGAACCGTCGTGCCCTAGTTTGCTAGTTTTGGTCCACCCCGGGTATTTTATTTCCCCGGTACCCACCATATCTGGTGAGCATTCCCCTATCCGCCACCTGGGGAGGCGCCTGGTAGGAGACTAGCAACTCCCCCAGGTTATGTGGTTTATACATATTAATGATACTGATTATGTTATTGAGTCAGGAATTTTGGAGGAACTCATCCAGCGTATAGAAGGAACTAACTTCACTAGCTGTTATACATTTTAGGATAGTAGACAGGGTGAGTCACATAAGACGTAACACCCCTTTTATTTCGTGAACGATTACACATATGGAAACACGGTTTTCGGCGGTTAAAGAGTCGAGGGGAAAGTATTTTTTTGTTTGCTTAATGTTTTTGACGCTGGTATCAACAGAGATATTGAAGAAAGTACTTTTATTCTGAAATGGACCGTATACTTTTTAGAACTGTATTCGATTGCTCTTGAGAAAACAATTACAGTGATGCAGCGTTTCTTAATGTTGACGTTCAAATCAGTCGTAAAAAAATTCGATAAATGTCTTACAACTTGAGAGCACGGTGGCCGGAATCGGCATTAGCGGTACAAACAATCCCAAACACAGCTCCAGTGCTACGCAAGTCTCAAGTTTCACACGGAATTTGCAGTCTCCCCTCCACAACGGCCACAGGCCGGTCACGTGATTCCACCTCCACGAGGCGGGGCGTGACTGCCAGCGCTCCTGGTTTTACTTGAGTGTACTATGTTGCCTTTCCCGCCAGAAAACAGACACTATTACCTGCTTTGTGTCTGTAAGCAAAACCAGCAAAGTGCACTACAGCCAGATTGCACAGATTCTTTTCAGGTTTTTACCACGAGTTGTTTAAAAACGTACAGCCCAAAAAGAGCGTAGAAGATTAAGTGACTTAACAAAAGTTTGCACTCTTTTTCCGTTTTGTTTCTCAAAATAAATATTTTTCTTATTAACTTTCGTGTGTAGCGAACATGAGTTTCTACTGTGATGTTTTTATTGTTCAAAATAAAATGTCTGTGACAAAATTGCCGAAGGAGTCGGCTTTAATTTCGTGTACGGCAATTAAAAAGGCTTAACTTCGTGAAATTTCCACTTTAACGTGCTGTAAAGAGTTGGCTATTTCTTTGTACATAAACATTTAGCAGATGCAAACAGTTCATTGTTCGTTTCGTTTCTTTATTAAAGTTGCTGTCTGCTGGTGTTCTTGTGAGATTTTATTCCTCATACTTCAAGCATTATGTTCATGTCTTAGGCTGATATAACATTTATTGCATAGTTTGGCAATACATTTACAGTCGGCTGAAGAATAAGTTTCCGACATTTTGTCCATTTGCTGCTCAAATAGGATACAATAATTATTAAACTGTCAATATTTTCCACACAGTCGTTCTCAGCAAACTGCTGAATGGTTTTACAGCATTGTACAATAACCACATATATTTGCTGCTGTGACAAACTCTGTTGCCTTTATTATGAATTACCTTATGTATCTATTGCATATCCAAAATATGTGTGTGTTATTAGTTTCGGAAACTTGTTCTTTTGAATAACATTGCACAGAAGTATGTTTCTAGCACACTTATATTTATCTAAAGAAATGAAAAATATTGGTAGACACTACGTGAAAATCAAATAGCGAATTACGGAAATGCGCTTTAATAACTAATTTCTTCTGGACGGATTACATTTAACAAATTAACAAGCCCAAAAGAATGTGGACTTTGAAGCACCAATTCTTGCCACTGCCCTTCAACAATACATTTTCGAAGTTTAGTAAACGCCAATACAAGTTAGTACAACCATATGCACGAACAGTTCGACGACGTTACCCTTGACGCTGCATCACAGACAGGAACACCTGCGATGGTGTACTCAACATAGTACACCCAAGTAAAACCAGGAGCGCTGTCTGTACACCCCTCCTCGTGGAGGTGGAATCACGTGACCGGCCTTTGGCCGTTGTGGAGGGGAGACTGCAAATTCCGTGTGAAACTTGAGCCTTGCCCAGTGCTACGCTGTGTCAGAATGTCAACACATTTGCCTGTTTATTTGTCTGCACTGCGGGCCACTCATTTCCACTTCAACATTCCTAGCGTGCAGACATGTAGACCAATGAGGAGAAGTTGTATACACTATTTTTATATGGTGAATGTAAAAGAAATGCCGTAGGAACAGTACACCGATATAGGGTTGTCCATCCGGATCGCTAATGTCCAAGGCGCTAGGCAATATGGCCTGTGTAAGACGCTAGTGCGGACAGGCTGCTTGAACGTTAAATAGGGGTCAAGAAAGAAGACTACAACTGGCAGAGGACACGAAGAAGCTCTTCTGGCTACAACGCTTATGAATCTGCGCAGTGGGACAAGACATATTGCCAAGGAATGTGGAAACAGCCAGACGAGTGTCATTCGCATCCTGCACCGATACAAATTCTGTCCCTTCATCTGTCACTACATCGGGCATTCGATGATTGTTATTTCTAACGCCGTACAGAATTTTGTCGGTTTGCCCTTCGGTAACTGAGAGCCGACCCTACGTTTTTCCAACGTGTGCTGTTTACTGATGAAGCAACGTTTACTAACCACGCTAACGTAAATTTGCTTAACATTGGCTACTGGGCAGCCGAACATCCACACTGGCTTCGTCAAGTGCAGCGTGGACGGCCGTGGAGCGTCGTTTCGGTGGTTGCCAAATCATTGTTAGTAAATTGTTTATTTCATTTATGTGTGTACGAAATTACGCTGCAATGTCAAATAAGTCGACAGTGTGTATTTCACGTAGCTGATAACACTATCGTTACGCCCTTACGTTCAATGTTTAGTTCAACGAGTGTATCCCATGTGATATAATTTAGGGCAGTGTAGATACAGACAGTTGTCTGATAGCATGTATTTTATTTCTAAGAAGCACACAGCCACGTATAGAAACAGATAGGTCAAATCTCCATCCTAACATTTATATATTTAATACAGCAGTGGCTTTTTGCAGCGTATAAAACCTCTTCATTTTGGAAGAATGAACAATTGATTTTTGTGTTTCAGCTCCCGTAAATCTGGAAGGATACACAAATGTGAAATGGTTTTTCTAAGCCGTTTGTGATACGAAAGATTCTAGCCGTATTTCCAAATTCGTAGCTGAACCTATATCTAGGTCGTAAATTGGTTCAATGAGAACTGAAGCTTTATTCTCGTAGTGCAGGCCTAACTTACGGTATACAACATCGCAGCCTGGTCCGAGACGCCTGCTTGGCAGTGTTTGCACCGAAAATGCCGTTTCCGGCCACCATGCTCTGGAATCCTAGGAGTTTTCTCGAAGTTAATTACGACATGTTTCAACGTCAACATTAAAAAACGCTATATCACTGTAATTGTCTTCTCAAGAGCTATCGAAAGCAGTTATAAAAAGTGTACAGTTCCAATTAAAAAAACGTACGTACGTCAATATCTCAGTTGACACCAGCGCTAAAAACATCAACCAAACAAAAAGATGCGTGCCTCTCGACGCTCTAACATTTGCCGAAAACTGCATTTCGATAGGTGTAACCGTTCACGAAATAAAAGGGGTGTTAGGTCTAATGTAGTTCACCCTGTATGTAGCACCGTTTTTTTTTAAAGACACTTTTTAGAGCCAGTTTAAAATCCCTTACATTTTTTTGTGTTTTAATGCAGTGTGGTAACTTGCTGAAGGTTTATTTCCTGATAGAAGAGACCAATCTTGTCTCAGTTTTGTTTTTGCATATTCACTATACAGTGCCACTTTCTGTCGCATATTATATTTATGAAGTGTTTCATTTGTATACAGTAGTTGGACTTCTGAACCCAATATTTTCTTAATGAAACATATAAATTCCAGAATGTATAAACAAGGTAGTAGCAGAATTTGTAAGTTCTTACCAGTGGCTTGCTTGATTATAGTTTCTATGATTATTACAATTTTATTTTGGGCAATAAAGTAAATTCCGCTGGCAGGTAAGTCGCCCAAAAAACAAATTCTGCTGTACCTCAACACTGATTCCGCTCGCATGTGATGAAATTTTTTTATAAATAGTTTGTTATTTCATGCAGACAGTAAGAATGTTCATGGAGTAGAAAAAATAATAGTTAACATTTTATTGACGAAACTTACATGCTTGCCCAACTGCAGTTTTTCTTAGATGCATATTCCAACAAATTTAGTGCTGTTCACCGTGTCTAATTGTTTACCTGATAGCATGATGGTAGGGCTTAATGGATGTATCCTTTTTGCAGTACATAAATGTACAACTACCGTCTTCTGCATTTATTGTAACGCTGTTTCTGAAGAACCAATCAGTGATGAGTGACATAGAGGGTTTGATTTCATTCTCCAGTTCAATTACCGTTTTCGCTCTTATCAGAATGTCGGTGTCATTTGCAAATTGAATTCATATTTGGTATGTGGCTGCTGATTTTAAGTCATTAATAAACAAGAGGAACAAGATTTGACCTAGAATAGAACTTTAGGGTACACTATACTTAACATTCTCTTCCTCTGAGTGGTAAATATGCATATTGGTTCCCTCTTGATAGTTAAGTTCCACTATTTGTTGTTTGTTTTGCAGAATTGTCTACGTAAAATCTTACTTTCCGATGCTCCTTCAGGGTATTTCAAATAGAAGACAGAATTTATCATAAAAATTTTAAAAGTGTGCTTTTAGAAATGTAGTAAGCATACTATAGTGATAATAAAGTGGTCTCCAGTTGTCAAGTATCTCATTATTACCTGTAACTTAATGCAGGCTGCCATGGTAGCTCTTATACATTTATCTTACTTTCGTATAGACAAAGAAATATAGCTGAAAATGAATTCAAATATACACTCCTGGAAATGGAAAAAAGAACACATTGACACCGCTGGTCAGACCCACCATACTTGCTCCGGACACTGCGAGAGGGCTGTACAAGCAATGATCACACGCACGGCACAGCGGACACACCAGGAACTGTGGTGTTGGCCGTCGAATGGCGCTAGCTGCGCAGCATTTGTGCACCGCCGCCGTCAGTGTCAGCCAGTTTGCCGTGGCATACGGAGCTCCATCGCAGTCTTTAACACTGGTAGCATGCCGCGACAGCGTGGACGTGAACCGTATGTGCAGTTGACGGACTTTGAGCGAGGGCGTATAGTGGGCATGCGGGAGACCGGGTGGACGTACCGCCGAATTGCTCAACACGTGGGGCGTGAGGTCTCCACAGTACATCGATGTTGTCGCCAGTGGTCGGCGGAAGGTGCACGTGCCCGTCGACCTGGGACCGGACCGCAGCGACGCACGGATGCACGCCAAGACCGTAGGATCCTACGCAGTGCCGTAGGGGACCGCACCGCCACTTCCCAGCAAATTAGGGACACTGTTGCTCCTGGGGTATCGGCGAGGACCATTCGCAACCATCTCCATGAAGCTGGGCTACGGTCCCGCACACCGTTAGGCCGTCTTCCGCTCACGCCCCAACATCGTGCAGTCTGCCTCCAGTGGTGTCGCGACAGGCGTGAATGGAGGGATGAATGGAGACGTGTCGTCTTCAGCGATGAGAGTCGCTTCTGCCTTGGTGCCAATGATGGTCGTATGCGTGTTTGGCGCCGTGCAGGTGAGCGCCACAATCAGGACTGCATACGACCGAGGCACACAGGGCCAACACCCGGCATCATGGTGTGGGGAGCGATCTCCTACACTGGCCGTACACCACTGGTGATCGTCGAGGGGACACTGAATAGTGCACGGTACATCCAAACCGTCATCGAACCCATCGTTCTACCATTCCTAGACCGGCAAGGGAACTTGCTGTTCCAACAGGACAATGCACGTCCGCATGTATCCCGTGCCACCCAACGTGCTCTAGAAGGTGTAAGTCAACTACCCTGGCCAGCAAGATCTCCGGATCTGTCCCCCATTGAGCATGTTTGGGACTGGATGAAGCGTCGTCTCACGCGGTCTGCACGTCCAGCACGAACGCTGGTCCAACTGAGGCGCCAGGTGGAAATGGCATGGCAAGCCGTTCCACAGGACTACATCCAGCATCTCTACGATCGTCTCCATGGGAGAATAGCAGCCTGCATTGCTGCGAAAGGTGGATATACACTGTACTAGTGCCGACATTGTGCATGCTCTGTTGCCTGTGTCTATGTGCCTGTTGTTCTGTCAGTGTGATCATGTGATGTATCTGACCCCAGGAATGTGTCAATAAAGTTTCCCCTTCCTGGGACAATGAATTCACGGTGTTCTTATTTCAATTTCCAGGAGTGTAGTTTTGCTCGTTCGTTTACTTTAGAATAACACTACGTCCTCTTTTAACAATACTTTTATTTGCATGTTTGACACCCCCAAATGATTTCTACCAGAATTTCGTTTTCATGTTCCACATTTATGAGACTGTGTTCTTTTCGTCAGCGTTTCTGTGAGCTCCTGAGCTAAAATCTGTACAGTTACATTTCCGCAAGCACAACGTATTTCTGTTGAAGCCATCTTGAATTTAATGGCAGTAGAACATCCAGACAGTGCCCATGGAAACACCTGCAATTGTCACCAAGAACGATGGCGAGAGAATGTATGTGCAGGTTTCCGTTATCTGTGGAAACGCCCTTGTTTGGCAAGCTTTGCATGGCTCGCCGAAATTCGTGTAGCGTCGGGGTATTTGCGGCGTGGTGACGTAATTGTATCACAGAAAGAAACAGGTGAAAACGCTTGTCCACGCGCAAAGATCTATCCGCGAATATGTCTGTGCACACATCTCGTATGCGCAGACGCGTCGCAGTGTATAGACAAGGTACTAGATCTGAGATGTGTGCAAACCTGGAAGCCAAATTTGGAGGTTTGAGCGTAATTACTCAAATGTGTGGGTGCAAATCACACTTTCACAGACAAATCTGAGCGTGTGGACAAGAGATCGCCGGAAATCAGGAACTCTAAACGCGTTTCAGTCAGCTATTTCTGTTTCTCGTCCTTGCGTGTGTCTGTTTCTCGTCCTTGCGTGCGCGATGAATCCTAAAATGGTTGAAACGTGTCAGATCCTTAGAGAGTTTATTGCTCAGTTTATTGAAATATGGAGGGTGTATCGCCTAAAATTTGCACCACAAATATTGTGAAAATGGAAAGTGCTATTGATGTGCAGTAACGCCGAAACATGCAATATTGGTCTGTCCCAATCCACTTTGGCTTCTTCAGGTGGAACGTCAGCGTCCATGGAGTGTAAACGTGTGGTGTGGGATACTGAACCGTCAGCTCATAGGTCCGTTTCTCAGACTGTCCACTGAAGGCACGCAAGTATCGCAGCCTCGTAACAGACCGCCTTCCCCGGATGCTAGAAGACCTTTCTCTGCAGAGTAGGAGGAACCTGTGGTACAAACATGATGGCTGTGCAGCCCATAATGTACGAAGTACTACAGCACGTCTTCACGAATTGTTTCCAAATCGTTTAATTGGACGCACAGGACCTGTACCTTGGCTGGCCCATTCCCCAGATTTGACACATGTAGACTTTTTCTATGGGGAAAGCTGAAAGACGCCGTCTACAAGGACATATCAGCTATACCTGATGATATGAACCGATGTCTCACTGCACTTTGCTCGGACATCTCCACTGAAATGTTAGCACGTGTGAAGCAACAGTTCCATACCAGACTGGAAACGTGTATTGCCGCTGCCGGTGGTCATTTTGAACACAAACTGTGATAGTCCCGTTACTGGTCAGAATCCGCAAACCAATACATGCACTTGTGTTGTTCTTTAATGTGTGTTACCGCAGGTATTGTACAAGTATTGGTGTGAAAACATTTAAAAATACGAATCTTGTAAACGACTCGCAACAAACACCCCTGAAATTCTAATTTACCCTACTTTTAGTTTGTTAATGTCAACAGGCATTGTTCCATTTAAAAGATGTACGTTTATACAAAAAATACACCTTCTAAGTACTATTACAATCTGTTTATTGGCTAACAATACGAGACCCTGACTACCAATATATTCTATGAAAACTGCACATCATTAGCACTTTGCATTTCCACAATATGTGCGGTGCAGGCTTTAGGTGATTCGCCCTGTATAGGAGGCATGTGCATTTGTGGAAATTTAGGACCAAAGAATACAGCGATCGAAATAAGTAAACAGCTGCCTATAGTTTTTTTGTCCGCCCTGAATCTGAGTGGTCAGTGTGGCGGACTGTCATGTGGAGGACCTATTTTCAACTCTCAGTACTGCTACTTTCTTTTTTCCTTGATAGGAGGAAAAAATGGTTCAAATGGCTCTGAGCACTATGGGACTTAACATCTATGGTCATCAGTCCCCTAGAATTTAGAACTAACCTAAGGACAGCACGCAACACCCAGTCATCACGAGGCTGATAGGAGGACTGACAGGTTCCATTCAGTCTCATGATACCAACTGAGGAGCTATTTGAACGAAAAGTAGCTGCTTCCAAGTCTACAAAGCCACGAACGCCCGGTAGAGTGCTGACCCCATGCCCCACCTTAAAGCATGACGCTGTTGACTGAGGATGATAAGGCAGTCAGTTGGGCCCGATTGACCCATCTGAGGCCACAGAGGTGGAGCTTTGCTTTCTTTGCAGTTTGCTTATAATTCTTTAATAGAGAAAATAAGAGCAATTGCTCCTATAGCAAATACAGAAAGTATACCGTAATTTTTAAAAAAAATTGCAGACTGAACCAAAATGCTCAGTTCTGCCTGCTGCTGCTTAGAAAGCTGTCCATCTTGTGACTAGCATAAGGGATTGCTCGCACCCTTCCACCCAACGCTGTCCTATACCATGATATTTCGTGACAATGTAGCTAAAATAAAAAAAAGTATTTATTCTACAGAGGAGCACAGTCAGAATAACGAAAAGTTTTGCAGCAATGTTCTCAGGGGTACAGGGATTCTTACTCTTGTGTGTCAGTACATTTACTCCCTAATGGAATATGTTGTTCATATTAAGAGTAAATTGAAGATAAACCGTAGAATTCACTACCACAATATTAAGAGTAAAACTTTTCATATAGACTGTGAATCCCGGTCTTGAGTTCTGAGCAGAGTTTTATATTCTGATCCAAAAATTTATTGCAGGTTGTTGGTAGAATTCAGGCAGAGAATTGAAAATCACCAGATGCTCAGAAGCAAATGTAAAGAAACCTCATTGGTCTCTTCTACGGTTTCTATAAATGCATGGAGTACCAAACACGTCTAAAAATGTAAACATATTACCTGTAATTGTGATAATTGGTATCGTACATAACTGAGATACTTTCTGGTATTAATGAAGTCCTCCTTCAGGACAGTGGATATACCTTCGCACTGTATTATGATTTCTTCCAATGCTTGCTTGGACATTAGTGTCGAAATTTCTAAATCCTTGTAACTTATTCATGGTGCCAGGCAGGAATCGCAGTGTCGCTATGTCTGCAAGTCCATTCGCAAATAATTTCGCCAAACCTCGGATTCGCTGTATAACTCGCGGAGTAAATTGATATGTGAAAACTGCCGTCGCTTAATGAGCCACTATTTTTACCATTTAGATCGTTCTTTCTGCCTCGCACACTTTGTTGCAATTTATTATGGCTAGTTGCGAACATGGGTCACGAGAGAATTTCGTACATTACGAGTATCCGAGAGTAGCCGCTTGAAGCTGGAAGTTCTTTCCTAGACCGACAGATGGCAGGCCAGCTGTAGATTGATTCTGTGTCGCGTCGACGCGCCAGGCGGCGCTTTATTCCCGGCTCAGATATCTGCGCAGGTATATGCGCAGACATCGTTGCGTGTGGCCCGGCCTAAACAACCGTACAGACTTTCGTCTTTCTGAGGAAACTCTTTGTATCCATCGTAGGAGTCTCTTCGTGTCCAAAGATTGTTTGTGGATTTTAAACTTGTGTTGTGTCGTGCTGCAAGGCAGACGCACTTGTCGTCGTTGCTGTGCTGTGATGCGTTCATCAGACGAGAGTGGAGGCTGTGTAGTTGTTGCTGTAATGAGAACTTCAATAATTTGCGAGATCTTCTAGTAAAATTTATTTTAATGCAATATATACTGCCGCTTAGCGGTGTTAATTCATACTAGTCGCCTGTCACAACTATTTAATTTTTCATTCACTTTGAATAACAAAAATGAGATTGACAAGAAGAGTGTTTAAAAATATGAGTAGCATAGCTAGTATGCTTGACTACTATTCACAGTTCAACCCGTCGCCGCTTTCAATTAAACAGTTCATTGACTTCGGTAAGTAATTCTTAAATATAATCATGTGTACTTCGTGTATTGAGATTACGTTTACACCGCATTCTTTTTATTTACACGCTTACTGTCATTTCTGTGTCGTTTCTTTTTGTGTATGCATCCAAATGTTCTTCACCTAAACTGAATGAAGTACTGTTTTGCTATGCGAGCTTCACAGGGCTCGCAGCATAAAAGTTCAATGAAACTTCTTAACATAATAAATGGACAGCCTTCCTGAGCGATAGTAGGACAGTACGCTTGCTTATAAATGATATACTTGTAGAATTTACTGTGCCAGAATGCATCAAGTGAACTTATAGCTTCGCTGCTTTGCATTTTGCATATATTTGCGTTTTCAGTGATAAAATGGAGAATTTTTATGATATAAAGTCTTCAGGTTTGTTTTTATGTTCTTGGAGTATAGCTAACATGAAATATGCTTCTCTGGCAGTAACTTAATTTGCCATAGAGTTTGATATGAAGTGCAAATAAAGAAATGACATTAGCGATAGTTTCGGGGGAGAACTGTCATAAAATTTTCAGTGTGCTGCTGTTTATCGCACCAATTGCCAATGGCTAGATGTCTGTATTTTTAATTTTTTATTTATTTGGTTTAGGATCCTACCGGGAATTTATTTATTCGAGTTTATCCTATATCATACGTTACCACTACATGTTTTTCACGCCAGCTTTCTGATAACGTTACAGGTAGTGAATGATGCATCAATTTGCCAAGAATTTTCGTTTTTATTTCTATTTACGGGCTGTAATTATGAAATTAAAACAAAAATTATCCTACTGTATTCTGTGGTCACATACTGATGGATACAGAGCCAGTTATTCTACTCTTCGCGAAGAATTTATTTCTGTTTGCTTTTTGTATATATTCTGTCTAGTAACCCTTCCTGTCACCCAACAATTAAGTGCCCATTGTTGGAATAGGATGATGAAGCGTATGTACTGACGTATGAAGATGTCTTGCTGCAATTGTACATAAAGTATACTTTCCTTGGATTATGAGACAGTTAGCTTACATCCACTGCATTTGTCTCACACACTAGCTAATGTGAGTCCTTCCTCTTTCACTGTTGACCCCACTATTAAAGACAGCATCTTCTGATTTTACTGAGGCAGCCTTTTGTTATCTGTTGCTTACTGTACGTTTTATCACCAGGTTAGTTGACAGTTAGTATGACAAATAACTTAGTAATTTATTCATCCATGGAACGTTTTACAATGATATAGGATCTATCAATTTAATACAGGGAAAACACGTCATCTGTAGAGACATCCAAATACAGAAAGAGGTAAGTACAGAACAGGTGGCCTTGTTGTAGGGACCATCTCAGCATTTGCCCGAAGCGATTCACGGAAACCTAAATCAGAGTGGCAGGACACAAATGAGCATCCGCCCTCACGCATCTGAGGCCAATGTCATAACAAATGCACGAGCACGTTCAATTATATCGAACGTACAGTACTCTTATATTTGTATAGGCTTGGAACGAGTTACCTTCTTCACGTCTTTCAATGCGCACACACACACACACACACACACACACACACACACACACACACACACACACACACACACAGTGTCCTCTATTATCTAAACAATCATTCTTTTTTTTTTTCATTTAATGTCTGATCAGTCTACCAGGACAACAATGGAACAATGTTTCTTCTAGCCAATTAAATGGTTTTTCTTCTTTGACGTACTTGTAATTCATTACGGTTCCTGAAAAAGAAAATGATTCTTTATAACCATTTCAGTTTCATGGAAATCAGTGCCTTGTTTATTCTCCTGAGACCTTATGCACCTCAAGAATGGAATTCATCAGATAGCATAAAATAGTGGTAGGAGCATTTTGGTTTGATCGCTTGTGTTTAGTTTTTCTACTTCCATAACTAAGAAGTTACTGAATCCTTACATCTGCACTTCATACTCATCAAACCGTGCGTTTATGGACGAAGAATGCCACCCTTTCTGTTATTCAGCACGGTGACTTCTTGCTTGCTGACAAACTTGTTTGATTCCCGGTCCCAATTCGTACTGATACACCAGTGCAAATTTCAAGATGAGAGTTGTTCTACTCAGAAGGAAAGTTATATTAGCGGACCACTCCGCAGTATTTTGGTTACTCGAACGAGGCCCTGTCCTGTCCTTGCCCCTCATAGACAAAATTTACTATCGCAGAACGACACAAACCCACGATGAGAAAAAGAAAAACACAGTTGTGTGTCGACGGTAGCTGAAGAAAGAAGCGGCGAATGGACTTGATGTGATATTAGCCTCTTGCCTGAACTCGCTATTTCTGATAGACCATTGGCCGGCGTGTATTTATTAACAAGAAAATCTGATTTACGAGTATAATTTGAGATCCAATAGAAATCACTTTCGTTATCTTACCTCAGCTATGCGTCGATATCGCTTGTAACAACAGTTCCGTGAAATCGCAAGAATACAGTCATGTCTCTTGGCAGCGACGTCCAGAATCCTCTCAATAATGTGTGATAAACGGGTTGCGTAGTTGGGTAATTTTTAAAATGCGTCCACAATGAAACCTACATTGGCGAAACAAGTTAGTAGATTATCTGTTTTGTTTTTGCATTCACTAGGCGAACGTGGTTACGGCTTTTTTGTGAGTTGTAGGAAAGTTGAATATCTTCATCAGAAATACGCCTGATTGTCACAGAGAGAAGAAAAAAAAAGTAGATACCACTTGTTCTCCAGAAGGCAATATTTCGAACACACATTGTTACGAGTCCTCCTTTTGAAAGCGGTACATACACGAAAGTTACCTTAACAGGAAATTTCAATTAATTTTACTTTTTTGAAACAATTCTCGTTCTTTTGAAGCTACCAGAAGATAATTTTTCCAAGTTACCGCTGGCCGCTAGGCACACGGGTCGTCCCACGGCAGCACGTTCTTCAGCAGTAGAAAATCGCCCGTCTGCAGAGTGTTCAAGGTCACATACGACACAAGCAGAATTGTACTCGTGTGCCGTAGAACTTGGATCCTATTATAGTCAAATGCTCGATGTTAATGTGATTCATACGATGAAACATTGCGACAAATGAACAGACAGTCAAGTCTCGATCTTGGGAAAACAGCTTCAAATGCTCTTGCGACTTTTGGTGAGTCTTCTTCCGCGTAGCGCTTCCCAGCGAGCACAGTTTTCATCACACGCTTGCAGCGAAGAATCAGCCTCCATTCTCTTCTTGACAGAGGAACATTTTTAGGATGTGAAAGCACCTCTTGTGTTAAAAGACCTGCATTGTTTCGTGACTTTGTCAGGAAACCGTCATTTCTACACCTCGAAATTGGTTGTTTTTATTTTATTTATTTATTTATTTTTTTAGCGTTCCGCCACGTTTCGAGGGCTGGTATTTTGTGCTACTCCGTCAAAAAGCTTGATGTCGACAGAAGAATGTAGTTTCCTTGCTTTGGCCGGATCTTACAGAATGGTGTTAACCTGAGTTGCACAAAGGCGCAAAGATTTCGGTACCTACTCGCAAGGCACAAGCTGTAATCTGTTACTGCTTCTTACACTGTTGTGTTTTTCTGAGGGATCAATGGAGGACGTCTATGTGAGCGGATACCTCGAGGCTCTGTCTAAAACTGTGCACCATCTGTATGTGACAGTGTTGAGGACAACTTCTGTTAGCACTAGAGACATATCCTCCAACTACTGAGCCGCTGTCACAATAGCGAAAACTTTAACGCCAAATTGATTTCCACTAGTTATTTTTTTACTATATCATCTCTTGGGCTAATCAAGTCACGGCGAAGCCTATAGGGGCCGAAATATCGAATCTAGGCAAGCAAAACGAGATTGACTTTTCCGCCCGAAGCCACAGTTTAAGAAGGAATATAGCTGGCCGCTGTGGTCGAGGGGTTCACGGCGCTTCATTCCGGAACCGCGCTGCTGCTGCCGTCGCAGGTTCGAATCCTGCCTCGGGCATGGATGTGTATGAAGTCCTTAGGTTAGTTAGGTTTAAGTAGATCTATGTCTAGGGGACTGATGACCTCAGATGTTAAGTTCCATAGTGCTTAGAGCCATTTTAAGAAGGAATACGGGTTTGATGTCCGTTGACGCAGAGGTCACTTGGACACATGGACTGGGAAGGGGATGGCTTCTTGTTCGAGGAGCCATCGCTCACTTTGCCTGAAGCTGTTTAAGAAGACAACGTAAATAAAGATGCTGCACGGGAATTTGAACCCCGTTCCTTTCAAAAGCGTCTGCCTCATCAAATACAATGCAGCATCGCTCAATAAGGAAGGAAAAACAGGGGTAACGTCGTTGAGTTGAAACCTGAAAGAGACCGTAGAATTTCTTGTTAACTACCATTAATGTTGTATTCATGTCAGGTCTCCAGCCGGAACATATCGTATCTGGACACAATATTTCGGCGATTTACGTGGCCGCCATCTTCAGGTGAGTTCGCCGTCACCCTACGTCGCCGGAACTGATTTCAGTGCGACGGCCTCCTCACTTGAAGATGGCGGCCAGATGGACGGCCGAAATATTGTGTCCAGATGACGATATGTTCCGGCTGGAGATCCGACATGAATATAACCAATTATTATGCAGGGAAAGTTTACGGAATCATACCATTACTGCTGTTACACTTATAATGTTGCATTTGATCCCACTTTCTAAGTGATATTTAACATTTGCGTACATTTCGAACCTCTGTGTAATGCGAAATCGACCTAAAGATACTGACAGGCGGATCCGTCAGTATAGAAGGAGGCGAAGAGTATTGTGTTGTTAGTAGAGACACAGTAACAGCAGAATAGGTGGGTTAGGAGAGATCACTGATTTCTAACATGGACTAGTCATTTGATGTCACCTGAGTAACAAATCCATTAGGGACAATTCAGTTTTTCCATAATTCCCCAAATCAACTGTCGGTGATGTGATTGCGAAACGGAAACTCGAAGGAACACAAAGACCAGGTGGACCTCATGTTCTGACGGACAGAGACCATCCAGTATAGTTGCAAAACACCCACACATGAAATCAGCGGAAGAAATCACTCGTGAAGTCCAAAGAGTCACCACAGTCCAGCTAGCACAATGACTGTGCGAAGAGTGTTTAAAAAACAATGTGGTACAACGGTCGAGCAGCTCATAAGCCACACATTTCTGTAGTCAACGCTAAGCAACGCTTAGCGATGCTACTCGACAGTGGATGACTGGAATCGAATGATTTGGTACAATAATCAGGCTGTACCCAGTGATAATTCCATGAAAGGGTTTGAGTTTGACGAATGCTTGGAGAACATTACCTGCTATCATGTGTAGTGTCAACAGTGAAGAACGGAGGAAGCTCTGTTGCGGTATTGGGTTACTTATTATGGTTAGGGTATGGGCCCCTTATTGCACTTAATAAGATGCTAAACGCAAAAGAATATGAACATATTGTACAGCATTGTGTTATGCACACATTAGTGTTGCAACATTTGTGAAGCAATGCTTTGTGGACGATAAAATTCCTAAAAAGGACTGGCCTGCCTTAGGTCCCAACCTGAACCCAATGGAAAAACTTTGGAACGAACTAGTACGTCGATTTCGCTCCAAAATCCGGCGTCCAACATCTCTGCTTTTAGCTCTTGAGGAACCGTGAGCTGCCATTTCTCCACCAACATTCAGACGCCTCACTGAAAGTGTCCTCGGCAGAGTTCAAGCCGTCATAAAGGCAAAGGGTGGACACATCCCATGCAATGTCCTCTAATAGGTGTCCGAATACTGTGATTCTTGAACTAATTGACCCCTCACTCATAAGATTAAACAACTTAGACTGCACCTAAATGTGTTATACATTGTCGATTGTATTAGCGCAGTTTTGTGCAACGACTTTAAGGATCCAGTTTCTCAATTAATATGTCGAATTCTTGAGACTTACAGCACCTGAAAAGAGAAAAACAGCTGGCAAGCGACAGGAACTGAGAAGTACATCAAACCGACCTTAGGGTCGATGGAAACAACAGTGTGCAAAGACTCGATTTGCTAAAGATGAATCAGAAATAATACTGTCGGCCTATAGAATGAGGAACAGTCCTAGTCATCTGCTAATGTTCTTCAGTAATGGAACTTGCAGAAATAATATTACGAATGGAGTCAGTCTGTTTTCTAAAAACTCATATTTCTCATTACTGCTATACCTAAGCGTGCCACAGCAAATCTGAGTCACCATTAGTGATTCTTCATTTTATATTTCAAAGTTATCAAAGTATTATCCAACAATATTATAATGGTGAAACATTAGGCCTTCACTTTTCGTTACAACTATTAAGATATTGTACCTTAATTACTGTTTGACTTTAGTATATTTTGTTAGTGTCACTCTTAAGACGTCTTAACCGAATTTTTACTATCACTATCCACGTACCCCCCTAATCCACAACCCCCCTCCAACCTTCTAATCCCATCAACTCCGCATATACACTATGTAATCAAAAGTATCCGGACACCTGGCTGAAAATTATAAGTTCGTGGCGCCCTCTATCGGTAATGCTGGAATTCAAAATGTTTTCCCACCCATAGCCTTGATGACAGCTTCCACACTCGCAGGCATACATTCAATCAGGTGCTGGAAGATTTCTTGGGGAATGGCAGCCCATTCTTCACGGAGTGCTGCACTGAGGAGATATATCGATATCGGTAGGTGAGGCCTGGCACGAAGTCGGCGTTCCAAAATATCCCAAAGGTGCTCTATAGGATTCAGGTCTGGACTCTGTGCAGGCCAGTCCATTACAGGGATGTTATTGTCGTGTAACCACTCCTCCACAGGCCGTGCATTATGAACAGGTGGTCGATCGTGTTGAAAGATGCAACCGCCATCCCCGAATTGCTGTTCAACAGTGGGAAGCAAGAAGGTGCTTAAAACATCAATGTAGGCCTGTGCTGTGATAGTGCCATTGAAAACAAGAGGTGGTAACCCCCTTCATGAAAAACACGACCACACCATAACACCACCTCCTCCGAATTTTACTGTTGGCACTACATATGCTGGCAGATAATGTTCACCGGGCATTCGCCTTAGCTACACCCTGCCTTCGGATCGCCACATTGTGTACCGTGATTTGCCACTCCATCCAACGCTTTTCTACTGTTCGATCGTCCAATGTTTACGCTCCTTGCACCAAGCGAAACGTCGTTTGGCATTTACCGGTGTGAGGTGTAGCTTATGAGCAGCCGCTCGACCATGAAATCCAAGTTTTCTCACCTCCCATCTAACTGTAATAGTACTTGCAGTTGATCCTGATGCAGTTTGGTATTCCTGTATGATGGTCTGGATAAGTGTCTGCCTGTTACAAATGCTGCATCAAACCAGTCTCAGGCCTGAAGACAACAACAACATCATTACAAATTACGACCCTCTTCAACTGTCGCCGGTCTGAGTCAGTCAACATACGACGTCGGCCTGTACGCTTTTGTGCTGTACGTGTCCTTTCACGTTTCCACTTCACTATCACTCGGAAATAGTGGACCTAGGGATGTTCAGGAATGTGGAAATCTGTGACAAGTGACACACAATCACCTGACCACGTTCGAAGTCTTGAGTTCCGCGGAGCGCTCCATTCTGCTCTAAAAATGGTTTAAATGGCTCTGAGCACTATGGGACTTAACATCTGAGATCATCAGTCCCCTAGACTTAGAACTACTTAAACCTAACTAGCCTAAGGACAGCCCACACATCCATCATGACCGAGGCAGGATTCGAACCTGCGACCGTAGCAGCAGCGCGGTACCGAACTGAAGCGCCTAGAACCGTCGGCCACAACGGCCGGCGGGTCTGCTCTCTCACGATGTCTAATGACCACAGAGGTCGCTGATATGGAGTAACTGTCAGTAGGTGGGGGCACAATGCACCTAATATGAAAAATGTATGTTTTTTTTTGGGGGGGGGGTGTCCGGATACGTTTGATCACATAGTGTAACTAAATTCCACGTGTAGTGTGTTGGATATTCAAGAGAGGAAAATAGCGTTTACCGTGTAGAAGATAAAAGGAAAGCAGTTGGTTCAGGCAACCAGCTGAGGGATTGAACAGAGCTACATAAAATTAAAGCAGTGGTACAGTTTAATGGCGTTTACAGATATACACAATACTATCACAGATTGCCATTGCCGGAAGATGATTAATCCATAGTCTGGTATTTACCTCAATAACCAAGAGATCACCCATGAGAATCGCTTACTGTAAAGCAGTATTTCGTCCTGCATTTCTTCATGAAGAGTGTCGAAACAGTTTATGTACTACCGGATTTATCCCTCCCGCCACCGCCCACCATTTACGTAATCGAGCTCACGGCCACTGCACTGGGAAAAACTGCGTGTACAAGTTTGAATATCTCATTTCATCACTGCAGCCTATGTGCGCTATTTGTTAGTGTGGGAGGGGTCATAAATCTTCTTTGAAACCTCTGTGAAGGCAGGTTCTTAGATTTTTTAAAGTGTCTACGTCACATCATGCGTCATAATTGTGTTGTAGCTTCTCCAGATGACTAAGTTTTTTTCATGTTTTGCTCCACAGTTTATATGTGAGGGAGGTTCAATAGGTAATGCAACACTTTTTTTGTGAAAGTAGGTTGGTTCTATTGGGGGATTGCAATATACCATGTTGTTTTCCATTCTTTCGGCGACAAAACCCTGTTTTTTTCAACATAATGTCCATTCAACGTGACGGCCTTAACGCCACCTTACTGGCCTTGTTGCCCGCACGGTAACACTCTACTAGTCGACGTCGGAGACAACGTCGTGCTACATCAATAACCTCCCCATAATCTACGTACTGTTTCCATCGAAGTGCATCCTTAATTGGGCCAGACAAATAGAAGTAGGGAGGTGCGAGACTGGGGCTGTAGGATGGATGAGGAAGAATGGTCCAGTGAAGTTCTGTGAGCTCCTATCGGGTGCACAGAGTTGTTAGCTCTTGCCTTGTCATGGAGAAAGAGAAGTTCGCGTGAACATGCTGAAAACGCTTCTGTTAGGCGGCGAAGAACTTAAACCAGGCACACACCTTTGAGTACCCTAACTTGTGGATGAGTGTGTCAGCACTACCAACGGAGACGTCCAGTTGTGCAGCGAGATGTTTGTGATCCGTCTATCACCCCGAATGAGTGTGTCCGCACGTACCAACATTGCAGGAGGCACAGCTCTGTGCGGCCGGCCGGCACGCAAGATCTCGGACAGGTTTGCGCGGCCTTGTTGCGATGATCAACGACGCCTCGCCCAATGACTGACCGTGCTTTTTTTCACTGCCAGTTCTTCGTAGACATTCTGCAAGAACCTATGAATATTTGCGATGCTCTGTTTTTCCGCCTAAGGAAACTAAATGACAGCTCCCTACTTGGAACGCACCTCCGTTACAGATGTCTTTTTGAAGGCTACGTAGAGCACTGCTACTTATCGGAACTTCATAAACTGTAGGGGCTGAAGCGGGAATTTTCCACAATGTCCCACAGCAAATTCTTCATTTTTTCAACAGAAATTGGCCGAGAAAGAAAGCGTTGCATTACTTGTTGAACGCCCATCGTATATTAAAAATAATTAAAGTGACCTAAGCTGCTTTCATTACTTTCTTCTGCAGAATCTGAAAAAAATTACACAAAAGTCTTTACAGCAGCTTTGGCGGATTTAAAAATACCTTTAAGGATAATGTCACTAATTTGTGTGCGTGGAGCTTCCCAGTAACGTTCTCTTGCCGACGAAGTAAAGTTGTCACATATATGCAGACCTTGTGAATTAACGTCATTACCATGAATCATACAGAGACGAAAGGTCTCGGGAATGGCACATACGTATGTTGTGTGAGCTATTTTTAATTTGTAGGGACGCTATAACGTCGGACGCTCCGTTATAACGTACGCGGGTGATACTGTTTTCTGTAGGGAGTCCCAACGCAAGACAAATATGGCGCGAAATGCGGAAGAAATGCGAAAGCCGAAATACATGTTAATTTTAGATTCCAAGGTTGGCGGCCAGTCACCAGAAACGACTACTACTGTTAAATATATAGTAGTGCTTGCAAAGCTGCCTAAAATGGAACGAATACATAAAATTAATCGAGGATGAGGCAGATGCGAGTCTGAGACTGAGTGGAAAAATCGTTGAGGGAATCTAATTCGCCTATGAAGGATGTAGCTTACAAAACCCTCGTTCGACCAAACACTTGAGTATTATCCGGCAGTCTGGGGCCTTTATCACGTAAAAAGAATACAAGACACAGAAAGACCCAGAGAACAACAATGCATTTCGTGTCGGGTTCGTCATGGTGATGCTCGTCCAACTCCAGTGGCATTTAAGCCCACGAAAGAGATGCCATGCTCCACCAAAAGCGCACGTTGTCAGAAGAGTCGAACAACATATCACTTCCTCCACAGTGTATCATCCGAAAAGACAATATCTGTAACATTGGAGAAATTGGAGCTTGCCCTGTATGTTACCGGCATTCGCCTTCCCGCGATTGGAACTAGAAAGATGATGACAGTCATAACTCAAGTACCTGCCACCACGTGCCTTAAGGCGCCTTTCGTAGTGAAGAAGTAGATGTAGAAGTCACACTAAAGTAAATCGGGTAGATAATACACTTTTCGAACGTGAATACTTGCATTTCGGGTAGTCTGTGCCTGGTTTTTGGAAATGTCACTGTTTTGTGGCGTCTGCAGCGAATATTACGTATTTTATGAAATAATGTTCACCCAGAGACTTCGGAATAAAGGTGTTCCCCCGAAAGAATGTCACCAATTCCGCGAACTGAAAGTGATCGGAAGTTTGCAAGACAAAACACAGGTCCATCAAAATAATAGTGTAGCAGCGGATAGTAACTCCCGTGAACATTCTGTCATGACGTCTTTTCAGGGCATGCTGAAAAGTAATGCCTACGAATTTTTTATGTGAAAACTCTTAAAGCTTTTTAAATGAAACATTATTGACACTTTACAAATTTATTCTTCGTGTCTAAATATATGCAGTCCTCTGCCGCTACAGGGTCCGAATTGTAGGGTGTAACAAAGCGGTATGTAACGTAACTGTGTCGGTGTGAGAGAAACAGCATGTCCTCGTTATCGAGTTTCGAATGCGAATAGTTCGTTCACACGTGGAGCACCCTTTCCTTCATCATAACAGTGCAAGACCGCACACGAGTGTTGCAACATCTGCAAGAATCTCACAGCCTGGGTTCGCCGTCATCGGTCATCCTCCGTAGAGTCCCGACTTGGTTCCACCCGATTTTCATGTTTCCAAAACTTCAAGGGCATCTGCGAGGACTTCACTTTGATAATGATGATGCGACGCAGGCAGAGGTGAGGTTGTGGCTCCGTCGACAAAGTCAAACATTCTGCAGTGACGATATCAGTAAATTGGTCTCTCGTTGAAAGAAATGTTTTTGTCGTCAGGGTGGCTATATTGAGAAACAAATATGTAGATATGACGAATAAATATGTAGAATGTTACTAAAGTTTGCTTTAATTAAAAATTTTAAGAGTTTTCACAGAAAAAATTCTGAGGCATCACTTTTCAGCACGCCGTCGTAGAAAAGTCAGGCACAGACCTATACGATTAGCATCAATGATAAACAAAATTAACATTTACGGTTAGGGCTGAACTAATTTGGTGAACTTAAATTACGTTAACATGGGTGATTCAGTAAGATTCACCAGTTAAAATAAATGTAAAACACACACACACACACACACACACACACACACACACACACACACACACACACACAATTACGATGAACGTAGCTAAGCAGTTACGTGAGAATGATGTACGATCCTTTTATCATGTATTTAGTTCGCTTGCTACATGTGCTGTCTTGTCTACATCGAGACGCCTTGGGGTGCGTCTTCAGAGCACATCAGTTTTACGAACCATTTCAGTCGCTAGGATGCTTTCTCGCTTTTTTAATCCTGATAGTTTCATTGTTAAAGATCGTAGGATGGCTATAGGAAACTCTCAGGCTGACATACTGTTGGATTCGCGGATTTTGGTCGGTCTTGAAGACGTCCTCATGTGGAACACTGAGCGATATTGAAAATACGATCGTAGGTATCTTCTTGCTGTGTTGCATGGAATTGTACATTCCTATATACACGTTGTCTTAATACGTTAAAAGATCGAAGGGAGACAAGGATATGACACCCTCGTTCGGTTCGATAATTGATTCCCTTATAAAAAAACTTCTGCGTGCCGCAATTCCGGTCCGCACTGTAGATTTTTCGTGAAAACTTTGAGATAAAAGCATAATAAGTGTTTCATATTAATGTGTAATTTAATTATCCATGTACTTAATACAATGATTACAAAGAATATTGTAATTGTTAACAATACTTAAATAACAAGTCTGAACAGTCGATAGTCGCTCTATGGCCGGCTGGGTCCGCTACGTAATCACTTTACGCCGATTTCTCATTTTCTTTTCGACACTGTCGTAACTCTCGCAGTCGCTCGCCACTGGACTTTTTAGGTTTTTGGATTCCTTTCAGTGGCATTTTTCCTATGACTTGAGATTTCTATAATACCGAGCATACCGACGGGTCATATAAGATGACATCCTTCATTATTTTGTAAATTTCAATTTAATACCGCTCTTATTTTATATTCTGGTGGATATTTTTATTTTCTCGCTTTGGTTGTTGGTAGTGCTCCGCAAACCCTTCACAATGGCACTCGAATCAATGTCCTAGCTAAACGCGTTTCCATTCTACACCAATTTATAATTCGTAAAAATGACGCTGGTACGAAACGTCACAGGCTAAACAAATAATGCGCGATGACACATAAAGACATGACCTATCCATCGTGAGCTCAAACATTGTTTACGCATTATTAGAATCGTAGTTATTAGCGATTCAAATCCGACGGTATTTTGGCACTCGAGGAAATTTCACCGACACTTGAATATACGTTTTCACGATTAATGGGAGAGATTCGCATTTAACCTGATCAGTCTGTTTAACAGCAAAGACGTGGAATACATCACAAAGGAAGTTACACTTGGCCATGTCGCTAATAGCTTTTGTTTATGTTCGTGATCGTATTTATAATGAAAAGGATTTGATAAATCACATAGGGCAAGGTCGCACAGTGGTTGATGCTTTGGCTGGGTTTATATCATTTGAGACAGATGGTGTGGTGGTAAGATGCTGGAGTCTTATCCGGAGGGATGTTGGTTCAATCCCCGTCCTGCCATTCAGATTTAGGTTTTCCGTGAGTTCTGTAGACAGCTTAATGTAAACGACAAGATGGTTCCTTGAAAAGGGAACCATTAGTTTTCTTCTGCATCCTTCTCCGTCCGGGCTTGCTTCGCCTCTAATGAACTCGTCGGCGGAACATAAAACCCTAAGCGCCCTTCCTGTTTCTCTCTTATTCATCACGTGAGAGACTCAAATCCCTTCCTGATAGCGCCCTATTTTCGTATTTCGCGTAGAACACTTGAGGCGAAAGTTAAGTTCGTTCACTAACAAGATGACGAGTGGTTCCTATCCTCAACCTTTGCCAACGAAGTAAATGTTTGATTTATGTTTTCAGTGTGGAAGAGGCGTTAAAATCGAATCTCCCTTCCAAAATCCCATGCTGTGTCATGTTTCAACGAACAGGCCACTGTTCTAATGATTTAACGGTGAATACAGTATCAGTTATTGTAAATTCTCTGCAAGATGATAGCTTTGTTATTTGGTCCCATGGCTAGCGAGGTTGTCACTGATCGAACATAACTTCAGTTTATCAAGAATGACAAAGGGAACTGTCACTGCTTTATATAATGGAACGCAGGAAAAATTTTAGTGTTGGTGTGACATTCAGTGGAACAGTGGAAAATCTCAGCTCGAATTTTAGTCCGTTCGTTACGGAATACGAGCATAGCCGCCGCTATATGTTTTAGCGATTTCTTATAAATGGAGCTTCTAGCCTACTTTTCTCTGCTGAAGAAATCGCCTACACAATAAAGGGCTACTACAAACGATTCATTCGTTTTCAAAACTATATATTTTCCAAAGTATTAAGTGTACAGATAGGATTGATGCGTGAATACAACCGTACTCAGCACGTTTGCATTTTGCACTCTGCAAATGTTCTATGAGTTCCCGCTCTGGTCACACGACACACGTCCAAGCGGTAGTAAAGTTCGTTCTATATCTTATGTAGCAAAATCCTGTCGGTGGTCATCACAGCAGCATTGATGCGTTCTCTGAGCTGTTCTATCGTTCTTGGCAGTGGGGGTCCGTAAACACGGTCATTAATGTACCCCCAAAGGAAAAAGTCAGAAGGTGTTGGATGAGGCGACCTGGGTGGCCGAGGGAACAGAGCCACATCATTTTCACCACTGCGCCCAATCCAGCAATGCGGAAATTCGTCGTTTAGATAGCGACAGACATCGATGCTCCAATGAGGAGGTGTCCCGTCTTGTTGGAAGATGAAATTCACGGAATCAGTCGTGGAAACAACTACAACCACAGCTGCAACATATCAAGGGTCTCTGACACAGCACAGAGAACAATAGTGTAATCTTTGCCGGATCTCGTTCATGCGCCACATTTTCACGTGGATTTTCAGGACCCTGTACTCTCACATTATGGCGATTAATCTTTCCAGGTAAAAGGAGGGTAGCTTCGTCGCTGAATATCAGCTTGGAGGCAAAAAACTATTTCCTTTAATTGTCATTTTGTCAAGGCACTGCACTCCCAGCGCCAGCTGCTTGGGCACATTGCAAACTCGGCGAGTTTCTTTTTATGCATCAGTCATATTTGTACGTCTAATACATCGACAAATATAGAAGTTTGAAAACAAATAAATCGCGTATAGTAGTCCTGTATCATGTGACATGTTTAACATTAACACAACTAAGAAGGTGAGCTTATCGATTACGGATATTTTACAACCGTGACTGTTAATTGAACGTAAATACAAAAAAACTGCAACCAATCACTTTTTTGAATAGTTATTTATTATTCCATGAACCGGTTTTCGAACCAATCTGTTTGCTTTTAAAAGTTTCGCTACCACAGTGTAAATGCAAACAGATTTTGTTAAAGTTGTGAAGTGATGTGCCAACTGGCCATCAAAATGGAAGCAGACAGCTGGACACTAACAGAAAAAGCCGCCCATGCTGTCGTAAGCCTGCACCCAACATTATGCTAGAAATAGTGATCCAACTTCCAGAAAACCATCTGAAGATAACCTGAAAAGGTTCGAAAACTGGTTCATGGAATAATAAATAACTATTCAAACAAGTAACTGGTTGCAGTTTTTTGTATTTACATACGAAAAAATGATTTAGGGATACAGAGAAAATGTCATTTTGAACTTGAGTTCGTTCCCTCTGAAAGTGAAATATGTAGTGGACCTTCTGATGTTTCAGAGTAGGTCGAAATCCTGCTTTTAGTTTCCCATTAGTGTGTGTAGCCGTATTTTTCTGAAATAAATTATCAGAGCCTAACTGCCGGTTTTCCACAATTCCTGTGTGCAGTGTGCCATCGTCAGGGCCAATCTCAGGTTCCGAGAATTTGAAAGAATTTTCGTCCCCGGAAGAAGGCAGGATAGCAGGGTTGGTGAACACAGTATTCCTGCAGGCGAATGGGCCAGAGCACTCCCTGTGATAATGCTGCAGAAACGAGCACGTTAAGTCAAGGCATTCATTGCTGCGTTCACTAGATTAGGTCATACGTTACCGGTCTGCATAGTGTAGGACACTTTGTGCCTTCTGAGACAGCATTCGATGGCTGTTGCGTTGAGAAACTCCCACCTTGGACGACCCTTTTTTGTTGAATAAGAGAATCACGTAGTTTTAGCATGCTGGTTTCGTTCCGTCTTTCAAAATGAATACAAACTGCTTTTCAGATATCGACTTCTAAGTATGTACGTAGTATATGCTATTAACTACACTGAGGGAAGAAAATGCGCAAAACGATAAAATAATTAATGTATAGTAATGAAATTTCGGGAATACGTTTGTTAGGTAACATATATTAACATTTTGCCGACCGGAGTGGCCGAACGGTTCTAGGCGCTTCAGTCTGGAACCGCGCGACCGCTGCGGTCGCAGGTTCGAATCCTGCCTCGGGCATGGATGTGTGTGATGTCCTTAGTGTTTTTTTAATTATTTTTTATGCGTGTGACGAGGGCCACCCGTCGGGTAGACCGCTAATAACCGGTGTAATCGTCAGAATGTTGAATGCAAGCATGCAAACGTACATGCATTGTGTTGTACAGGTGCCGGAGTCACTTTGTGGGATGGAGTTCCGTGATTCAGTCTGGAACCGCGTGACCGCTACTGTCGCAGGTTCGAATCCTGCCTCGAGCATGGATGTGTGTGATGTCCTTAGGTTAGTTAGGTTTAAGTAGTTCTAAGTTCTAGGGGACTGATGACCACAGATGTTCAGTCTCATAGTGCTCAAGGCCATTTGAACCATTTTTTTCTTTTTTTTTTTTTTTTTGGCCGGCCGCGGTGGCCGTGTGGTTCTGGCGCTGCAGTCCGGAACCGCGGGACTGCTACGGTCGCAGGTTCGAATCCTGCCTCGGGCATGGGTGTGTGTGATGTCCTTAGGTTATTAGGACTAAGTAGTTCTAAGTTCTAGAGGACTTATGACCTAAAATGTCGAGTCCCATAGTGCTCAGAGCCATTTTAGGCATTTTTTTGAGGCTGGAGTTGTTGTCCGATGCTGTCCCATA
The DNA here is from genome assembly GCF_023864275.1 of Schistocerca cancellata. NCBI lineage: Eukaryota > Metazoa > Arthropoda > Insecta > Orthoptera > Acrididae > Schistocerca > Schistocerca cancellata. The sequence continues at coordinate 594,508,715 of NC_064629.1, forward strand.
TGTGTTCGATTGGTGACAGGTCTGGTGATTAAGAAGGCCAAGGCAACAAGTCGACACTCTGTAGAGTATGTTGAGTTACAACAGCGGTATGTGGATGAGCGTTTTCCTGCTGGATGGTTTAAATGGCTCTGAGCACTATGGGACTTAACTTTTGAGGTCAACTTAGAACTACTTAAACCTAACTAACCTAAGGACATCACACACATCCATGCCCGAGGCAGGATTCGAACCTGCGACCGTAGCGGTCGCGCGGTTCCAGACTGCAGCGTCTAGAACCGCTCAGCCACCCCGGCCGGCTTTCCTGTTGGGAAACACCCCCTGGAACCCTGTTCGTGAGTGACAGAACAGCACGTCCACGTCGAATCACCAGATTTACGGATAAATTTGCAGTCAGGTTGCGTGGGATAACCACGAGAGTGCTGATGCTGTCGTACGAAATCACACCCCAGACCGTAACTCTAGGTGTAGCTGCAGTGTGTGTAGCACGCAGATAGGTTGGTTGCAGAATGAGATTTTCACTCTGCAGCGGAGTGTGCGCTGATATGAAACTTCCTGGCAGATTAAAACTGTGTGCCCGACCGAGACTCGAACTCGGGACCTTTGCCTTTCGTGGGCAAGTGCTCTACCATCTGAGCTACCGAAGCACGACTCGTGCCCGGTACTCACAGCTTTACTTCTGCCAGTACCTCGTCTCCGCTGCAGAGTGAAAATCTCATTCTGGAAACATCCCCCAGGCTGTGGCTAAGCCATGTCTCCGCAATATCCTTTCTTTCAGGAGTGCTAGTTCTGCAAGGTTCGCAGGAGAGCTTCTGTAAAGTTTGGAAGGTAGGAGACGAGGTACTGGCAGAAGTAAAGCTGTGAGTACCGGGCGTGAGTCGTGCTTCGGTAGCTCAGATGGTAGAGCACTTGCCCGCGAAAGGCAAAAGTCCCGAGTTCGAGTCTCGGTCGGGCACACAGTTTTAATCTGCTAGGAAGTTTCAGGTTGATTGCAAGCCCTCAGCTGGTCTACTCCTAACTAACGCACGGCGTTCTCTGGCATCGAGGCAGAACCATCTTTCATCACAAAATACAACAGACCTCTATACGGTCGTCCAATGAGCTCTGGCTTGACACCACGGAAGTCGCAAATGGCGGTGATTTGGGGTCAGTGGAATGCACGTTACAGGGCGTCTCGCTCGGAGCTGTCCTAGAAGTAACCGATTTGTAACAGTTCTTTGTGTGTGATGCCAACTGCTGCTCAGATTGCTGTTGCAGATGCTGCACGATGCGCCAGAGCGATAGGTCGAACACGATGATCTTCCCTCTCGGTAGTACGACGTGGCCGCCCAGAGCCCGGTCATCTTGCGACTTTGCATTCCCGTGACCACCGTTGCCTGAATGACATTCAGTGGCTACATCACTGCCATGTTTTCTGCGGTATTGCAGAAAGAACATCCATCTTCTCGTAGCCCTATTTCACGACCCAGTTCAAACTCAGTGAGATGTTGATAATGGCGTCTTTGTTGCCTTAAAGACATTCTCGACTAACATCATCTCACCACGTTAAATTTCAAAGGTAACAAACGCTCACGACCGTTAAATCGTGTATTTTAAACAAACCCGATTTTATTTGCATGCACTTAGTGCCGCGACTAGCGCTAAATTTGAATAGACATCATCCTTCAGATGTAGAAACACGCCTACTAACTTCCGCTTAATGTCGCACAACCCCTTCTCTGTGTTAAGATTGTTTTTCCGTCAGTGTGTGTCTGAATCTGCATCTACATACATACTCCGCAAGCTACCGTATAGTGAGTGGCGGAGGGTACCTTGCATCACTACTAGTGATTTCCTTTCTCGCTCCACTCGCAAATGGAGCGAGGGAAGTACGATTGTCTCTATGTCTTCTCAAGAGTAGTAATATCTCTTATCTTGTTTTCGCGATCCTTACGCGAAACGTACGTTGCGAGCAGTAGAATAGTTCTGCAGACAGCTTGAAACGCCGGTTCTCTAAATTTTATCAACAGCGTTTCGCGAAAAGAACGTCGCCTTCCCTCCAGGGATTCCCATTTGAGTTCCTGAAGCATTTCCGTATTATTCGTGTGTTGTTCTAACCTAACTGTAACAAATCTAGCAGTCCGCCTCTGAATTGCTTCGATATCTTTCTGTAATCCGACCTGTTGCGGATTCCAAACATTTGATCGGTACTCAGGAATGGGTCGCACTAGCGTTTCTTTTCTAGATGAGCTACATTTTCCTACAATTCTCCCAATGAACCAAATTCTACCATTCACCTTCCCTACTACTGCCCTTACGTACTCTTTCCATTTCAGATCGATTCGCAACGTTACGCTTAGATACTTAATCGATGTAACTGTGTCAAGGAGCACATCACACATATTGCATTCGAACATTAGAGAATTGTTTTTCCTACTCATCTGCATTAACTTACATTTTTCTACCTTTAGAGCAAGCTGCCATTCATCACACCAACGAGAAATTTTGTGCACGGCTCAACGACAGCATCTTCCCTTACACCACAGTGTCATCAGCAACCAGCCGCAGGTTGCTTCTGACCCCGTCCATCAGATCACTTACTTATACAGAGGATAAGAGCGGTTCTGTCAGACCTCTTTTGGGCATTCCTCACGATACCCTTGTATCTGATCAGCACTCGCCTTCGAGGACGGCGTACTGGGTTCTATTACTTAAGAAGTCTCCGAGCCACTCACATATCTGGGAACCCCGATGCTCAGACCTTCGTTTAACAGTCTGCAGTGAGGTATCGTGTCAAACGCTTTCCGGAAATCTAGGAATATTTACCTAAGTATATTTTAGATCTATTAAGGACCGTGTGTTTCAGAAGAAGTGCTCCACAAATTATCATCAGATCAAGGAGGAAAGGAAAATGAGAATTTAACGTCCCGTCGACGAGATTGTAGCGGAGCTTGTCTACGACTAGATGACGAATCATGAAATAATAATTAGCTTGTGAGTTTTCGCTAATATCTTAAGTAAAGGACGTCATCTTGGCTGATTTTTTTTTTTTTTTTTTTTTGCCGTCATCCTCAATTATTTTTTGATAAAAATCTGATTCGAGGCGAGCGGCGAGTTTGCCTGTTTTTGTTCTGTCGAGGAGATCGTTGCTGCAGTTTTACTTTTTCTTTTGTTTTCTGCGAGCACTCGTGTCTCGAGTTCTGCGGATACTGGGAACAGATCTGATCCTCCCTGCACGTCCAAATTAAACTAAGCGCTTTACGTCGTCTGTAATTACCTCGGCTGCCTGCGCTGCTGTACACCCTGCTTCATTGTTCAGCGGCATCGACTTTCTGCCACGGAGAAGCTCACAGGGACTTAAGCACTCCAGGAAAAGTCTCCAAAGTGGTTGGGGCCAGCAAGACTTCCTTGCACTTGTTAGCTTCTAACGCACAAGATTTCTTTACTTCAATTTACAGGAAGTGTCTGCAATTTATATACGACTACCAAAACAGCCCGTGACAATTTGATGTATTTATATTTGTTCACATATTAACGTAAGTTTGAGTCATTTACTACAACAGTTCTTCGGCTTCTGCTTCCAGACAGTGCAAAAATCATCCTTGTTTTATTAGTGTAAAACGGTCGGCCCTGATGACGGTTGCAATATCCTCCGAAACTCGTAGATGGAAAATCAGTAAATGTAACTAGTTACAGTTGTACATGAAACGTATTCGCAGTTGCGAATATGGACAACCATCAGCTGTATAATGGAATGACGAGAATGAAAATTTGTGCCGGACCGGGACTCGAACCCGGATTTCCCACTCATCACGAGCGGTCGCCTTACCATTTGACTTACGAGAATATACATAAGGGAGGTACGAGTAAAGGTTGTAGGCCCGTGGTTGACGACAGACGGAAGCTTGGATCTGGCCGTGATCGTGCTTCAATAGTCAAATGGTAAGGCGACCGCTCGTGATAAGCGGGAAATCCGTGTTTAAGTCCCGGTCCGATACAAATTTTCAATGTCATCATTCCACTATACAGCTGATGGTTGTCCATATTTGCAACTGCGGATATATTTCATGTACTTCCTAACGGCTGTAGTCGCCGCAGTGCCTGCTCCTTCGTAATTCGGAGTAACACAGTCAGTGCAATCCATAGTTACAGTTGTTTCTATCGACGGTTAGGGAGGTTTCTCTTATCAGTTTACCCTGTAAGATGCCTCTTCGCTAAAACTCGGGTGAGGAATGGTCCATCTGCAGACATTCGTTCCAGCGTGTTAGCTGCCAACTCTGTTCGACTTGGTGTCTGATTTGCCTCCAGTGCTTGTAATAATTGCATTTTTAAATGTACGATCGCAAATTTTGGTTTAGGACTTCGTGTACTGCTGAACGACTACTTGATAACTGCCTGGTAGCAGTGCGGACGGGCATCTTGGTATAACAAGCTAAGACTTGTCTTATACGATCGATGTTTTCCTCAGATGTTCTTGGTGGACCACTTCTCCCTTTATCGAACGCTGTACGTGCCTACATAAATTGAATGTGATCGCGGATTCTTACATACTTTTGCAGTTTCGCTGCATCTGCTGTGTCAGTAAAACTTAATACTGTACCTTCTGTGCCGCGCGGGATTAGCCGAGCGGTCTAGGGCGCTGCAGTCATGGACTGTGCGGCTGGTCCCGGCGGAGGTTCGAGTCCTCCCTCGGGCATGGATGTGTGTTTGTCCTTAGGGTAATTTAGGTTAAGTAGTGTGTAAGCTTAGGGACTGATGACAGTAGCAGTTAAGTCCCATAAGATTTCACACACATTCGAACATTTTGAACATTTTTTGGTACCCTCTGTTCAGGAGTGTCCATTTTCTATGGATTTCGTTCCACAGTATCTCATCCATCAACACCAGGTACCAGGGACTCACAAACGCAATGTGGTAACAACTTTAATAACCAGTGGCTGCATAGTACAAATCCGATGAAGGTGCATAATCAAATGCATTATTAAAAAAAAAAAAACTTAAATTGTAAAGAGACTTTGTGGGTAACCTGTGTATTTGGGGTATGCTCGAGGGACTACGCGTAAGATCGCGTACGAGAAGCCCCCACTGGCCTTCCAAAACGCTATGCGACCACCCCTTTACCGTAGGAATGAATTTTCGTGTTGAATTACAAGAACTTCGATAACGGGCAGATTGTGATGACTGCATTCCAAGTAAACTGAGATGGTCCGCTGCCGTTTTTGTGTGTGGTTGTTGGCGTCTTGCTCCCTCAGTAGTGGTAGTGACAGAAAGGTGAGACTTCTCTAAATCGAAGCACAAATATTTGTACGGAGGTTACGTGCTCGAGATATTTAGCGATGTCCGACTAAGATATCTTTGCAGAACTATAAATATCCCTTACTCGTCAGAAGAAGAACGAGTAATATAGCGGGTGGCTCTCTGTGTAGTCCCGACTACGTTGCTGGAGAATCTACTGGAAGTTCAGAAGCGCTCTACCGAACAAGTAAGTTATTTAAGTATACAATTGCACCTGTTAATGGTACACTGGAAGCTTTTAAGTCTTAATCCTATTTAAGATTCTCTTAATACTTTCCACAGCCTCTTCTCTACAGCTCCAGTTGGCGGGAAGTCTTAGCATTGAAAGGTTGTGTTGTTATAGTGTAAAGTATGGAACCCTGCGCAGACGGTCGGACAATGCGATTTAAGCAACGTGCAATCATTGAATTCTTGACAGCAGAAGGTGTCACCCCAAAGGAGATTCATCAGAGAATGAAAGCAGTTTATGGTGATTGTGTTCACGTGAGTACTGTGCGTCGTTGGGCGTCTGTTTAAACATGTTGAGGCGGGAAAATCTGACCTGAGTGACAAGCAGAGTTGGACGTCCTGTTACAGCAACCACCGAGTTTCACAAGCAGAATGTTGACAGACTGATTAAGGACGATCGTCGTATCACTCAGTGAGAAATTGCAAGCACAATCTGCATTTCACAAAAACGTGTGGGTCACATTATTGCTTTGCTTGGCTATCGGAAGATCTGTGCACGATGGTTACCCCGGATGCTGACTCCTGAAATGAAAATGCACAGACTTGAAAATTGCCAGGAACTCCTCTCGCGTTACGAGAATGAACATTCAACTGTGACAGGAGACGAAACGTGGGTACACCATTACGACCCGAGACGAAACGTCAGTCTACGGAATATAGACATAAAGACTCGCCCCAGAAAAAGAAATTCAAGACGCAGCCATCAGCTGGAAAACTAATGGTCACAGTGTTCTGGGACGCAGATGGTGTTATCCATGTTGATTTCCTTGATCGTGGAACAACAATAAATTCAGAGTGCTACATCACAACGCTGCGTACTCAACGACGGCTAACAAGGGTCCGAAAGGGAAAGGGAAATGTATTCCTGCAGCATGACAATGCCAAACTACACACTTCACGTGCCATCAAAGCAGAACTTCAGAGACTGAATCTCACCACCGTACGGCATCCTCCACACAGTCCAGACTTAGCACCGTCTGACTTCCATCTGTTCCCGATAATGAAAGACGATATGCGGGGACGTCATTATGCTTCTGATGAAGACGTTGGGAAAACTGAGAGACTGTGGTTGCGGAAACAGTGTCGACTTCTTCCGTGACGGCTTCAGAAAACTTCTTGATCGTTGGCAGAAATATATCCAACTGGCTGGTGATTATGCGCAAAAGTGAATATTGGTAATTAAAGATCACCTCTCAGGATTATTTCTGCGTTTGATTTATTAAAATATTTCCATCCAAACTCAATTAACGAAGGTGGAGGCATTACTTTTCATTCAACCCTCGTAAACCGGTCTAAAATATGTAAGATACGAGAATTGTCCCGTGTAATGAGTGGCGGTCTTGAAAAGCTTTCTATACATAAGCAAGAATTCCGTAGCACTATGTCTTCCAAAAAGCTTGATCAGTTTGTCGAAGGAGCACAAAGAGATCTTCATGTAGTCTTAAAATATGAATTAACTTCTGTGACGAGAACTGTTATGCATGTACTCTCAAAATTGACTTTAAATTCAGTGCTGTTGCAAGGCATCTGGCATTCTGAGAATCAAGAAATACCTTCAGAAGCTCAAGCAACACATTTCTCAACGATTCTTAAGATGTACTGAACAAATTGTCCTGCGATGAAGGTAAACTTTTACAAAAGATTAGTGTCCTATACAATCCAACCCTGTTGCCCTCGTGTCACCAATTTCCGTAAATAGAAAATTCTGTTTCTAAACATGAATTCCGGAAGTATTGGCTGATGTGCGTTTCTGTCACCAAATCTAGACAGCAACAGCACACATCACATTGTTCCACTTGATAAAAACTGGAAGTGCCCCACGCCGTGTGAAGACATACAAAGATTCTTTTGTCCATGTATTCCAGAAGACCTTTGGAAGTTACATATGTCACAATTAAGTGAATCAGTAAGGATGAAGACAAGGTACAACTAGCATCGCCGCCGCTGTTTCCGAGCGGTTCTTGGCGCTTCAGTCCGGAACCGCGCTGCTGCTACGGTCGCAGGTTCGAATCCTGCCTCGAGCATGGATGTGTGTGATATCCTTAGGTTAGTTAGGTTTAAGTAGTTCTAAGTCTAGGGGTCAGATGACGTCAGATGTTGAGTCCCATATTGCTCAGAGCCATTTGAACCATCTGAATAACTAGCATGCAGCGTAAATAGATTATCTCCGGTAAAGAAGATTGATGTATCAAGAATAAAGCTGTCCGTGGACTTTGTGAATGCAAAATTGATCTGCTACCTTTGTGACGATACTGGTAGACCCAAGCAAATTCAGCTCTTTGGCTGGATTCTTCGTGGTGATTATATGAAGATCTCGACAAGTCGGGAAACCTTAGCTTACAATATTGTTACCGACACACAGAACATTCGAAGCTCTTACCTGGAAAAGATAACCCAGCAGACCACCTTTCAAGAGAAAGCACTCCAATTCTGCTGCGCTCGCAAATCAGTGGTAGCAAGGATCACCTTGGCTCGTGAATTCCGTAGAAACTTGCCCTCGAAATGATGCGTTCTCGGCTACACTTGGAGTGTAAAGTAAAGTAAGCATGACCACTATGTACTAATGCTAAATTTTAGAAAACGTAGGATCCGTAGCCGGGTGTGGAAAGTCGTATTCAGACAGATCAGCCTATTTAATCTGTGCTGTAAAATTGACGACTGTCTCTAGCGCATCCAAACCTACGACAAGGAGGCTTGACCGCGATAGAGACGGTGTTGCAAAGACGATAATTGCGCACCCACTGCAACTGGTCATACCTTCTGAGTCTTATCAGTGCGGGGGCGGAGGGGATCATGTGGAAGACAGCTAAGCTGAATAGTATTGTAACCTCTATCGTTAAGAGGTGCATCAGAACTGCCGTCCTTTAGCTATAAGTCCTCTGAATATAGTTAAAATAACGACAGTAACGTTTTTCACTGATTTTCCATAGATTGGTGTCAGATTTTTATGTTGGAAACGCCGGCCGCGGTGGCCGTGCGGATCTAGGCGCTCCAGTCCGGAGCCGCGCTGTTGCTACGGTCGCAGGTTCGAATCCTGCCTCGGGCATGGGTGTATGTGATGTCCTAAGGTTAGTTAGGTTTAAGTAGTTCTAAGTTCTAGGGGACTGATGACCACAGCAGTTGAGTCCCATAGTGCTCAGAGCCATTTTTTTTATGTTGGAAACGGATCAGTTTCATTTTCGTGCCAGTCAGCACCAGCCCATCGTAAATAGGGCTGAAGACGCCAAAAACTAAATCCTCGTTTAACTGCCTGTCAAGCAACACGAAACTGTTATTATTATTATTATTATTATTATTATTATTATTATTATTATTATCATCCATTCTCTTGCATAAAATAAACGGTGCCTCCATATTCATTTCGATCGTTTTATAACAGAACCTCTGTAATACCGTACACTGTGGCACGAACAATACTAGCCATATTTTACTCTGGAAAGATGTGTGACAGGCAAATTTGGGATATGTACTATGACAGTTGCATCATAGATATCATCCGAAACCGGAGCCGGGCGTAAAGAAGTGGCGACTTTGTGGGAAACGTGGAGCGCGCAATCAGCTAAAAGGAGAGGTTGGTGCCCACAACAGAAAGAGTACCGCCGTTGGACACGGGTACTTGGTCTGTAGCAGACACGGTCACCAGTTCCTGACTGCCCCGCTGAGCCAGATTGCTCTTTCTCACCCTCCCCCCCCCTTCCCACCTCTCTCCGTCTCGTCACATTACCGCTTACCGCGTCCATTATTTTTTCTTTTTCAACGTTTCAAACGTTAATAGCCACTTTTGGTGAATGATGAAAAACTGGTTTACGTCCGGTATTGTGTAGAGTATAATATGTAAAAAGTGATTAAAAAGTTTCCGTTTGAGGGCTTTGATGCAGCGGATATGCAACGTAGCGCAAGTCCTATGCGGGTATGTAAGCATCGACATGTAGGCAAGGGATTAGAGTGGCATTAGTGCTTTTCCGGCCTGCCTGCGGTAACTGCGGAAAAGTGAACTATGGCGACCTTATTCCGAAATCCATCCAAACAGGACCAACGTGCTGGTATTCTTCCTTGGCTGCCGAAGGACGAACACCGATAGACATCCATTGCAAAATTAAGAATTCGGATGGGACAGATTTCGAAAACCACCATTGTGGAATGGTGCGCTAAGTTCCGTGCTGGTCGCCGTTCTACCCAAGACGCCGGTCGATCAGGGAGGCCAGCCTCAACAATTACGTACAAGTGGGAGACACTCGAGCATCCGTCCTATAATCCTGATCTCTCTCCATGCGATTATCATGCGTTCGGTCCCTTAAAAAAGGTCTTGAAGGGTCGGCAATTCAGTGAGTCGAGGATGTGCAGCAGGCAGTTGCGGAGTTCCTCGCTCAGCAGGACACGATAGTTTTTTGTGTTTTGAGTCATAAATAGTGGGCAAAAAAGGATAGTATTTTTCATAGTGTTCGCAGGTATTTGTTACCTATTCACTTGTAGACAGGCAGCTTACTACACATGTCTCACGGTACCTTTGTTAGTCAGCGTTTCTGCTCTTCGCTGATCAAATGACTGCGTTAGAAATCGTCACACAGTCCTCTCTCGTCTAGAAGCCGCTGCAATACGTATGAAAAACTAAGCGCTTGTTAGTACAGTGGTTGTTACGCAACGCTAAGCCATCCTGTTTCTTCACGACTCTAGTATTGTGTAGCAATGCGCACAATACACTTTTCATATTTTCGTTTGTCACAATTTCACTAAGTCGTTTAATGCGAATTCCAGGATCATTCCTTTCAAAGGCTAAAACCCATTTCTTTTCCTCTCCTTCTCCAATCCGAGCTTTTCCAGTTCTGTAAGAACCTCGTCTTCGAAGGGTTGTTACATCCTGAGCTTCCTTTACTTTTTCAGAACTCTCTGCCTTCGATATGGGTCCGTATGAACTTCTGTAGATACAGTATGCAGTATCGCACTGGCGTGGCATGTGTGTCATGAGTTTCCATGTTGTCTCTTTTACAATGTAGTCTACGTAGGGTCGCCAGACACAAACTTTATCGCGCATCTCCAAGACCCCTTAACTTGGGGATGTATTGTTTGTTGCTGTGACCTTCAGTCCGGTGACTGCTTTGATACAGTTCTCCAAGCTTCTGTGTATGTGCTACCAACAAATCTATTCTTTTACTCCTGTTGTGTCAAACAAATATTTTTGTGGCGAGGTTTTCACGAGATACCAACCTCAATGTGTCATTAAGAACTGAACAACAGCTCGTGTGTAGAAGGACAAGGAAGCAGGCCGACGTGTTTGGGGAAATCAGCAGGGATCCTACGACTCTCCTGCGAATTCCTAAACAATGATTTCAGAAGGGTATACTCAATTGCATGCGTGATCTAAATGGCAACACGCGAGAGGACCGACATATTGTTCATTCGGTCGTGCGCAGTCGTACAGCACGTCGTGTACCTTGAGACATGAAATGGGCTTGTTTACAGCAATAGAAGTATTCACGCGGACAGCCAATGATGTCTTAAGTGTATAATATGATTACACGATCTCAGAACAATCATTGGAAGCCATCACATCCATTAAATACCTGGGAGTACGAGTATGGAGTGATTTAAAATGGAACTATGACATAAAACTAATCGCAGGTGAGGTAGATACCAGACAGATTCATTGGAAGAATCTTCAGACACTGTAGTTCACACACAGAGAAGGTAGATTATTAAAACCTTAGTCAAACCAATATTTGAATACTGCTCGTCAGTCTGGAATCCATACCAAATATGATTGCAAGATTAAAAAGAGAAGATACAGAGAAGAGCAGCATGTTTAGTTGTAGATTCATTTAATAAGGGCGAAAGCGTTACGGAGATGCTCAGCCAACTCCAGTTGCAGACACTGTAAGAGAGGCGTTCTCCATCACGGTGTGGTTTACTGTTGAAGTTCCGAAAGCATACGTTCCTAGAAGAGTCAACGAATGTATAGCTTCCTCTTGCGTGCCCGTATATCTCGCGAAAAGAAAATAAAGGTAAAATTAGAGAGATGTGAGCTCATTCGGAGGCTTACGAATAATCGTTCTTCCCGCGGACCCTTAGCGACTGGAGTGGGAAAGGACGGAAGTGGCTGTGGTACACAAAGTATTCACCACACATCAAATGTGGCTTGCTGAGTGTAGATGTAAGATCAGAGGATGACGAACGAATTGTCGGTCGTCATCACGAGGTCGCTTGAGGCTGATCACTTATTTGGTTTGCCGGCCGTGCGGTTCTAAGCGTTTCAGTTTGGAACCGCTTGACCGCAACGGTCGCAGGTTCGAATCCTGCCTCGGGCATGGATGTGTGTGATGTCCTTAGGTTAGTTAGGTTTAAGTAGTTCTAAGTTCTAGGGGACTGATGACCTCAGAAGTTAAGTCCCATAGTGCTCAGAGCCATTTGAACCATTTGACTTTTTTGGTTTCCTAGGTTTGTACAGGGGAAGCAAAAGCAAAAACTCATCTTATCAAGCATTAGGTCATTTATGAAAAGAAATAAACTGAAAAAAATTGTGGTGAGGTGTAACGTTTAAAAGTTGGGTGTAGCTAGGTCGCGGAGTTGTCACATTAGACTTCTTCAAAGTGATTTCATTCCGGAAGTATTCATCTGAATTCTGGATCTAGAATTATATGGAAGCGAAACGTGGACGATAAACAGTGCAGAAAATATAGGAAGCTTCTGAAATAATGTGCTACAGAATAATGCTGATGGTTAGAGGTAAAGGTCGTATAACGAAGGAAAAGGTAATGAGTCGAGTCGAGTCGAGGAGAGAATAAATTTATGGCACAACCTGACTGACAGAAGGTTAGGATACATCTTAAGTAGGAACTGTAATACGTTTCATTTTCTTGTATCCGTATTTGTGAGCTGTCACTGTTGAAAATATCTGATCATTTCTTTTCGTGCACGTCTCTTTTTACTGGAAGACAGTTACTGTCCTTCCGTGCTGCTTACTTTCTTTTCGCGTAGCCATTTTCTGCGTACGCTTCTAAGCTACATAGATCTCTATCACTTCGCCTCTGCATTACGCACAATTTTGTGCGTGTGCTTTCTCCGTTGCTGTGTAGCAACTATTGGGTGCACTTGGTGGTATTCTGGGCGACTAGCGGACGCCACGGCTGCGTGAAATCAGCCGTGCTGTGGACAGCTGGCGGGTGCTTACATTGCACGAGCTTCGAGGCTGCCAATGTTTTTTTTCCCTTGGAACGGCCATGCAGAGGTCGAGACGCAAGGCCTGTTCCAACACTTTTTGGAAGCTTGCCGCAATGTCTTCCTAAACCTCCAAACCGCAGTGACATTATTTGTTAGCTCACTACAGAGTCTTAAACCTTTCTATTTTGCCGGGCTGGTACGTCGCTCTTGTTAACACGAACGTACGATAACGGAAACATTACACATTCAGGCCCCGATGTTGGTGTCGGTGCGGAATGTGATTTATGTGTCTCTCTCTCTCTCTCGTCTGCATTGTATCTTTTAATATCTGTAATGTTTTCTACTCATATTGTATTCTCTTAAAGGTAACTGTGCAGTAGATACTGCTACAGTGGCCCGTCAGATGAATGTACTAGATATAAAGAAAATATGTAACATATATACATACAAGATATACAGAAAATCAGTAGACTTGGAAAGACGACGTCGATTTTGATCCGATAACGGCATAGCCCACCTGGGGGTTAGTAAATGTAATGATAATGGTTTCAACGTTGTCCGCCAACAGATTGCGTAGTGGCGTGGCTACCTGAGCGCCATTTGTCTCTGCCTTTTAATAGGGAATGCTTACAGCCAGAAGGCTCAGTGTGGCCCAAACGTGTGAAGCAAGCAAGCAAAGAAGCAACCATGGCACGGAGATGCACGCCTACTTCCTGCAGCCAACTGAGCCAGTTTGAAAGGAGTCAAATTGGTATTCAGAGTGGCAGGACAGAAAAGAGGGTTTGTGAGCCCAAACGTGTCAATAGGAACTGATGTTAAAAAAAATAGTTGAAATGGCTCTGAGCACTATGGGACTTAACTTCTAAGGTCATTAGTCCCCTAGAACTTAGAACCACTTAAACCTAACTAACCTAAGGACATCACACACATCCATGTCCGAGGTAGGATTCGAACCTGCGACCGTAGCAGTCACTCGGTTCGACTGTAACGCCTAGAACTGCTAGGCCACCCCGGCCGGCTCCGGTTATTAGCTGTAGAACTACAGGCACGCACACCTCTAGCCCATTCTTCCACTCACGCCGCACTAACTACGTACACGGCTCGATTAGTGCCGTCAGAGGATCACTTGGAAGATGGGACGGCGTGCTGTGCTCTTCAGCGATGAAAGCACATTTTTCCTGCACGCAAGTGATGATCGTTTGCTCGTACGACGTACACCTGGTGAGCGCTGTCTCGTTGAGTGCATTCATCCAAGACTCACTAGCATCACCCCTGGCCTTATGGTCTGGGGTGCAATAAGTTAAAACTCTCTTATGCCCGGTATCTTATTAGACCTTTTCTTCTTCCGTTCTTGCAAAAGGAAGGTGATCTGTTGTTCCAACAGGATAATGCTCGCCCACACACTGCCCGTGAAGCTCAAAGTGCTCAGCAAGACGTGCAGCAACTTCACTGGACAGTACGATCCCCAGATTTGCCTCCAATCGAGCACGTGTGGAACATGCTGGGACGAGAAGTGACTCGTGCGGCTCGTCAACGCCGGCCGTGGTGGCCGAGCGGTTCTAGGCGCTTCAGTCCGGAACCGCGCGACTGCTACGGTCGCAGGTTCGAATCCTGTCTCGGGCATGGATGTGTGTGATGTCCTTAGGTTAGTTGGGTTTAAGTAGTTCAAAGTTCTAGGGGACTGATGACCTCAGATGTTAAGTCCCACAGTGGTTAGAGCCATTTGAACCATTTTGACTCGTCAACCAACAACTCTTACTGCGGAACTAGGCGAAGAGGTCTAGCAGGAGTAGCGTAACATATTGCAGGACAGTAATCTTTATCTGTACGATCGACTGGATGCTAGAGTCAGCGGCTGCATTGCCGCCTGTGGAGTGTACGCCACGTAGTAATATGGGTGCTTCAGAATGAGTCGATACATGGTACCTCAGAACCGTTTGTGCAATTGATCTCTAAATCTAATCAGTTCATCTACACCATATCCACTGTTGCAACAATAAATCTAGAGTGATTTGGAAACCTCTAAAAGGATACACAATTTCTTTCCGGCGGTATACATACGCGTCCAGAGCAATTTTTTTTTTTAGCCTGCACGCACGAATGAATTTTCGTGGCAAATTAAAACTGTGTTCCGGTCTGGGACTCAAACCCAGATGTTAGCAGTTCGTGGGGAACCCGCGTACCAACCGAACCCTCTGAACACTCATCACTGCTCGATTCAATTGGTCACCCTGCCAGCACTTCTGCTATACGTCCGCAAATGCAACGGGCGTTCTACAGCATCTGAAAGAGTTAGAGGAATACTGCCGGGCTGTGAAGTGTGCTTGGATGATAATCACCGAGTCAGGTGGCTCTGTGATTAAAGTAATGGACTCGGATTTGGGTGGACTGCGCTTAAAATACCTGTCCAACTATCCATATTTAGGTTTTCCGCAGTTTTACAAAAACTAATGCTCCGTCTCTAATGATAGTTTTCATCGGCTGACTTAAAACCGAAATTTCGCACCTTTTTACTTTTAGCAGTACCTATTTACACACTTCACAACTCTGTAATGTGAAACTGTTGAGGCTTTCGCGGCCACTTGTTGTGTTGCGTGCTGGCACTCGTCTCGGGATTTTTGGCCGACGATCGTTCAGTGGTTTTTCTAACGTCGGGCTAGCACTGTTGACGTTTCACCCTCCTGCTCCACCAGCAATGGAGGTTGAATATTTGGCACTGCTGGCGGAGCGATAGCAAAACCACTGAAAGATGGTGAGCCGAAAATCCCGAGAAGAGCGCCAACATATCTAGATGATGATTTACACTTATTATACGGTTTTTCAGTGCCGTTTGTTTCTAAGCGATTGATATGTTTAGCTCATTTATTGTTATATTGTGCTGAGCTGCCAGTGAGGTGTCCTTTCCCGATCCCTGAGGTGGACGCCCGTGGTAACTGGGGACAAGGTGGCTACACCAACTCAGACAAGGACTCCTTCCCGCGCTTCTCGGAAATTCACCATTAATTCATCTATGGAAATGTACAATGCTGGCGAGAAAGTTGCCCCCCTGTGAAAGTATGGCAAGAAGATCTACACTGATAGTAATACATTGCTGAGAAAAGGGCAACTACTTTTGGTAACAACGGAAGTCCTTAGTGACTGAGGCCACTGATAGTATACAAAGCACAGCCCAACTTCAGTCTTGCTATTTGTCTGATACAACATCACAGATTGTGTGCAGACACATTGACATTGCCGAGTGAAGCCACGATGGAACTTTAGAAGAATGTCATCTTCCTTTCTTACCATTGGAAAATATTCCGCGACAGATATAGGAAATATCGGAAAAGAAATTACTTATTTTGAGTATCTGTGTATGCAAGAATTTCTTATTTGCATGTCGTAACACGCGCAGTGTATTTTTACACCGTCACCCCATATAGCAGCGAGAGGGGAGAAGCGAGAGGCGGTCGGTCCAGTTGTTTGCCTTGCAGAGCGGGCAGAACCACCGACTTCTTTGAAATTCATATCGCCGAGACCCGCTGTTCAAAGGCGTGGGGACAAGTTGAAGCTCCTGCTTGCATATTCCTGCGCGCCTCGCCTGTCTCCCATGAAAGGGCCGCTACTATGTACACGTCAAAGCCGACGGCAAACTTGTAGCAAGTGTTTCCAGGACAGCAACTAAGCCTGTAACTGACATTACGAAGAGAGACACGTAACTTACAGACAACTGAAATTACGTTTTCAATGCCTAGTTATAGTGAAAAAGTAAATCTTCGTGATACTACACAAGCTTTAGTGCAACCACGAGGAGCACGTGCCGAGTAATGGATATCCGTTGTTAACTAGGAGGAGGTGATTGCTGACCTGCCTCAGTATGAATTCAACTCTGATTTCCACGTTTATTAATGACATGTGAGAGTTGCTTCCCACGGTGTGACGTCTGTTGTTCATTCCTGGCAGGGCATTTAAAAATCTACAAGCTAACGAAAATACTGCTATTCTATAGTGCTTTACTGGGCGTGGTCGTAATACATACCAGTTCCAAACTTTCCTCCCTCATAGGAAACTGCTCACCCAGTCCGTTATAAGATCTACAGCGTAATATTCACTGCCTAACAAAGAAAGTGATTCACCCAGAAAAGGAGGCGGGAACGAAATGAAACTTCACGGGTTGAGAGGGTATGTGATTTTATTTCAGTGATCACAAATTCGAATTAAATTTTTTAAAAAGTTGACAATATGAGCCCGCTTATCAGTAAGGCGTTGCATCCCCTCTGGCCGGGATGCATGCATTAATTCGGTTGGGAAAATGTCTTACAGCCGTTGCATCATCTCCTGAGGCAAGCCGACCCACAGCTGTCGTAACTGGTTTTTGATATCCTGGATACTGGCACTGGGATGGAGCTGACGTACGAGCTGGTCCCACACATGTTGGGTCGGGGGCAGATATGGGGATCTTGCTGGCTACGGGAGTACCTCAACATCACATAGACAATGCATAGAGGTACGTGCCATGTGTAGACGAGTATTGTCCTGTTGAAAACTGGCGCATCTATGCTGTCGCAAGAGAGGTAATATAAGAGGATACAGGATGTCGGCGACGTACCGTTTTCCCATCAGAGTTCCTCAGTCATTGCGGCCGTGACCGAAAGATTAACCTGATGGCTCCCCAGACCATGACTCCAGGAGTAACACCGCTCTGCCTCTCCGAAACGTTGAAAGAATGGCACCTCTCCCAAGGTCGCCGCCATACTCGCCAACGATGTTCATCCGTCGTAGTGCAGAACCGCGACTCATCTCTGAACTCGACGTTCATCTGCAGTCCATGCTCCCCGGTCACGGCACCGCTTCAGACACAGCTGTTTGTGGTGTTAACGACAGCCAATGCCTGGGACGGTAATTCCCTAGCCCAGCTCTTGCTAGCCCCCCCCCCCCCCCCCCCAAGAGCGCTGGATGACACAGCATGTTACAGGGAGTCCGTTACCCGTTCTCGGAAGGCAGGCGCAGAAGTAAATGGGTTACAATACGGCAGTTACCCTTGTGATGGTCAGAAGGGGTCGACCAGAACCATGCCTGCCTTCAAGTACCCACGGTGATCAACACTAGGTCACGGTCACCCCCGAATGCCTCAAAAATCTAGATATTGTACGACTCGACCAGTCAGCCAAATGGTGAGCCATAATCAAGTCCCTTTCAAACTCTGTCGGGTGCTGGTAACTCTGTCTCAAACGCATACGCTGCCTGTCCCTGTCCTTCACATTGATCACTCAACATCTGACGCTGTTCATGCCTTTTATATACCTGGTATCAACACTAAATACGAACGACACTATTGCACTCTGGTGGACGTTCTATCTGTCACAGAAATTACAACGCTAATCTTTTATTCTCCTGCCGATGGCGTGTACGTCTGTGAAGTTATATTAACATCCGATTCCGTCTCCTAGGTGCTTTCATATTTTGTGTCAGGCAGTGGAGAATCCGGACTACAGTGCAACCTGATTCTTTCGCGCGCACAGAGTATTGTCATATACGAAAAGGGCCAGCTTTGCGTTTATCCCAGATTTTTGGAATTTCCACCGGCACCAATGGCATACACAAGTATTACTAGTCTTTACTCCTTTATATTCCAAGCGCTTCAGTCTGGAACCGCGCGACCGCTACGGTCGCAGGTTCGAATCCTGCCTCGGGCATGGATGTGTGTGATGTCCTTAGGTCGTTAGGTTTAAGTAGTTCTAAGTTCTAGGGGACTGATGACCTCAGATGTTACGTCCCATAGTGCTCAGAGCCATTTGTTACCATACTCCTTTATATATAACTAAAAACAAAACTATCCTCAACCTGAATGTTGGTTTGGACACGTCAGTGCTTTAAGAGGCATAATTGTATTAAAGGTACTATGCTCTGGCGTTGCTCAGGCCTTTGATTTGACTGACCCAGCCAGTTATTGGTACACCTACATTATAACGGGGACTCCGAACCCCGCTGAAACGCTGCATTTTTGTGATCTACTAATCATTGATCATTGTCAGAGGTGAAAGATGCGGCAAATAATGGAAAAATTGTCTTAGTTACCATTTGGTTTGGCACCATTAACCCTGTCCTCTGTTATCTCCCCGGTCAAACAACAGACGGACACAGTTTATGCTTCCTCACCCAATGGTAATTATATTCACTGTCGGTTACTTCTGACGTTAGTCATCTTTGACTATATGGTGGCGCTAGTGTTTGAGTGCGTGCGTGCGTGCTCTGCCTTTCGGTATATACGGAGGGTTCTTTTCTTTCTTTTTTTTTTTTTTTTTTTTGTGGTTTCCCACTGCTGTAAGACGCAAGGTGTTGCAGAAGTTCCGAGCTGGCAACGTACGATGGAAGGCTATAACAGCAGGGAAGTGCCATAGTCCAGTCGTTAGTTGAGCTGGTTAACACTTGAGTGAAGAATTGATCGTGTGGCCGGAGCAGGGAGCCCTGCTGCAGTGCGATAAGCGCGCGGCCGCTCGGCTGGAAGCGTAGAGCGACTCGACCGTGGAGCCACTATGTTCTCTCGGCCCGCCTCATCCGTGCGCATCGAGAACACAAAAAAATCATTTCTTACTGTCCGGACAAACTGCACAGTGCGTCTCAGTAACTAACACATTTGGAAGAATAACTCTACCTCTTTTAAAAACGAAACTATCCCAGCATAAAATACGTTTATTCATAAAAGGTACTTACGCTGTTCTTTTCAACCAATGCTTAACTAACATCCCATGTGTGACAGCCGTGATCGTTTCCAGAACATCTGATCTCTCTGACGTGACGTCGCATAGTGCTTACGTCATCTGATCTCTGTTCTTCTGCTTTTCCCGTTTCTTCTGCGGACTGGGTATTGTTATATGGACTGAGGCAATGTTAGTGGTAGTTAGTGGCGGAACGCCCTTCCTGATGCCATCATTTCCTCCCTCCCTCCCTCCCTCCCTCCCTCCCTCCCTCCCTCCCTGGGACGGCATCTAAGTACCACATCTGTAAATCTATGTTCAAATGTCAGAACATTTTCTAAATTTTTGCTTGCGTGTATACGAGGCAGGACGTGAGTGCCAGCCCGGTATTTACCTAGTTCGATGTGGAAAACCGCCTAAAAAACAACATCCAGCCTGGCTGTCTCACCAGCCGTCGTCGTTAATCGGCGAGGTGGATACGATCAGGTACAGGATTCGGTGTTTCAACGCTCTCGGCTATCGGGTAGGATTCTGCGTCAACTAATTGGACCCTGCATAAATTCCTCTGCAGATAAGTGCGCGACAACGGCTATGCGTATTGCCCTCCAGCTATTGAACAATAAACAAATATGACAAGAAGACACTACCATTTCACATGTCTACCATTGTTCCAGCAAAAAATGATATTTTTAAATGAAAGTTGGAAGTAGATAATACCCTGTCATACAACTAGGTATCCGCCACAGTAAACACTAGAGAAGGGCCTCTGAACGTAACTGGCATCTATTTTGAAGGAATCGTAAACAGTTACTACCACTACGCAGACTCATTCACCGTTCACGCTACACGCGACCTGTATTTGTTGGTACAAATCGCTGTTGTTCGAACAAAATAACATTTAAATGCTGGCAACATAATAGGTAGAATGTTCATTATACATTTGCAGTGAATTATTTATGTATTTGTGTATATATTGTTACTTGACTTACAATGATAAAAGATCATACTTCATTGGGAAACCCGTCTCCGCGGCAAAAGCTGCCATCTTGTGTAGCTGGCAGGCAAATAATTCAAGTTCGATTCCTTATACTGCCAGGCAGAAACGTGATGGTGCCCACATTATCTCGCGAGAACTAATCGGAATCTACTCGTAGGAGAAGTAGTGGGTCGGATTTTGAAAGCCGACATTAACTGAAGAGAGGGAGTGGTGTACTGAAGCACATGTCCTTACAATGCTGCCTGCATTGCTGGGCGACGCTTCCCACAAGAACGATAGCGCCATGGATTTCCGTTCTGTCACATCCTCGAAGAAAAATTTTCAACACTTAAAAAAAAAATTGTGGAAAAAATGGAATCAGTGGTAACTAACTTAAGATCAGCGATTCATTGGAGGGGTATCAGAGTACTGTAAAATCGGAACTTCAGATGATAGTGTAATATAATGGCTACTTTACATCTCAAAATGTTGTCTGCCATGCCTTGCTCAGTTGGAAGCCGTGTTCCTGCTGATTAAATTATCAGTTACACGGATTTCAATCGCTTCTTTGAAAGTGGAGTCCCAAAATTTGTCAGTGGTAGGTAGAACTCGTTTGCTAATAATTCATTTTATGTTCATTTTCAATGCAGTGTTCTGCTATTGCAGACTTGTTGCGTTGCAGTAAACGGGTGTGGTGCTCATATTTTGTACATCGATCTTTGATTGTTCTGATCGTTTGTCCAATATAATAATATTTTTTCATCATATATCGTTTCCGCATGAAGCAAAAGTTGTCACACCACAGCTTGACCCTTTTTTCCGAAAAATTGCTTGGAAATTTTTTCTGGTCTGAAGGAAACCTGATGAAACTCACATCTATGAAATACTTACCTGAATCTCTGGTCATCAGATGCGTCACCAGCGAAAGAGGAAGATGTGGGTATCTGTTCCGCTCCGGCACATAAATTTAATCTGTTATTTTGGAGCCCATTCACAGTCCGTTACAAAGTGAAAATCTTGTTCTGGAACAATATTTATTTTACGTGTTTGAGTCACAATAAGGGCTCTACTTACTCTTGCTTATTAGAAATGAAGTAATGAAAAATTTGTAATCGTACCCTGGACAAATTTGAATTCTTATACCAGATACGGATTCCATTAACCGTTACAGTTATCGATAAATCTAAGTGTCCTATTCAGTTTACAGTGCGTGGAATAAAGTATTTTTTTATTTCGGTGTGTATTGATATCTTGTCCCATTCAGGGATGGATTGTGAGAAGGATGAACGTGTTTGCGCGAGTCTTTGCTAATTTGGACTTTCGTCCCCATGTAACCTATAGTGAAAGATTAATAATATATGTAGATTCCTTTCTGCAAATAGATATTTGGAATTTTATGACTACAAAATTACGGGATACAAGGCGTATTTCTTAAAGTATCAGTCAGTTCAGATTTTGCAGCTTTGTTGTTGGTTTCTCCAAGATCGCACAAGTGTTTCGAAAAAAAACTGTTTCATAGACAAACCGCAGTTTACCACTAGCTTCGAAACTGAAGCCTGTGTGTTTGACTAGCATCCGAGCCCATGCGATGGTTCCAGTTTATATCCTCAAACATGAAAGGCATATATTTTTATGCCTTGAGTGATTCCGGCTGTGATTCATTAATCACTGACTGTACCACTTTTCATTTCCGTGCATCAGTAGATACTTGACAGTGACTGCTTGGTGGTAATACACAGAGGGGAAAAAATTCACAACACGAAAAAAGGATTACTGTAGAGTCATGAAATTCGGGAATACATTTGTCTTGGTAAAATGTTTACGCGATTGACATTGCAAGATCACAGGTTAATGAACGCGTAAGATAAGCCATTGGAAACATGAAATGGTTAGTTGGTTTGGAGATCAAAGGGATTAAACTAACGTGAAGTGCTGGTGCATTAATAACCGGTGTAGCAGCCAGAATGTTTGAATGTAAGCATGCAAACGTGTATTGTACAGGGGCTGGATGTCGTTTTGTGGGATGGAGTTCCACGCCTGTTGCGCTTGGTCGGACAATAAAGAAACAGTTAATGCAGGTTGTACACACATTAAAAAAAGTTTTGCATCACCTCGGTTCCGAGAGTTTCGGAACCTGTACAGAAAATTGGAATAGAGATCAACATAAACATCATTTCCGCCCTTTCTATTGCTCATGAAAATCACACATTGTATGTTGTACCACAATACAGCGAAACCTTCAGAGATGGTGGTCCCGATTTTGTACACACCAGTACCTCTAATACCCAGTAGCACGTCATCTTGCACTGATGCATGCCTGTATTCGTCGTGGCATACTATCCACAAGTTCATCAAGGCACTGTTGGTCCAGATTGTCCCACTCCTCAACGCCATTTGGCGTATATCCCTCAGAGTGGTTGGTGGGTCACGTCGTCCATAAACAGCCCTTTTCAATCTATCCCAGGCATGTTCGATAGGGTTCATATCTGGAGAACATGCTGGCCACTCTAGTCGAGCGATGTCGGTATCCTGAAGGAAATAATTCACAAGATGTGCACGATGGGGGCGAGAATTGTCGTCCGTGAAGACGAACGCCTCGCCAATATGCTGCTGTTATGGTTACATTATCGGTCGGAGGATGGCATTCACGTATCGTTCAGCCGTTACGGCGCCTTTCATGACCACCAGCGGCGTACGTCGGTCCCACATAATTCCACCCCAAAACAGCAGGGAACCACCTTGCTGCACTCGCTGGACAGTGTGTCTAAGGGGTTCAGCCTGATCGTGTTGCCTCCAAACACGTCTCCGACGATTGACTGGTTGAAGGCATATGCGACACTCATCGGTAAAGAGAACGTGATGCCAATCGTGAGCGGTCCATTCCGGCATGTTGTTGGGCCCATCCGTACCGCGCTGCATGGTGTCGCGGTTGCAAAGATGGACCCCGCCATGGACGTCGGGAGTGAAGTTGCGCATCATGCAGCCTATTGCGCACAGTTTGAGTCGTAACACGTCGTCCTATGGCTACACGCAAAGCATTATTCAACATGGTGGCGTTGCTGTCAGGATTCCTCCGAGCTATAATCCGTAGGTACTGCAGTAGTAGTCTTTGCACGGCCTGAACGAGGTATGCCATCGACATTTCCTGTCTCTCACTCTGTGTATCTCCTCCATGTCCGGACATCATCGCTTTGCATCACTCAGAGACGCCTGGACACTTCCCTTGTTGAGAGCCCTTCCTGGCACAAAGTAACAATGCGGACGCGATCGAACCGCGGTATTGACCGTTTAGGCATGGCTGAACTACAGACAACACGAGCCGTGTACCTTCTTCCTGGTGGCATGACGAACTGATCGGCTGTCGGACCCCCTCCGTGTTATAGGCGCTGCTCATGCATGGTTGTTTACATCTCTGGGCGGGTTTAGTGACCTCTCTGAGCAGTCGAAGACAGTGTCTGTGATACAATATCCACAGTCAGCGTCTATCGTCAGGAGATCTGGGAACTGGGGTGATACAAAACATTTTTTGATGTGTGTAGGTGACGCTGGAGTTTTCGTCCGATGAGGTCTCATATGTGCTCGACTGGAAACAGATCTGGTGATCGAGCAGGCCAAGCTAAACATGTCGATCCTCTGTAGAGCATGTTGGCGACCGCTATCCTGTTGGAAAACACCTAGAATGCTGTTCATGAATGGCAGCATAACTGGTCGAATCACCAGACTGACGTATAATTTTGCAGTCAGGGGGCGTGAGATAACCACGAGAGCGGTCCTGCTGTCGTACGCAATCGCATAGCTCCAGGTGTAGGTTCAGTGTTTCTAGCACACAAACAGATTTGCTTGCAGGCCCTCAACTGGTCTCCTCCTAACCAACACACGGCCATGATTGACACCGAGGGAGAACCTACTTTCATCAGAAAACACAACAGACCTCCATCCTGCCCTTCAATGAGCTCTCGCTTGACACCACTGAAGTTGCAAATGGCTGAAGTTTGGGCTTAATGGAATGCATGCTGCAGGGCGTCTGGCTCGAAGTTTTCATTGGCGTAACGATTTGTAACAGGTCGTTGTGTCACTGTGTTGTCAACTGCTGCTCCAATGTGTTGCTGCAGATGCAGTACGATGCGCCAAAGCCATACACCGAACACGATGGTTTTCCCTCTCGGTAGTGCCACGTGTTCGTCCGGAGCCCGGTCTTATTGCGGCGGTAAATTCTCGTGACCACTGCTGCTACCAATGAAGTACAATGGCTACATTCCCACCAAATCTTCCTGCAATATGACAGAAGGAACATCCGTCTTCTCGTAGCCCTATTACACGACCTCGTTCAAACTCAGTGAGGCACTGATAATAACGCTTTTGCGCCTTGAAAGCTTTCTTGAGTAACATCAGCCCACCACGTCCAGTCTCAAAGGTAACTAACACTCGTGACCGTTATGGCGTGTGATTAAAGCAAATCTGATTTGTAGTATCATAGTGGCGCTAGCAGCTCCACTCTTACGCGACTGGCGCGAAATTTGAATAGACATAATCGTTCAGATGTAGAAACACGCTTACCAACTTTCGTTTGTGTCACTCAACTCCTTGTAGGTGTTGCGCTTTTTTTGCCGTCAGCGTATATTTTAAAGACCTGACTCGACTTTACTTCAGTCATTATCCGATAATACACTCCTGGAAATTACCGAGCGAGGTGGCGCAGTGGTTAGCACACTGGACTCGCATTCGGGAGGACGACGGTTCAATCCCGTCTCCAGCCATCCTGATTTAGGTTTTCCGTGATTTCCCTAAATCGTTTCAGGCAAATGCCGGGATGGTTCCTTTGAAAGGGCACGGCCGATTTCCTTCCCAATCCTTCCCTAACCCGAGCTTGCGCTCCGTCTCTAATGACCTCGTTGTCGACGGGACGTTAAACACTAATCACCACCACCACTCCTGGAAATTGAAATAAGAACACCGTGAATTCATTGTCCCAGGAAGGGGAAACTTTATTGACACATTCCTGGGGTCAGATACATCACATGATCACACTGACAGAACCACAGGCACATAGACACAGGCAACAGAGCATGCACAATGTCGGCACTAGTACAGTGTATATCCACCTTTCGCAGCAATGCAGGCTGCTATTCTCCCATGGAGACGATCGTAGAGATGCTGAATGTAGTCCTGTGGAACGGCTTGCCATGCCATTTCCACCTGGCGCCTCAGTTGGACCAGCGTTCGTGCTGGACGTGCAGACCGCGTGAGACGACGCTTTATCCAGTCCCAAACATGCTCAATGGGGGACAGATCCGGAGATCTTGCTGGCCAGGGTAGTTGACTTACAACTTCTAGAGCACGTTGGGTGGCACGGGATACATGCGGACGTGCATTGTCCTGTTGGAACAGCAAGTTCCCTTGCCGGTCTAGGAATGGTAGAACGATGGGTTCGATGACTGTTTGGATGTACCGTGCACTATTCAGTGTCCCCTCGACGATCACCAGTGGTGTACGGCCAGTGTAGGAGATCGCTCCCCACACCATGATGCCGGGTGTTGGCCCTGTGTGCCTCGGTCGTATGCAGTTCTGATTGTGGCGCTCACCTGCACGGCGCCAAACACGCATACGACCATCATTGGCACCAAGGCAGAAGCGACTCTCATCGCTGAAGACGACACGTCTCCATTCGTCCCTCCATTCACGCCTGTCGCGACACCACTGGAGGCGGGCTGCATGATGTTGGGGCGTGAGCGGAAGACGGCCTAACGGTGTGCGGGACCGTAGCCCAGCTTCATGGAGACGGTTGCGAATGGTCCTCGCCGATACCCCAGGAGCAACAGTGTCCCTAATTTGCTGGGAAGTGGCGGTGCGGTCCCCTACGGCACTGCGTAGGATCCTACGGTCTTGGCGTGCATCCGTGCGTCGCTGCGGTCCGGTCCCAGGTCGACGGGCACGTGCACCTTCCGCCGACCACTGGCGACAACATCGATGTACTGTGGAGACCTCACGCCCCACGTGTTGAGCAATTCGGCGGTACGTCCACCCGGCCTCCCGCATGCCCACTATACGCCCTCGCTCAAAGTCCGTCAACTGCACATACGGTTCACGTCCACGCTGTCGCGGCATGCTACCAGTGTTAAAGACTGCGATGGAGCTCCGTATGCCACGGCAAACTGGCTGACACTGACGGCGGCGGTGCACAAATGCTGCGCAGCTAGCGCCATTCGACGGCCAACACCGCGGTTCCTGGTGTGTCCGCTGTGCCGTGCGTGTGATCATTGCTTGTACAGCCCTCTCGCAGTGTCCGGAGCAAGTATGGTGAGTCTGACACACCGGTGTCAATGTGTTCTTTTTTCCATTTCCAGGAGTGTACTTCCTTGTAAGTAATTTCCTCATTGTGTCCTTTAAGTAACATCCAGGTCTGTAAGTAATGTGACACTTAATTGGAGAGTTCACAGATTATAATTTTTGCTGGTGCATGTGACTCAGCCGCGGCACCACGATTTCAAGTTTCTAATACTATTGGAAGCGCCTGAAATTTTTATCATAATTATTTAATACCCTCAAATCCTCTAAACACTTCCGTGTTTACGTTTCCAACCTCATACAATAACACATGGAAGAGAGTACACAAGAACTACTGTGGCTGTTGTCGACCTCCATGCTTGTACCGGCGGGAAGTTAAAAGTTGGATTCGTAACAGCGAACAGCGCAGCCACAGGAAGCTGCCGCAGCCTTGGCCGGTTCCGCAGTGTGTTTGCGCTCCCCAGCTCCGAACAATGTTTTCTCTCTCACAGATGCGACCTTGTAGGAGCCCTCCTGGCTCGAAGTGGGGAACCAATATATTGGCGAATCTGGTGGCCCGTACAAACGACAGGCTGCACGGAAACTGTCAGACTGTAGTACGCTGTCAGTACATCGCCCGTAGTGTTTACAGGTACTCCATTCGGAAGTCTTGTAGCTTTGAGCACTTCTCAAATGAAGCCGCCTTGCGAAAAGTATCGTACCTTTATATGAATGCGTTGTGTCTGTTCTTTCGGACGTGT
This sequence comes from Schistocerca cancellata, assembly GCF_023864275.1. Taxonomy (NCBI): domain Eukaryota; kingdom Metazoa; phylum Arthropoda; class Insecta; order Orthoptera; family Acrididae; genus Schistocerca; species Schistocerca cancellata. Next base: position 594,536,047 of record NC_064629.1, read on the forward strand.
CCAAAAGAACAAACACCACACTGATCCGCAGCTTTGATACACATCATGTAATATTGAAGGTGGTGGGGCAGAAAGGAAAGGACAGAGAAGAAAGTAATGCTGTTAGCTCCATCGGGACTGTATGCAGGATCAGCTGTGACCAGTGAAAATGTTTGCTGGATCGGGATTCAAACGCGGGATCGCCTGCTTAATAGGCATTTGCGTTAAACACTGCTCCATCTTTTTATATTTTTATTTTTTTAATATCAAAATGACCCTGAGCACTATGGGGCTTAAACTCTGAGGTCATCAGTCCCCTAGAACTTAGACCTACTTAAACCTAACTAACCTAAGGACATCACACACATCCATGCCCGAGGCAGGATTCGAACGTGCGACCGTAGCGGACGCGCGGTTCCAGACTGTAGCGCCTAGAACCGCTCGGCCACTCCGGCCGGCTTTTAATGTCATTTGATCGTTATTGGTCGTTGTATTTGTTCGGGGCGGACGTCCGGTGACGCTTGTTAAAGTTCATTGTTCATCCATTCAGTCAGTTTTTTGATACTGAGGGCAGCTATCCCTCTGCCGGAACACGCTGCCTGCATCTGTACACGGTGTTCGTCGCAAACGCGCGGACTACCTTGGTACGCTCCCCGGCCGACCCTCACGCCCACTTGGGGCCACCTATCCACAGTCCCCGTCCTTGTCCTCCATGCCCGCTAGTTATAGATTGGCGCTGGAAGGAAGAACAGACACCACTCATTCATGTAATTAATTCACGTCGATGTGCAATTAATCCACAACCTTCGGTGCGGATGCACATTTACGTTAAACCTCCAGTGAGAATGTAAAATTAGGAGAATGGAAGACATGGACGAGGACTTCGGATAGATGGCGCTAGGTGGGAGTGTGGGCCAGCCGGGGGAGCGCACCAATATAGTTCTCGCATTTGCGATAAACACTGTTTCCGGGCGGTACTAGGCGCTTCAGTCTGAAACCGCGTGACCACTACGGTCGCAGGTTCGAATCCTGCCCTTTATGGATGTGTGTGATGTCCTTAGGTTAGTTAGGTTTAAGTAGTTCTAGGTCTAGGGGACTGGTGACCTCAGATGTTAAGTCCCATAGTGCTTAGAGCCATTTGAACCAAATCGAAACGACACACATGGAAAATAAAGTAAGTTGTTTGTTTTTTCAAAACTAATCGCAATTACTGTTAGTACATTTATCCCACTATGAGAGAATATGGTAAATTCCTCCATGGAAAAAACGTTTGCGGCTGGGCCCATATGTTGCCAAGGTTACGCTGCAAAAGTGTGTCGTTAGATGCCCTTACACGTCCTCCATACGGCCCTGATCTTTCCCCATGCGATTTGCATATTTTTGGAGCCCTGAAGAAATAAATTCGTGACCGGTGAATTGTTTCAGACGAAGAGGTGCTGCCTGTATACAATCATGGTCACGTTGTTAGCTGCAAACATTTTTCCATAAAGGCACTGACTGTCTTGTCTCACAGTGGGATAAATTTATTAATCGCTATTTACTTAATTTTCCCACCTGTCTAGTTTTCATTTGATTACCCATGATATGTTCCCAGTTCTACTCTGAGAGCAGTGTTATCAAGTAAGTTTGCATGGGGGCTTAATTAAATTTTAGTGCAAATAATTTTACTGTCTGTCCGGTTACGCAGTCTCGTAACCGGTTGGTCCTGACCAGTATTAGTACGCAATCTGACTGCATTGAATAACAACAAAGAATGAAAGAAAACTTCTGTTAACACAATTAATTAATTAAGTCCCCAGCAACTATAAAACCTACGAAACAACAAAACACAAGTGTAGCTGTTCTGTGTGTGGAAGTGTGATTCAACGTACACATCTGGCACGGTTCTTCCTCAATAAGACCAGATATTTTAAATACCATTTACACTGAATTAATTAAATAAAACTGAAATACTATAATTGCACATAGAAACCACAATACAGTCTGATACAAGAACACGAGCCAGATGCTTTGTTGACTGAACCTGTTACCAAGAGGCATTATTGTTTAAGACATTGAAATAATAAAAAAAGGAATTTTGTACCTTCATATATATTGACGAAAAGTACACTCTGATCATTACAACATCTCCATTCGAACAACATCTTCTGTCTAGCCCATCAAAACAACGGCACACGACATGGCCTCAAAAGGTACAGCTTAACCACCACCACTTCTGAACAAACACTGCCCACTACGACTTCTCGACAAGAACTCTCCACTACGACTTCTCAACAAACACTGCCAGTGGAGGCGGCTGAATGATACTCTTTGGCGCAATCTCTGGCGCTGTGACTCAGTGTAGCCACCTTTCAAGTTCAGTTTTTAATTACTTAAATTATAGCTATACTAATTCAATATTACTCAATAAATGAGAAATTTTTGCAAAGATAGATCAATAAACAAGTACGATGCCGTATCAAATGAAAACCTTTTTGTGTTGCTGCGTAAGAGAAGTGCTACTCAGTGGTTTTAGGCTGCTGAAAGTTAGAATGAAGGTTTCAGTTTGACGCCTCGTAACCAGAGGCGAATCACTGGCTCAGATGGAGAATATTTGGACAATTATTCGATAAAGGAAATACCCAGTCATGAAAACCATTGGAAAAAGGCATTTAATATTAAGAAACGAAAACGAAGCAAACATCTTCGTTTACTAGATCTCGATCACTGTCGTAGATCGCTATGACTGTTGGAAATTTATGCAGAATGGACTTCATACGTCGAAACAGATAGAACTCCGATGCTAGTAGACCAGGGCTGCAAGACTAAACACATAAAGGCTTTTTTTGGACAGCTACCTGTTTGGAATACAGTTTTGAGTTTCCTCCCCCCGTGAATCTCCCCTGTCGTTTCGTAGCGTGCGCAGTTGCATATCAACGAACGAGCAATTTTGCTCTGTATTTATGAACTTTTCGCTGTTCAGAAAATCTGTTATTCTTATCTCCCACTTCCTTTTTCATTGCAAAATTATGCCATTTCATTAATGCATTGAGGTAACGGCTACGCCTCCGGCATTGGCCATGAATTACATAACGTTATCCATCCATGAAACAGTCGCGTTTTATCGTGAGCTATCCCACCAAGGTATAGCGGACACTGTCTAGTCAAATCTTCTAGTAGATCATAACGTACTTCGTTCTGGATTTCCATCCCTTCCTTGTCAGTAAGCGCGGAACCAAAAGAGAACAGATTTTTGTGCATCACCATCATCCTGTTACTGTTATCACAGATTCTTTCCTCATGCCGGTGTGCTCAGTGAACAGTGGTGACAAATCCGTTTTATGAGATCATCAGTGAAACTATCTTTGTCATCGATTATAATGGTGGATAATCTACTGTGCTTAGGCGTCGATGCTGAAAACAACACAGTGAGCATTTAAAGTTATCGACGCACATTATTGATATCTATCATAATGTGTAAGTACTTTGGTAACATTTTACCGTCAACTTGTTTCTCTGAATTGTTCAGACTTAAAGAGGAACTCCATCACTGACAGTAGGACACGTCCCTCGTTTCGTGTCGTTCGCGTCCAATATCATATTCGTTAGTTTGCACTACAGAGCCAGGTAGCTACCTGTGAAACACCATTTTCTGATTCTCTGCAGGAGTATTTGTTTGTGGTGAAGCAATCCTACCATACTTTAAAAAAATTGTAATTGTAAGGACGTGATCTTACTCTCAATCTCTGGTATTCGTGTGGCATGTTGAGCAAAACCTAGAATGGAGCCGCTGAAAGCGGAGTTAGGTCGTACCGTTGGTGTATGTCTTGCGCGAGGTGGTTGTGTCGCTAAGCAGATTTATCAGTTGTTAAGTAAACAGAACGTCATACTCCGCAGCGCTTGGCAAATTTTAGCATGTCGGAGAGTGCACGTGGCAGGAACACATGACTAGGTGAGCTTTTGTCCTCTGGAAAGGTAAATATCACATCATTGTTGAAACAGATGGGCACTTCGGGGAACAACATTCAGCGCCTTCTAGTCAGTTCAGTGCAGTCTTTTTTTTTTTTTTTTTTTTTTTTTTAAGCCGGATATATAAAATGAAGAAAAATTCGCGCACTCGGAGTTCGCAGTGCGATTCCTCACATACTAGCAAAATAAAAAAGGCCCTCACAAAATGTCGTCCTGCGCATATTTCGGGCAGACTTAAGATTGACAATTTGGCAACACTGTAATCACATGTACGGTAACTAGCTCTGTCAGCATATATCGGTAGTGCTGTGCAGTGGATTGCGTTTTGGGTGTGCATGCAGGAGATCGAGGTTGCGATTCTGGGTCTAGGCTTATTTGTTTTTATTTGCTAAATATAGTCTGCCTGGTATGGTATCTGGCGTCTTAATCGTCATACAGCGATTACAGTGGATCTTCTACAAAACATTTACAGTTACATACTACGAACACAGAAGTGGAACTACAATCGTTTTCATTGCTCAGTTTTTAAAGAAGCCTTTTGTACTTCGTGGACGCGAATTGTTTCGCACCACTGAATTTAAGATTCCAAACTTGTTTTGTGTGTACCCTCCCCTGATGGACCAATTATTATTCTTGCCACGTTCAGGTCCATTATATTTCGTTAGGACCTTACATCACCAGTACGGCTAGCGACGTGCTTTACAAATAATTTCTATGGAACCTTTGGGAAGGGTACACAGAAAACAGGTTTGGAATCTAGTAGATGCAGTGGCGCGAAACAATTCGCGTCAACAACCTGCAAATGGCGTATTTAAAAGCTGACCAATGAAACAATTGTACTTCCATTTTTGTGTTCGCAGTATCTTTCGTAGCAGACCCCTGTAATCGCTGTATGACAATTAAGACGCCAGGTACCGTAACACGCAGATTACATTTAGCAAATAAAGACAAATATACATCAACCCAGCATCGAACCCTCGACCTCCTGCATGCTAACCCAAAACGCTGTCAACTGCACTAATTGCACAGCACTGCTCAATGTACTGACAGAGGTAGTTATTGTACATGTGATTACAGTGTTGGTAGGTTGCCAGTCATTAACGTCCATTTACTGCCCGAAATACGCACAGGACGAAATTTTGCGAAAGACATTTTTGTATTACTTAGTATGTGGGGAACCGTGCTGTGAAGTCAGAGTGCCGAATTTTTCTTCACCCTGTATTCCTTTCTAGATAGTTTACTGCAGCAAAGATAGGCTCTGCCTGCATTTCAACCGAGTTATTGACCGTTACAAGATGCAAGGAAAATGTCAGCGATAGGACTTATGCTTAATTCCTCTCCGGCGATTTATTAAGTGAATTTCTTTTTTTCTCTCAGTAGATCTTACAGAGTTCTGTTTACAAGCCATTACACGCTCTAAGGAGGAAAAAAAAAAAACACGCACACAAAGACATTATCCGACTGGGACAGAAATCGGTAGCCGGCCGCTGTGGCCAAGCGGTTCTAGACGCTTCAGTCTGGAACCGCGCTGCTGAAACGGTCGCAGGTTCGAATCCTACCTCGGGCATGGATGTGTTTGATGTCCTTATGTTAGTTAGGTTTAAGAAGTTCTAAGTCTAGGGGACTGATGACCTCCGATGTTAAGTCTCATAGCGCTCAGAGCCATTTCATTTCCAGAAATCGGTAGACGTGACGTGCATGTACAGACAAACAAATGATTACAGTTTTAGAAAAACTGGATGATTTATTCAAAAGAAAGAGTTTCACAAATTGAGGAACTCGATAAATCATTGTCCACCTTTGAGCCTTACGTAAGCAGTTATTGGGCTCGGCATTGATTGATTGATAAGTTGTAGTTGGTGGATGTCCTCCCGAAGGATATCGTGCCAAATTGTGTCCAGTTGGCGCGTTAGATCGCCAAAATCCCGAGATAGTTGGAGGGCCCTACCCATAATGATCCAAGCGTTGAGGGGATATCCGGCGACCTTGCCTGCGAAGGCAAGCACGAAGACAACAGGAGAAACTCTAGATGTGTGCATGTAGGCATTATCTTGCTGAAATATGAGCCCAGGGTGGCGTGCCATGAAAGGCAACTAAACTGGGCATAGAATACTGTCGACGTACCGCTATGCTGTGAAGATACTGCGGATGAAAACCAAAGGGGTCTTGCTATGAAAAGAAATGGCACCCCAGACCATCACTCCTGGTTGTCGGGCCGTATAGCAGGTGGTAGTGAGACTGCTATCCCATTGCTGTCCAAGGCGTTTCCAGACACGTCCGCGGCTTGGATTCTACTTTTACTGGAGTAGAATTGTCTATAGTGATGGGTTGCTCTTCAAACTGAGTCCCGACGACCAGCGAAAACGTGTCCGCAGACGCCCTCGACAATGGTGGGATACCAACCTGACTTGATACGTTCCACCCGATGTTCCAAATAGTTCTATATATGGAGTGTTCACAGCAAGCTTATCATAAATATACAGAAGACAGGGTGACACTTGATCGCCGAGAATCTTCGAATGAACATCGCGGTTTCTGTTCACTGTATCATACGTAAAACATCCCCAAAATGTGACACAACCACCTCCGGCCTGAAATACTACTTCCACTCGCTGCGGTTTAAACGCTTCATTGGACTGTCGATGCACTCTTCGCCCAGTGAAGACCTGCAGCTTTATGCGGCGCTGTGAGCAAAGGCATTTTACGAAGCACCCGACTCCAAATGCCCAATGCATGCATTTACGGTATGGGACGTCCATTAATCGAGTTGCTTTTTCTATTTTTTATTTAATTATGATTCTTCCCGTTGGTGAGATTCGGTAAGATGTGGTGCCAACTCCTCTTCACGTGAGATTTACCCTACACATTTTAAATACTTAAAATTATTTGATGTGTTCAAGTCTTTGGTTCATACCACTGATAGTACCTGTTTAGCTGTCGGAATTAAGTTTATAAAACAAGGTGTATATTCAGGATGAGATTTTCTGAGATTTGGCAGCTTTCAAGAGAATTTAATTTAATTATACTTGTTATACTGCATCTTAAATGTAGGTATCAAATGGTTCAAATGGCTCTGAGCACTATGGGACTTAACTTCTGAGGTCATCAGTCCCCTATAACTTAGAACTACTTAAACCTAACCAACCTAAGGACATCACACACACCCATGCCCGAGGTAGGATTCGAACCTGCGACCGTAGCGGTCGCGCGGTTCCAGACTGTAGCGCCTAGAACTGCTAGGCCACACCGGCCGGCCAAATGTAGGTATCATTTTGACCTCTAATCTCATAGAAAAAAATGCCGTACCTAAATTTAAAAATCGTATTAAACACTGTTTTTAACGCGTGATTAAAAAAAAACTTTAGTTTAAACTTGCCTGTTCCGAGAAGTCTGAAACTGAAACTCTATCCAGTCATCGTAGAGCGCGCGCCATGTAATCACACCGCGGTTTGTGAATGGCGTATTAATCGGTAGGCCCGAGTTACTTATGTACACAAGTATAATTTTGCATGAGTGGTTAACTCTGACTACAGAGCCAAAGGTCCAAGCCTCAATCTTTGCTGTGTATATTTCTGTCACTTACCTCGTCTTTCATCTGTAGCAATGATAATGTGAAAAAAGCGTAGTTGTACCGTCGTTCGGAGTCTACGTTAAACCTCCCCCTGTATCTGCTTGGGTAAGCCCATTAAAAGGTTGGAGAAAGGCAATGTCTGCCAATTGCAGTTGGAACGTGCCCAGTGAAGTGTAGAGTGGATAAATAAAACTGCTCCGGAAAGTATTCATAAGACTGACACGCAATCGAGCCTTGTTAATGAACAGAACTGCCCATCACAGAAATTCTGGAAACCGTGATTTAGATGCACCAATCGAATCATTTGCTGTCACATGTCTGCACATGCGCCCCTCCCGCAGACTCTGCCCTGAGTACTACGGTGTTTCATTACGTTGGAGTGAGTGAGATGACCAGACGTGTTTAGTGACCAGTTAAATGCAACACAATATGATGTTCGCGATGTAGCAGCACGTGTTCACTGTCGAGCGTTATGTGAAGCATATTTTGTGGAAAACTTATGCCAATCTTCTTGCGCGAGAATTTGAGTGGAAGCGTTTTGACAAAATCTCTAGCAAAGTCTGCGTTGCACAACTTGGTGCCAAAATGGCGCGAAACGGGCTCTTTAACAAATAAAAACCAGATCTACCTGAAAACTGTTCGGACAATAAAAAACATGGCTCGAGTGAAGGAAAGCCTGAAACAAAGGCCGACGAAAGCTCCACTATGTTTGTCTGTGCAAGTGGGAGTTTAAAGATCACCGCGTCGAAACATAAAGGAGGACCTGCATCTGTGTCTTTAAAAATTTACTCTTTGGCCATGAGCCAAAGCTTTCGGACGAACTTTTGCGTGTTGAGTTCTCCCGGAGGTTTCTGACTAGAGTGAAATCAGCGCTTTTGGATCCTCAGTTTTTCATTTCATCACATGACGAAATGGTTCAAATGGCTCCGAGCACTATGGGACTTAACATCTGAGGTCATCAGTCCCCTAGAACTTAGGATTACTTAAACCTAACTAATCTAAGGACATCACACACATCCATGCCCGAGGCAGGATTCGAACCTGTGACCGTAGCAGTCGCGCGGTTCCGGACTGAAGCGCCTAGAACCGCTCGGCCACACGGCCGGCATCAGATGACGCCTAGTCCAGTCTGTCAGGGTATGAGAACTCAAAGAACATGAGCATTATGCATCTGAAGATACTAGTCAGTAGTTTGAAGAGCCGTTACATAATCTCAAAATGGTGTTTCATGTGCAATGTCTAGTATCCAGATCGTAACACGATTCTTTCACCAAAATGTTAATGCTGAACCGTATGTCCAGAAATTGCTTAATATGTATGCGGATCAAATCACAGGAAATGAACGACTGTATGGATAATTTCAACAAGACGGAGCAACAGCACACGCCACCTTGACAACCTTTTCAAGAGTGCGTGAGGTGTTCTGTGCGGAAACGAAAATAAGCAGAGGCAGTGCTGTCTTCTGGTCACCCCGACTGCACGGTCTCCCCCTGTGTTTCCTACCTCTGGGACAAACTGAGAAGTCAGGTGCATTGAAATAACCTCACACATTGGGAGAAATACAACAAAACATTCAGTACGCTATTTCTGGTATCCCTTAACAGCCCAGTCAACGAAGAATAGGGGCAAAAATTCACTGGTAGGTGGGAGGCCCATGAGCAACATAGTAAAAATCTTCTTCGGTGGAGTGTGAGGTTTGAGATGGGGGGTGGAGGAGGCTGATGTTCAACGGTCACTTTTTATGTTTTTCTTGAATAACTGGAAAGCCACGGCTTCTAACTAAAATGTCTCACAGTGCAAAATCGAACTAAACTTCCTACAAGAAACGTCCTATTCATTTATTTCTCTAGGACTAATAGTTCACGCATTGCAAAGGATGTAAAAATCGCACATAATTAAAAAATATTGTTTTGATGGAGTACAATTAATGTTTAATTTTAAATGAAGTGGTTTAAGCACAAATATTAAATATTTATATAACATCAAAGTGCAGTAGACCCGTATTGTGTCGCGGGACGGAACAGGATATGGGTACGGCGTGGAGTGTGGTCACATGTTACGCCGGAGAGTTGCCATCGCGGACATTTGCGGTCGACAGGGTTTGCTGGACGTTTGTGGTCGGCAGGGTTTGCCGGATATTTGCAGTCAGCCCCTTCGCCATGTGGTTCGAGAAGCGATTTCTCAGGCAAGGGCTGGTCGGTCCTTCCTCGTGCGCGAGGTGACCGCTTTCAAGCCGCCGTCTCCACATCTTACCCGACGCAGCCAGTACGTAAGGGCCCTCCTCCTTCGACATCCTGACTTGCAATCACGTAGCCAAATAAAGATAGTGATATAATTATTGATGGAGCCCCGCTACACAGATGGATTTTAGATACAGTAGTTGCATGTAATACCAGCATAATTCCAACTACCGTTCAGTTGTGTCGAAATATAGAGCTTTTTTTCAATATTCGGAAATCGAAATATTTAAAACTTTTGGAAAACGAAAGCAATACCATCGACTATGCCAGTATGTAATTAGTTCTTCCAGTCATAAATATAGCCGCATCCTACCTCCACTCTGTCTGCACGGTAGCTTATTTCCACACTTACTGACTACGTTTGGAGCAGCCTATCGCCATGGGAGGAACAGGAAAGGAACGAAGCAAAAAGAATGCGAATGTTGGTTAATCTTTCTGAGCGCTTCGTTTGTGGCTATTTTAATCACTGTGACTGACTGTCCAAAAAGCAATCAGGAAAGAAGAAATGGATGTGTAAATTGTTCAAAGGAACGACGTTATTGTACCCCCTAAAATCCGATATTCCTTGCGGCCAATATTTCATTAATAACGTGTCCCGGGACAACGTTCGAAACAGAGAAAGAAAATATGATCACTAAATAGGAAGTCAAAGTTGAAAAAAGTTGGATGTGACTGTAATTCCCAGTGACAGGAGGGCCATTTAAGCAATGTTTAACGTTGGATTCGTTAAGCCAAGCCCCACTGCCTCATAATTAAACCCCAGTGAGCCGTGCTGCGACCAGCTAGTATTATTAAGCTATTTTAGTAATAATATTAAAAATGAAGAAATTCCTCCAGCTGTATTTAAGGCGTCGATTTTATTTTGGCAACTAGTTTCAACGTTGTAACAACGCCATCTTCAGGCCCATACACTTGTTTACCTCAACTGCGTGCGGCTGATACTACAAGTCAGTGGTGAGAATATGGACATGCTCTCACCACTGACTTCTAGTATCAGCCGCACGCAGTTGACCTCAACAAGAGTATGGGCCTGAAGATGGCGTTGTTACAACGTTGAAACTAGTTGCCAAAATAAAATCGACACCTTAAATACAGCTGGAGGAATTTCTTCATTTTTAATATAAATTTATACCAGCTGACGTCCCACAGTCCTCCATTTCAACTATGGATGTACGAAGATTTAGTAATAATGTTGTGAGACCTTAAACACTCTTTAGTTTTTACAACTTATATAAGCTGATACTCATCAGATTATGCACAGACTTTGGACTTTCAAAATGATAAATGATCATACCATTTCGACATCTTTAAAATAAGCCCAAATCGACTTCATCATCCTTTTTTTCTTCTTCAAGAACTACAGCACATTTTACTTACAAATTGTAACCATAACTTAATATTAGCGCCGGTAATGGTGCTTCAGTATACTTAATAGTTCTAATTAAATTATCTGCGAGGACGTAATGGTCTTCACACCTTTGTAATACATTACTTTTTAACGTATTTTAGTCAAGTTTATGAATGTGTGCAATGGCTTTCAAGCAGACCAAATGTTTCCAGGCTCTTCATAATTTTGTACGGTTCTCTCTACCCTGTCGTCCAGCTTAAAGTATTTCTTCCTCCTCTTCTTCCCTTCAAGATTCATCTCCAACTTCAGGCACGTGCAGTTTGTGAGCTCCACTTCCTTCTTCAAGCACTCCACTAAATAGGTGATTTTAGGGTGAGAGCTTTCGGTGCCTTTTCCCGTTGCAGTTCCACATTACTGTGGGGATACCCTCGTTCTATAGCAAGTTGCCCACAAAGCAGTCAAAAATTGAGAGAGCCTTTCGTTATCGGAAGCTTGTGCTTGAATATCAATTCATCCGTCTCCTATGTACGTCCTCAGATTTTACAAATGCCAGTGCTGCACACAAGCTGACGTGATGTTTTAAATCTACGTCCTGTTGGTAACTCTCAGACTGTATTCTTGAGGTCTTCTCCATACACTCTTCTTGATTTGGAAATGATGCTCACTTATTTCACCTGAGGGGAAAACTTGATGAAGGGCTGTTATCACAGCTGCCTCGAAATCGACGTCACTTCTCTTGGGCACCACCGAGGAACTGCTTGTGTAATCAGACGAAACTGGTGAACATGTGTGTCTTTCTTCTTGGTAGGGAGCAGCGCAAATACGACAGGAAGAATGTTTGTTTCGTCACTAGGGCCTCCTAACTATGCGTGTATGGCACAGATTTGTGCAAACTGCCTGCTGCAACTCTTAAATGTTCCATCCATAAAACAATGAGAAGACGTTTCTAAGCTTTCCTTTCTTTTGTTTCCACTAAATAGGATTATCCTCTCCTTTAATCCATCGTCTTCTAGAAGAAAAACAGTTTCATATCCAATTTTTCGGAGATCTTCATGAAGATTAGTTTCATAACAGTTCTTGGGCTCTTGTTGGTTCCCCCGCACTTGACTCTGCTGACGAAGCGAGGTCCTGTTCATAGATTCTGAATTAGGCATCACTGTGACAGTCATCACCCTTATTGTGACGATCTCCCATTTCATCCACGTGTATCTGGGATAACTGCGTTGATTCTTCTCAACTCCTGCTCTTCGCCCTCTCCACTTTCTTCTTCGTGTCCAGAGTTGTATCTACAGGTGGTCGACAGAGATGAAGTGATACGTTAAACATTTATTCGAATTCATCCTTCCCTCGCACTAATCCGATTTTTGGCGTAAGTACACCCACATAACACCACCTCCTTCAGATTCCTTCACGATACGCTTACCACTGTTCTCGGCAGAAGGCCTGCCCTGCTCTTGGCCTTTGTAATAACTTCCACACTGGTCGTCACGCTAGGAACGTCGGAAGCAAATTGAGCATATGGATTTGTGTTTCGATCGGTGTGGCGTCATCCCTTCGGAGCAGGTAGACGAGTTTAAGTGTTTATACACCCTCCTGGGGAATTTCAGGGACCGAATGGTGGGGGAGGAGGAGGAGGAGACAACGGTACCCAACACTTCGAAACAGGCAAAACTGCAAATGTCAGGAGTCGCGTGAGGGAAGGCAGGTCGTCGGATTGTGGTCATGCACTTGCCTTCATGCAAACTGAAGAGCGAGCAGACCAGTCCCCACTCTCTCTACCCCACTAAGTCACAAGAAGCAACTACCGCGTGCTTCACTAACTTATTACGACTTTTTCGCTGGTCGCCTTATGAATTACTGGCGACACAGTGCACAGACAGACATGGGTATTTTGTCAATGGGGTTTGACTTACATAGGACAGACCACATGCACTGTGAACGAACGCTGCACTAAACATCAGCGTTGCACTCGCCTTTTGCAACCAAGTAAGTCCGCTATTGGCAAACAGTGTTTTTCTACAGGACATTCAATGCAGTATCGTGTAACTATGATTCTGACAACTGCAACATCTTTTTTGGACACCGTTATTAAAGAATCCGTGGAAATACGCCTGGCGGGAAAGCTGATGAACCGTGAGAGCTGCTGCAAGTTGGACACTGCAAGGAACCCCATCATTTCCACGATTTTTTTCTTATCGAAGACGACATAGTGCGCCAACGGCCAAGGCGAGCGGTAATGCAGAGGACAGCTGAGTTCCGCGGTTGCACTAGCGAGGGCACTGACGTTGGGAAGTGTGGTCCGCCTGTCAACTTGATTTTGACGCATACGCAGAACACTTGCAGCTCACTATATTTTGCGGAACGGAGCGCGTCTACGTCTCATCCCTCCTTTACATGCTGTACACTGCAGACGTTCCCAGACCGCCATCCCCAACGTACGTACTGCAATACGCTAACGACACCGCCTATCTAGCCGCTCACCTCACCCTTCAACTCTCACATGCCTCCCTGCAATGCCACCTGAAGTGTGCGGTGTAATACGTGGAAACTTACAGTAATTAGCACACCATGTGGCGCTTTCTTCGTCCATATTTCCATATCTCCATATACAACCAACCCATCTTTGTGATCAGCACAGAACCGAATTTAGGACTAAGTCTCGACAGGAAACTAACATGAAACGTACATCTTTTACCACCCAATACAAAGCCCGAAACCGACTAAAACTACGAACAGGCCGCACCTGGGTCTACGTCCTACCATTATCCTCACCTATAGATACCTCTTCCTCCACATCGTAACCTACGCTAACTTTGCCTTGATCTGTGCCTCGTCTAAATTCGCCAAGTCCCGTGAAATCCTGGAAAGATACGCACTCTGCCTCGGCTTCCACATCCGCCTATCTTGCCCATCTCGCAACCTGTACCGACTCTTCCACTTCCCACACCTTCTTCTCTTCCTAGAGCACCTTCGGATCATCCGATAAATTAATCGGAAAACCCAATGCCAGCACTCAGTTCCCCCCTCTCCCCCCCCACTAATCACTAATCCAGGTACACTGTTGCTCCACTACATCCATGTTCCACTTTCAATGTACCTTCATCACTTATCCATCATTTCCCGCCGGAATATTAACGAACTCCCTCTCCCCAATGATGAAATCCGTCCGGAGATATATCCCTCTTTCCAACCCTAATCACAAAGCTCCATGTCTCACCATCCTCCAATTTTCTCCTTCACCCTTCATCCACATTGCTGACTTCCAGTCGCTACCTGCGGATCTACAGGGCTCCTTGGTCATACTCATAATCACACCTTCATCATGAAATTTTTTTCGTGTGTCACCTAGCATCAACATCACACCATGGCATCATTCACGTTAAAGAGTGCCGGTATTTTAACTGCAATATAAAATCGTCAAACGCGTTTTAGAAACCATCAGTATTTTCAGCTATGTGTATTTTGCAAATCCACGTTTATTATCACATTAAATACAGGTTTGGAACCTTTGGCTGAAGAACGGTTTTATCCGCTGCCAGCCCTCCCCTGTTGTGAGGCACTGAAATAACAATAAAGAAGAAAGCGAAGTGTCTTCGTCAGTCTAGTATGGCTCTGAACCGGAAATTTATTTGCACACAGCTGAGTACTTATTTGCGGTTGTCAAATGAGTGTTTGTGTAAAATACGTTCCTGTAAACAATGACTGAGAAGAGTTTAATTGGTAAGTGTTATGTTGACAGTGAGCTATGTAGTGTTGGTGGGAGTGGAATTGGAGTGCTGCGTCTATCGTTCACAGCTTTTTGTAAAGCCGTGTAATCATGTTGTAGTCAGTTGGTGATGAATTAATGAACAATCGGAAAGTTTCTTCGCTTCTCTGGCCATTGTGTTACTGGTAGTCTACATAAATCTCTTCCATTTAGGGACTGCTGGGACGTGTAGAGTGGACTGCACATCGACAGTACATCTTGCAAGGTGGGAGTCAATATGTCTGATGGAATGACACTGGTCATGTTCAGGTCTGAAACACTAATGTGGTGTAATGCTATGCTTAGCTTTACTTATGAAACTTCAGATATTTCAACATACGACCCAGGTGGCCTACTTCTGTTGCAGGGGGAGCCAGTTTAAGCCACTGGGCTTGTTTTAGATGTTGGGGGAGCTGTGGCTGGGGTTATGCATTTGATATCCCACAGGGTACGAAAAATATACCAGTAATTGATAGTGGGGACAATTAAATCGGCTTTGTTGAATACGTACTGACAGGATCTTACACTTGGGGGCAGGCTCTTCAGTGTGGTAGACAGTTGACAGCTACAGTTGTTGAGCTTTCTGGTATAATAGCTCACTCAAAAGCTGCAAATAACTACTGATTTAACAAACTGAAAATAGCTCCACTATATGAAAAAGAGCTCAGTCAACTTATTTTGTCAACTAACATAAGAGAACTAGACAGGAAATGCTGGCGAGATATAGTCTTCCTGTAAACTGAAAAGCGAGAGGCTTTCGTGATGATTGAAGTTGCCTTTCCCAGAAGAACGCTATTGCTGTCGTAGAGGATGCCTAACAATAAATTTTCTCTCTAGCAATGTGGAATATGTCCAGAGATTTACGTAGATTCTTTCGATATACGTTTCTTGCGTTAGTACTTATTATTAGTAAGTCACATTCCACGTAGTGTTCCCTCATTTTGTTGAAAATGAACACCTTCAGGCGTCTCTGGAAATTGCATCGCCATTCATTCATAAGACGTGTTGCAGAAGGGTCGATACAACTTTGTGAAATAACCTGTAGTTGCTTCTTGTGACGTAGCTGGGAAGAGAGAGAGGGGGGAATCACTTGCTCTCTGGTCGGTTTGCAGACCTATGAATGGAGGGAAGTGCATGACCACAATCCGGCGACAAGCCTTCCTTTTGCTCTTAACTCACTTCCATTAAAATTAAGCATTAATTTTATACCATTAAACGTTATGTTTAATAATCTGCGATTTTTTGAGTCCTTGCACGCGTAATCTATTAGTCCTAGAGCAAAAACGAATAGGACCTTTTTATGTACGAAATTTATTTTAATTTTGTACTGGGGTACATTTTCGCTTGAGCCGTTGTTTTCGAGTTATTCAAGAAAAACATAAAAAAGTGTCACCTAAACCCCCACCCACTCTCCACCGATCGCACACATCCCACCGGTAAGGATTTTTAGTATGCTGTTCATACCACTCCCTTCTACTACTGTATAAAATGTATAAAATTTTGCGACTACCCGATTAATCCCTTAATTTTCCTTCGTTGACTGGTCTATAGGTAGAGCTTCTACGTCGTGTGTCTGAGTTTGATAAATCGAGCGAGGACAGCGCTGCATCGACGCCAACGGTGACCGTATCCAGCATCTTCTTTGCTGTTCTTATTAACAAGCATCAGTCCCGTGTTAGTCTCGTTGTAAATATTTTGCGGTCACATTTATGTTGCCCACTCTGTAGTTTGCAATCTGGCAGCACTCTGGTAGACTCTGGACCTAACTTCTTTCGTGTAATTTCGGAATAAGAGTTCAGAAATACGACAGTCAGTCAGTGAAACACTAAACTTTCACATGAGCAAGACGTTTTGATTCCTCATTAACATATCTTTCCAAGTCCACTTCTCCTACAAACATCTCCTCCAGTTAGTTATTGAATCCACAGCCCAACAAACTGCTTCTCAATAAAAGCGCCCACCTGGACTAAGTAACATCACTGATTGCTGTTCTCGGTCGCTGCGCGGTTCTAGCGGCGGATTACTAACCGAAGGGATCCGTGTTAGAGTCCCGGTCGGGTCGGAGATTTTCTCCTCTCGGGGACTGAGTGTTGTGTTGTCTTTACGTTCGTATCCTCATAACTGACATTCCACTGTTGAGATGGCTGTATGGGCACCGCCCGAAAGCCAATAAAAAAGAAGCAAGTGTTTCTAAAATCGTAATTGCTGACACGACTCCGCGCCAGCTAAAGGTAACGTAGCTAGTATTAAACGATAATAAGTTTCAGCTTTTAGAATCCTTAGGGATCACAATTTCCGCCTAAATAAAAATGAATCGCCTACAGCAATGGTGAGCACGCCAAGAACGCGCAGTGCCAGCCAGCATAACATTACAGGCAGACATTGTTGGAGGAACTATCTCAACAATTGGCGCAATAAATTCGAGACAATAGTGGCATATTTAAATTCGAATGAGCCTTCCTTCCAAACGTAAGTCGGGTGCTTTGCCATTGTGTAGCTATGCTCGGGATATTTGGACGCATATTGTGGTGTGCCTGCTGTAGTTATTGACTAGACGGCTATCACCTGCGCCGTGGCGAAGCACCGGTAGTGGCAGCAGCTCTGTATTCCGGAGCACAGAGGATCGATCCCCAGAGCGGCCAGCCAATTTACCGGCCACTGCTTAACCCAAGCGTATTTTCGCTTTATCGTCAACGGTGACTGTAACTATTTGTCGTGTAGGCTGTAAAGCCCTTGCATGCGCCAGCAACGCGTTACGTAAACATCACAACAAGAGTAATCTCTTGTGTACCTCGCAGTGGCTGGGCTGACGACTCGGCGGAATAATCCAGTCAGATCTGCTTGCGGCCCTAGCAACCGGCTTCCGAATATGTGGTGCGGACGGCTGCCTGCTTGTCCTAAAAAGCTGCCTTTCAATTACCTTTCATTCACTGGACATTGGACTACTCGTTGGAGTGTCTTTGGGGTGTTGATACTATACATCTAACAGTCTAAGTTTTGTTTCAACTTTAATGACTTCAGGATTGAGATTAATCAGTCCTTACGTTCTCTTCACTTTCTTCCATCTCTGTTTCTATCATTACTAGCATGAAAGGGGAAGGGATAATAGGTACTAGAGTCGGCTCCACGCTCTACTCTGTGATTTTCAATTCAAAACTAATGTCTATTCCTGTATTTCTTGGACCGGTGTAGAACTACCTTGTTAATACATCTCATTTGAAAAGAGAGAGTGAAGTGAAGATTAATTTTTATCGTCCCGTCGACGGCGACGTCATTAGAGACGGAGCACAAGCGGGGTGGATGTTGCACTTGACTGCCAAGACAGTTTCAACGAGAATTTTCGTTGACACGCATATTTGCCAGTGAATGTGAGGAACGCTATGAAAATCCCACAATGCCATCTAACACATGGGCCTCGTGAACTAGCCCCCTATTGAGTCTGTCAGGCACTCAAATTTATTAACGTCAGAGCCCGTAAAAGCGAAAAGAGTAGTGATAGCTGTAATAAACATTTAGATATGGGGAACATGAAGGTCTGCAAAGGCAGTTCAAGGATAACCTGTCTGACGGGATTATGGACTGAAGTAATTTGATTTCATTTCATCCATTTAGTAGTTCGACTGACGTGAGTTTATTATTTATTTTTATGTACGAAAGATTACACTACGCACGACGGTCAGTCAGGGAGTAAAGCCGATTATTTTTTTTTATTTTTGAAGAAAATTAAATGCCATTCACAGGTTGTCACACGAGGAATAGTTAATATTCAGGAATATGACAGGAATAGTCATTCGAAGCAAAAAAGTCATGTAAACATGGGTTCTAAAATGCATACCGCAAGAGTTATGAGCAGTTCTTCATCGGCGATACTATGAATCAAATCTCTTCTGCTGCAATCTATTTGCTTTCCCTATTTTGAGAATCTGTACTGTGGATCAAAACAAGCAAAAAATGTCCAGTAAACATGAGCGCTAAAATGCATACCTTAATAATTATGTGCAATTGTTCATATTCGCTACAGTGAAAGACATCTCTTCTACTGAACGAGTGTTCACAGCTCTTAAGACCATGTTTACTTGACTATTTTGCTTCGATTGATCGTTCCTGTCATATCCCTAAATATTGACCATTCTTCCTATGACACACTGAGTATAGGATAATAGGTGCAACAATATCGTTTAATTTGTCACTTTTCAATATAATCTCCATCTTTATCCACAGTTTTCTTTTTCACCATGAGACAAGACTGTGTGGTAGAAATCGTGATCCCGCTTGATCAGCCACTGGTGCACAAAATGTTTCAAAGTATCTGCATTTTCAGCGTGATGCCCTCCACGAGCTTCTTTGCGTGGACCGAACAGACAGAAGTCTGACGGTGCAAGGTCAGGGCAGTATGGTAAGTGGAGGAGGACTTCCAAGCTATTTCTTGCAATTTCACCAGTGGTGGAGTGATTGGTGTGTGCTTTTGAAGTGTCGTTCGAAAGGAGGACATCCTCCGTGACTCTTGGTGGGCAAAGTCGCTGAAGTCGTGCTTTCAACTTCTTGAGGGTTTTCACGAATTGGATATATTTTATTATGCACTCTGTCACACCCCAATCGCTGGCCGTCTGTTCCGCGTTGCATTGGCCAACTGTGTGCCGTTCCGCTTTTCTCCTGCGATGAACCCATCGTGCAACGGTGCTGATGTCCCACAGAGAATCTCTATACACATTCTGCAGTCCTTCACGTATGCGGGTTGGCGTTTTACCCTCAGCAGTAAGGAATTCGATCACGGAATCTGTCTTATACGTACGTCAATATCAGCCATTTTCTAAATGTACGCAGCGCTCCCATCTGTCTATGTAGGACGCTGTTACTGAACTGAGCTGTAGAAGATTATTTGAGGAAGCACACCAAATTCATGATTACTACATTACCAACTGAATGATGGAGGGGAAAAAGAATAGGAGGTATAAGTTTCTGGAGGTTCCCGTACTGATGTTCAGATGTTACGTACTGCAATGTCATTCACAATCGCAAGGCAACAACGGATAATTTCGTACTTCCCAAAAACTACTAGAAATGACGTCTACCGATATTGTGGTCCGCAGCTCGTGATCTAGTGACTATCGTTGCTGCCCCTTGATCACGGGGTCCCAGGTTCGATTCCCGGCCAGGTTGGGGATTTTCTCTGCGCGGGGACTCGGTGTTTGTGTTGTCCTCATCATATCGTGGTCATCATTTGTAACAGTGACTAGATTGGATTGTGAAAAAATTGGACTGTGTAAAAATTGGGACTTCGTACGGGCGCTGATGACCGCGCAGTTGAGCACCCCACAAACCAAACATCATCACCACCACCACCGATATTATGGCACATCCCTGTCGTGTTTCGAATCTCACCACGAGCTACTACAATCTTAGCAACCAATTCCATGTCCGTGACCACAACGACTTCATCGCAAAGTGATATTCTCATTGGGAGTAGTCGAAAGTGCTGAGTTTGATGCCATAGCAGTCCAGGGAATTGGACATGTTATCGTTCTGGGTAATGTAGCTTTGAGATGGTTGCAGAGACCCCTTAGCAAGTGAGGCTGTGCTTGTCGGTCTGGAAGCACACCTGCGCACAGGCGGAGACTGACGGAAGTCGTAGCTTGTTACCATGTTCAGGTTGAATCTTTCACTCTGCAGCGAAGTGTGCACTGTCATGAAACTTCCCGACGGATTAAAAATTTATACTGGACCAGGACTTGCATCAAGAACTACGCCTTTCGTCGCGTGGGATTAGCCGAGCGGTCTGAGGCGCTGCAGTCCTGGACTGTGCGGCGGGCCCCGGCGGAGGTTAGAGTCCTCCCTCGGGCATGGGTGTGTGTGTGTTTGTCCTTAGGATAATTTAGGTTAAATAGTGTGTAAGCTTAGGGACTGATGACCTTAGCAGTTACGTCCCATAAGATTCCACACACATTTGAACATTTTGAACTTCGTCTTTCGCGAGAAATGCTCTTACTGACTGAGCCATCCAGACACGACAAAAGTTCTGCCCTCACACGTCCGCCGGTAAGAGCATTGTCAGCGAAAGGCAAGGTTCCAGTTTCCAGTCCGAGTCCAGTACACAGTTTTAATCTTCCAGGAAGTTTCATGTTGTCATGTATCAGGAGGAGCTACTTTGCGGATGGTGGATCAAAAAGAGAAGTTGAATGTGTTGCCTGACGCGCCAAACACTCCAGTATGGCAATAACCAAGTTAAAGCTCTTCGCAGGCTGTATGTTCCTTCTCGCAAAATGTTCACTGCAACAGTTAATTATCCATCGTTCAGTTCTTGCGTGATTTTACAGAACCATTTCTTATAACTCTGTATGTGTACCGTACACAGCTGCGCCCTCTGGCCTTGTCGGACCATTCAGCGCTAACCGGCAGCCGTGTTATCCTGATCCAGTGGCTACATTCGGATGCGGTATGGAAAGGTATGTGGTCAGCACATTGCTCTCCCCTGCGTTGTCTCCTTGCCAAACCTTGGGTCCGCTACTTATTATTCCAGTAGCTCCACAATTGGCGCGGCTGAGTACACCCCACATTGCTCACCACGCCGTTGTCTGCTTGCCAGACTTCGGAGTCGCTACTTATTATTTAAGTAGTTCCACAATTGGCAAGACGCTGCTGAGTGCATCCATTCCAGTCCTCCCACCAAGGAAAAAACCCCTGGCTGTCCAGGAAATTAAACCTAGGACCTCTTCACGGCAGTCAGACAAGCTGGACACTCAGCTACGGAGGCAAAACTTGTAGATAACTTTCGTGAGAACGCATAAAAGTAATGTTTTTATGCTTTTAGCTGAGTATATCGAAGAGCCGATTACTGATGAAGACAACACGGACCTCAAGCTCCACCTCTCGCGGAGGCGGGCGAAAAATTACAAAAACGCCTGATGCTCACAGTGATGGGATTTTTGGACTCGAACGGAGGACAGAGACACGCACTCTGGTGACCATTGGCTGCACCTCTCCTCTACTTGTTGCATAAGTCTTGATCGTCAAAATTCCTGGAGTGACCTCAGTTGGCCACACACACTGCATCTATTTAGTTACATCGTTTTCAATAACTTCCGTATGTTCAGTGCACAACTTCTATTACTGAGTCTGAACATTTTTTTTTCGGTGAACATAGTGTTAAAGAGCGCTACATGAGTAAAGAAGTTGTCAGACGTTATAATATACGAAACATGTCACAAGTTGAGTAAAATTATTAAATTGATACAACAGAGATTGAAACAAATAATTTGACAAGTTTATAGAGAAATAAAAAGTATTCTGCTGTCTCTCATTTTTCTTTTCACATCATCTCCACAAGAACAAACTTTGTACTGTGAAATCATATTTTGATTATCTGGATTTTCTTATATTTTCAAAAATTCCCAGAAAACGTCTCTAGCGAAATTTTTGCAAAACCTTTGAAATGTGTGCTGGTATTTGGCGTATCTTCCTATTCTGTTATGCCCTTGCAACAAATGAGGCAGTTGGTTGTTTATACGCCTGTATAGGAGGCGTGTGCCAACAGTCACTCAGCAGTTTCCCTCTTGTAAACAGCGCCAGATCTGGAGCTGTTAACACTTTGACGTACTGTCGGTCAAGGAGGCAGGCGAATCACTGTTACTGTGGCGTAGTATCGCTACCAAACTCTCATGTTGTTGACACAAATAGAAATTTAAACGATCGGGAGAAGGCAGGGTCCTGCATAACTTCAGGTTAAAATATCATTGCAGGGTTTTTCTTGGCCTGGCAAAGACACTGCTCGCCGGCCGGAGTGGCCGTGCGGTTCTAGGCGCTACAGTCTGCAGCCGAGCGACCGCTACGATCGCAGGTTCGAATCCTGCCTCGGGCATGGATGTGTGTGATGTCCTTAGGTTAGTTAGGTTTATTTAGTTCTAAGTGCTAGGCGACTGATGACCTCAGAAGTTAAGTCACATAGCGCTCAGAGCTATTTGAACCATTTGACACTGCTCGATTTAGTAAGAAACCATTTTACGTGGAGTATTATCGCAAGATTATATTTCGACTTAACTGCCTTCTTAAAGTATGAGACGTTTCATTAAAATCGATGTATACAGTGTCAGTGAACTAGCAGTTTTCTAGAGACGTTGTCTTGCGATACATCAGAGGGAGAAACCGGCGGATCTCTAGCGCAGCCTCACGGAGGATGACTTGCTGAAATATCTTAGTAGTGGAAGGAAAGATTACAGATGTTTAAGTGGGTCATACTTCTGAGGCGACCACTATTAAGTGGACATTTTTGGTAAGTACACAGATTTGCAGCATCAGCCTCGTTTCATCTGTGTCATCTCACACATAAAACTTTTACGTGGAGTGTATAGACTCGTCTGTTGTAAACTGCTCCTCCGCTGCCGCTGAGTTGAAGTCACTTCTTAAGAACACAGTTGAAGATCGAGAAACAATGCATAGCAATGTTAACAACCTTCTTTCTCTTTTTTTCAATCCTTGTATTGCTTTCAGTGCTTGTAAAATACAGTTTTTCTGTCTCGTAAGAAAAGAAATAAAAGCGACACTAGCTAACCAATAGGAATTAGTGAACAGAATGTTGTGCTAAATTCTTCATATCTGTGGCCATAGTGTCTTCAGCTGCTTAACAATTATTACAGACGATTAATATCCGTCTGCGCACCACTAAAAAATGGGTATTTATATCACCATAGGCGTTTCGTTTTATTGATTTTTAAAACATCAGTGATCTGAAATGAAAGATACTTACAATTTTGGTTCGTTGCGAGAGAGATTGAGCTATGAATTCTACTGAATAATTTTCGGTCACGGTTTGATTCTGTATCTCAGCCAAACATATAGAGCAATTTGTGTGGCTACTTTCGTTGCCTTCGAACTGTTTTCGATCTTTATGTTTGTGTGCTTTGGTGTAAAATCATTACGTTTACATGGATTATTAAATTTTACATTTTCAGCAGTTTCATACAGATGATAGTAGAGGCTGACTGGGAATACGTAACAAGTCTTAATTTTAGAGGTTGTAGTGTCCGTAGTTGCTTTATTGTTGTGAAAGGTATTTAAAATCCGAAGTAGCCATAGTAACCGCTCCAGATCTTTGCCCGAGACACAAAATTAAGTCATTATATTAAAACAAATCATAAACCAGAAGACTATTACGTAAAATTCACAACCTATTATCTTTTGTAAAGCGCTGCTATAGACCTAGAAAATAAACCAAAATTGTATATATGTTTCATTGCAAACTGACAGTGTTTTAAATCTGTAAAACTAAACGCCTATGGTGATTTAAATATGCCTTTTTCATTAATTTCACCGACGGATTTTAAATAGATTGTTCTACTTTTGGGGCCTTGCATCGACGGAAACTAATAGTGGAATAATTTATTTTTTTACGAGACGACTGGGTTCAGCTAATTTTAGTTCAGAAATAATTATAATTGCAACTTTAGTACATAGTCACAAAGTTCACAAATTTTTATTCACATATGTCCTAGGGTGTAATGTTGTGTTGTCATGCTATATTAAGGCCCAAAATATTCATCAATGAAAGAAATTATATATGTGGGCTTCAAGAACAATGAGAAATGCCTGAAAAAGACTCGCGGTACATTCATTCTGATGGACTTAGTCGTCAACGATATTTTCCAGGTTAATAGTGGCATTTATTAGAATTCCAGCGGAAGGTTGTATAATCTTCTGCTTCGTATCATCAAGGAATTACTTATCGAGTGCTTGACAAACAGAAATGTGTTCAACGATAAATTAAGGATGTTTCTTCTCAAAATCATCTATAATGAGCTCATAAAAGACAAACAATACTACATTTTGTAAAGAACGATGAAAAAAAAAAAAAACCACCACGCGACCGCTACCGTCGCAGGTTCGAATCCTGCCTCGGGCATGGATGTGTGTGATGTCCTTGGGTTAGTTAGGTTTAAGTAGTTCTAAGTTCTAGGGGACTGATGACTCAGAAGTTAAGTCCCATAGTGCTCAGAGCCATTTGAACCATTTTGAAAGAAAGAAAAAAAACTCTCCATGCTTTGGGTGAAGCTGACTGCCCAGTATTTATATTGGTTAGTTCATGGAAACGAAAATGTTAGTCTGGATGGCAAGTCAGAGAATGGAGCCCAGCTCCATCTAACAAGGGGAGGTCGCCAATCGGGACACGCCGATTTAGCCAAAATTGCGTGTGTAGAAGGAGGTGGGTCGCCACATGACGTGCCTTAAATATTTCACCTGAGTGGGCCTTAGGAAAGGAGAAAATGCTCTCGAAAGGCTTACGTTACACTATATCCTTATATTTCCCGTTGTTCGTCGTTGCAGGCGTAGCGTAATGGTTAAACTCAATGCCACCGAAGCTGGCGACCTGGGATCAATCCCGGATGCCTCCTAATTTTTTTTCTCATTGTTATTTTACTTCGTTTCTTCAGATTGTTCAACTATTTACCGTAGAATTTAAATACATTCAAGCTTTCGAATCAAATAAAAACAATCATTTCGTAAATGGCGTGCAAAAAGGTTAGAAAATAAAATATTATTATTATTATTATTATGTATATGACGCTAACAGACGTTATCCTAGCTGACCGCTGGAATCGCAAGCGTCGCGTCAGCTATCACACGGTAATGGATTTCTCTCCAGTGAGTGTCGCGACTGTATGTATTAGACTGTGCTTCTATTGTCAGTTCGCAACGATTCGTGGAGCTATGAGTATCGTCGCGCCATAATGAAGCATGGCAACCCAACAAAAAGTGACTGATAATCTCGAAACGTTTGATGACGATTTCAAAGCAAACTTCACCAGTGCTCTTCCCTACGCTTTTTCAATTTATAAAGCAAAAGGGATGATAACTGACAATCCTCCAATGTCCTTCAGTCCTATAATAATATCGATAGGTGAATCAATTGCAGAGGCAGTTCTCGACGTTATGAATACGCATCTGATACTATGCACAGAGCCTGATTTAATGCCACATTTCAACATCGGCTATATAATTAACACCGACCAGACCGGATGCCAGTATGAGTCAACATACAACAGGTCTCTGCATGTCAAAGGTGCAAAGACTGTTACCCTGAAGAAACTCAATGTATCGAAGACCACCCACGCCTACACAGCACAGTACAGTTTAACCGCTTCAGGGAAACTTTTATCCCCTGTGTTTTTATGTTTGCAAGAGCCTGCGAATAAATTCGGTTCTCGGATTGCCGCCACTGTCAAAAAATTAGAAGACGAGTACGAAAATGTTGTCGTTACTTGTTCCATGTCAGGACATGCAACATTCTTGGAAACAACGTTGAAGCCATACGTCGCAGACAATAAATTTCTTCTGTTGGTGGATTCTTGGAGCGGCCAAACAGATTCAACACTGTATGATGAGACATTTACGAATGAAAAGAAAAAAAGGTTCAAATGGCGACATATCACACATCCATGCCCGAGGCAGGATTCGAACCTGCGACCGTAGCGGTCGCGCGGTGCCAGACTGTAGCGCCCAGAACCGCATGGCCACTGCGACCGGCTTTACGAATGAGCAAGGCGAGGCAATGTGTACAATGAAGGTCATGCCACCAAAATGTACACCGCTGGTTCAACCGTGTGATGTATATTTCTATCGCCAAGTCAAAATTCTAATTAAAAGACTACAAAGTGCCCCCAAATTGCTCCGACAACAGCGAGAAATATCGTCAAGAGAAGATGCAGTTAAAATACATTCGATCGTGCAGCATCAATTTCAGTGCTCCTGTGTTCACCCCTATGATCCAGTACGCTTGGTTTGCATCCAAACTGATAGTGGACAAACCGTCGTTTCAAAACTAGAATGAAGTGTCCTTTCCAATGACGCATGTTTCTGCAAAATATAACTGCTCAGATAATGCCTTCATAAAATGTTCCTGGTGTGAAACATATGTAGGTTTCACATGTTTCTATGATAGATATCACCACAAAAATTGCAAACCTTCTACTGTGATGATGAATAAAAAGTAGCGCACTTAAACACAAGAATCTTTGGAAATTTTATTTTCATGAACACTTTTGCTTAATTATATAAATATACTGCTTTAATGTGTTTGATTTCTACGGTAAATAGTTGAACAATCGGAAGAAACGAAGAAAATAAACATGGGAAAAAATAGAAAAAAATTCATGAAGCACCTGGGATTGATCCCAGTTCGCTTAGTTTAGTAAGCAATGCGCTTGACCATTACGCTACGCCGTTATCGACACTTAGTGCTATCGGAAAAACGTTAAAGAGTATTTTCTCCTTTCCTAAGACCCACTCAGGAGAAATATTTAAGGTACGTGGTGTGGAGATCCACCTCCTTCTACACTCTCAATTTTGGCGAAATCGGCGTGTCCCGATTGGCGACCTCCCCTTGTAAGTACGGAAGGAAATGGAGATTAATTCTGAACGTCCCATCGACGTCCAAATCATTATCAGATCCTAACTAGGCAACCCTCACCTGATGCGAGGGCAGTTTCGTTCGTACGGAAAAGCAGCCGAGAAACACGTATGTAGCGTGTATGTACTGTTTGTCCACGATCAGTTGCTGGCTGTCGGGAACGGCCGTGCCCCCGCATTACGTTTGCCGTAAGGGTGGAGCGGCGAGGGGAAGGCAGCGTCGGCTGCTTGCAGCAACATCTACCGGCGTTTTGTGCTTAACACGAAATAGGAGGCGGCTCTCGAGGAAATATCGCCTGCTTAAGTGACACTTCCGTTGGATCGGGACTCACCTAATGCGTTGATGTATTCATGGTCGATAGTTTCGGCTACAACTTACGAATTATTTATTTATCGCAAATAATGAAAAGTAAAAGCATGTACAACTTACGACACTATGAATCGAAAGTCAAAAACTGACATTTAGAATCTGTTTGCACATTTCATTTATTAAACACGGCACAGCAGTAATATGTACAAAGTGTCATTAACTATCAAAATGATGATCACTAAAGATAAATGTCATTTGTGTTTGATTCAAGATCATCATCATTGCTTGAGGTCGTGGTATTGATGATAACTTAATCGACGACCATTTCTATCATTCCGTTTCGTGTCTAGTACTCTTGCTCCAGCTACTGCACTTCCTGCAGTAACCTTGTCCTTCGTTCGATATGTCACCAGTGACATTGGTCTTCCCGAAATTGCGTTATATTTTGATCCAGGCCAATTCTATCGAATTTAAATTGCAGTTGTTGAGCGGTGGACGGACTATTTGTGGCCTCCGCTCTCAGCGATTTAATCCACGACGTACACTTTCAGGGCTAGTTTGTTTTCCTTTCTAGGCAACAGTTCCGTCCTCCTCACTGAGTCGCAGCAGTTTGCCTGTCTCGCAACCACTCTAACACCGTAATCTTGTAATCATATTTATTAGGCATTTTGTCGAACTTCCTGCGGAATACAAGAACCACCATATCTGGAAACCCCCCCCCCCCCCCCCGCGACAGTGCCGTCAACTTCCGTCAGTTCGCAAGTTAGTGAAAACAGTTGTGTGGGTGAAACTTCATGAGAGCCTGAAACTTTCTGCAGACTGGGTTCCCAGGTTCGAGTCCAGGTCTGGTACACAGTTTTAATTTGCCAAGAAGCATCAAATCAGAGCACACTCCACTGTAGAGTGAAAATTCGTTCTAGTTTATCGCATCTTGGAGCAAGTACTTGCCGAATTTGTCATTTCAAGGAAGTTTTTGATCAACTTAAAGAACGTGTGTGTGTTTAGTACTCATGCGGAAACGTTTGTGGCGAAAATGAGAATGGTACAAAGACAGATGGGCCGAAACAAATGTACCACTGGAACCCCTAAACACACATAGTTGGGGCACCACCAGTCAAGGAAGTGCGAAATGAGTTTACCAAACAATTTGTTTCACCGGAAGGGAAAGCAGAATGGCAGTATATATGTGTTTAAATTTTAGGTGGTTTTTAAATGTTACCGTAAACATAAATGCATTACATGTATGATAAAAGCGGTAAATATTGCTTGCAAAAATCGTAGAGTAATTAGAAGGCAGTCTCTTGATTAGATACCGCACAGCATTTTTGTTTCCCGTTATCGAATATTTGATTATACAATAGACAAGAGATGTTTGAAATTTGCATATGACATCAAATGGTTCAAATGGCTCTGAGCACAATGGGACTTAACTTCTGAGGTCATCAGTCCCCTAGAACTTAGAACTACTTAAACCTAACTAACCTAAGGACATCACACACATCCATGCCCGAGGCAGGATTCGAACCTGCGACCATAGCGGTCGCGCGGTTCCAGACTGAAGCGCCTAGAACCGTTCGGCCACACCGGCCGGCCATGTGACATCCTCAAAGTTTTTAATGTAAGTGCAATCCTATGATTTAATTTAATTTAATAGTGTTTCTTGGTAACATCAATATGTACTCCTCTAATTTTATATTTTTGTGTTTCATAATGAGTTTTATTCATTAATAATAAAGCAACAACAGTGAAGACTGCTTTGGCTTTTAATAATATCTGCACTTCTGCATTAAGAACTTGCAGAAAGCTCCTGAAATAAACTCGCCTCAGTGACTAGAACAAGTAAAATTGAGTAAGATTTTGTTCTAATGTAAACATCTCAGCAAGTTCTTATAGAAGTTACTTTCTAGTAAACACGAGCCTTTCGTAATACTTTGAATCTAGCGGCAGCTTGACGGTGGCAGCTCTCAGAAACAAATGAATACCTTACAAATGGTGCCAATTTTCTCCGCTTGGGGCAGTCCTAGCGCAATTGCTAAGTTACCGTGGCCAGTTCGCATACAAATAATGTGTTCCTTTAGCGGAGTTGACAGCGCGTTGGACTATCATGCAGCGGACCCGTGCTCGATTCCCGGTGGGGTAACTGTTTTAAATTGACGTCATACTGGGTAACATGTGTAATGGTGGTGATGGTGAATGGTGATGACAGCTCATACACCATCACCACCATTATCATCACACAAGTCGCCCAGTGTGACGTATAACTTCTTTTATTTGGTGAACGCACTAACAAGAAGTTGAATTTTTCACTACGTTGTACTCATTTATGGCAGTTATACTATCTGGAAAATTATTTTTAATGTTATTTCGGCTACTCATATAAGTTAATTCGTTGTTTCCTATTGAACGAAAATTAATCGTAATTTACCCACAAAAAAAAATGATCATTGATGGGCGGGAGTCCTCAGTAACCTGTGAAAGTTCGGCCTGCTGGGTTGCAAGTCTTTTCAGTTGACGTCACACTGGGCGACTTGGATGATGATGACCCAAAGTTGTTGTAAAACGATCACCGTGGAAGCGATAGAGAAAATGAAACAAGGGAAATTGACCTTGCTGCAAATGTCTGGCATTTCAAGTATGTGGCAGTAGGAGGACCTGTACCTACAGTGATAAACGGAGAAGAAGTTAAGTAATGTAGAGAATAGCGTAAGATAAATTTGTAGAGGAATACTGGAAACAGAATTTTCTATATTTTGACTGAACTGAGTACTAGGAACAGGAATCAGAAATACAGAATAACTAATTCCAGCATAAGTCTATGCACTGCTGTAGTTAATCAGTGTTAATAGCAGTTTACTAATGCCTTGTATACACTAACAAATACTTCAGCGTCAAGTGGCAAATATGTGATGCACCGCACG
The DNA here is from genome assembly GCF_023864275.1 of Schistocerca cancellata. Lineage (NCBI taxonomy): Eukaryota > Metazoa > Arthropoda > Insecta > Orthoptera > Acrididae > Schistocerca > Schistocerca cancellata. The sequence continues at coordinate 594,566,502 of NC_064629.1, forward strand.
ATGAAAAAAGCGAAGCACCCAGAAGGGAAGGAGGAAACAAAATGAAACTTCCAGGTTGAGAGGGTATGTGACGCTAGTGTAGTGATAACAAAATGGCGTCAAATTTACGAAGAACTTGATTATATGAACCCACTTACCTCTATGACCTTGCGCCCCCTCTGGCCTGGATGCATGCGCTGATGCGGTTGGGAAGACTGTGAAACGTCCCCTTAGAAAAATTAATGAATTACTGTGCTGATAAACCTCTTACATTATTTGATTTTCAAACAGCTGAGCAGAACTGAACGTACTCAGACATTTCGCTCTTTACCTATTCTGATAAACACTAAACTGACACACAATATTTTTAGCGCAACGCAATCTGACTTTCAATAATCCCTACAAAAGAATGGCCCTGACTAACAATAACCTATACCTTTCATGAATCACTTACCTCACAAAAATCTTCGTTACTCGAACTACTGCAATACAGCGAGCGCCACTACTGTCAGCTAAATAAAAGATTCTAACTACTGAAGGCACTAACTACTGATAGGTATAGTTAGCAAATGAAAGATTTTGATGGAGAACAAACAATGTATTTACCTTAATAATGTTCAAAAGTCATCATGTATGTATCAGTTCATGGTATCCAATCTTACAAATTTACTCTCTCTGATGGATACACGTCCAGATCAACCGCTCTCAAAATTCTGCCATTTCTCTCCTCACATCCACCACTGCTGGCGGCTGACCTCCAACTGCCCAACACTACAATATCAATGTTCCAACAATGCAACCCAGCCACAGACTGCACACAGCACAGCCAGTGATTTTCATACAGAGCGCTACGTGGCGTTACCAACATAAAAACCTAAACAGCCTACTTACAACTGTCATGCAGCCTTTGTATCATCTCCTGAGGCAAGCTGGCGCACAACTTTTGAAACTGGTCGTTGATGACTCGGATACTGGCGCTGAGACAGAGTTGACATCCGACCTGGTCCCACAGATGTTCTGTCGGGGATAGAAATGGGAATCTTGTTGGCCACGGGAGTCTATCAACATCAAATAGTTCACACACGAACCATGTGACGACGAGCGTTGTCCTGTTGAAAAATGGCACCACTATACTGTCGCGTGAGAAATAACACGTGATGATGCAGAATGTCCGTGACGTACATTTGCGCCCCGAGAGTACCCTCAATCACCACCAGCCGTGATGTAAAGTCATACACGTTGGCTCCCGCACACCAAGGCGTCACGAGTAACACGGCTGTGCCTCTCCATATCATTGGAAGGACAGTACCTCTGCCCAGCTCGGTGCCATACTCGTCGACGATCAGCCGGGGGTAGCGCAGAACCGCGGTTCTATATCTACATGGATACTCTGCAAATCACATTTAAGTGCCTGGCAGAGGGTTCATCGCACCACCTGCACAATTCTCGATTATTCCAATCTCGTATAGAGCACGGTGAGAATGAACATCTATATCTTTCCGTACGAGCTCTGATTTCCCTTATTTTATCGTGGTGATCGTTCCTCCCTATGTATGTCGGTGCCAACAAAATATTTTCGCATTCGGAGGAGAAAGCTGGTGATTGGAATTTCGTGAAAAGATTCCGTCGCAACGAAAAACTCCTTTACTTAATGATGTCCATTTCTGTGACACTCTCTCCCACATTGCGCGAATATACAAAACGTGCTGCCTTTCTTTGAACTTTTTCGGTGTACTCAGTCAGTCCTTTCTGGTAAGGATCCCACATCGCGCAGCAGTATTCTAAAAGATGAGGGACAAGCGTAGCGTAGGCAGTCTCCTTAGTAGGTCTGTTACATTTTCTAATTGTCCTGCCAATAAAACGCAATCTTTTGTTAGCCTTCCCCACAACATTTTCTATGTGTTCCTTCCAATTCGTCGCTGAACACAGTGCGACGCCGTTCATCAGCGGTCCACACTTGTCGGTCACGGCACCACTTCTATGGCAGCTGGTTATGTGGTAGTTTTAACGGCAGTCGACGCTTACGACGGTAATTCCCTAGTCTGGTCGCTGCTAGTCTCCGACCAGTGATGCGGGGTGACGTAGAATGTTATAGGGAGTCCATCACTTATTCTGGAATGGCAGTCCCAGATGTCAATGGGCTACTATGTGCTTGGTGCACCATACGACGAGCCTCCCTTGTCGCTCTCAGATTGGAACAGTGACGACGCATATGTCTGCCCTCGCGTGCGCGTACAGTCCAACATCAAACCATTCTCACACCCAAATACCCCACAGATCTGGATACTGCGCGATTCGACCAAACGGCCAAATGGAAACACACAAGAAGGACCCTTTCAAGTCCTATCGGCTGCTGATAACGTTATCTCACATTCTTAAGCGCCATCTTCATGTCCTTCGCAGTGATCGCTGGATGTCTGATGCTGTTCACCCCCCTAAAATACCCTACCAGGCCTAGTAATAGCATTAAACACGAACAACCCCAATGCACTCTGGTGGCTGTTCTACCTATCACAGAGAAATGCAACTCTAAACATTTATATGCATGTCGAGGGTGTGTACGTGTACTAAGTTACAGTGACATGCGCCCATGTCTTCTAGGAGCTTTTTTTTTTTTTGCAGGTAGTGTAATTTAGAAGATATTTATAGGGTATTGAATTGTTGATTGATTAATATATTGTCGTACATGTCAGACGGTATACCTTCTGTTTTTATTCAATAGACATATGCTGCTACCAATTGTGAAGGCTGCTCGGTGGCCGTCATTCATTACTATTTATCTTTCGATTATTAAAGGGGCATGGTGCAACGAGTGGGAAGAAACCTCAAAAGCTATCCCCATTTACTCTTACCTGAATCAAAACAATCTTTCGCGTGCTACTTGTATATTACAGCAGGTGGTACTTGTACCGCATTTTGTGTGTGTGTGTGTGTGTGTGTGTGTGTGTGTGTGTGTGTGTGTGTGTGTTCATGTACACAGGTATTGTAACGCGTGCTCGAAAACGTGACGATAGCCTCTGAAATGCGATAAAACGCAATTCATTCCGAGAATGAAGGCGATTATTCAACTACAAAGCTGATGGATCCATACATAGCAAACGAGTGTATTAAAACATCAGCTACAGACTACGCGCATCAAGCATACTCAGGCGCAAGCTCTTACGCCCCCTCCCCCCACCCCCTCCTCTCTCTCTCTCTCTCTCTCTCTCTCTCTCTCTCTCTCTCCATCCCCCTCTCTCTCTCTCTCTCTCTCTCTCTCTCTCTCTCTCTCTCTCTCCCCCTCTCTCTCCCTCTCTCTCTCTCCCCCCTCCTCTTCCCCACACCCCCCCCCCCACTCTTTCTTTCACTGTCGGTCACCAGCGCGCATGCGCGCGCTAAACTTGTCGTTCGGCATGTAGCGTGTATTCTAAAACATGAACTGAACGCTGAATGCGAAAGTAGTACTATTTTCACTTGAGATGGGAAAATGACGTCCCTGACGTTAAGGCAGCTCTGCTGACATAAAAGCGGCTCATGTACTTTAAGCTGTATCATCGATAAACGCGCTGTTTCCGTATCAAATAATCCGTGGAGTGGCTTAGACAACTGTTGTCTCGAAAATGCCCTTGCACGCCTGCATGTTGAATACCGCTTCTTTGCAGTCGAAAATTTTAGTAGATGTAGCTTATGCATCTAATGAACTATCAACAAACTCCTGCAGCTGTATTCTAAAATCCATCTGAATGGGTATCGAAAAGTTTGTAATTTTCATTTGTCCCCTTCCATTACGTAAACGGGTTTGCACTATGGCCTATAGGAACGGCTGCCTACAGGCCATAGTAACATTGCGCTTTCCGCGTATTTCACACGGTATACACCCGTGAGAAATAGTATGTTACCAGGCTTCGTTTCATAACCTGCGATCCTGGAATTTTTCAGAGCATCCTTTTCGTGACACGAAATGCCTTTGTGTTGACGTCTCCCTCTGGTGTTAGTACACCATGTGTAGGGCACACTCGGCCTAACTATAAGGAACAGTCAAATAAAATGGAGTCAGATGGAAAAAGTAAGTAAAATGCTTATTATTTTTCAAAGTAATCGCCATTTATCCGACTGTGAGGCGAGACGGTCGGAGCCTCAGTGGAAAAAGGTTTGCCGCTGCCTATGGAACCATGAATATACCCAAGCTTGCACCTGTTCAACCGAAACAAATAGTCAACTGCGACTGTTTTTCTTCAGGGAACCAAGCATATCGAGATCGCGCTGGGAGAGATCGGGACTGTATGGAGTGTGTGTAAGGCCTCCTCAGAGAAACGTCTGCAGCACGTGGGCGGTCGCACGCGTAGCTAAGGTTGTTTGGATTACGCTGCAGAAGCTTTGCTGGGAAGCCCTTACACTCCCTCCATACAGTCCCGATTTCCATATATTTGGTGCTATGAAGAAAACCATTTGTGGCCGTCGATTTCCTTTGTATGAAGAGGTACATGCCTGAGTTCAAACAAACAATTTACCACGAAGGCATATATCGTCGCGTGTCTCTCAGTGGGATATATACACTACTGGCCATTAAAAATGCTACACCACGAAGATCACGTGCTACAGACGCGAAATTTAACCGACAGGAAGAAGATGCTGTGATATGCAAATGATTAGCTTTTCAGAGCATTCACACAAGGATGGCGCGCTGACATGAGGAAAGTTTCCAACCAATTTCTCATACACGAACAGCAGTTGACCGGCGTTTCCTGGTAAAACGTTGTTGTGATGCCTCGTGTAAGGAGGAGAAATACGTACCATCACGTTTCCGACTTTGATAAAGGTCGGATTGTAGTCTATCGCGATTGCGGTTTATCGTATCGCGACATGGCTGCTCGCGCTGGTCGAGATCCAATGACTGTTAGCAGAATATGGAATCGGTGGGTTCAGGATGGTAATACGGAACGCCGTGCTGGATCCCAACGGCCTCGTATCACTAGCAGTCGAGACGACAGGCTTCTTATCCGCGTGGCTGTAACGGATCGTGTAGCCACGTCTCGATCCCTGAGTCAACAGATGGGGGCGTTTGCAAGACAACAACCATCTGCACGAACAGTTGGACGACGTTTGCAGCAGCATGGACTATCAGCTCGGAGACCATGGCTGCGGTTACCCTTGATGCTGCATCACAGACAGGAGTGCCTGCGCTCAACGACGAACCTGGGTGCACGAATGGCAAAACGTTATTTTCTCGGATGAATCCAGGTTCTGTTTACAGCATCATGATGGTCGCATCCGTGTTTGGCGACATCGCGGTGAACGCACATTGGAAGCGTGTATTCGTCATCGCCGTACTGGCGTATCACCCTCGTGATGGTATGGGGTTCCATTGGTTACACGTCTCGGTCACCTCTTGTTCGCATTGACGGCAATTTGAACAGAGGACGTTACATTTCAGATGTGTTATGACCCGTGGCTCTACCCTTCATTCGATACCTGCGAAACCCTACATTTCAGCGGGATAATGCACGACTGCATGTTGCAGGTCCTGTACGGGCGTTTCTGGACACAGAAAATGTTCGACTGCTGCCCTGGCCAGCACATTCTCCAGATGTCTCACTAATTGAAAACGTCTGGTCAATGGTGGCCGAGCAACTGGCTCGTCACAATGCGCCAGTCTCTACTCTTGATGAACTGTGGTATCGTGTTGAAGCTACATGGGCAGCTCTACCTATACACGCCATCGAAGCTCTGTTTGACTCAATTCCCAGGCGTATCAAGGCCGTTATTACGGCCAGAGGTGGTGGTTCTGGGTACTGATTTCTCAGGATCTAGGCATCCAAATTGCGTGAAAGTGTAATCACATGTCAGTTCTAGTATTATCTCGCATTCGGGAGGACGACGGTTCAATCCCGCGTCCGGCCATCCTGATTTAGGTTTTCCGTGATTTCCCTAAATCACTCCAGGCAAATGCCGGGATGGTTCCTCTGAAAGGGCACGGCCGACATCCTTCCCTAACCCGATGAGACCGATGACCACGCTGTCTGGTCTCCTTCCCCAAACAACCGACCAACCTTCTAGTATTATATATTTGTCCAATGAATACCCGTTTATCATCAACATTTCTCCTTGGTGTAGCAATTTTTATGGCCAGTAGTATAAACAGTTAAGGAGATGACTTTCTAAATAATAAACTGTTTACTTAAATTTTTTCTATCTGTCTCGTTTTCATTTGACTGTCGATTATACGTGCGTCCTTGACGAAGTTTGTAGCTCTTCGTTGGAACTTTTGTATTGGCCCTGTTGATCCTACTTGTTAAGCAACCTAGGCTGAGAGACGATACTTTAAAAAGTGGAATTGGCAAGAATCTATTAAGCGATCTTTTTCTTGAGTTACTCTATCCGAGAATTTATCCAATAAGGCCGTGTCCTACGTGAGCGACAGAAGCGAGCAACAGCGAGCGACTTCTGGATACGCGACACTCCAGCGACAAGCAGCAGCATTGGGCGACAATCTTGGGTGTCCTGCGTGCGAGCGACCGTGTCGCGCTACAAGATGGCTACTTAGAGCCAACCAGCTGTTCCTATAAAATGGCGTCCTTAACCTGTAGAATACTGTAGCTGGAGAGTAAGGCTACAGAATTAGTTTTACTTAAGAAAATAAAGCGAAAAGGAATGCTGTGCCTGAAATTTACAAAGGAAGAATCTCCATGGAGAATTTCATAAGCATCGTCAACTACGAAGATAACCAGATAAGTGTGAATGAACAGAGGAGCATTCGACTATCTCATCAACAAATTAAATACGAATGTTTTTTACATGATCAACAACTTTTAACAGCTAATAAATGCGGAGGAATGACTATTACATGACTAAGGACGCTAAATACGAACATAAGCATACAGGTTGATTCCACTAAGCTATAGCTGGCTTTGGTGTAGGGGTAACGCAACCTGTTTGTAATCATGTGTTTGGAAAAAGTCCTGGGTTTGATTCTAGGCGATTCTTATATTTTTACTGACTCTGTTAAGATTCTGTTTGTTTTTGGGGGAGGAGACCAGACAGCAAGGTTTAGGGAAGGAAGTCGGCCGTGCCCTTTCAAAGGAACCATCCTGGCATTTGCCTGGAGCGATTTAGGGAAATCATGGAAAACCTAAATCAGGATGGCCGGATACGATTCTGTATACTAAGTTTTATGTATACTGTTTACGCTGCAACGCTAAGTATATTTTTATGGTATTGCCAAAGACCTTGATCTTCACACATTTAATTCCTCATAAATTACAATGAACCATGAAATTTTACAGATATTTGATGTTGCGAACGTAATTCATCAGCAGTCAGTATTAAGGCCAAGCGTTTCAATTACTCTAAATAGTCTGTAAAAGTAAAGTTTCCAATTTTTTTAAAAAGAAATTCAAACGTTTTGTGTAATGAATTGTCTAAAAGTATGAAATAAAAAATATTAAGGAAACGTTTGGTGCACCTCATTTTCTATTCAAGATTTGGAGCATCATTCAAAGGCATGTAGAACGTTTCTCTGATCTACTTATTTCTTTTACACAAATCATTTCATAAAATATTTGACTGATTTCTTCCATTTTTGAATTTCAAGTTTTATTCAGAAAGCATGATCTTACTGACTCGTCGTTTGCCTTCCTAACCTACTTGATTCGAAGGAAGCCTATTTGACATTTAAATACCGCACTAATGTATCTTTTTATGTGTAAAATAGCTAGGTCTTGACCAGATGAAATTTTTGACACTTCATTTACAGCAGCTTTTCTTGAAATATTTCAATTTTTCCTCAGCTTATTAAGTTTTCGTTCATTACCCGGATTACTTTCAAGCAGTTAAATATTTTCATGCCAAACTAGCCCTCATGCTGGTCACTTTCATACCCCGTTTACCTGTTTCTCTACCTTTGTTTGGCTATGAAAATTTGGACGAAACCTCAAGGTGTAAGTTACAGGAAGTCTTGTTTTCGCTCTGCTCACGCGTTTACAAAAAAGTATCGAGTTTTAACCATATGATAAAATAGCACTTTCTGCGTGCTGTCATTTCCAAAAATCGTCGTTTCGATCCTTGAACCTTTTATGAGATACGACGATTTTCACGACCACTTGATTCCCGAAGCGCAGGAAAGGTTCACACTCGCCGCGAGCGACACGTCCGCGGATATAACAACCAATATCTCAAGGATGAAAAGAGATATCATTCAGGTCTCAACTTTAAACACAATTTAGATATATTGGTTACATTTCATACGCAATAATGTATGACCTTAAATGAACTATACGGAAAGACTACACAATGTGATTTTTACCTCTGCAAATTCTTAAAAATTTCATGCAGCCATGTACTCAATTTCGTGCAGCACAGTAACTACGACGAATAACGAAAATAAATTCTGACCTTTATGATTTAAGAATATCAAGCGATAGGTTGCGGAAGAATCAAATTTTTTCACCGAATAGTTTCCGTAAAATCGGATGTTAAGTAATTCATAGCTGCCGTCGCGTCCGCTCCACTGCTTTGCCAAGAAGACACGGAACTGTAGTCTGCATGGCTCCACATCCCTGTCGGTTCCTTCCTGAACCTCATTGATTCTCTTTCTGCACGTCTCGCGGCGGTCCGCGCTGCAAAAGATGCTTATTCAGGCGTTTGACAGGTGGTCACATTAATATGTCTGGGTCATCCGAAAATTTCCTCTATTTTTCATCCTCTCTTCCCTCCCCCTCTACCTCCCTCTTCCTTCTTTCCTACCTAGTTTACTTTACCTACTTCAGTTGCTCTTACAAAATCTTACACTGAAACGTACTACTACATTTTAAAACGTACGTATTATATTCTTTCACGTGTAAGGTTTTGTGTACAATATACAGTTTTTTCCAGTATTTAAATCGGTCTATATATAAACAGCAACATATACGCCCATAAATGGGTCATTCATAAGTAGATCGCTGTAATTTTTAGACTTCTGTCAGATAAATTGGAGGTGAAGGTAGCATTAAAGTACCTCCCAAAAATTGTACGGAAAAAAGACTAAATTAATTAAGAAGCACTTCGAACTTAATCTAACTTCATATCAACGTAAGCTGCAAATACGAGTGTTGGAACTTTAATAGTGGCAACTATTTATTTACAGCTCGTACAAAATAGATACGTGTTTCAAAGCTTTACTGACCTTCAAAGTAGTCACCACCATTGTGTATAGCCCGCTGCCAGCGATGTGGAAGTCGTAGGATACTCTTAGCAATGCCAGTTGTGTTGACAGCTCGAGCGGCGTGGTCTATTGCCCGACGAATTTGTAGCAGGTCTGAAGCGAATGCCGTGAAGTGTTTCCTTCAGTTTAAAAAACGAGTTGAACTCACGAGGGCTTAAGTCAAAGGAGTGCATTAGGTGGTATAGCACTTAGCAGCCCCATCAGTCAAACAAATCAGTAACTGCTTGCGCTGTACTTACTTGAGCCTTGTCCTGCAAAAAGATGGTCAGGTCCTGCAGAAATTGTCACCACTTCTGTCTCTAAGCTGGTCGTAGGTTGTGTTCCAAAAATGAACAGCATAGAGACAGAAGTGATGGCACTTTCTGCAAGACCTGACAATCATTTTGCGGGACAAGGCTCAAGTAAGTACAGTGCAAGATGTTACTGATTTGTTTGACTAATTGGGCTGTTAAGTGCTACACCACCTATTGCACTCCCCTGCCTTAAACCCTCGTAAGTACAGCTCAATTTCTAAACTGAAGGAAACGCTTCACGGCATTCGCTTCAGAAGTGCCACAAATTCGTCGGGCAATAGACCGCGCCGCTCGTACTGTCAACACAACTGGCACTGTTAATAGTAGCCGGCCGCGCTGGCCGAGCGGTTCTAGGCGCTACAGTCTGGAACCGCGTGACCGCTACGGTCGCAGGTTCGAGTCCTGCCTCGGGCATGGATGTGTGTGATGTCCTTAGGTTAGTTAGTTTTAAGTAGTTCTAAGTTCTAGGGGAGTAATGACCTCAGAAGTTTAGTCCCATAGTGCTCAGAGCCATTTTTGTTAATAGTGTCCTACGACTTCCACATCGCTGGAAACGAGTAAGACACAATGCTGGTAACTACTTTGAAGGTCAGTAAAACTTTGAAACACGCATCTTTTTTGTACGAGCCACTATTAAAGTTTTTGCCACTATTAAAGTTCCAACCTTCGTAGAATAACACTGTTCCCGTTTTCGGGTAATTCATTTTTTCAATTTTTAAGGTTTTTTCTTAAGTGACCCTGTTTCGTGGGAACTGTAACATGAGTACATACTGACATCAATAAATAATGTCTCACTTTAATATTCCAATATTTTTCTATAATTAAACATCGGCTCCAATCAAGTATTTTACGTTATTGTGGTTTGAACATTGCTCTCAAAGGTAAATCTGCCATCAACGTGACGCTTGGTTTGAACTCTGCAGTGCTTTGGTTGGCTTGGTGCTTTTGAAAGTACTATGCCCTCATCTTCCTCCATCCTTTGAACTGACTTTGCCAACCAATTATTCGGGTATCTGCAGTTTGACGAGAGACCCAAGCTATGGTACCGTATGTTTCACATTAACAGACATTGCCTGTGGTAATAAGTGACAGATAAAAATATCTCTAATCCAAACTGCCTTTGTTTAGCAGAAATTTCTTACGACTGTGTTCAGAACTGGCAATGCCAAGATCCTAAGAAACATTAAGTATGTAGTGTGTATAGTGCCTTAACCTCATGTTTTGGAAGTTGACTGAATGAATGACGTCCAGAGGCAAAAGCAAAATGAAGCCAGCTTCTAAACAGATCTTCACCAAAGTTTTCAGATGTTCAAATTCCAAAATAAGTCCAGAAAATAGCTGTTGAAATAGCCTCGATGTGTGCAGTAACTAAGTCATGTAAGTTGCGTGAATGAATCTCAGACGACGTGGTTACTGCAAAGACCAAGGCTATCCAGGCTGTTGTTTTCTGGACTAGTTTTGGAATACGAGCTCCTGAAAACCTTGGTTGACATCATTTTCATTACCACACCACAATGTCGTTATTTAATATGTTTTTAATCTTATGACGCTGTTATGTTAATTAAGTTTATTTTAATAGTGTAAATTACAATTTTACTTAATAATTTTACTGTTCCTATTGTATGGTGTCTAGGAGAACAATAAATAAATAAATAAATAAATAAATTTACCTAAATCTGTAGGACGGCGAGCCATTGGCTGGATGGGAACTGGTCACCCAGTGGTAAAGCCACACACAACAAATGCTAGGACGACTAAAACAACGCATGATATTTCTGCTCAATGATTGTTTTTCCTTTCGCCAGATTACGAAAAATTTAGACAGCTGTAAAACATTGACTCCTTGTGTTATATGAACTAACACTATCTCGAGCTAGGAACTGCTGGGGATGGCACGGTGGTTAACACATTGAACTCATTCGATGTATGCGGGGTTCAAATCCTTGTACAGCCATCGTGATTTAGGTTTTCTGTGGCTGGCGTAAATCACTTGAGGAGACTACAGGGGTGGTGTCTTAGAGAAGGCCCAATAATTGTATAGCCAGTGCTAGTGTTCCATCTTTGTTAACGCCGACAGTGTGTTAATCTTCGAGCTTGATTAGAAACCATGCTGGTCAAGTGGCACTGATGCGAGTATGCTAGTTACATGCTGGCAGTCGAAGCCGCATAGCTCGATATTCTCACCCAATCGACAGAACGCTATCAAGAGCGCTACATACATGTCTTCACTTCTTGAGACGCGGACACAATGGCAGGGTTTTACCCTAGAAAGTGGAGTCATGGTCTGGAGATCAGGAACTGTGCGCTACCACCTGATATCAAAATTTCTTTATCCACCAGGATGCCTACTGCTACGTCCATATCGAGTGATGTCGGCTGAATGAATGAGTCTTTTTTACAGAAGCAAAATATCTGTAGGCGTTTGTGCATCTTGTTGATAGTCGACGTGGAAGAGTAGAGCCGAGAGAAGGCTACGTCATACTCGTGGCATAATTGCTCCAGGTAGATCTAGAGTGAAGCCCGGTAATTAGTAGCAACATAACTTGCGTTGCCCAGGAGACTAATTTGGCGCCTGATTTTGCGCTGAAGAGTGGAGGAGGAGGATGATGATGAAAAACAAACGGTGACGCAACGGCAATAAAAGATGACAGGTATGAGTGGGACAGCGGCTGTTATTTTGAGCGTCGCCAGGGGAGGCCATTGTACCCGCCGGCGTTGCCAGGTCTGACGACGGCAGAATTGCTGCCAGCTGTGGCTCCACGCTACCGGCCATTCTCACCCATCCACACTCCGGCCGTTTCCGCGTACCGAGCGCGCACGCGCGCACGCACACACACACACACACACACACACACACACACACATTCCTTACTCACATCGACGGTGGTACGCAATTTCTGAGGCTTGTCGTTGCAAATGGGCTGCTTCATCTTTGATCATGTGTTCATTTATTTGTCCGGCTTTGATCTGCAGTATAGGACTTTCGATCGAGGCACAGTACAGCAATCTAAACTGTTTTCTCGTGCTGCCCTCAAAATGAGTCACACGAACCGCGTTTCGTTCCGCCGGCAGCAGTATATTTCTTTCTGCCTACCTTCGTCCTCGTCAGATCTGGCTTCTGATCCGTCTAGGATATCCGCATATTGGCAAGACATTAACGTCTAAGACGTTGCCTTCTTTCTTCTCTCTTAAAGCTTTTCAATTCACCTTGTCTTCTGCAACATAAGGCCAGATGTCTGGCTGAGAACCATCTCCATTGACTTAACATTAAACCCTAATCTTCCTTCCTCCTCCTCCTCCTCGTCCTCCTTGTAGTGTTTTGTCGCTGACCGAGATGGCACAATGAAAACGCATTCGGGAGAGCGGCGTCCTTTCGGCCATCCAGGTTTAGGTTTTCCATGGTTTCCCTAAACAATTTAAGGTGTATGCCGTGATGATTCCCTTAAAAACGATAAGGCGGATCTCTTTCCCAATCCTTTCCAATCAGAGCTTGTGCTACGTGTTTGATGACCTCGTTTTTGTTTTCCTGTCAGTGGGAATGTCCTCACAGATAATTTGTTAGATAGTCTGCTGAGTTGAATGTATCCTATTCTAGACCAGCAATATACACAAAGAAGTGATAACACGTCTGTTTAGTCTTGAAAACAGAATTTTCTCTTCTGCTGCTCTGCATGTTTACCACTAGGAATATCCGAAGATGAAGGAAACGCTTTGGAGTTTTTTGTAATACACAAGCATCCGTTACAAAGAAAGAATATTGAAGTATTCCAGAATACGAGTCAGCACTTCTGATTTACTGGTTGTGAATCTTACAAGACGTAGACAACCTATCAAATTCTACCATGCGCAGAAACGTGCGGCCACTGTATCGCAAGGGTGATTGTGAATGCGCGCATCATGTACAATATATTTCTTCCACTGTATAGGTCCCCTCGTGTCTGTAATAGGAGTGTAGCAAGAACACAAGTGTCGCTGATATTTTGTATTAATAACAGTCAACAATATCCGTAAGGTTATAATAATTCAGATGTTCTACGTTGCGAGAATTATTCATGTCTATCCATCGTCCGTAGGCTCTTAATATGCGAGTGGATTAGTGTGTCATGGAAGAATTTCCAGCATGTATTTCGTAATGGATTGCTAGAACCGAGGCCACCTAACCAGGAAGCACTCTTGATGCCACAGACCAAATCCACAGTACATGAAACCAGCGCAACAGCTGACCTTGTAGTGAGGCACTGGACTTGTTTCCTGGAGAAGATTGTTTTGAATTTCGTCTACTCCTCTTGGTCTTGATACCGTTTCTCTAAAAAGACCGGAGCCAATTCCTTCTCACCATCATTGTCTAACGGAAATAGTGATCTGTTCGATGGAACACACTGCGTTACTGAGGTACATTACCTCTTCTCTGTGTCTGCGTAATGTAACAAGTGTGAATCTATTTCGTACGAGTGACTGATGAGTGTTTGTGCTATATATTACTTCGGTTATGTAGCTATGGATGATCATGGAAAATGAAAGGAAGGGGCTCTACGAACCCAGTATTCCGTACATGGCAGACCCTTCTCAAGTAGCACCAAGGGGTCAGGTAACTTAACGTCCTCTTTCGACACGCGAAGCACCACCAACAATGTCGGACATAATCATTCAATGAGACGCTGCAAAGAGGTTTTTGCGTTTAATGTAGAGAACTGGCGCACAGTCTCCGATGGTAAACAACTGTGCGCTATCACGTCTCAATCCTTTGCCGAAAAAATATTGGCGTCGAAATTTCTTGCCGCCACCAGGAGTTGATTTGGCTACTCTGACATGGAAAGCCGTCGCATTAGCGTAAGTAAGCGGGCAGATTTGTATGGGGGACGGGGTTAACCGAGCTAATGCGTAGCCCACAGTGACTTCGCCGTCCACATACCGTTAATTTTTTTAAAAAGGAAAAAGTCCAAAGTGAGTTCCCTATTCACTGAAACTAAACCTTGATGACCAAATAAACGGTTTGCTGTGCGAGTGCTTAAGGCGTCTCTGAAGACGTGAGCGTTTCAAGTATAGCTTTACAATGAAAGTCTTTAATTATACTGGTGAAAGCCAGTCAGCTGCAAATTATGCTTCGTGTGTAGGCAATGTTGATGTTGCGAAACGCTCGGACCTGTAGCATGGGTTGTGGCGGCTTGCGGGCTTTAAATCTTGACACAGTGTGTTCCAGTTTTTGCACTCACATGTTCGCTCTGCATAGCATTGCTGTGTTTCTAAATAAGGGGAGGACTTACTAATGACGAATAGCACGAAGGATGAAACGAATGTAGTGTAAATCCACTATGGCAACAAAGTATGAAAATACGAACTGCATTCGCTGTTCTGGCACGTAGCTGCGAGTCACGTTTGTGTTGAGTCGATCTAAACCAAACTGGGAGTCCCACAGGTATGTTTGTAAATTTATTGTAATTGTTCCGGTCCGAACACACTCCTTTCGGTGTCCCACGATTCCTTTAGCTCATTGAAAAACACTTCGTTTCTCAGCGCCACGATTCTCAAGTTGACGGGTGAATGAGCACGCTAGGTTCACGTATTTGCGAGCTGCCGCTGTAAAAATTCCAACTCGTGACGGCAGTCGACATTTGGCGTTGCGCTCCTGGCACGGAGAGGTAATGGTCCACAAAACCAAGCGCCAAACACTTTCATCTTCCTTGTATCCAAAGATAGCAGGTAGCTGGCATCGAAACGAAACGGCAAATATTTAACTGGCGCGAGTCCGTACGCAGCGACGCTAAACATTACTTCCTGAAAATAATGACGCGTGGGTAAGGACTCCAGAAAGCTACGTCACGTACAGAAGCAGTATGGGATTTCAGTTTCCCATGCACTTCACAGCAGGAAATGGAACACATATCTGTAAAAACATTATTGTATTTCGTAAAATTATACGTACAAATAAATGAACTAATTCCGGGAACCTGTTTTTAAAGCATTTGCCGGCTACGGACTGTTACAGAAGTCTGCGTACAGCGCCAACAGAATTTTGGAAAGTTTAATGTGAAATCATATGAGGGTCGACTGAAAAGTAATGCCTCCACCTTCGTAACTCATCAACAGTTCGCAGCATTGGTATGCGGCAGGTACTGGCTTGTTCCTTACAAGGGAACCTCCCCATCGCACCCCCCCCCCCCTCAGATTTAGTTATAAGTTGGCACAGTGGAGAGGCCTTGAAAAACTGAACACAGATCAGTCGAGAAAACAGGAAGAAGTTGTGTGGAACTATGAAAAAAATAAGCAAAATATACAAACTGAGTAGTCCATGCGAAAGATAGGCAACATCAAGGACAGTCTGAGCTCAGGAGCACCGTGGTCCCGTGGTTAGCGTGAGAAGCTGCGAAACGAGAGATCCTTGGTTCAATTCTTCCCTCGAGTGAAAAGTTTACTTCCTTTATTTTCGCAAAGTTATGGTCTGTCCGTTCGTTCATTGACGTCTCTGTTAACTGTAATAAGTTTAGTGTCCGTGTCCACACAACTTCTTACTGTTTTCTCGATTGATCTGTGTTCAGTTTTTCAAGGCTTATCCACTGTGCCAACTTATAACTAAATCTGAGGGGGGTGCGATGAGGTGGTTTCCTTGTTAGCCTCTTCTCTACAGCTCCAGTTGGCGGGAAGTCTTAGCATTGAACGGTTGTGTTGTTACAGTGTTAAGTATGGAACCTTGCACAGACGGTCGGTCAGTGCGATTTAAGCAACGTGCAGTCATTGAATTCTTGACAGCAGAAGGTGTCACACCAAAGGAGATTCATCAGAGAATAAAAGCAGTTAATGGTGACTGTGTTGATGTGAGGACTGTGTGTCGTTCGGCGAGCAAGTTTAAAGATGTTGAGGCGGGAACATCTGACTTACGCGCCAAACAAAGAGTTGGACGTCCTGTGACAGCAGCTACCGAGTTTCAAAAGCAAAATGTTAACAGATTGATTCAGGATGATCGTCGTATCACTCAGAGAGAAATTGCAAGCGCAATCGGCATTTCACAAGAACATGTAGGTCGCATTATTAATTACTTGGCTATCGGAAGATCTGTGCACGATGGGTATCCCAGATGCTGACTCCTGAAATGAACGTGCACAGTCTTGAAATTTGCCAGGAACTCCTCTCGCGTTACTAGAATGAAGGTGACGCCTTTCTCCATTCAATCATGGGACACCATTATGCTTCTGATGAAGACGTTGAGAGAACTATGAGACTGTGGTTGCGGAAACAGTGTGTCGACTTCTTCCGTGACGGCTTCAGAAAACTTATCACTGTTGGCAGAAATGTTTCCAATTGGCTGGTGTGTATGTGGAAAAGTGAATATTGGTAATTAAAGATCACATTCTAAGGATTATTTCTGCCTTTAGTTTGTTAAAATATTCCCATCCAAACCCAATTAACAAAGGTGGAGGCATTACTTTTCATTCAACCCTCGTAAGTCTGCGACATGATTAACATGCTGGACATAGCCCTGAATTTATTGGACGGTAGTGCATGAGTTGTAATGGCCAGCACACTGTTCTCCAGGCCATTTGCTCTGCGGATCATTACTACCGGATTTCGAAACTGAAACTGCCACTCCTCGTCCAAGTTGTTCCCAAAGTCTACTCAAAATGTTATGTGAACTCCATGTCTGTCCTCCCATCAAGAAAAAATCTTCCATTGTTCATGGACTGAATTTTGTTCCTCCGTGTGACAGTGATGTACTCTGACACAACACTTACTGAAGCGGACAGTGTCAAGAACACAATTTAAGTTTCTACTTTTCGCAACAAATAATTTGCTTTAGGGAGTAAATGAAGACAAAAGAAATTTAAAGTCATATGACTTCGTTGGCTGTGAGATGCCATGACGATATGTAACAACTGATAAGGCGAGAGCTTGTGGAGAAATTATGGCGAAATGAGTAATTTATTTCTACAGATTGTACTACTTAGTATCAACTGACGTTTCGAATAGTAGAGAACCAGAATTGATTATAATTCTGAGAAATACGTTTCTGTATTGCAAGTTGTAGTTGGATATGCTCAGATGCAGGGCCGCATAGTTTTCATACCCACTTAAAGTGCTGGCAATGATTACTTCATCAAAAGGAACATACCTGCGAAATGCGGAACAGTTGCTTTGATGCGAGAGAGAAGTGTTCAGGCGATCATAACGGCCAGTGTACAGCAGTAAACATGACGACCTTCGTGTGTTATCTGTTTGTCCGTTGAGTAATCTGGCCAGCGCTTGATGTTTGCAGAAAGAAATCAATTTGAGAAGACCGCCTGTCGTACGATAGCCTGTTTTGACGTTTAAGGATACACTGAATTTTTTTCATGCGTTGCTTTACTATGTTACTTGAAAACGTAAAAAAATCTACTATAAATGAGTTTTGTACTCATTGTCAAAAGTAGGTACGATGTGAAGATCGCATTAAGTGGAATGTATGGAACATTCATTGACGCTGAACCATGGTTGTGGTTGTGTTCCTAACTATTTACTACAGTAGGCGAAGAAGACCCGCTTGTGGAATGTGTGGAATAGAAGCGATATATCTAAATGACTTAATAGAAAACGTTGGGGGTTCTCTGTAGCTGTTCGCAAAAGACGTCGTTGTGGACATTGAGGTCGCATGAGTAGAAAAGTGTTGCGAAATGCGACCAGTGCCGCAAATCATCAGCAGTTCGTTCCAGAGTTGGTCCCTTCCCAATGTCAGAAAAGCAATGTAATACAAGTAACAAGGTACATCAACACAGTACTGTTAGAGTACACTATGAAGGAATTTCTCGCCATTGCAGTGAAACACTTAGGCAAAAAAAATGCATTTATTTTTCAACATAATCCCATTTAGGTCATCTTCAACGTTTTTCTACAGAAAAGATAGCGCTCTTCGAAGTACGCATTTGCAACGTGTGCAAAATACCAGTAGCTTTCAAAACTCTCGTCATATCCAGTCTAACATTAATTAAAATTTAAGCTTAACGTTGAGATGAACATTGCATTACTTTGCTAGGTATAGGAGGTGGCAAGCTACTTCTTCCCTCTGATCTTTAAACTAACTTAATCATTCAGCTACAGAGGGAGCTTCAATTTCACGTGGACTCCGAACCAGAATACAACTTAACTTTTTTATTTTTAACAAAAAAGAGCCGGTTTCGGTCTGTATTATCGTCATCAGACCAGAGGTTTAAAACAGTTATATTTATTATTTTTGCACTGCGTTGTGGCTAATTGATACTTCGGTCTCTTAAATCGGTTTTTAACAAGAAACAAAAAAAAAACACCTATTACAACCGAGACCAAATAAATACCGAAAAATACCAGGTACTTAGAATTAAAATACCGATCGGTTTTCCCATCCCTACCGCAGACATGTACCTGCAAAGAAACAGAAAATTTAAGTACTTTTTCGAAGTGATAATTAAAACTTCACCACTACCCCTCGTAAAGGCAGCCGTTGTGTCGGCATACCAATTGCAAGTTGAACTATATCAGTTTTCCCATCTTGGGGGTAATTACGTCCCTGAGGGGTAAAATGAAATCTTTTGAGTAGTGAAAACGAAGAGGGTGCTGTTATTCCAGTCACGAAACTGAATAATTTTTATCACTATTTTGAAAGAATGTAATACTGACTACACAAATTATCCAAAATAACACGAATCGCATACTTTGTACTTCGTACCATACATCTATGAGGGGGAAAGAAGACGTGTACATCACAAATGCTTAAATACCTCTTGAAAATGCCTTCTCTGAGTTGTAGGTAGTTCCCACATTAGACTAGAAATTGCTTCATTATTCACTTCGCAACAATAAACAAATTGACATCACGACACAACAGTGTGACGGCGACTACACAGCTGTAATGCCTACTAAGTATTGTTATTAGTGGCATCGATCAGGGGCAAAGCATTGGCAGCCTAAAATCTCCCAATTTCTGCCATTTCAGAAGTAAGCAGGCCTACAGTCAAGTAATTTATAAACAGTAAATATAGTGCACACATTTTAAGGCGGTTGATTTAAATTGGTGTAGAGCGTGTGGGTGAAGCGAGTATCGCTAGTGAGAACAGTGAGACTTGCTCCATCGTTCTGTTAAAAACAAAAGAAACAAAAGGTTGTTAGAAAGAAGCAATACGCTTGTCTCATTGATTCATTAGTTCATCGATTAATAAAACACCATCAAAAACTGAATCATTTACCTTTCGCAATTTTCAGAATGAATGTGCTCGAAGTTTTTTTTTTTTTTTTTTTTTTTTTCATTCTGAAGCGTAGCTAGGCGTTAATGTTGTTAAACGTGGTGAGAGGGAACAATAGGATACTAGCTTATGTCTGATGCAATCAGGGTAAAGGTCTCAGAAAGGTTGGTAACCACTGAAGGCGTACCTGTCCACTTGTTACAACATCAGTACACTGCACGATGGAAGATAAAAAAAGAAGGTAAAGTTTTCATCGTCGCGAAGGATAGGTTCAACACTGCAGTGCTTTACTAGGCACGGTCCCAATGTAGTTGTTATACCTTTGTCTTTTTTCCAACATCTAAACTGACTTACACAGATTGTTACAGAGGACCTACAGTTTAATGTGGTCTCCGAATCACTTGGCAACTTGTCATTTTCACGTTAGCAAATTTGTACTAGATGTGGAAGAAGCGATTAGTCACTGAAAAAAAAAATTGAGTATCGATTTGGTATCGATTGTCGCACATTTGTATTTGTAATGTGAAACTCACTAATCCACCATCCCACAACGTACTGGTTACCCGAGTACCAATATTGGTGTAGAAACAGCGGTCTTCGTTGCAGTGATGCGCGTAGGTTATGGACAATTCCGTTGTCAACGGCCAGTACTGTTTTTTTCTGTTCGTCTCGCGAGCTGAGAAAGCTTCAGCGAAGTAGCGAAAGGCGGCGTGTCTACGTGACGTCTGGCGCGCACCACACAGCAGGCGGGTTTCTGACCTCACTGCTGGCCGCAACCTTCTTCTCTTTCAGTTCTAATATCAGATTCGTACACGAGTTCAGAGTCTTTGTCTCGTAAAAGCTCTCATTGAAGTGCTCATCGACCCACACCTGTATTTCAGTAATCGATTGCAGATGACGTAATTTTCAAATACGTGATGTGGCCACTAGCAGGAAGGTTCAACTTCGTTATCAGATACCTTCTACACGTACATAGTCGATAAAAACTAAGACCAGTATCGCAGTCTCCACTGCAGTTTATCTAGACTTAATTTCATGTCATTTTTGACTTAACATTTACTTGAATCTGACTGATGTTGACAGGGGGGCAATAGATCATTTGTCATAAATAAGCAATATCCCGCTGTTTACCTCAAGCAGTATATGTAATACGTGGGATACTGCAAAACCCAGCTCATTTCGTTTTTGCTCTGAGAATTATTTTATGCCGTCCATTTCTGGCTTGCTGGGCAATTCCTACACAGCTGAGCAGTATTCAGCCGTCAGACGTCTTTAAAGAGCTTTCGTGTGCGGTGGAAAGGTGGATTTTAGGTTCACTTACGTCAGCAGCACTCAGCACTTGAAACCTGTTCTCCAGGACACCAGGTCTTCCTGTCGTGATTATCGGTTCGTGGGTCGCTTCGCTTATCATAAAGAACTCGCGGGAAGCCACTTACAAACCTATTAGACGCAAACAACAAAACAAGTGCTTACCACTTCGTCAAGAAGTTAAAGAGTGGTTGTAAAGAACATGCATATGCAGTATTTTTGTGTTGGTGAAACGGCAATGAGGCTGACGCTAAACCTTCGGAGCAGTGGAGGTTTGTACAAGATAAGTTTGTGACTGCCACCGAGCAAGTGATCAAAGAACCCAGCACAGTATACTGTTTATTCATTCGTGAAGTTTTTCAGAATATCGCTGACACCTCGTCTATTTTATATTTTTAATCGCAACTTCTGAACATAAGAGCATTAATTTCAGTAAGTACAATTTAACTGACACATAATTAGATTATGTAATGTTGTCTGAACGGGTTCATCCTCTGCACAGTAAACTCGCTAAGATCAGGCTGCATTGTCTAAATAAATGGGAGACGACAATGTTCCTTGGTGGCTGTCGGTCGCATGAGGTGCATTTTGACCCGAGTGGCATGCGTGTCACCACAAGATTTAAACTATCCCGTCCTTCGATACCCACACGTACCTATAACTAGACAGCGTTGCACATAACAATCATTAGCCACCTACGCTGTACAAAGATAGTTTCACAGTACAGCTCCTCATTTTCATTTTCGAAATAATTTTCTCTATTCTCAGTGGAACTTTTCATGCTTTAAAATCACTCATGGTAGCTGTTATTTCGAACTGTCTCCTGACAGTTGGTGACATCCATTGTCCCACTTCTACGTAATCTTTGAAAATCTGAGGTATTTGTAGATAAGTTTTCTCTTGTTATCAAAGAAATTTGATATTGTTCGGTATAATACATCACGGAGAATTCTAAAGAACTTTGAAGCATGTGTCTGGGTTTGATGTTATTCGTGTTTGTGATACGGGATATTTGCGTGTAAAAGCGGAACTGGTTCTGTGTAGGAGGAGGTAACCTTCAGGAACTGTAGTCCCCATTAAACTGCTCTCTAAACTTCGCTGTTCTCTATTGTTACACTCCTATGACCTAACTGTCGTGAAACACACCCGCTTTTTCAGTTGCATGGAGCAGTATGCTACATATGATCGACCGAGATGCCACACTGATGATAGCACTGGACTTGTTTCCAGAAGGAGCTGCGTTCAGATGCTCTTCAGACCATAGTGAAATAGGTTTCCCTAACTCGTTTCAACCGAGCGGGGTGGCGCAGTGGTTAGACACTGGACTCGCATTCGGGAGGACGACGGTTCAATCCCGCGTCCGGCCATCCTGATTTAGATTTTCCGTGATTTCCCTAAATCACTCCAGGCAAATGCCGGGATGGTTCCTCTGAAAGGGCACGGCCGACTTCCTTCCCAATCCTTCCCTAATCCGATGAGACCGATGACCACGCTGTCTGGTCTCCTTCCCCAAACCAACCAACCAACTCGTTTCAAACGCTCCCATTTCCCTCTTTATCCGTGTCCAGTACTGCCTTATTTTCCTCTCTGATTTAGGGTCTGGGAGTTATTCTTAGAGAGGCTAGTGTGACGTGGCGTATCTTGTAAAGAGTTCTTCCGTCATTTCAATCGCGTGGGGAAACCTAAGTCTGACCAAAAAAGAGTATCTAAAAGATATCCTCACTTGTGAACATTGTTTGGATGAGAAGCCAATGTCTACTTACAATATTGTCCTGAGAGTTCATGCATGAAACTAGTGGGTTGTCGATTATGCAGTCACTTTGCGCGGAAATTGTTCGTCTCGGCTGAACGTAAAAAAATAAATAAATAAATAAAAATAAAAATAAAAAATAACATAAAATAAAATATGGCTGCCTTATATTGTCGATAATCAGCGTCTTCGTAATGCTACATCGTATAAATATTTAACTCGTACACCAGTTTTCCTCGTGTCTTACACACCTCTCATTTGCAGGCCAGTGTGACGTCGCAGTAGATAGCGTGAATTCAGTTGCGAGCACTAGGGCCTACTTTGGGCCACTTACCTAGTCAGACAGCTGAGTGTACTAGCCAGACAAGCTAACGATGTGAACTAGAACCTCAGTATGTTTCTGTCGCGGGCAGCGATCTAACACCTGTGCTGTTAGAGTACGCTTCAGTTACCGCGAAAGGCTTCCGAACCTCTCGCTTTGTAACGGGGCGTGCTCCGAAACAAAGCCATTGCCGGTCGTCACTTGTTTTCCCTTTTTATCGTGCCAATCGTAGACGAGAGGTTGCGCAAAATAGTAGCTCTGCGCTGATCCATAACGCGTTCTCGCGTATTTAAACTCCTAGGACACTATTTGTGGAGGATGTAGGCCAAGATACGATTTCCCGTTTTGAGCAATTCTGAGTAAATCTATCAACTGCCGGTAAATACAACGTCGATAGTCCGTCTGTTGCAGAGTAATGTTTAAAGAGAAAAGTCGTACAGCACTGTTACACGGGAGCCAGGTAGGGGATGGAAGAATGGAGAGGGTGAAACTAGGTGCCGCCACATATGCTACTTCTTGCGAATAGCCGCGTGGGGGCTCCGGAAATTAACTTTTCCATCCGACTGACGGATCAACATCGGTAGTGTTATTGCGGAAAAGTTTGGAATTCAACCCAGGACACTGGCGCAAAATCCGGTGATTACGATCTATGTTCAAATACCTTTCCACCCTTATTGGCCACATACTATACCTGGATCAGAATAACGAAGCGACCGACGGCTAGTTGTTTACAGGTAGCTGTAACCATTTAGAGAATGATATTGGTCACGCCTTTTATTCTGTTCAGCTTTGTCATACTGCGTTGCTACCTCAGGTACCATTGACACGGTCAGTTGCAGACGGCACTTACGGTGACCTTAAATGGAATGACCACATATAACAAATAGTAGGAAAAGCAGATGCCAGACTGAGATTCAAGGGAAAAATCTTAAGGAAATGGTATCCGTCCACGAAAGAAGTGGCTTACAAGGCGCATGTTCGACCGATTCTTGAGTATTCTTGAGTACCTCGAAGGAAACGTTCTATTGATACACAGTCAACATGGGATTAGAAAACATCATTCCTGTGAAACACAACTAACTCTTTCTTCACATGAAGTGTTGGGTGCTATTGACAAGGGATTTCAGATCGATTCCTTATTTCTGTATTTCCTGAAGGCTTTAGACACAGTACCACACAAGCGGTTCGTAGTGAAATTGCGTGCTTACGGAATATCGTCTCAGTTATGTGACTGGATTTGTGATTTCGTGTCAGAGAGGTCACGGTTCGCAGCAACTCACGGAAAGACATCGACTAAAGCAGAAGTGATTTCTGGCGTTCCCCAAGGTAGTGTTATAGGCATTTATCTGTTCCTTATCTAGATAAACGATTTGGGAGACACTCTGAGCAGCCGTCTTCGGTTGTTTGCAGATGACGCTGTCGTTTATCGACTAATAAAGTCATCAGAAGATCAAAACAAACTGCAAAACGATTTAGAAGAAATATTGGAATGGTGCGAAAAGTGGCAGTTGACCCTAAATAACGAAAAGTGCTAGGTTATCCACATGAGTGCTAAAAGGAACTCGTTAAACTTCGGTTACACGATAAATTAGTCTAATCTAAAAGCCTCATATTCAACTAAATACCTAGGTATTACAATTACGAACAACTTGGAAGAAACACACAGAAAATGTTGTGGGGAAGGTTAACCAAAGACTGCGTTTTATTGGCAGGACACTTAGAAAATGTAACAGACCTGCTAAGGAGACTGCCTACACTACGCTTGTCCGTCCTATTTTAGAATACTGCTGCGCGATGTGGGATCCTTAGCAGATGGGACTGACGGAGTACATCGAAAAAGTTCAAAGAAAGGCAGCACGTTTTGTATTATCGCGAAATATGGGAGAGTGTGTCACAGAAATGATACATGATTTGGGCTCGACATCATTAAAAGAAAGGCGTTTTTCGTTGCAACGGCATCTTCTCACGAAATTCCAACCACCAACTTTCTCCTCCGAATGCGAAAATATTTTGTTGACACCAACCTACATAGGGCGGAACGATCACCACGATATAATAAGGGAAATCATAGCTCGTACGGAAAGATGTAGGTGTTCATTCTCACCCCGCGCTATACGAGATTGGAATAATCGAGAATTGTGAAGGTGGTGCGATGAACATTCTGCCAGGCACTAAAATGTGATTTGCAGAGTATGCATGTAGATGTAGATATTGTTCACCAATCTGGGATCCTAACCAGGTAGGACTTACAGAAGAGAGAGAGAGAGAGAGAGAGAGAGAGAGAGAGAGAGAGAGAGAGAGAGAGGAGATACAACGAAGAGCGGCACATTTCGTTACTACTGAATCGTTTCGTCAGCGTGAGAATGTTAAAGATACTCAACAAGCTCCAGTGTCAGACGTTACAAGAGAGGCGTTGTGCATCACTATTGAAATTTCGAGTGAGTGCTGTCCGGGAAGATTCGGATATCATATTACTTCCTACCACATACATTTCTCGACTACGACGAGCAAACTCGATGAAAAGAGCTAATACAGAGACAATCATTCCCCCCTTGTGCCATTCGCAAGTAGTACGAGAAGTACCCCCGCTACACCCCGTCAGATGGCTTGCGGGGTACTGATGTTGATTGATCTTCTTTTTCTTGTGCCATTGTCCCGCATCGGCGCAGGGCCGGCGTTGTTAACTAACGGATTGAGCATGGATGGTTTGTTTGGCCAAATGTTCTTCCTTTCGCCACCCTGTGTGTACCCCCTACTGTCTACGTGTAATGTGAAAGTGAGCGAAGGTTCTCACCTAACGGGACGTGACAAACCGTCTAAAACCCACGGCCCGGCTGGCCGGTGCACCGATCCTCGCCGGCCACGGTGGCCGAGCGGTTCTAGGCGCTACAGTCTGGAACCGTGCGTCCGCTACGGGCGCAGGTCCGAATCCTGCCTCGCGCATGGATGTGCGTGATGTCCTTGGGTTAGTTAGCTTTAAGTAGTTCTAAGTTCTAGCGGACTGATGACCTCAGATGTTAAGTCCCATAGTGCTCAGAGCCATTTGAACCATCTTTTTTGCGAAGGGCCTTCTTGATTCAAGCGTTTATCATATAAGATCATTGCTATACAGTTAAATGGATTTGAGCGCTTTTATCCTGGAAAGCTGAGATCGGGGAACGAGTGAGAAAAGAATCTCATCAGTAAACGTTGTATTGAAGTAATGGCGCTTTTGCCGGTAGCTTGCTCTCAGTCACTGTCTTCTATGTAGAAAAGTTGCTTGTTAAGAAATGTGGCCCTTCGTACTAAGTATATTCTTCCAGATTCCTTATCTTTAATATTAGCAGACGATTCACGGACTGGTCCACAGTTTCCTCTGTGAAAGCGGTTTTTATTTTCAGATACAAGGTTTTGCTGTACACCTCGATCAGGGGCAGGGTGGCTGTAGTTCGGGCTTCTCATCACGTTTGCTCGGGCTGGGACACATGACCACTCCCCCGTGTAAAACCCCTCTTTTATCCCTCTGTTTTCCGTTTGTTAGATATAGATATGGTCTACCCTTTTATGCCTTCTACTGTGTGTGTTTAACTTCCTCGTTTTATAGATTGATTCCTATGAAAGGATCCGTCCACTTTTAGCGGACCCCCTCTCTTCCGCGAATAACTCTGGAATCGCGGGACTGACGAGCTCGCCGTTTAGTCCCCTAATCCCCTCAATCAATCAATCAATCAATTAATCCAATCTGTTAGTAGTGCCACTGCATGGAAAGTCTGAGGCAGAAATGTGACCAGGAATCAGCCCGCAGTTTATGGAAACCTAGGTGTTTCGCTAGGTTGGTAAAAGCGGTTTTGTACAATAAGCTGTACGTGCATCTTACTCTGGCAGCACCCATGGGTCGAAATGGCAGGTTACTTCATTCTGACGTCATCGTAACTGATACCAACTGCGCCTCTCCACAGCTGCACTGCGCATTGCCGTAGTTTACTGCTTGTAAACGTGGGTCACCGTCATGGCACGCCTCTGCACCGACATAAACTTTATATGACTCCTGCTTCTTTTCAAAAGAACTGTCCCAACGAAATCTCTCTATAAACACCAGCATGATCCGCGAACGCACCCTGACCGTATCTCCTAGGTAGGCTGAGTGCTGGAGCAATATAAAAGATACTTATACTGTAGTCGGTTGGACCATCACTTTGCAGTCTATTCACAGAGAGCTGGGACGAAACAGTTTCACGTGGCCGACCACCACCTGTTCCAGTGAAAGCAGGGGTGCACACTTAGAATTTGGTCGCCGTTCTGACGTCACAATAATGCGTGTGTCACTCGCGAGAAACCTTAACAAGGATCTTGGGCTGCAATGTAATTAAAAAAAGCGCAGAAAGCAGACGACATACGAGATTCAAACACAAGCGATTTTAATAACAGTAACAGTTACAATATTGTTAAAGAAACGATAAAACTAAGTTAATTCTGTCGAACCTGAACTATTTTCATTCAGGTTTATAACAAAACTCTTCTCTCTCCTATATAATGCAATCTAATTTCCACATTTGAGTTTCAGCTTTTTCCATCACATGGAGGCCGACACATTTGTTCCACTCCTCTGCAGTCACTGTTCTTACTACTTGTTCTAATAGTTTTTTGACTTCCGACATTTTGTGTGCGGTTTCATGATGCAACATAGGCTTTGATTGTGACCCAAACTAACTCGATGGCGTTTATTTCGTACTGGTACGGAAGAATTCTGAGAATAGTTTTCCCTGCATTCTTAGCCATTTCATCTTCTGCATATTCGTTGTGTGCTTCTAAAAAAATGGTTCAAATGGCTCTGAGCACTATGGGACTTAACATCTATGGTCATCAGTCCCCTAGAACTTAGAACTACTTAAATCTAACTAAGGACATCACACAACACCCAGTCATCACGTTGTGTGCTTCTGTTTTTAACGCTTTCTCATAGTTCGTCTTTCAACATACTGTCTTCAAAAGCGATATTTTTAGATTTTAGCCATTCTGAGTTTCTGCCGGCGTATACAATGTTTAAACAACTTACGGGAATACAGCCGGAACCCGGGTGACGTCGTCGACAATCGCAGGTATATCGACGGTTGTGGATGATGTGGACCGGCTGCATTCCCGTACGTTGTTTCAACGTTTTATTGGAAGTCACATTTAGCTACAAAATAGCAGGTCAGCAACTGGAAGCAGTTAATACCATAAATTATCTGGGAGTACGCATTAGGAGTGATTTAAAATGGAATGATCATATAATGTTGATCGTCGGTAAAGCAGATGCCAGACTGAGATTCATTGGAAGAATCCTAAGGAAATGCAATCCGAAAACAAAGGAAGTAGGTTACAGTACGCTTGTTCGCCCACTGCTTGAATACTGCTCAGCAGTGTGGGATCCGTACCAGATAGGGTTGATACAAGACATAGAGAAGATCCAACGGAGAGCAGCGCGCTTCGTTACAGGATCATTTAGTAGTCGCGAAAGCGTTACGGAGATGATAGATAAACTCCAGTGGAAGACTCTGCAGGAGAGACGCTCAGTAGCTCGGTACGGGCTTTTGTCAAAGTTTCGAGAACATACCTTCACCGAAGAGTCAAGCAGTATATTGCTCCCTCCTACGTATATCTCGCGAAGAGACCATGAGGATAAAATCAGAGAGATTAGAGCCCACACAGAGGCATACCGACAATCCTTCTTTCCACGAACAATACGAGACTGGAATAGAAGGGAGAACCGATAGAGGTACTCAAGGTACCCTCCGCCACACACCGTCAGGTGGCTTGCGGAGTGTGGATGTAGATGTAGATGTAGGAACATTTTCTTCTCGAAGAGTATGGTACGGCTCGTTATCAAGATCAATAATTGCGTTTTCGTAAAGCCGAGGAAGATTGTCTTGAAAATAGAAAAAAGAAAAAGAATAGCTATTGGATGGGCGCAGAAACAGTGAATGAATGTTGAAAGTGATTAGAAACACTGATGTTTAAGTTAATAATCAAAACTGGTCTTTCAGGCATAATGAACTTCACAATCATATTCTAAGATCACCGCCGTATAACACCACACAATAGAA
This sequence comes from Schistocerca cancellata, assembly GCF_023864275.1. NCBI lineage: Eukaryota > Metazoa > Arthropoda > Insecta > Orthoptera > Acrididae > Schistocerca > Schistocerca cancellata. Next base: position 594,595,584 of record NC_064629.1, read on the forward strand.
CGTTCGCAACGGATGCGGCCACATTAAGCGCGCGCTCCTTGTATTCTTCACTCATCGACAGCAGCGCTGTGTTCACGCGCCAGCCGTCTCTCGTTTCGGTATGTTGTTTTTATAGGTACTGTTCTTTCCATCCTCCTGAGAAACAGCTCAACCAAGGGCCTACAGTTTAATAAGTAATCCGAATCTCAGTACGAATTCATGCAGTGTGAGCAAAACTTTACTACGTTAACTAATTCTTATGTTGCTTCTTTGTAGAGCAACGTAATATTGTGTATGCCCTACAGATTTAATTTATTTAATTAACCAGTGTCCGGCTTGCAGTTCCATAATCAGACTTTAACTGACTATCGTCGTCAAATAAGTTACCTTTGAAGATGCAGTAGTAATGCAATTAAAAAAAAGTTACTGTTCAACTTTTAACCTTTTTTAACTTGCGTTACCACTGCACTGTCAAAGATGAGATTTACTCTGTTCGTGCCTCATTCTCGATTAATAACATCTTATCCAATGTTGTTTACAAATATTATAACTTTTTTGACTACAATAGTCAGTTGAAGTCTGATGACCTTGTAAGCCGAAAACTGGTTAACTAAATAAATTAATCTTGTAGAACACATATAATACTGCGTTTTTAATTTACAATACAGAATTTTGTTGGTGGTTCTAAACTACACAGGGTAGTATTGTCGTAGCGATGGATAAATTTGACAACTTACACAATCCAGAATGAGATTCTCACTCCGCAGCGGAGTGTGCGCTGATATGAAACTTCCTGTCAGATTAAAGCTGTGTGCCGGACCGAGACTCGAACTCGGGACCTTTGCCTTTCGCAGGCAAGTGCTCTACCATCAGAGCTATCCAAGCACGACTCACGCCCCGTCCTCACAGCTTTACTTCTGCCAGCATCTCGTCTCCTACCTTCCAAACTTTACAGAGGCTCTCCTGCGAAACCTTGCAGAACTAGCACTCCTGAAAGAAAGCATATTGCGGAGACATGGCTTAGCCACAGCCTAGGCCCTAGGGAATGTTTCCAGAATGAGATTTTTACTCTTCAGCGGAGTTTTAATCTGCCAGGAAGTTTCAGCTTAGCCAATAATCGCTTTCAGTGTAGCGAGTAAAAGCTTGCGTAGAATGTCAGGGCGAGGTAGCCTGCGCCATGGTTAACACAGTGGATTCGTATTCGTGAGGCTGCATGTTACGTCTCCGTTCGGCCTTCCAGATTGTAGTTTTCAGTGGTTTCTTAGGAGTGCTTAACACTAATTCTGGAATGGTTCGTTTAAAAAGGTCACAACCAATTGACATGAGTGGACAAAAATATGGAAGCACCACAAACACTACACATTTCCATGTCTAATACGGTGTAGGGAAACTGTTGGAATTCAAAGCAGTTTCCAGTCGTGTCTGAATGGATAAATACTGGTCCTATAATGTTTTCAAGGAGAATTTTATACTATTCTTACTGCAAAATAGTGGCAACTTCAGGTAACGACGATGGAAGTGGGTAGTGATCACGCACCCTTCTCTCCAAAGTAGACTGCAAAGGCTCAGTAATATTGAGATCTGGTGAATGTGGTGGCCAGGTCAGATCTGAAAATTCATCTTCGTCCTCATAAAACCAGTCCTGGACGATGCGATCGCTGTGAACAGGGGCCCTGTCGTCTTGGAACACAGCATCACAATTGGGGGAAAAACATTGTACCATAAGATAGATCAGCCAAAATGTTCGTATAATCCTTGGTAGCAATGCGACCATGCTGAGCAACAATGGGGTCCATGGAATACCACGATATGGCTTCCTAAATCATGAACAAATCCCCACCATGTATCCCTCTTGGAACGTAAATCCGGCTAGAAGTTGGAAACAGTGTGAAGCTAGACTTACCTGACCCCATGGCATTCTTCGATTGCTCAATAGTCCAGGTTTTATGGCATCGGCGCAACGTTTTCCTGATGAGTGGTTTTGGTATTCCAGTTCGCCCTGCACTTACCTGCTTATGGAGCTCTCTTTGTTTTTTGTTTTTGTTTAGACAGTGTTGGGGAGTGTGACATTCAGCTCTGCAGTGACTTTTGAAGCTGCCGTCATCTTATTTTTCGTCACAGTCCTCTTCAATGACCGTCCGCCACGATCACTCAACACACTCTTTCGTCCGGGTTGCGACTTAGCTGATAATGAAATGATAATTAAATGGACACCCTAGTTGCAAACAGGCGTTGATATACTTCATTGGGGACATGTTGAAAATGTTAGCCTCGACCGGGACTCGAACCGGGGATCTCCTGCTTACGTGGCAGACGCTCTACCCATCTGAGCCACCGAGGGCACAGAGGATAGTGCGCCTGCAGGGACTTATCCGTTGCACGCACCCCGTGAGACCCACATTCCCAACATGTCCACACCACTATATTCGTAGTGCGCCTAATAGATGTTTGCCATCATACTCATTACTCGTGGCAGATTAATCTACAAATTATCATTTAATTTCTAGCAAAGCTGCATGGTCATCAACGGTAACTGCTCTTTCGGGAACAGATACTACCGTCATATATAGTTAAAAAATATGACTTCCCGCCATTGACCATCTTGTGCGAACGCACACGCTATGCCTGAACTCGTACGGGACTTGCTAGATTAATCTGCCACGAGTAATGAGTATGATGGGCAAACATCTATTAGGCGCACTACGAATGTAGTGGTGTGGACATGTTGGCAATGTGGGTCTCAGGGGGAACGTGCAAGGGATAAGTCTCTGCAGGCGCACACTATCGTCTGTGCCCTCGGTGGCTCAGATGGATAGAGCGTTTGCCATGTAAGCAGGAGATCCCGGGTTCTAGTCCTGGTCGGGGCACACATTTTCAACATGTCCCCAATGAAGTATATCAACGTCTGTTTGCAGCTAGGGTGTCCATTTAATTATCATTTAATTTCTAGCAAAGCTGCATGGTCATCAACAGTAACTGCTCTTTCGGAAACAGATACTACCGTCATATAGTTAGCTGATAATGTTTTCCGCTTTCCCTATATGTGGCATAAATCTGCGATACGGCACCTTTTGAAACACCAGAAACTTCGGCTATCTTGGTTTTGGAAGCACGCACCACACTAGAACCAACATTTTGCCCACGTTCGAATTCACTTAGCTCCTACTTAATGCAATTACAACTACACAGAACACTTTTCTGACCACTATTGACCCTTGCGACGTATTGAGGGCACTGCACAGGTGCCGTTCGTGTTCAGAGCAACCTGCAGGCTTGACTGGCATCTACATTTGTCTTCAAGCATGCATTTCTCGCACTGTGCCCGTATTTTTGTCCAGCTTCGCCATCCTTTTCCTGTCCGGGCTTGGGTTCCGTCAGTGGTAACCTCACATTCGAATTTACGCTGAACAGTAGAAAACGTGGGTAAATTCAGTTGATGGAATTGAATGGAGGGAAATAGCCTCTGACATTCATAGACAGCGTTCAATGGCCTGAATCCAAAGAAATAATTGAAAATCAAGGTCTAACCTTTCAAAGGATATAGAGTAAAACGAACACACATAGTAGGCAGAGCGTATGTAACGCTGATTTAACGGGAGCCTTCCGGAAAGTGCGCCGCCCGCAAATGCAAAAAGAGATAGCGGACAGGGAACAGCGACTATGGCTGCTGCTCGAGTACTTGGGTTGCTAATCAGATTGGAGTCCCATTCGTTCAGAACCAATCTTATTCAGATGCCGAGAGACTCTTCCGAAGGAATATTACGTTCTCCTGGACAAGGACCGTTTCTGAGTATGGAGAACCAACAACAGACGTGACTGCCTCGCTACCGAGCGAGATGATGCAACGGACGCGCTGTGGAGGTCAGCAGCGTTGAAATCGCCTCCCACCCCTTCTGGTTTAAACTTCACGCTGTTTCCCGAAATCAGTGCAGGCGGTTGCCGTGATGGCCATGGGCGCTTCCTTTCTCCATCAGTCCCTAACCAAGCTAGTTTTCTTTTTCACCACGTCGAAGTCGACGTTTACGTAATCTCTGCCTTTCGAGCTACGCGCCTCCGAATCACGAGTTGAGCGTGTTACTGACGCTCTACCTTGGTCGAACACAGAGCGCTAATATAAGCAAAACAGATAACCAGCATGACATGACTCACGGCAAAGGTGTTGAATTATTACAACATCCGCTGCGGCCACTCTGATCTCCACTTACATCAGCGTGCTGCCTACCTTCCTATCGCGTATACCACGTGTCTTTTAGATCTTTGTGATGTGCCGTTTGCCCCTCTTTTTCAGTTGTCACTCAAGGGCAGTGGCCTATGAATGAATGGATGTGGCAGTGGGAGACAGGGTGTGCCGCGTCACATTGATCGCTCCGAGAGCACGTTGAAGCCTCACTGTGACGCAGCTTCTGACGTTTCCACAATCCTGAACGAAAAGTGAATGGCCGGTCACGGTTCTGGCCGCAGATGTGCTACGTCCACATTCTAGAGGCTTCAGGTTCAGTCACCAATCTAGTGAATCTGATAAATTTACGTCGTATTATTTGTTGCGTAGAGGATCGCCTTAGGTACATTGGTGGCGAGCTAAGTTTTCCAGAATGTAACTGCCTTTCAAGAGAGTAATTTACGTTGAGTTAACCTCTATTGCCGATTAAACGTGTGTTCCGGAACGTGAACTCGTTTCTTTGTTGCTCACAGACAACGTTTTATCATTCCTGATCTATACGGGCGCAACTCACGGACGTATTCAACTGTTTAATGTACCACTACCTCTCTTCTATGTTTGTAAAATTCACAGGAGCTCTCTTGGTTACCTTGTTGTATTAATACCACTGAGGATGAAAAAGAGAGATGACTTTTCGCCTTATTCTCGCAGTCGATATAAGCGGTGTGGAAAGCTCCATCTGATCACACAAATTTAGGTTGTCTCTGATATCTCTAAATTTTAATTATTTTTTATGTGAAAAAATTTACTAAACGCAAGAAAATATGATAAGGATGATACGCTGAGTCGATAAGAATGGAGACTTCGGGAGTACCCAGTAGCCTGTGAGGCTATTATGCCTCACGTGGCCTGCCCGTGGTTGGTTGGTTAAATGTAGACCATATATTCCTTCTTCAAAGTAAGCCCCTCTAATTTAAGTGAGCGCTCTCTGATACCTTGATAATTCATTGTGGCCGAGTTCCATATCTGGCACCATTTTGCATTGATGTTGAAATTATTCTTCATACCTCGCCGTACTAAGATCAGAACTGAAGCCAGTTTTGAAGAATGCCGGATAGGGTCTCGAGTATTGAGAAGCCCTGTGGGTGGTTGGAGTAATGTAACATTTTTCTGTTATCACATCTGGGCTGTGAATGTGTGATGCTAGTGTAAGTGTGTCGCGATGATAAAGGATTTTATTTCAGTGTTAATTCTCATACATTAACATCATTGTTGGCATAGCGGCTGCTTTATCAGGATGGAGAGCAATATTCACAGACGGGTTATATGCTAAGGTGATAGCTGCAATACGGAGATGGAGCGGCATTTGCCAGTTTCCTTGTGATGACGTCCTACGTTTTAAATTTGTGATTGATATTTATCAAACACATTTGCAGTTGAAAGTTATACAAAATATATTTAAACTTCGCAACGTTGACGGAATCACGGGAATGCATTCGTTTAAGTTGAAAGTAATAATGATTTACTTCACACTGCCATTGAGTGATCTCCTTTTTTTGTTCTCGTAACACCGTCGACTTCGATGCTACTAGCCCATTATTCAAAATGGTTCAAATAACTCTGAGCAGTATGGGACTTAACATCTGAGGTCATCAGTCCCCTAGAACTTAGAACTACTTCAACCTAACCAACCTAAGGACATCACACACATCCATGCCCGAGGCAGGATTCGAACCTGCGACCGTAGCGGTCGCGCTGTTCCAGACTGAAGCGCCTAGAACAGCTCGGCCACAACGGCCGGCCCCCTTATTCAGATATGTCACAGGTGCATGTGAAGATCGTGTTAGTAGCCTCGAAATCGATTACGTTGCAATAAAAAAATGAAGATCATTTAACTGTAGTGCGAGGCAAATTAATATTTACTCTCAACCTACACCAAGATATTCAGGGTTAAAATATGTTTTATATTCTTTTCTGACACAAGCTCAGCTTCAGTTGTTAACTTGCTATTCTATTGTTCAAGTGGAATTACACATATTTCTTTCGCAGGTGAATTTAAACAGAATCTCCACGTCTCGTAAAAACATTCTCGGTTTCTAGATCCTTGGCTTTGATATTTTGTCTTCTATGAAAGATATATTACAGCAAATGCTAGGTAATCGGCTTTGCAAATAGTGGTGCCAGTCCTGTAATTGGTGTGCAAAGCACAGAGTACTGCAGCCAATATACAACATTGAGACACCCCCATTTTTACTGTGAAAGATTTAGTTTGCTGTAGCCAATGCTGAGCTCGGTAGAACGATTTATAGGAATGTTTTTCATGAGAGTCGTCAATGTTTTGCTTGTTACACACCTACTGAGTTGAACTAAGGATCCATCCAACGAAAAGCGTTCATACGTTGCATATAGATCGTTAGGTCATTTTAGCTTCTTCTGGTGTTCGGATGTCAGTGTCAATGCATTTGAGACGAATGTCAGGTGATTTCTTTGAAAACGGTAGGACCAATTACCTTCCCAATAATTGTCGAAACCGAGCCTCTGCTCTGACTTTAATGATTTTCTCGTCGACTGGACGGTAAAACCTAATCCTTCTTCCTTTGTTCGTCCCTTCACATTCGGGTGCTGCCAGCGCCCGTTTGACGGCATTGGTGCAGCGTATATGTACTGTAGCGATATTCCTATGCAGGTATATAAGGACCGAGATGTAGGCAAGGGATCACTGTGGCATTCGTGTGTCTCTGATTTACGTGCGGTAAATGCGGATACGTGAACTTAGACGAAGTTATTACTAAATGCGTCCAAACACCACCAACGTGCTGTTACTCTTTTCGTTGCCGCCGAAGGACAAATAGCGAAAGACATCCATCGGAGAATGAAGAATGTGTATGGGGCAGCATGTCTGCCGAAAAGTCAAGTTCCTTGCAGGTCGCGATTCGACACAAGACGCCGGTCGATCTGAGAGGCCAACCTCGACTGCGAGACTAAAGTGAGCACCCGCTCAGTAGTCCTGATCTCTCCTCATGGAAGTATCTCGCCTCCGATCCCTTAAAAAACACCTCGAAGGGTCGACGGTTGGAGTCGGACGAGGATGTGCTGCAGGCAGTTACGGACTTCTGCACGCGCCAGGACACGGCGTTTTACAAACCGGGACTATCCAACCTGGTGCGTCGGTGGGATGATAGCCTTAATGCTCAGTGCTGACAGCGATTGACATATCGATTCTGAATTGTACGGCTTTCGAACAGAAGCTTTGTGATCGCCCCTTATACTTAGGACCAGGAAGAAACAGTTTACTACTTCCGCGTTTGTAGCGAAAATCCCTTCTCAGTTGATTCGAGTTGTGTGTCGCGAGAGTACTAGTATTCGCATGCTGGACAGAAATAAGCACTGACTCTCTTGAACATAACCCCGACCCCAGATAACACTACAGCTAGCTCTCTCTCTCTCTCTCTCTCTCTCTCTCTCTCTCTCTCTCTCTCTCTCTCTTTGCGCCATGTTAGTTTTGTCATTAGAATTTGTTAGCGCCCGTTATCTGCGATGTCATTTGTGCTCTACTTATCGGTAATCGGGGTGTGTGTGTGTGTGTGTGTGTGTGTGTGTGTGTGTGTGTGTAATGTGGACGGCCGTTTAGAAACAATTTACTTGGTTACTTTGTGTTTGTCGACTTAAAATGCCATCAAAGATGAAGGGCTGACAATCACAACTGCTGACTGAGTGCAGAACAGTTAGAGATGTTATACAGTAACCAAAGCAACGTTAGTTCGGAAACCAATGATTATATATTTATAGATTCTATATAATTATGAAAAGAAATCGCTACGGTTTGAAGGCTAGGTTAATCTTCTCCTTTTCTATTTTCTCATTTCATACACATAAATGAAGTTAAAATGACAATTCTTAGTTAATATGAATATCGATTTATTGTTGATGTAAGGGGGAATAGTGAGTGTTATTGTGATCATTTGAAAGAATTGTTTGCGAATGAAAGAAGCTAAAGTTGATCCGTTGTAACCAATAGACAATATTTGTCATTGTTCTTTCTGGAAGATGTTATAGTTAGCAAAGAGGAAAAATGAAACTGCAGTTTCCTCTACAAAAGTGCAATACTCTCTATACAATTAAGTTCAAATTTGACACGGCTGGAAAAGCTAGAAATTAATTAGCAAATAAATACAATAGTTAAGCTAACCTTTTAGTTACCAGATTTGTTTTTCTTTTCGAAATTAAATGTTCATTATTTCAAGGAAAAGGTTTATTCTCTCGTGGCTTCACTGGAAACAGTGCCGCTTCGTTCATTCATACATTCTCGTTTTTTCAAGTTACCAGCTTGCTTACACGTGGTAATCCAGCTTCCGTTGACTATGATAAAAACAGAAATAACTGTAAGAAAGACAACTAGCCTATGTAAAATTTTAGTAATTTCTGTTTATATAATACCTTTGTGTGTTGAACTTCGTTTTAACATGTATCCATGCTCCACAGTTTGAAGAGCATTTAAGTGGTAAAACGCGTTAATCTTCTTTGGATCTTCTTTATCTCCTCTACTAATTATATCTTTTAAGGGTCCCAGACTGACGGGCAGTCCAAAGAATAGGTCCAACGAGGATTTTGTACACTGTTTCTTTCGTGATTGAGTAATGTTTCCTTAGACTAAATGTGACCTGAATTCAGAGAAATATTATCGACAGCAAGTGCGAGATTTATAGCAAATAAATTAACGAAAGACGGAGCTAATCCGCCATGGTTCACAAAACAGGTTAGAAAACTATTGCAGAAGCAACGAAAAAAGCATGCCAAATTTAAACTAACGCAAAATCCCCAAGCCCGGCGTTACAGAAACTCTAAATTTAGCCCAGACTTCAATACGAGATGCTTGCAGTACTTTACACAACGAAGCTTTGTCTCGAAACCCGGCAGAAAATGCAAAGATTCTGGTCGTATGAAAAGTATTCTAGCGGCAAGACACGATGAATGCCTTCTGTGCGCGATAGCAATGGAAATACTATCGATGACAGTGTTGCTAAAGCAGAGTTAATAAACACAGCCTTCCGAAATTCCTTCACCAAAGACGACGAAGTAACTATTCCAGAATTCGAATCAAGAACAGCTGCTAACATAAGTAACGTAGAAGTATATATCCTTGGAGTAGCGAAGCAATTTAAGTCACTTACAAAAAAGCAAGTGTTCCTGTCCAGATTGTACACCAATTAGGTTCCTTTCAGAGTATCCTGATGCATTGGATCCATACTTAAGCATAATATAAACCTGCTTGCTCGACGAAAGAGCCGCACCCAAAGACTGGAAAGTTGCACAGGTCACATAAATATTCAAGAAAGGTAAAAGGAGTTATCCATTAAATTACGTTCCCATATCATTAACGTCGATATGCAGCAGGCTTTTGGAACATATATTGCGTTCGAACATTATGAATTACCTCAAAGACAACAGTGTAATGACACTTAGTCAACATGGACATAGAAAACATCATTCTTGTGAAATACAACTAGCTCTTTACTCACACGAAGTGTAGAGTGCTATCGACAAGGGATTTCTTATTGATTCCGTATTTCTAGATCTCCAGAAGGCCTTTGACACAGCACTTCATAAGCTGCTTGTAATCAAATTGCGTGCCTATGGAAGATCGCCTCATTTATGTGACTGGATTCGTGATTTCCTGTCACAGCTGTCACAGTCCGTAGTAACTGACGGAAAGTCTTCGAGTAAAAATAATTGATTTCTGGCGTCCCCCAAGGTATTGTTCTGCTGTTCCTTATCTATATAAACGACTTAGGAGATAATCTGAGCAGCCGTCTTAGGTTGTTTGCAGATGATGTCGTCGTTTATCGTCTAGTAAAGTCATCAGAGAATCAAAACAAGTTGCAAAACTATTAAGATATGATAGCTGTATTGTGCAAAAATTGGCACTTGACCGTAATTAATGGAAAGTGTGAGGTCATCCACATGAGTGCTAAAAGGAATTTGTTCAACTTCGGTTTTGGGATAAATCAATCAAATGTAAAGGCCGTAAATTCAACTAAATACCTAGGGATTACAATTACGAACAACGTAAAATGGAAAGAACACACAGAAAATGTTGTGGAGAAGGTGATCCAAAGACTGCGTTTTATTGGCAGAACACTTAGAAGACGCAACAGATCTACTAAAGAGACTGCCAACACTACGCTTGCCTGTCCTCTGTGGAGTACTTCTGCGCGATGTGGGATGCTTGCCAGATAGGGTTAGGGGAGTACATCGAGAAAGTTCAAGGAAGGACAGCATGTTGTGTATTATCAAGAAATAGGGGAGAGAGTGTCACTGACATGATACAGGATTTGGGGTGGTCATCAATAAAACAAAGATATTTTTCGTTGCGGTGGGATCTCCTCACGAAATTCAATCACCCAACTTCTCTCTCAAATGCGAAAATATTTTGTTGATGCCGACGTACATAGAGTGAAACTATCATCATAATAAAATAAGGGAAATCAGTGCTCGCACAGAAAGATGTTTTTTTTTTTTCCGCGCGCTGTTTGAGAGTGGACCAATAGAGAACTACTGTGAAGGTGGATCGATGCCTCTGCCAGTCACTTTAGTGTGATTTGCAGAGTAGCCACGTAGATAAAGGATTCTCCCAATGAAACTCAATCTGATTTCTGCTTTGATACAAGTAGTTTCATGCGGACGCCCCTCTTGAGATCGCTCAAGACGCATACTATTACATAGTCTATGGTTGTCAGTGTGTCCAGTCTCTACACAAACCTTAGATCATACACAGATCTTCCTGGAAATAGCGTAACTTCTGATAATAAATGTAGGGTTACTCAAAAGTACCTCTGGGGTTTCAGAACACGACTGTGCGAAGACTACAAGAAGTACAGAAAAACGATACATGTCAGTGGACAGTGCATCTTTCCAAGTTTAGATTCGCAATATGCTCCGTGACGTAGGTGCGCAAGGGCACACAAGCAAATGAGAATACGTACACAAATTATCGGCTCCGTGCTGTCGTATCGAATTAGTTCGCGCCTACAGAGAAGCAACCCAGTCAACAGATTTCCAAAGCGGGCTGCTGTCGTTGTCGCTTCAGTGAAATGCATGCAGGTGCTCAACCGTCCGTACTGACGTTATGAAATTTCATTCGCAAATCGCGAATCTAAATTGATTTGAGTTGTATTATCGATCGGTGACGCGTGAAAATGCGTGCCGGTCAGGGACTCGAACATGAATTTCTAACTTAACGCGAGCGGTCGCCTTAACCACTTCGGCTATCTGAGCACGGCTCCAGGACCGACCCAAACTTCCATACGTCACACTTGTCCTTATCTCCTAATGCTCGCACCACACTGTATGATTCCCGCCACAAAGCTATAGCCTTGGCTATAGTAAGGGGTAATGAGAAACCCCTTGCTGGCCTTGAGTCTTATTATGACAGACATTATTGCTTATCGTACATTTCCAATTGGAGTTGTAGCAGACAGAAATTATGGTACCTGTGTTGTGACAACAGACAAGCCATTTTCTTTGTACACCAGGAATGTGATCGTCGTTTTAACCCGTCGAGGCATGTAATGTGTCTGAAGGAACGTAATATAACGCGAATTGTCAACGCATACGCTTTACAATAACATAATACATGCCTCGACGGTCTTTCTCCGGTTGTAATTACATAGTTTGTGTGCGAGCATTAGGAGATGTGGATACGTGTGACATGTGGCGGTTTGGGTCGGTTCAGGAGGCGTGCACAGACAGCCGAAGGGGTTAACGCAATGACCACTCGCGTTAAGGGGGAAATCCGAGTTGGAGTCCCGCTCCGACACAAATTTTCATATGTCACCGATAAACTGTACAGCTGAAATCAATTTAGGTTCGCAATTTGCAAATCAAATTTCATAATATTTAATGAGCAGCATTGGATCGTCACACTGTGACTGTTCCTTTAGACCTGCATGCATGTCTGAAAGAACATTGTATAACGTGCATTTTCAGCACAGATACTGTACAATGACGTAATGAAGTATTGGCGTTTGCCACGCCACAAGGGGTTCCCATATGTAGCACCTTTAATGTGAATTAAAAACTGGGAGAGATGCCCTATCGACTGGTATGTGACTATTTTCTGTATGTCGTGGAGTAGTCTTCTGAAACACAAGAGGAAATTACGATTACCCTGTAATTTATAAAATAGTTGCATAACATCAAGAAGTTCTCTTCTTTACCGTAGACATGGTTGGACTGGCGTGTGAGTTCTCAGAACTTTGGTGCTTTGTTTGCAGCCTGGCGAGCTGGGAGTGATGTGCATGACCTAGCTTCCTGGGAGTGCTTTGCTGGCGCGCCTGCAGCCTTGCATTTGTGTAGTGGCGTAGCCTTTGCTAAGGGCAAACAGTTGATATCGTTTGCGAGGCTACTCGCGGCCCTGGCCGCTTTCTGTCCGCTTGTAAGCGGATAGCCCGGAGGCCGTAAACGGTGCAATTGTCCCACTTGTCTCATAGGTCTTAATTACAAAGGAAATTAAACGAAATAATTTGCACTAGTTGCGTAAACTGACGCCGTAACTTGTTTTTCTTCTTCTTCAGAATCCTACTGTTCGTGTCTGCTTCCGTTGCCAGCCACGCCAGAACTTTATATGTTATCTAGACAATTCTACGACCATACTTCTGTTGTCACTAATATTTTACTGACTTTCGATGCAGCCAGTAGTGTTCCTAGGTGCGTTGTGTGTTCCCCCCTCTCGCCATGTGAAGATAACATCCAAAACTGTCGACCATGATTGTTTTGGTGGTCCAGATCTTAAGGTGTGGAGAGACACTATGTTCCACGGGCGCACTGACCGCTAAATCTCTGAACACGGTACAGTCACAGGCTAACACTACTGTGACGCTGTACTCCTCGTGTGCGTCTTTCCAGGGATGCATTGGGCCCTGACTTCATTTTTATTAAGGACAATGGGCAACCGCATTGAACACCGCAGATGGAGGTGGTCTTGGAAAGAGAGGATATTCGGCAAATGGACTGGCCTGTGAGTTCCCCCGACTTAAATCCCGTCGAAAATGTGTGGGACATGTTCCAAAGATGTATTGCAGCGAATCCATATGTACCAGTTACCATTCACCGTATGAATTCGTGGTGTCTGTTCTTTCATACATGTCAGAGAACAGACACCATGCAGAATCCGCAGGTGTGACACATTACATATAAACTAAAGGTAGAGAGGGGAAGAAGGCAAAGGAAAGGGAGAGGAGGGGATCACTGCTGTCAGCTGCGTCGGGACATTACGCGGAATCAGCGGCGACGAGTGAAAATGAATACCTGGCCGGGATTCGAACCTGGGCTCTCCTGCTTAATAGGCTGGTGAGTTAACCACAGCGCCATCCAAGACACAGCGTTATCGCAACTGCATGGACTTTCTCAGCACGCCTCATGCTCGATCCATATTCTCATTACAAATTTCGTATAATTGATAAGGCTAGCTGGGCAATGGATCCACCTACAGCGCGGATGCACAAATACGTCCGACCTCCTGTGGGAATCTCAAAGTAGCGAACATGGAGGAAATGGACTGGATCTGCTGATAGGTGGCGCACGGTGGGAATGCGGATCGACCGAAAGGCGTGCCGATAGTCCGGCAGTTGCGATTACGCTGTGTCCTGGATGTCGCAGTAGTTAACGCACCTGCCTAGTAAGCAGGAGATCCCGGGTTCGAATCTCGATCCGTTGCACATTTTCACTCGTTGCTGTTGATTTCGCGTAATGTCACGATGCAGCTGACAGCAGTGATCCCATCCCCTACCCTCCCTTTCCTTTCTTCCTTTCGCCACCTTCAATTTGTAGCTACCAGCCGGCAGTAATCAACCGTGCTGCTGGAGGAATGGAGTGCCCCACCAAAAGAACTCCTTACCAACCGTCTGGCCAAAGTTGGAGCGTGTTGCAGAGCATCCATTGCCGACTGCGGTGAACCGCCTATTGTAATGTCCAGTGGACCATTGTGAATTGCCGGCCGCGGTGTCCGAGCGGTTCTAGGCGCTTCAGTCCGGAACCGGGCGACTGCTACGGTCGCAGGTTCGAATCCTGCCTCGGGCATGGATGTGTGTGGTGTCCTTAGTTAGGTTTAAGTAGTTCTAACTCTAGGGGACTGATGACCTCAGAAGTTAAGTCCCATAGTGCTCAGCCATTTCAACCATTGTGAATCACGGTGACTTCAGTGTAATTATTGTTTTCGAATAAAAGTCAATTGTGTTCGTCTCTTCTGTATTTCATTTTCACGTATCAAAAAAAGTTTTGCATCACCCCTGTTCCCAAAACTACCGAAGTTGGACGTTGACTGTGGATATTGTGTCACAGATACAGTCCCATTGATTACTCAGAAATGTCACTAAACCCGCCCAAAGATGTAAACAACCATGCATGAGCAGCGCCTACTAGACGGATGGGGTCCAACAGGCGATCAGTTCCAGTCATTCAACCAGGAAGGAGGTACACTGCTCGTGTTGTCTGTAGTTCAACCATGCCTAGATGGTCAATACCGCGGTAAGGTCGCGTTTGCATTGTTACTTAGGGCCAGGAAGGGCTCTCAACAGAGGAAGTGTCCAGGTATCTCGGAGCGAAACAAAGCGATGTTATTCGGACATGGAGGAGATAGAGACAGGAACTGTCGATGACATGCCTCGCTCAGGCCGCCCAAGGGCCACTACTGCAGTGGGTGACTGCTACCTACGGATTATGGCTCGGGGGAACCCTGACAGCAACGCTACCATGTTGAAAAATGCTTTTCGTGCAGCCACAGGACGTCATGTTTCGATTCAAACTGTGCGCAATTGGCTGCATGATGCGCAGCTTCACTCCCGACGCCAATGGCGATGTCCATCTTTGCAACCATGATACCATGCCGGCGGTACAGATGGGCCCAACAACATGCCGAATCGACCGCTGAGGATTGGCATCACGTTCCCTTCACCCATAAGTGTCGCATATGCCTTCAACCAGGCAATCGTCGTAGACGTGTTTGGAGGCAACCCGGTCAGGCTGAACGCCTTAGACACACTGTCCAGCGATTGCAGCAAGGTGGAGGTTCCCTGCTGTTTTGGGTTGGCGGAAATGATGTTTATGATCTCGATTCCAATTTTCTGTACTAGTTCCGGAACTCTCGAAACCGAAGTAATGCAAAATTTTTTTGTTGTGTGTATCTTCTATACTGTACTAGTCCGCCTGCTTAGCTGAGTGGTAACATGTTTGCCACCGTGCAGGGGGTCCGGGTTCGATTCCCGGCCGCATTGCAGATACTCCACTCGTGCACTGGATATTGTGTTGTCATCATCACCGACATGCAAGTCGCCCAGTGTGGCGTCACCTGCAATAAAACTTGCATCCGGCGGCGGACTTCCACGGGTTGGGTCTACCGGGCATCAGTGCCACACGATCTACTTCTGTCCTTAAGTTTTGCACGCCACTGTGCATTAAAATGCCAGTCCACACAGTCCTTATACTGAGATGACCTCTTTAGAAAAATTAAGTAATATGCTGTCAGATTATGTTTAATAATATGATCATAATGAGTGCATTATTCTTTAAGCACTCAGATTATGTAACTGTGTAATGTCACTGAATCACGTTTTATGTGTTCGATCTGAAAGCCAGGATAATAGCGTGTCGTTTGAATTTTTATGTCCCCATTGGCATTATGATTACCGCTGAATCATCTACGTGTTCTTGTATTTATCAATCCTTTGATTATACTGCAATGCAGCAGTTGGTAAAATGCTAGATTTTAAGCTAATTTTCGGGATCCTTATGTCACTTCCGTCAAGATATCGACGAGTTCACGACCTTCCTCGCGACGTCAGTATCCTTAACTGAGTTAATGCAGTCATTTTACGCGCGCTCATTGTCGTAAACAAAGCGATTTGCGCACGATATGCTACACTATATGATCAAAAGTATCCGGACATCCCCAAATCATACGGTTTTCATATTAGGTGCATTGTGCTGCCATCTACTGCCAGGTACTCTATATCAACGACCTCAGTAATCATAGACATCGTGAGAGAGCAGAATGGTACGCTCTGCGGAACTCAGAGACTTCGGATGTGGTCAGGTGATTGGGTGTCACTTGTGTCATACGTCTGTACGCGAGATGTCCACTCACCTAAACTTCACTAGGTCTACTGTTTCCAATGTGATGGTGAAGTGGAAACGTGAAAAGACACGTACAGCAAAAAGCTTACAGGCCGACCTCGTCTGTTGACTGACAGAGACCGCAGACAGTTGAAGAGGGTCGTAATGTGTAATAGGCAGACATTATCCAGACCATCATTCAGGAATTACAAACTGCATCAGGATTCACTGCAAGTACTATGACAGTTAGGCGGGAGCTGAGAAAACTTTTATTTCATAGTCGAGCGGCTGCTCATAAGCCACACATCTCGCCGGTAAATGCCAAACGACGCCTCGCTTGGCGTAAGGAGCGTAAACGTTGGACGACTGATCAGTGGAAAAACGTTATGTGGAGTGTCGAATCACTGTACACAATGTGGCGATCCGATGGCGGGGTATGGGTATGGCAAATGCCCGGTGCACGTCATCTACAAGCATGTGTAGTGCCAACAGTAAAATTCGGAGGCGGTAGTGTTATGGTGTGGTTGTGTTTTTCATGGAGGGAGGCTTGCACCACTTGTTTTGAATGGCACTATCACAGCACAGGCTTACATTGAGGGTTTAAGCACCTTCTTGCTTCCCACTGTTGAAGAGCAATTCGGGGATGGCAATTGCATCTTTCAACATGATCGAGCACCTGTTCATAATGCACGGCCTGTGGCGGAGTAGTTACATGACAATAACATCTCTGTAATGGACTGGCCTGCACAGAGTCCTGACCTGAATCATATAGAACACCTGTGGGATGTTTTGGAACGCCGAATTCGTGCCAGGCCTCACCGAGCGACATCGATACCTCTCCTCAGTGCAGCACTCCGTGAAGAATGGGCTGCCATTCCCCAAGAAATCTTCCAGCACCTTATTGAACGTATGCCTGTGAGTGAGTGTGGAAGCTGTCATCAAGGCTAAGGGTGGGCCAACACCATGTTGAATTCCAGCATTACCGATGGAGGGCGCCACCAACTTTATAAGTCATTTTCAGCCAGGTGTCCGGATACTTCTGATCACAGTGTACCAACAACTGCCGCCAGAGAGCGCTGTGGTCGGAAGTAAAGATGAGATGTGGCAGATTGTTTCAGAGCGTGTAGCAACCAGGGCGGATACTACGTCTAGCATTTTTCGCGGGAGAAACGCGTCCTTTGTGAGGACGGCTTTAGCAGCACTCTTCCCTGAAGAAGGATTAGGGATGTGAGAGCTCGATTATCGGTAGATGGGAGTCGGGCGTCAGCGTCAGTCAGCTGGTCAGAGGCGGGGGATCGTGACGTCACGAGCAGCCTTGCGGGCGGTTATCGCTGACTCACGGCCACAGCTGCGTTGCGTAACCGGACTCTGCTCTGTGGGGCCGGTGCGCTTGCGGTCACGTTGTTGGCGGCGTGCGCGCTCACAACTTCGGCGGCGCCTAGACTCGGTGGCGGCGGCTCCGTTGGCCGCGTAGGCGCCGGTTTCAGAAGCTGCTGTCACTGAAATCTTCTAATTCACTCTGCATCTATTTGATGATGTGCTCATAGTCACCTTCGCCTTATTATCTAAATAAGTTGAGCAATTTTCGTTGTTAGTTGCAGTATGACTACATAAAATGTTGTGGCGTTTAATTAGCTATAGCTAGCATTACTTCGGGCAGGACTGGAGCTGAAATGTGACAGTCATCAGCTCATGGGAAAAGTGGGATCTGCTGTGTAACTGTAAGCATTAGATCACTTGAGCGTGGCTCTCTCAAAAGTGTTTTTTGGTTACAGGTGATATTTATAGAATTACTCACAAGAAACTTAGAAGTACTGAAAGCGACATCTAGTTATTAGAGACGAAGCTCTTCGTCAATTCACAGAGGTTGGGGTTGGAAATCGACGTTGGTCTCCTGTAGGGATCAGCTCAACATTTGCCTCCCCGATAACTGAGAGAATCCACCAAAGGCAACGCGGAGAAGTGAAGAGGAGTACTCTACTGGAATCGGTCAGAAGGCACTGACTTCAATTGCGTCCAGTGCTTGCCAATCTCGGTTCTTTGCAGTTTGCCAAAATTACTAGCCGAATATTATGTTGGTTTTTTTGCGAATCTTCCTACACTACGCTTAAATTTTATGGCATTGCGACTTCCGCATACTCAACGTCTTCCGCTGAGATTGTTGTACATTATATGTAAGTATCGTAAATAGTGATTACCCTACAAGACTCACTTTTGGTACGCCCGAAATTACATTCAGATCTGGCGATTCCTCCCTCTTTAGGCACGACGTGCTGAATTCTGTTGTCAAAGCTAATCCGATATTCCATAAGCGCGTATTAAGTTGTTTAGTTGTTATTGCGTAATTGTATGAACGCCTTCCAGAAATCGACGAACAAGATGACAACGTGGATGTCGCCATTTACTACTATCTCTTGAATCTCGTGGACGAACAGATCGAGCTTAATTTCACAAGATGGCTGTTTGCGAAATACATTTGCGAACATTAAAGAAAACGTTTCTCGGTTTTACAACACGTTGATATCATTTTGCAGCGTGCCATGTAGTTGTCCTTGCGCATGATGATCCACATTCACGTTGCTTTCGTCAGCTCCTCGGCTTGTTTACACCGTTCAGCGTTACCAGTGTACGGCACAAAAACAATCAGTAAGACCGCAGCTGTTTCTCCGTATGCTGCCATCTGGCGGCGAGCCTTGAAATGAAGCTCGCTGTGGCTATTTTCTTATATCGCTGATGTGGCCTTCCAACGCGATACTCGTGAGTGCTTCTCAGCGCTTCAGAAGACATAATCATGTGCGCATCTCAGGGCATGATCGCGGAGAATCAACAAACTGCTTTGGCTAGACAGCGGACGTGAGAATACACGCGCCCACTCGCGTCCGTGCGCGGTGGTCAAGAACCTGCAGTCCTTCGGTTAGTGTCATGTTGTCTGATTCCTGCTCACCTGTAAATGACAACCTATCGTGCATTACAGTGCCTGAGAAGGCCAAGAACACTTTTTAAATTCTCGAACGAACAGAAATATGGCGTGCATCTTTGCCAAGCGGAACAGCCCTAGAAAGCAGAAAATATATACCAGGTAAAATTAAATATCCGCGTAATGCTTTAGTATTGCCTATTGTCATCCGTTGCCAACCACCTCCCCACCTTCCCCTCCCTGCCCACCGTCCACACACGCATTTCCGCCTTTGTTTCTCTTGTCGTAGATTCACGCCTATTAAAAGGGGTTTATTGACAAAGGTGGTGATAATTCTAACCCACAAGCCTTTGACGACAGTAATTCACTTTCGTAGAGCGTATAGCAAACGTCTGTGTGCACGATCAGCACAGTTGTATACGTGGCCTACATTAACTTCTCACAAGAGGTGTTGTGAAACCCAGGTATGTTAGCAGGAAAATAATGCTTGGCACCTGACTCTAAAGAGAAGGTACTGTAATGGACATACGTTCATGAATAGCTCATATAGTTTATGTATCAATTAAATACATTATCACGGCAAATCTGTGTGCGGACATCGACCTAAGACCCTGTCGTTACGGGTCATAGTGATAAGAGATGTCGTAGCCACGAGAATTCGTACTAATACAGTAAACGGACGGATTTCTGCTCGTTCGAAGGTTACAAAGGAAGGTATATCTTTCCTAAAAAGCGACTAGCTTAAAAGATACCTGTTCGTCCCGTTCTTTGGATTCTTATTAGGTGAAAATTATCGGAAGAACTTAGGAACAGGAAAGACGAGTTGCGCAATTCGTGACTGTATTTGGTCGCTAATATCCCAACTTCTCTCCTGACTACCAACTTCTGTGCCGTACGCACCTGCTGTCTAATCCGTTCAATGCCGTGTACGAGTAATAGTCCTATTCTTTGTTCTTGACGAACTTATTATCACGTAAGATATTCAGTCTTCTGTGGTAGTTGGCAGTGATGAAGTAATACCAACAGTGACGGCATTTATAAACTGGTTTCCCGTTGCGAGAAATGTGTTCTCCGCCAGGCTGAGTACGTTGAAAAATAAATATGTATACATAGAGCATAAAGATGCAGAATGATGATAACGTTTGCTTTATTTAAAAGCTTGAAGGGTTTTCACATAAAAAAATTTGAATGCGTTACTTTTCAGACCGACCTTGTAAACAGATTCCGACCGTGGGTGTTGCGTGCCATCATCATAATCATCATCATCATCATCATCATCATCATCATCATCATCATCCGACTGCCCAAATCCTTCATCCGGACCTGTCCTTCACTATGCCAACGTCGTCTCAAACTGCGCCAAATTTTTTTTCACTATCCCCAAATCCTCGAATACGCTGCTTCACGTCCCCTAGGCCTGTATCGTCTGCCAATAGATTCTACACACTTACACACCAATTCCAACTCCCCTTGTCCTACGGTTCCACTACCATTTATATACATATACACAAAATCATCCTTTCTCTTCCTGATTTATCCTTCTGGTGAAGGTTCTTTCAGTGTAGTGAAATCTAGTGCCTCTTTTACATTCTGGCAAAATAATCCATTTAGAGCTTGACAACAATGACCTGTAAGTCGTGTTAACATCAATATAAGTCGTATTTTTAACAATTTAAAATGCTTCGAAATGTCTTTCCGTTTATTACAATATCCTTGCATTTTAAAATTGTATTGCTGTTGTCTCAGTTTCCAGTCCGAAGACTGGTATAAAGCAGCTTTTCGCACTATTCAGTCCTGTACAAACTTCATCTCTGCATATCTACTGCACCCTACATCATCTGAACCTCCTTACTACATTCTTGCATTTTATCCCCGCCCCCCTCCTCCCTGTGCCCAATAAACCGATCCCTTCTTTTAGTCAGTTTGTGCCATAAATTTCAGATACGCTTATGTTGTTACTGACAGTCTGCGTTTTACATCCACCGTACCTCGGCCGTCATCAGTTATTGTGGTGCTCAAATACTGGACTGCTGCTAGCCTACCCTCGTTTGTGAAGAGCGAGCAAAACAAAGAAAAAAAATATGTAATAAGATTCGAAGATCGTGTTACATTTCCCTCTACTTGTTTCACATTAAAACCAAGTAAGGATCTTACAAGTGAACCTCCCCATCGCACCCCCCCCTCAGATTTAGTTATAAGTTGGCGCAGTGGATAGGCCTTGAAAAACTGAACACAGATCAATCGAGAAAACAGGAAGAAGTCCACTGTACCAACTTATAACTAAATCTGAGGGGGATGCTATGGGGAGGTTCCCTTGTTAGTACGTTTAGGGTACTCGCAGAAATTTGCAGGTGGTTGTTTGAGATATATATATATTCGAACGAGCAGAAATCCGTTCGTTTACTGTATTAGTACGGATTCTCGTGGCTACGACATCTCTTATCACTTTGACCCGTAACGACAGGGTCTTAGGTCGAGGTCAGCACACAGATTTGCCGTGATAATGTGTTTAAATGATACATAAACTATATGAGCTATTCATGAACGTATGTCCATTACAGTACCTTCTATTTAGAGTCAGGTGCCAAGCATTATTTTCCTGCTAGCATACCTGGGTTTCACAACACCTCTTGTGAGAAGTTAATGTAGGCCACGTATACAACTGTGCTGATCATGCACACAGACGTTTGCTATACGCTCTACGAAAGTGAATTACTGTCGTCAAAGGCTTATGGGTTAGAATTATCACCATCTTTTTCAATAAACCCCTTTTAATAGGCATGAATCTGCGACAAGAGAAACAAAGGCGGAAATGCGTGTGTGGACGGTGGGCAGGGAGGGGAAGGTGGGGAGGTGGTTGGCAACGGATGACAATAGGCAATACTAAAGCATTACGCGGATATTTAATTTTACCTAATATATATATATATATGTGTGTGTGTGTGTGTGTGTGTGTGTGTGTGTGTGTATAGGGTGTTACAAAAAGGTATGGCCAAACTTTCAGGAAACATTCCTCACATACAAAGAAAGAAAATACGTTATGTGGACATGTGTCCGGAAACGCTTACTTTCCATGTTAGAACTCATTTTATTACTTCTCTGCAAATCACATTAATCATGGGATGGAAATACACAGCAACAGAAGGTACCAGTGTGACTTCAAACACTTTGTTACCGGAAATGTTCAAAATGTCCTCTGTTAGCGAGGATATATGCATTCAGGCTCCGTCGCATGGAATCCCTGATGCGCTGATACAGCCCTGGAGAATGGCGTATTGTATCACAGCCGTCCACAATACGAGCACGAAGAGTCTCTACATTTGGTACCGGGGTTGCGTAGACAAGAGCTTTCAAATGCCCCCATAAATGAAAGTGAAGAGGGTTGAGGTCAGGAGAGCGTGGAGGCCATGGAATTGGTCCGCCTCTACCAATCCATCGGTCACCGAATCTGTTGTTGAGAAGCGTACGAACACTTCGACTGAAATGTGCAGGAGCTCCATCGTGCATGAACCACATGTTGTGTCGTACTTGTAAAGGCACATGTTCTAGCAGCACAGGTAGAGTATCCCGTATGGAATCATGATAACGTGCTCCATTGAGCGTAGGTGGAAGAACATGGGGCCCAATCAAGACATCACCAACAATGTCTGCCCAAACGTTCACAGAAAATCTGTGTTGATGACGTGATTGCACAATTGCGTGCGGATTCTCGTCAGCCCACACATGTTGATTGTGAAATCGAGGAAGTGCAGTACATACTGACGAAACTAAAATGAGCTCTAACATGGAAATTAAGCGTTTGCGGACACATGTCCACATAACATCTTTTCTTTATTTGTGTGTGAGGAATGCTTCCTGAAAGTTTGGTCGTACCTTTTCGTAACACCAAAAATTATATATATATATAATTTCTTACATGTAACAGTAAAAAAATACTCCAGACGGCAAATAATTTTCACTGTACATTACATGGCATTTTTTGGAGTGTTCAGGAAGGGAATGTCGGTAAATGAATTATTTCAAACCGCGCTAGGAAAGCGGCCTACACCTATAACTGTCATTGATCTGGCGGCCGTGACGTTAACATTTGAAACACACAACATTCTAAAACAAGTTTGGTGCCACATAGCGAACAGCTGAACGGCGAGCAGACGCGTGCCGAAAGCGTGTTCACATACACGTTGGCTACTGTATCAGGAGGCGGCTTACTGGGCAATTCACTTGCATGGGTTAACACTCCGGCGGGAAATCGATCGTCTCATCCGAGCAGCGGCGCGTAGGGAAGCGAAAATGCCCCTCCCCTGCCCTCGCCTCTAGGCTGTCCCATTTACCAGGGCACCGGCCCGCAGCTAATCTTGCGCTCCACCGGCTTCTGCTGTGCACTAAATGTTTCAGCGAGACTTCCCGTATCGAGCTTTCGCAGGATCCCCGCCCCCTCCCCTACTCCACCGTCATAAG
This sequence comes from Schistocerca cancellata, assembly GCF_023864275.1. NCBI lineage: Eukaryota > Metazoa > Arthropoda > Insecta > Orthoptera > Acrididae > Schistocerca > Schistocerca cancellata. Next base: position 594,619,205 of record NC_064629.1, read on the forward strand.
CGAGGTAAGGCGACTACAAAACCTGAGTGGTTCTTTGAACAAGATAGTGCTAGGGATAAATGGTCACGGATTTCTTGCCGTGTCAGACTTGTATGTAAACTTTTTATTTAATAAAGGCAGGGGGGGGTCAGTGATTTTCTCTGCCTCGTGATGACTGGGTGTTGTGTGATGTCCTTACGTTAGTTAGGTTTAAGTAGTTCTAAGTTCTAGGGGACTGATGACCATAGGTGTTAAGTCCCATAGTGCTCAGAGCCATTTGACCCATTTTGAATAAAGGCAGTTTCTGTTGTAAAAATACCGATTGGTATTAAGAAAAACAATTTTGCAACCGAGACTGCCTTTATTGAAAGAAAAATATGATAACCGTTTGCTGTACCAGACAGACAATGAGGGAATGGAACCAGTATTGTATGTAAACTCAAACTTTCCACGTCTTCCTCAGTCGCCATCGTCCGGAGTTGACTGTAGGCCGTATGGTACTTTATTTATTTGTCGAATTACGTCGTGGAAATGTCACAAATTCACTGAACTTCGACATGCTACCAGAGAATATGACAATGTCTGTAATGGAAGAAACTGTTAGCGATGCTGATTCCTTCGGATGATGGATAAATCAGCTTATTTCTCTGTAGCCTTGCAGCATCAAGCGTCCGTTTCATGCACCGCTAAACATATAGCCGCTGAACCGGTTAAAGTTGCTGTTGCATTTTCTGACCTCGACTTCTTTGACGGCAGAAACCCAGTAGGCAGATGCATGGTTAAGCCTTTCCATTCCGTAAACATAACCGTATGTTTGTTTAGAAAACTGTATTTGGCAATGCAAGATTTGTCGAAATCGCGATATTTAATCTGGAAAAGTTCTGTAATCGCACGTACTGACTGATCAATGCACTGGTACCGCCGTCACAAGGAATTTCATAAATTCCAAGAACACAAGAGACTAGACTGTACTTTAGTTGACGCAATATCTCTCCAATTTTCTCGGCTGTTCGGAAAATGGCTTGAATATATTCTCTGCCCAGGACCCGGCGTGTTTTATTTAACGGTAGTAACCCCGAAGAAAGGAAGATAGCTGTAGGCTGATCTTCGTTTGATGACTGAGTACACTATGTGATCAAAAGTATCCGGACACCTGGTTGAAAATGACTCAGAAGTTCGTGGCGCCCTCCATCGGTAATGCTGGAATTCAGTGTGGTGTTGGCCCTCCCTTAGCCTTGATGACAGCTTCTACTCTCGCAGGCACACGTTCAATTAGGTGTTGGAAGGTTTCGTGGGGAATGGCAGCCCATTCTCCACGGAGTGCTGCACTGAGGAGTGGTATCGATGTCACTCGGTATGGCCTGGCAGGAATTCTGCATTCCAAACCATCCCAAAGGTGTTATATAGGATTAAGGTCAGGACGCTGTGCAGGCCAGTCCATTGCAGGGATGTTATTGTCGTGTAACCACTCCGCGACACGACGTGCGTTGTGACCAGATGCTCGATTGTGTTGAAAGATGCAATCGCCATCCCCGATTTTCTCTTAAACAGTGAGAAGCAAGAAGGTGCTTAAACCTTCAATGTAGGGCCTGTGCTGTGATAGTGCCACGCAAAATAATGAGGAGGTACAAGCCCCCTCCATGAAAAACACGACCACACCGTAACACCAGCGCCTCCGAATTTTACTGTTGACACCACACATGCTGGCAGATGATGTTCACCGCGCATTCGCAATACCCACACCCTGCCATCTGATCGCCACATTGTGTGCAGTGATTCGTCACGCCATACAACGTTTTTCCACTGTTCAATCGTCCAATGTTTACGCTCATTATACCCAGCGAGGCGTCGTTTGCCTTTTACCGGCGTGATGGGTGGCTTATGAGAAGCCGCTCGACCATGAAATAAGTTTTCTCACCTCCCGCCTAACTGTCATTGTGCTTGCATTGGATCCTGATGCAGTTTGTAATTCCTGTGTGATGGTCTGGATGATGCATGCCTATTACACATTACGACCGTCTTCAACTGTCGGCGGTCTCTGTCAGTCAACAAAGGACTCTGAGCACTATGGGACTTAACATCTGAGGTCATCAGTCCCCTAGAACTTAGAACTACTTAAACCTAGCTAACCTAAGGACATCACACACATCCATGCCCGAGGCAGAATTCGAACCGGCGACCGTTGCAGCAGCGCGGTTCCGGACTGAAGCGCCTAGAACCGCTCGGCCACAACGGCCGGCTGTCAGTCAACAGACGATGTCGGTTTGTATGCTTTTGTACTGTACGTGTCCGTTCGCGTTTCCACTTCACTATCGCATCGGAAACAGTGGATCTAGGAATGTTTAGCAGTGTGGAAGTCTCGCGTACAGATGTATTACACAAGTGACACGCAATCACGTGACCACGTTCGAAGTCCGTGAATTCCGCGAATCGCTCCATGCTACTCTCTCAGGATGTCTAATGAATACTGAGGTCGCTGATATGGAGTACCTGGCAGTAGATGGCAGCACAATGCACCTAATATGAAAAAACTTATGTTTTTGGGGGTGTCCGGGTACTTTTGATCATATAGTATATCGCCGTGTTTTCGTTTCTTTGAGATGCTTAAGTTAGTATCTCGTTAAGAAAACCATTCTTCCCAAATACTTTGTTGAGATATCTGTGAAACATTTATACTAAAACGTGACCACAGAGAGCCATATTCTCAAGATAGTATTATGTTGTCGTTCTCCCATGGCCTGTCATGCGGAGCATCAACTGTCGGTGGAAGACCATGTGTCAGACGGATAAACTGTGGCTGAAAACGTAAAAGAATAAAGTAAGGTCGGTAGAACCAACAACCATAATAAGTGAAACACAGTTCCAGTCTTTCAAGTATTGACGTAAAACTTTTTCATGTTGATAGGAAAGGATAGTAATAGGGCATGCTGAAAAGTAATGCTTCGGAATATTTTATATAAAAACTCTTAAAGCTTTTTATATAAAACAAATACTAACATTCTACGTCTTTTATTTCATAGCTTGATATTTACAGGGCCCGAATTGCAACGTGTAGCATGGTGGCGTGTAACATAACTATGTCGGTACGTAAGAAATAGCGTGCTGTAATCGAGTTTCGAGCTCGAAGAGTTTGTCCCCACATGGACCACTCCTTCCTTCAGCACGACAATGCCAGACCACTCACGAGCGCTGCGATATCGGCAACAGTCCGACGCCTTAGGTTCACTGTCATCGATCATCCTTCATACCGTCCCGACTTCGCTTCATCCTATTTTCATCTGTTTCCAAAACTTAAGGAACACCTTCGAGAACTTCACTTTTGATAGTGATGAAGCAGTGCAAGCAGAGCTGAGGTTGTGGCTCCGTCTGCAAAATCAGACTTTCTGCAGTGACTGTATCAACGAACTGATCTCTCGATGGGATAAATGTGTTCGTCGCAAGGGTGTCTTTGGTTAGAAATAAACATGTAGACGTGAAGAATAAAAATGTATACTTTAAATAACGTGTGTTTTATTTTAAAAGCTGTAATAGTTTTCATATAAAAATTTCGGAGGTATTACTTTTCAGCACGTTCATAGTATTTAATGCCCCGTCGGCGACTAGACTTTAATGCCTCGTGAGCGACGTGGAAGCAAACAAAGGAGCAAAAACTTCGGTGGAACAAGAATGGGGAAGGAAATCGGCTTTGACTTTGTCAAAAGAGCCGGGAGAGGGAATTAAAGTTTAGAGGGAAGAAATAAGAACTTTGAGGTCTGCAAAAGCCACTTTGTCAGACACGACGGAGGAGTTGGAAGTTCAGTTGAACGGAATGGATAGGCTTGGAAAGAGGTTACGAGTATCAACAAGGGTAATTGAATGCAGTCGAATTAATTTGGATGACGATGCGGGAATTAAGAGGCTCTAAAACTAGTAGATGAGTTTTACTGTTTTGGTATCAAAATAACTAAGAATGGCCAAAATAGAGGTTCAAATGGCTCGGAGCACTGTGGGACTCAACATCTGAGGTCATCAGTCCCCTAGAACTTAGAACTACTTAAACCTAACTAACCTAAAGACATCACACACATCCATGCCCGAGGCAGGATTCGGACCTGCGACCGTTGCGGTCGCGCGCTTCCAGACTGAAGAGCCTAGAACCGCTCGGCCACACCGGCCGGCTGGCCAGAGTAGAGAGAATATTATAATGCAGAGTGGTAATAGCCAGAAAAGCGTTTCTAAAAAAGAGAAATTTGTTGACATTGCATATAAATTACAGTGTTCGGAAGTCTTTTTCTGAAGGTATTTAGTTGAAGTGAAGCTCTGTATGGATGAGAAACTTGTGCGATTAACAGTTCGTGCAAGAAATGTGGTACTACAGAAGAACGCTGAAGCTTAGATGACTAGATCGAATAACTAATGAGATTTACTAAATCGATGTTGGAGCTTGACTAAAAAAAGGAAATGATTAGTAGGACACATTCTGAGCCATCAAGGTGTCGTAAATTTGGTAGTGAAAACAAGGTTTTTTTGGAGGGGGGGGATTAAAAATAGTGAGGGAGACGATGGGTTGGCTACAGTAGAAAGACTGAAAAGGATTTAGATTTCAATGGTTATTTGGAGATGAAGAGGCGTGCAGTGGACAGATTATTTTTGTAATTATTGGAAAAATCAGCTATCTTCGAACAATATTTAATAAAAATAAAAAGGAACTCTTGATCGCATATACGTATTTATTTAGAAATGGTGACCGGTTTCAACCTGTTCAAGATCATATCAGACCGTACTCCAAAGGCGGCAAGCGGAGGCGATGACCAGAAGCAGGAACCCTAGCGCCTTTGGAGTATTGTCTGATGACGATCTAGAAAATACTAAAACCGATCATCATTTTGAAATATATATATGCAATCAAGACTGCGTTTTAGCTTTTGCTAAATATTTCACCGGACGGACCAGCGTGGATAGAATCATGAAATTAGTCTTCAGATCAGAGACCACGACAGCGTCATTGAACATACTCAGAGAAGCGCGGCGTGAAAGCTCAAGGGTTCAGTTGACTTCCGGCTGAAGATAACACACGCAAGAAATCTGAGGTACTAGACTTCCAAAGATTATTATTATTATTATTATTATTATTATTATTATGTAGTATTTCATTATTATTAATTGTAAAATATAGAGTTATGGTTTTCATGGAAGATGCCGTTTACAGACGAAGAGGTATCGTGAAAATAGTATTACAGCAATTAAAGGACACGCAGGGGCACAAAAGTAGTCAGTCTTCGAACGCTCCAGCGGAGAACGAAATAGGAAGAAGCCTTAGTATACTGTATGATGACAATGTCTGCCACGCTCGTTACAGTTATTCGCATAAAACGGAAACAGGTGTAGAAAGCAGCTTAATACGAAACGACTTTCGTCATTGTGAAATACACTTGCAGTAACTGAAATTAGTAATGGTGTTGATGCCATTTGCAAGTTGAATGGAGATTTTGTTGATATATAAACCGTTTCATTTCTTCCTGCGAAAGCAGTATGTGAACTGGTAAAAAAGGAGTGGTGAATGTGGAAGATAAGATTGGCGGGTGGCCCGCCTAGGCTCGATTGTTACTGACGTATTGTCCAATACAGTATTTGGCGAAACACGTTACAGCTAGAAGCGATGCAGGGGTTGGCAGCAGGTGGGTAGCTAACCGCGGAACTGCAAAAGACAGCGCATGTGACTCGTTTCTCATTCAGGTTAGCGGCCGGCCCTCGATGCGGGAAATTCCATCTCGTGTCACTAACAGGCCATCTGGGCCCAGCCCGCTCCCAAGTGGTGCGCCAGAAACTCATCTGGCTTCGCTTAACAGTCCAGCAGATGAGCTCCTTGGTTGCATTAGTGCCGCTTGAGATGGAACGGCTTCCATTTCTGACTCGTGCCGCAACGTCTAGTGCAAGGCAACGAATAGATATACTTTTCTAGCGCAGGGAATAGCAGAAATGATAAAACAGATGACGTTGATAATTACGTTAAAATAAAGGCGTTATATCATAATCAAAGTAGCCATTCAAACTTTCTCATTGCGTAAAGTGCTACCTTAATTAATATACTCGCCTCAGATGTTCGCATACAATTGAGGAGAGATGTATCTCAAATTGTGGGCCTGGACGGCTGCGATTTATTACGATGAAACTTGCATATGATAAAAATTGGAGGATCTGAAATGTGATGTTGTAGACATGTCCGAAAGTTATATATAGGGTGAGGCGGCCCCATGATCCCTTCAGTGCGGATGCACAAAACGTGGGACCTCTTACGGGAATCAGCGATATGCTGCGATTAATAAGGGATTGGGCAGGGGCACTACGTCAATTATGTGTAGATAGGTTGGACATTTGAGTCAGTCACGGACTGTACCTGGATGGCCGAGGTGGTCAAGGCGACCGTTTGTGAGAGACGGAAAATACCGGGTTCGAGTCTCGGTATGGCACAAATTTTCAACGTTCCTCATTGATCTATTTCAATGCCCATTGACAGCTAATGTCTTCATTTAGTTCGCATAATGTTTGTATAAAATTTAAAATAGTTTTAATTGCGGAGGAAAAATATCAGCGTCATAGTTGTAATGGCAGAAGAGATGTGTTAGTCGGAGATGGGATAAGCCGTGTCGTACTAGTTAATTTGCCAACGTAAGGAACAGGTCTTAATTTATGAAAGGAACTTCGTAGAATGTACGGTGGAGCACTGCATTGTATGGAAATGAGACATGGACTGGGGGAAACCGGAACAGAAGAGAATAGAAATATTTGAGGTGTGCTGCTACAGAGAAATGTTGAAAATTAAGTGGACTGATAAGGTAACGAATGAGGTGGTTCTCCGCAGAATCGACGAGGAAAGGAATATATGGGAATCACTGACAAGAAGAAGAGACGAGATGACAGGACGTATGTAAAGACGTCGGGGAATAACTTCCATGGTACTAGAGGGAGCTGTAGAGGGTAAAAACTTTAGAAGAGGGCAGAGATTAGGATACATCGAGCAAATAATTGAAGAGGTAGCTTGCAAGTGCTACTCTTAGATGAAAGTGTTGGCACAGGAGAGGAATTTGTGGTGGGCTGCATTAAACGAGTCGGAATATTGATGACTCAGAAATAAACAGAAAAGAAAGACAATTGTTGGGACGACAAAGATTGATGTACGATGCAGTTTTTTGAAAGTGTTATATGTGGTAAGGTGATAGACTAATTTTGTATCAGTAGTAGTAGAGTCTGATATTAACAGTCTAACGGACTGAAGAATTTGAAACGGAAAAGTTTATTTTTTGTTCCCTGAATGCTTGTAGGTTTCTCTTGTTCTTCATTTTCACTTCGACCCATACTCTGCTGGAGCGGGTAATGGAACGGCCAGTTACTGTTCCATGTACACTCTGACGTGCAGTATTGATTACCTTCTGAGTAAATATTTGGAAGTTGATGGTGAGTATACGCGCTGCCTTTTCGTTAAAGAAATCGCTAACGGGTTTAGTGTGGTAGTATTTGAGTGGTTCAGATTCGTGTGGTGAAAAAAATAGTCATCGTCAATATTTGAATAGCTAGTGGAGGAGAGGTGGTACAGTTCCAAGTCATCAGACTGTACACCATTGTGCTGCGTTAAGTTTAAAGTCATTCATGGTGTCATAGGGAGTGAAGGCATGCGAATCTGTTGATGATGATGTCTGTTGGTTGAAGTTCGGCGGCTCCTTTAACGCTGTTAGAGAGAAACAACTGCTAAGTTATCTACACGACACTGGGGAAGAAAAGGCATTACTCGAATAATTCAGTAAAACCCCTGAATTGACGAAAAAGGGGCGATAGTATGGCTTTTTTGAGATGTACAAATTCGTACAGAACCACGCGAAGTTAATGGGATTCAATAAAATGGCTACCATCTCCTCGCACAGGATTAGCCGAGCGGTCTAGGGCGCTGCAGTCATGGACTGTGCGGCTGGTCCCGGCGGCGGTTAGAGTCCTCCCTCGGGCATGGGTGTGTGTGTTTGTCCTTAGGATAATTTAGGTTAAGTAGTGTGTGAGCTTAGGTACTGATGACCTTAGCAGTTAAGTCCCATAAGATTTCACAAACATTTGAAAATTTTTTACCATCTCCTCGATGAGTGCTGGTGATTGGTGAAATTAATTGTAGTGTTGTATTACAATCTGGGCGTGGCTGCTTTTCAGCAAACCCCGTGCCTTGTGTGCTGCACATTTCAGAGCGCTTACACAAGCTGCAACAGCTTCCTTTTTTTGTTGCTCAACTTGTTTTATGAGTAATTGTTGTAATTGCTGTGGCGCACGTGAAACTGTGCGTACTGTTGTATGTGTGATAATGGTCTCATCTCGTGTACTCCCTCTGAGCGAGTTGTGGCTGCACTTAAGACACTACATTCGTGTGCGAAAGGACCAGACTTCATATCTTGTTCTATTGAGCAAATTGTCTCTAATGATCTCGACGTCGACCAAAAGGTTGAACTTCAACCTTCGTTCCTTAGTATGTCTTTACTTAAAATAATAATAAACGTGGTCGTCGTACTCGTACAGTACAGGTACGGAAGACGTGCAGGCTTCCTGCCAGTGTTTGCGTAACTTCCTTTTTGTTTTACATGTTTGCGTAACCTGTACATCAGCCAAACTTGGAAGCGTGGCCAAGGTTGGCTTTCTCGTCTGCGGAGACTACACAAAGCTTCCTGCTTATCGATCGTTAATTCAGTGAGTGGATTCTGACGGAGCCTCCCTCTAAGATACCAACTGCCCTGTATAGCGTTATTCGTAAGTACCTCCAAAGTTTCAGAAGCTGACTGCACGAAACATACAAAACACAGCAAATGGCACATGTCTGTAGACAGAGTATCTCTTCAGGTTTCAATTTGTAAAAACACAGCATATGTGTAGATCCGCACCCTGTTTACGCGACGAATTAGTTCGCGCCTGCAGACAAGCAATCCAGTCAGCTCTCTCGCCTTCACGTAATTTGTGTCAGCGACTTCAGTGGCATAATGACATTTGCGGCGTCCTAAACGGTGGCCGTATTGAACACGTTTGATATGAGATAAAAACCTGAAGATACGCTCTAGCTACTGATATGTGTCTATTTTCTGTGTGGCTTGTAGTTTTCACACAATCGTCTTCTGAAAATCAGGAAGTACTTACGAATAACCCTGTACATTCGGCTGTCTTACCGCTCTTAACGTGTCAGAAAAGGTAGCTTTGCTGTAACGACACCAAATGGTCAGTTACCTTCAATTATAGCTTAACATTCTGCGCCGGTGCACGTTATACAACCATAGTTTAAGTTAATTAGGCTTTTTATGGCTTCGATCACCAGTATCCTATGACGAGTGTCAAAAAGTAACACTGTAAAACAGATTTTTTTTGTAGTAAATGGTAAAGAAGCGTTAGCAGAGATAAGAGATACATCTCCAACACCAGACCGCGACGGAGCTATTTCAATAGATTTGTGTAACCGTGAGGACGGGGATTTCACTCAGAAATAACTGTATATTGTGCCTTCAAGCGGCTTGTAATGAAAATGTGGGCTTATGGAGTATCGTCTCAGTTATGCGACTGGATTCGTGATTTCCTGTCAAAGAGATCACAGTTCGTAGTAATTGACGGAAGCTCGCCCTGTTAGCCGCTCGGTCTAACGTTCTGCTTCCAGAGCGGGAAGGCGTGCCGGTCACAGGCACGAATCCGCCCGGCGGTTTAGTGTCGAGTTCTGGTGTGCCGGCCATCCTGTGGATGATTTTTAAGGCGGTTTTCCATGTACCTCGGCGAATGCGGGCTGGTTCTCCTTATTCCGCTTCAGCTACACTACGTCGGCAATTGCTAAGCAGACACTGTCTCCACGTACGTGTACACCATAATTACATTACCACACAAACATTTGGGGTTACACTCGTCCCGTATGAGACGTTCCAGGGACGGAGGGGGGGGGGGAGGGGGTGTCCGCTAGGGACCGAACAGCACAATAACTCTGGGTTCGGTGTGGGGCGGCGGTGGGGTTGGTGGACTGCTGTGGCGTGTTGTGGGGTTGAGTCACTGAAGGCTACGGCGGAACGAAGCCTCTCCGTCGTTTCTAGGTCCCCGATTTGATACACACTACACAACTGAGGGAAAGTCATAGAGTAAAACAGAAGTGATTTCTGGCGTTCGCGGAGGTGGTGTTACAGGACCTTTGCTGTTCCTTATCCATATAAACGATTTAGGAGATAATCTGAGCAGCCGTCTTAGGTTGTTTTCAGATGATGCCGTCATTTATCATCTAGTAAAGTCATCAGAAGGTCAAAACAAATTGCAGAACAGATTTAGATAGCTGTGTGGTACAAAAATTGGCACTTCGCCGTAATTAATGAAATGTGTGAGGTGATCCACATGAGAGCTAAAAGGAATCCGTTAAACTTCGGTTACACGATAAGCTACTCAAATCGAAAGTACGTAAAATGAACTAAATAACTAGTAATTAAAATTGCGAACAATTTAAATTGGAAAGAACACATAGAAAATGTTGTGTGGAAGGCGAACCAAAGATTGCGTTTTATTGACAGAATCATATAAAAAAGTTTTTCATTTTCTGTTTTGTGTTTCACACATTTGCACCAAATTTTAATTTATTATGCATTCATGCAATTATTAATTAAAAGTAATAAAGGCATAATTTTTATTAGAAATTTATGATATAGTATTTGTTAATTAAAATTTCAATTTGACAATACGAGAGATATTCGGAAAATAAGATCCGGTAGGTCGCGAAATGGAAACGGCAGTGGAAAACCCGATGAAACTTTGCACAGATGGGTGTTCGGCGGTGTCTCCGGTGAGCCCATCGATCGCGTCACGTCGTTTTGTTGAGTTCTGAGCACACAGTGAGCTCGTAAAGATGCTTAGGACAGTAGTGTCTCCCGCCAAGTATGGGTGTCTGCCGAGAGGTTCCGCCTGATTTCGTGCAACCTCACATAATACACCTGTCGTGCATTTCCTTCTTCATGACAATTCTAGGGGCAATGAGAAACGCCCCTGCAGCAATTTCGATGGGAAATGGTTGATCAACCACCACACTGGCTCTGGTGTTCATCTCTGTTCACATGAACTGCTGGCTATGAAGACAACATTTTGACACAGACAGCGAACTGAAGACCAGCGTAGAGAATCGGCGGAAAGCACAGGCGGCTGCCTTGTATGACGAGGGTGTTGGTAGTTGGTACAACGCTACGACTGATGCCTTAAGTCGGAGCGGCAACTGTGTAGAGAAGTAGCTGGTAGAAGTAGCAAACTTTTGCAAATAAAACATTTTTTATTTTTAATGTGGCTTCCATTTCGCGACTAATCGGACCTTACTTACCGAATAGCCCTCGTAAATGTAGAATTCAAAGAAGAGAAAAGAAAAGTTTTTCTTGGAAGAAACCGAGCCAAATAACTCGCGATTACAAGACCAGACAATTAAATTCGTCTGTCTACTCGAAACAGTCCTGCACCACAGTAGACACATTGTAGAACCTTTCGAGTTACTCTGTTCTGTCAGGTGACTGACTGGTCCATCGTGCGTCAACAGTCTGTGGTGCACGTTTACGGAACCCTCTGTTCCTTGGGTGTAATATTATCTTCCTCTCCTGTTTCGAGAAATGTTGTTTCAGTTTACACTGAACTGTCATTCCCTATTAAATATTCAACTTCATTTCGTAAAAATTTATAATTTAACAAATGGTCCATTCAGACATAATAAACTAAAACCGTATGTGCTCCATGATTTTTCAATCCCGTCTTTGTATCATACGATGTGACCAATTTGCACTCTCCGGAGGGAAAAAAAACTTGCATTACACGTTTATATCTCTGGTGAATAAATTATGAATACTTCACTACAAAGATATCTGGAACTAGTTCTGATAGAATATTTTGCACTCCTAGAACACAGCGTATGCTACAGAACCGCAACAACAAAATACAACGGGTTAAGCAACATTCACGGCAGCCATAATGACTATTATTGGCAAACGTTCCGAAAATTGGCTTTGTTTCTTGATTAGGGGCTCGTCTGGACTTTTCTTAATTCTTGTGAGAAAATAAAACGCCTACAGCCGTCCTGATTTTATTTATTTTGTTGAAACCAGTTTCAATGCTACAATGCGCCATCTTCAGACACTGAAGCGCCGAAACTGGTTGCAACAAAATAAATAAAATCATAAGGACGGCTGTAGGCGTTTTATTTCCTTACAATAGTAAACGACCGTGGTCCCGAAGATCTCCTGCCAAAAGAATGGACATACAAAAATTTCTTAATTCTACTCGCGATCTTGTAATTACGAGAGCGAATGCGGTATCTGACTGTCATGCTGCTCGTTTACTCTTTTTGTGAGGATATGTAACATTGTTAAATTAAATCTACAGACTGCGTATTAAATACAGAAAGATAAGGAATTAATATTGGCGTATACCTCAGTTGGGATGATAGTGTCACCAGCATGATATTCCTTAAAATTTTTGTCGTCTGTTGACGCCTCGTAGCCCACTCTGTTTTCAGATTTTTGTAGTTACTTCTGTAAAAAGGACTGTATGAAAAGATAGGAGTGTTAACCACATCATGTGAATGTTTGTACCAAAGCCTAACAAATATTCTACCCATTATACTTCACGCAGAAAAAGACAAAGCAAACTAAAAATGCAAAACATCATATGACGCCAAGGAATAAAGTTATGAAATGAACTTACAATAAAGATTTCATCTAACTCATTTTCAAAAAAATGTTAAATTGTGCGTCTTAGGTAATAACTATTACTCCGTAAAGAAGAAAGTACCTATTTGAATGCCGGCCGCGGTGGTCTAGCGGTTCTAGGCGCGCAGTCCGGAACCGCGCGACTGCTACGGTCGCAGGTTCGAATCCTGCCTCGGGCATGGATGTGTGTGATGTCCTTAGGTTAGTTAGGTTTAAGTAGTTCTAAGTTCTAGGGGACTGATGACCACAGATGTTAAGTCCCATAGTGCTCAGAGCCATTTGAGCCAACCTGGAAGGTAAGAAAACATTCCCTCCTCCCCCCACCCACATATCCTCCAGCCTCGCAATGGCCGCGCTGCTTACCCTTCTGCCCCAAAGGTAAGCGCCCAACTTCGCATCATTTGAATCTGAATAATGTAATAATTTATGAGGAATGCTGTCCAACATGTCCTGCCAGGCGTAGCGGAAGGACCAGTAGACTCGAACGACATTGTGTCAGTGCCACCATACACGCTTATTTCGTGTGTCACGTCGCGTATCTAGATCTGGGAAGCTGAAAACAAGTGACAGGTGCGGACATGACTGAAGCTGTGAGGTAGTGTCGTCAGTCGTGCGTGGATAGCTTAGTGATACAGCGTGTTCGGTCAGAGGGATGGTTGCCCTCTGTAATAAATTAAAAAAAAAGAGTGAATAGATCAACGATGAACTTGAACGGGCTTATAGAACGTCCGCCCCGAACAAATACAGAGAACAGTGACGAACAAAATGAGATTAAAAAAAGTGGTAAGGGTATTGACCGCCAAAGGCAAACTTCCGGGTTCGAATCCCATTCAAATACACACTTTTAAGTGGTCAGAAAGTTTCAAAACAGCGCATACTCCACTACAGAGCGAAACATTCATTCAATTTAAGGTTTCCAGTTGATTCGTCCTCGTAACCCTGTTTCCTATTCTTCTTCCATCACCTTTTTCTGGCACACAACTTTTTTACCCCTCGCAAATCGTCTTTGTCGCGAGCAATTGTGCGGTGCCCATACCACATGAACACGCCTCGTTACCGCTAACCCGATCTCCTGTAGTTTCGAGTATAACGAATATTCTCTTGCCATTATTGCGTACCAGTGCGTTTTGCGTTTCCAGTAACATTCTTCGGTTACCTGAAATTAAGCAGCTGTGAACTCGCTACCGATTGTAGTCCATATAGTCTTACACCAAAAAATATTCTCTCCCATAATAAAAACTGATACAGGAAAACACGATCCTGATCACTCACTATTATTGTTTTGATTGACTGTTTAGATCTGGTGAACGTATTATCTTCTGATCTGAAAATGAGAAAAAGAGTGAGAGAGATCAAAAATTGTATTTCCTCATTTATCATATGGTTTTTTGCGTTTCTTGAAGGAGACGTGTTTACGGATGCAGTTACTGGATTATCATGTTTCAGCACTTTCGTGCCGTTGTTATTGGGTAGTGTTTATTCAGTTCTGTAAAATTTAAACATGGTTTAAGTAATAAATATTCTAACTAAATTTTACCTAAAAACAGTTTTGATCTGTTGTTGTCATTGCCTTAATTTTCTGCTTTATTGGGTTATGCAGAAACCTCTTACACACAACAGAATTACGTTTAGAGATTGGAGATACAGTGATTTGTTAAATCGCCACCCAGACTAGCAGTAACATCATTTAATTGCATATGACAAGCTACCAATATACAGTAAAGTACAGAGGGTGCTCCTTATGCCTAATTTCGATAGAATAATTATTACCTCAAACATGTTTACATAACTGCATAAAGAGTACCCACTGACGATGGCGCGAAGATGTTTAAATATATTTGAGTTTGTATCAAAAAATTGTTTGCCTAACAGGCCGACCTGATACCTAGTAATTTTGTATTTCCTCAGTTTTAGATCTGTAGGTAATTTGTTCATCAGATACAAACCGCTAATCAAAGTAATTAATGTGGTAAATGATCCATATGGTGTTTTCTCTCATTACACCAACACTGGTCACGGTTTTCCTAAGACGACGTGCCTTTAATTAGACGTGTTTTCCTTCGTACTCGCTGTCAGCCCCCGTTCCATGGTATCTTGACATTTCACCAAGTAAGTAAATGAGCCAGGCGGAGGCAGACAACAGCAAGCTGAAAACAAATGTAAAAAGCAGCTTACCATTGGCCAGTGCCATCAGAAATGGAAAACAAGCCCGGATGGTTCGAGGACGAAGACATTAATCCGACGTGACCTTTCAAAGGAATCATTAAGGCATTCCCCTTAAACCATTTAGAGAAACGTAAAACTGGATGTCTGGACGGGGATTCCTCCAGTATTTCGGGAACACGCTTCCTGCTGCCAATGGAAACTTCCGGGAAAAGCTACTTCTGGCGAAACCCCTTTTCGAGCGGAGCCAAAGCGGTAAACACATCTGCGTGGGTGAGCAAAACCAGGAAGAATGAGTACAAACCTTAGACATACCGTCTATGATGTCCACTTGCAAATATAGTTCCACTTTCAAAATTTACTGTTCAAAGTGTGATAGATGTAGCAACTATATTTACTTTTAAATGTCTCATCATTCCCGTGGGTACACTGTATCGAGGCATCGTTCCTTAAACAGTCCACGGCAACTCAGCCTCTTCACGCCCTTCAACTAAACTTGTGCGCAGTCTATAATGACTTCGGGATCGACTAGACGCCCAGTCGTGACCTATTAGTTGTTCCTTTCATCGTGTCACTGCGATTTAATACATATATTTAACTTAAAATTTGCATGTTGTCTTTTTAATATTCCCTATACGAGTTTTCCTTTCTATTAAACTCTCTAAAGGTTGTCCAGATTTTGCTAAACAAGATACCTTCTTGTGGGATTTCCTGATGACTTCTCGATCAGGAGAACTGTCCACATACACGAAGTTAGCTTCGAGTACACCTTAGCCAACGTATGTAAAGCCGTTACTGTCCGTGCCATAATCTGAACAATAACAGCAAAGGAAACCATGCGGAGGGATCTTTTTACGTATAAGATTTGGAGGTCAGTGCCTAGATATCAATTTCATAATGCAGTAAGATGATTGCAAATAATTTTGTGTAAACTGGCACAATATGTCTGGAAACAGAAGGGGAAGATGATACAGAACCCAACAACTTGAGTGCCACATAAACATCCATCACAGACACTTGACGCACCAGGCACAATTTCGTTTAGTAATAATATGGAGTAACAAGAGAGTTCGACAATGCGTCAGCTGTGGTGGTGCACTGTTTGAATATTTTCAGAAATTGCCATTTCAGTAACACAAGTTGCCTCCTACGTAAAAATTTTGGCCGTGTAACGAAATTTAGAACGTCGGCTGGCTACATTTTTTTCAATGAAATTTACGGCTCGTGATTGAAGTACATGTTTTAAGAATTTTAACCACACGCTGTGACTACTACGCAACATGATTTTCCGTATATTTTTCTTGCCACAAAGGATGAAGTCTGAACGTGCGAAGACCGTTCCGATAAAGTGTGCCACGTGAACACAAATAGACAGCGTGTAGCAACAGTGAATGACGCGAATGCCAAGCTCCCGGAACAGATTCGACGGATCATCTGGTAACATCTTTAGCACAAAACCTGTGCACTGGCACTCTCCCAAAGTTAGCTATGAATTTATTCGCGTATACTGTATGAAACGTGAACTTGTTACCTGTCTACTACGAAACCAAAATTCTTGGTATGTTCTGTGTTAGTTTGATTTGCTTTGCTGTTACTAAGACACACTGATTTGCTGGATTTAAAAGCTACCAGTAAATCCACGATTTAAAAAAAAATCGAGCTCCCACGTGTAAAAAAACCATCAAAGATCTGATTACAAATGAACTAATGTACTAAATTTTTCACTTTAAACATGTAAGCAAGAAACATTTTATGAAAGTGATGCTTAAAGGTTGTTGGAAGTCGCCAAGTGCTCTCATTATGAAACACTGGCTGAACATAGTCTGGGTAATTTGTGATTTACTTTAGCAAAAGCTAGTTTTTCAGGCATCTCAATGTTTATAACTTCATATCTCCTGTGTTCGTCGGAAAGTGGTATAATTTTGCTGGTACATTCAGTGATATATGTATATAATGTCAGCAAAGTGTGTTCGGAATAGAGTTAGCAGTAAAGAAGTAATAAATTAAAACGCCATGCCTGATGCCGAAGCTTGACTGCGTGAACGGCGAAAAACGTAGAAAGTGATAAACTTTTTTGCTTTCTCGTTTTCTGGGGAGTGTCAGCCAAAAAAACTTTCATACAAGTTTGAAATTATGTGTAACGTTTGTTGCAAGTCTCTAAGTGCTCTCTTTCTCAAATACTGAATCTAACGGCGCGCGGGAAAAACGAGCACTTAAATTTTTCTGTGCGAGGCCTGATTCCTCCGATTTTATCGTTATAATCATTTCTCCCTATGTAGGTGAGTGCCAACAGAATGTTTTCGGAATCGGAGGAGAAAACTGGTGATTGAAACTTCATGAGATCCCGTCTCAACGAAAAACGCCTTTGTTTTTTTAATGATTACCACTCCACGTATCACGTCTGTGGCACTATCTCCCCTATTTCGCAATAGTACAAAACGACCCGCCCTTCTTTGAATTTTTTCGATGTCATCCGTCAGTCCCACTTGATGCGGATTCCACACCGCACAGCAATACTCCAGAATAGGGCGGACAAGTGTGGTGTAAGTAGTCTCTCCAGTAGACCTGTTGCACCTTCTAAGCATTCTGCCAATGAATCGCAGTCTTTGGTTTGCTGTACCCACAACAGTATCTATATGATCGTTCCAGTTTAGGTTATTTGTAATTGTAATCCCTAAGTATTTAGATGAATTTACAGCCTTAAGATTTGTGGGACTCATCGCGTAATCGAATGTTAGCGGATTTCGTTTAGTACTCATGTGACTAACTTCACACTTTTCTTTATTCGGGGTCAACAGCCGCTTTTCGGACCATACAGATATCTTACCTAAATCGTTTTGCAATTCGTTTTGGTCATCTGATGACTTTACAAGACAGTAAATGACAGCATCATCTGCAAACAATCTAATAGGGCTACTCAGATTGTCTCGCCGGCCGGCCGGTGTGGCCGTGCGGTTCTAAGCGCGTCAGTTTGGAACCGCGTGCCCGCTACGGTCGCAGGTTCGAATCCTGCCTCGGGCATGGATGTGTGTGATGTCCTTAGGTTAGTTAGGTTTAAGTAGTTCTAAGTTCTATGGGACTTATGACCACAGCAGTTGAGTCCCATAGTGCTCAGAGCCATTTGAACCTTACTCAGATTGTCCCCTATGTCCTTAATATAGATGAGAAACAATAGAGCCGGCCGGGTTGGCCGAGCGGTTCTAGGCGCTACAGTCGGAACCGCGAGACCGCTGCGGTCGCAGATTCGAATCCTGCCTCGGGCATGGATGTGTGTGTTGTCCTTAGGTTAGTTAGGTTTTAGTAGTTCTAAGTTCTAGGGGACTGATAACCTCAGAAGCTAAGTCCCATAGTGCTCAGATACATTTGAACCAAGAAACAATGGAGGGCCTATAACACTTCCTTGGGGAATGCCGGATATTACTTCTGTTTTACTCGATGACTTTCTGTCTATTACTACTAACTGTGACCTTTCTGAGAAGAATAATTAAGAGAAATATTGAAAATAAATGTTTGTTTCCCCTGGAAGCTGTTACATAGCCAACCTACAACTTGTGCCGGGTCCCGGGATAGTCGGTTTAGTAATACAGATAAAAGTCCGCGACCACTGACTAAAAAAAAAAAGCGACTAGTCGGATAATATGTGTTTGCGACAAATGCGTACGTTTCGATATGGTTGCTATGCAGCGCTGATATTCGTGTTGTTTGCACATGATTTCAAGCGCGAGGTTCCATAATCTTTAGAGGATGATGTGAGGTTGTTACTAAATAGCGGTTTATTCGTAGAAAAAAAAGGTTGTCCAGATTTTGCTAAACAAGATACCACCTTATGGAATACCGATTTTACTGATGACTTCTCGATCAGGAGAACTGTCCACATACACGAAATTAACTTCGAGTACACCTTAGCCAACATATGTAAAGCCGTTACTGTCCGTGCTATAATCTGAATTAATAACTATGCTGACAATACATTTTCTTAAGTCCGACATTTCAAGACGAGTTACGTACGAGATACTAATACCTGAAGAAAACTGGTAATTTATCCTTCCAAATCCGTAGAACATACGAGCTTTGCACAAAGTCTTTCGGGTTCCACTATTAATTGCAAAATAGTGATGGTTAGTGATTAATGAGCTTCGGCTTATGACCGAATGGAGAATACTTCGTTCACAAATATTTCGGATGAGGAAGCCTGTCGCGGAAATTATGAAACCGAAAGAAACGAAACCATACTTGTGGAATATCAGAACCTTGGAATCGCTATGATCCATTACGTACGTTGTTACAAATGTTGCTGAGTAAGAAAACTCTACTGTAGTGTAGTACATCAGCAGTAGTCCTGTTTTGTAGCTAGCTCTTGTACCTGTCGGCCTCACTTGATTTCTCCATTTGGAGTCACATGAAACTAGATACCTACAGGGTGTTTCAAAAATGACCGGTATATTTGAAACGGCAATACAAACTAAACGAGCAGCGTTAGAAATACACCGTTTGTTGCAATATGCTTGGGACAACAGTACATTTTCAGGCGGACAAACTTTCGAAATTACAGTAGTTACAATTGTCAACAACAGATGGCGCTGCGGTCTGGGAAACTCTATAGTACGATATTTTCCACATATCCACCATGCGTAGCAATAATATGGCGTAGTCTCTGAATGAAATTACCCGAAACCTTTGACAACGTGTCTGGCGGAATGGCTTCACATGCAGATGAGATGTACTGCTTCAGCTGTTCAATTGTTTCTGGATTCTGGCGGTACACCTGGTCTTTCAAGTGTCCCCACAGAAAGAAGTCACAGGCGTTCATGTCTGGCGAATAGGGAGGCCAATCCACGCCGCCTCCTGTATGTTTCGGATAGCCCAAAGCAATCACACGATCATCGAAATATTCATTCAGGAAATTAAAGACGTCGGCCGTGCTTTGTGGCCGGGCACCATCTTGCATAAACCACGAGGTGTTCGCAGTGTCGTCTAAGGCAGTTTGTACCGCCACAAATTCACGAATAATGTCCAGATATCGTGATGCAGGTATCGTTTCGGATCTGAAAAATGGGCCAATGATTCCTTTGGAAGAAATGGCGGCCCAGACCAGTACTTTTTGAGGATGCAGGGACGATGGGACTGCAACATGGGGCTTTTCGGTTCCCCATATGCGCCAGTTCTGTTTATTGACGAAGCCGTCCAGGTAAAAATAAGCTTCGTCAGTAAACCAAATGCTGCCCACATGCATATCGCCGTCATCAATCCTGTGCACTATATCGTTAGCGAATGTCTCTCGTGCAGCAATGGTAGCGGCGCTGAGGGGTTGCCGCGTTTGAATTTTGTATGGATAGAGGTGTAAACTCTGGCGCATGAGACGATACGTGGACGTTGGCGTCATTTGGACCGCAGCTGCAACACGGCGAACGGAAACCCGAGGCCGCTGTTGGATCACCTGCTGCACTAGCTGCGCGTTGCCCTCTGTGGTTGCCGTACGCGGTCGCCCTACCTTTCCAGCACGTTCATCCGTCACGTTCCCAGTCCGTTGAAATTTTTCAAACAGATCCTTTATTGTATCGCTTTTCGGTCCTTTGGTTACATTAAACCTCCGTTGAAAACTTCGTCTTGTTGCAACAACACTGTGTTCTAGGCGGTGGAATTCCAGCACCAGAAAAATCCTCTGTTCTAAGGAATAAACTATGTTGTCCACAGCACACTTGCACGTTGTGAACAGCACACGCTTACAGCAGAAAGACGACGTACAGAATGGCGCACCCACAGACTGCGTTGTCTTCTATATCTTTCACATCACTTGCAGCGCCATCTGTTATTGAAAATTGTAACTACTGTAATTTCGAAAGTTTGTCCGCCTGAAAATGTACTGTTGTCCCAAGCATATTGCAACAAACGGTGTATTTCTATCGCTGCTCGTTTAGTTTTTATTGCCGTTTCAAATATACCGGTCATTTTTGAAACACCCTGTATCAAGATTGATAAACAGCCGTATTCATAAGAACTTTCGCTGTACGACAGAACTTTGGGAGACTACATCGTCACTGCATTGAAATTGAGGTCCGCTACTTTGAACAACTGTTGTCAGTAATCACCTTGTGCGTGCAGATAAATAATATTATTACAAAAATGTGTTCACTTGAACCTTGGTCGTCAGCAGCCAAACGCTAAATCTGAAACTACCATATTTTCCATAACAGCTTCAAACTCAGCCATTTTAGGACCATGGTTCCCTATCTCAAACTGACACATTTGCTCTTCTCAGTCACCCCTTAAGGTTTCTTACATCACAGCCGAAACATTCTGTATATGAAAAATTTAAACAAACAACTGAGTCACACCGAGCGAGATGGCGCATTAGCTACCCCATTGGACTCTCATTCGGGAGGGCGACAGTCCACACCCGCGTCGGGCCACCCAGATTTAGATTTTCTGTGATTCCCCTAAATCGCTCCGGGCAAATACCGAGATGCTTCCTTTGAAAGGCCACCGCCAGTTTCCTCCCCTATCCTTGACGCAAACCGAGCTTGTGCTCCGTCTCTAATAACGGGACGTTAAAACTAATCTTCCATCCTTCCTTCCACAACAGTCACTATATTACCTTGAAGGTAACTGTATTGTTTTCACATGATGTATTTTCGCATAAAGTCGACAGTAGCATGCTGCATTACCGAAACTTCATATAACGGCTCTTTCGACGGAAAAAAATTGGACACACACACACACACACACACACACACACACACACACACACACACACACACACTAGTCGTCGATTTTGAATATTCCGTGCGATAATAGATAGCGTAGGAAATTCCGAGGAGGCGTTACCCGCGGCGCTTTTTGTGGACCATAGACTGTGATATGCAATTTACGTTCCTGATAACCCTGATGACGCAGCGGTTGGACGAAAAACAAGATTTGGCAAAAGATCGTTAACCATAATCGGTTTAGAGAAAAGATACGGCTATAATTGAAGATAAGAGGATGTGTAGGCTGCTGAGAGTAGATAATGTGGCTTGGATGAAGTTTGTGTGTCAACTGTGTACTGATATCTGAGGTGGGGAACAGTTGTACTCGATATCTAAAGAGGACTCTGCATGTCAACAACACAAAGTGATTTCCCTGATAAATACCGCTTATGTGGCTGTACCGTATGATCATGCAGAAAGCCACGTAATTGCAGATACCGAGTAACTATGTCGAGCGTGCTTATGTGCATTCACTGTGAAGGGATTAAAGGAATTCGTACGAAAAAAAAAACTATTAATACCGTGTAGCGGAGCAGAACTCACCCGTTCCTTCTGTGAAGTGAAGTTTTGAAAGAAGAGAATCTGGTGGATGGAAGTTGTCGGAGCGTGCTTTGTTGGCTTAGTCGGGGAGGACGTTCTCCGTAAGGCAGTTTTAATCTGTTGGAAAATTCTTTTCTCCCTCTCCCACTCCCTCTCCCTCTCTCTCTCTCGTGTCTTTCCATACAAAGTTTTACTCTTTCAACGCTCAACAACTGATCTTTCATCAACAACTGTCAACACTTCTTACATTGCGGGGGCTCTTCCCAAAACAACAACAAAAGCGAAAAAGCGATGACTCTACTACTATTGTCAGTTTTTACGCAAATGATGATAAGCACCGGTATAAAAAGCATTGTCGTGACAAATGATAATTTGTCAGGCCGGGATTCGAACACCGGTCTTCGGCTTATCCTCCAGTAATTTAACATGTATTTCATTAATAAGATTGGAATCCATATGATCCCTTGCGCGCAGCGACCGTTGTGTATGGACAATGAAGAAAAGAACAGCAGTCGATCGTGAGATCTATCGCTGTATTACAGCAGATCTAGATTTAAATTATTACATAGTGTTCTTCAGTGCATATAACGACAGGTGACATTTGTCCAAAATGTAACAAACAGTATTAGGTACTGTAGGGCATACACAACAACTCATGTTAGACTCCTGTATGCTCTACAATAACCAGTACCGTTTATTACGTGAAGCTTTGGACTAACGTCACCTGTTGTTATAAGCACTGAAGAAGAATGTGTAATAATTGAGATCTAGATCTGCTGTAATAAAAAGATAGATTTCGCGATCGACTGCTGTTCTTGTCTCCACTGTCTATATATTTTATTGATGACATGTGCTCAGATCAAATGCCTGGGCCACCGGGCCTGGCCGTAGCAAAACGTAGAACACGGGGATAAGATTACGACTTTGTGTATGGTTGTGCTGCGTCTTTCAGCTCGTATTTTTTTTTTTTTAACTCCATGTGTGTTATTTTCCCTTCGTTTATGACGAATGAATCTCTCTTCGAAAGTTCAAATAGTTTGCAGTCATTTCCGCGCCAATTCTCGGCCACGTAAAATAAGCTTTGGGATTTATTTCTGGAAACCTGTGACACTGGAGTAGCCTTCTGTTGGATCTAGGTGCTTGTTACCTGCTGGTTTCTTGACACCTCATGGAGAGGACGACAGAACAAGCCAAATTAGGTGCTGGGCGTGCAGCGCGTCAGCAGAAATCGGCTCGTGGCTAGAAATCGTAGATCGGTTTTAGTGTCCCTGAGTGCACGGTAAAAAGTAAGTTATCGGACGAGTTTTACAGTGTGCAGGATCTAGTGTGGGCGCAGCTGCTGCGATAGCTGTACGTCCGCAAAGCGCTGGCTGCCAGTCAAAGTCGTAACTGTGCTCCGTGTGCAGACCAGGTGGGAAAACATTTCTGTCCTGCACATCCCTTTTGTTTGTACGAACTTATTTACTTGAAGTGATCCAATAGTGAAAGACGTTTAACAACGACTACAGATCACTAAGTTAATCAAGTATTTTTAAAACGTTTTATTATTTCTTGCCATTACTGATTTAGAACATTTTTTTGCAGCATCAGACGGTGGGATTACTTTTGCGGTACGAAATGTTGGTCAGCTACTGAATGCTTACATTGCTGTGATGCCCTACAGTGCAAAACAGTTTTGAATGAAAATGAAAACGGAGGATAATCGCCAAGTTAAAATCTTTAGGATAAATAGACGGCCCATGTAGGCTACTCAATAAAAATGGCTCTGTTACTTCCTACAACTTGTGCTTTCGTGCAGCGCGAAATATGGCGCTAATGTATCCTAATCAATTTTCTGTTGGCTATGATTCGACAGTGTCGGAAAAAAATAAACGCCTTCAAAGACTGTTCAGTGGCAAAAAATGGTTTAAATGGCTCTAAGCACTATGGGACTTAACATCTGAGGTCATCAGCCCCTAGACTTAGAACTACTTAAACCTAACTAACCTAAGGACATCACACACATCCATGCCCGAGGCATGATTCGAACCTGCGACCGTAGCAGCTGCGCGGTTCCGGACTGAAGCGCCTAGAACCTCTCGGTCATTACGGGCGGCTGTTCAGTGGCACCAAGGTATAAAACGTGCATACTGAGGGGTTGCTGTATCGGTGATTCATTGGTCACGGTCATCTGTTTTGACTCTGCAGGCAGTAGCTGTGCTGAGTTTAGAGGTGAACTGTGTTTGTAACATTCATTCCTGGGGCACAACCATCGCCCGCTGACGAGCATGTACGCCTGTTGGACAGCTTCAGCCACTTGAACGGTTCGCATCGTGGGCCTGCAGGAAGCTGGATGGAAATATCGACGGATTGCTGCACACGCTGGGCACATTAGATCGATGCTGTATCGCTGCTTTCAGCAGTGCTCTGTGGAACTTTCTCACACCTGTAGACCAGATTCTGGACTTGCGCGTAGTACAGGTGTACGTTAAGACAGACGTATTGTGCGAGCAGCGGTGGCCGACCGAACATCATCCAGAGAAAGAATGTGGGCACATGTTACACCTGTTGTGTCGTCAGGGACCATTAGGAAACGTCTGCTTGCAGCAGGGCTAATAACAAGGGGCAATGTTGCCAGGCTACCACAGATAGAACGACTCCGCCAATCACGGTTATTCTGGTGTCGTGAAAGAGTTGGCTGGAGAGTGGAATGGCGCTGTGGTGTCTTCAGTGACGAGTGAGCTTCTCTCTGTGAGTAAGTGATGGACGAACACGTGTATGATGAAGACCTGGTGAGCTGCCTATTCCAGAGTGCATTAGTCCACCACACTCAAGTCCCATTCTAGGCTTCTTGGTGTGGAGGGCCATCAGCTACAACTCGTCCGGCCCCGGGCATCTGAGTGGTCAGCGTGACAGAATGTCAATCCTAAGGGCCCGCGTTCGATTCCTGGACGGGTCGGAGATACACTCCGCTCAGGGACTGGGTGTTGTGTTGTTCGTATCATCATCATTTCATCCCCATCGACGCGCAAGTCGCCGAAGTGGCGTCAAATCGAAATACTTGCACCCTGCGAACGGTCTACCAGACGGGAGGCCTTACTCACACGACATTTTTTAGCTACAACTCGCGGTCACATCTGATGTTTCTGCAGATTAAAGTAACCAGTGCCCGCCACATTGCACAGGCTGCTATCTTCGTGTAACTATCGTTTCTTCGACAGAAAGGTGATGCACTTTTTCAGCAGAGCAATGCACGTCCTTATTGGACGCAACGTACACTTAGTGGTATACACCTACTGCCCTGGCCAGCAAGCTCACAAGATATCTTGCCATCTGAACACGTGTGGGACACGATGAAGAGGGGAACTTACTTATTCTCCAGTGCCTGCAAGAACCATTGTCGAATCGCAGTTAAAATGCGTAAGATGCTTGGTACAATCTATCGCAGGATGCCATTCTGCACCTTCATGATTATCCGCATGCTTGAATAGACGCCTTCGTTGCCGCCAGAGGAGGGTACACTGTATAATGGTGCGACGGGTTGGGCACCACTTACTGTGAGGTGTGTTTCATTCGCACTGAATTTATCATCATATAGTCCTATAATAATGAACTACCTGTCACCTCACTTGTCAGTAAAATGACCTTCTCCTTGAGGGTCTTTCTTTTTTTCCCCACTAGTGTATTATGTAAACGCTTTGGTTTTGAACTCATGGGCGAAAAAGTAACTTCTTTGTTATATAAACATAATATTCTGTAAATGATGTACAGTATGAATTATATGCTGATTTGGTCGCCAGAAAGAAAAACACGTGCTGTTCTTTTTGCACAGTAAATATTTGTACATACATAGGAAAAGAAATACACTACTCAACAGCTACACTATTTATGACAAACAGTTGGAGACAGCGTCTGCCGTAAAATATCTAGGCGTAACTATCCAGAGCGACCTTTAGTGGAATGACATATAAAACAGATAGTGGGGAAAAGCAGACATCAGGCTCAGGTTCATTGGAAGAACCTTAAGGAAATGTAACTCATCCACGAAAGAAGGGCTTTATAAGGCACTTGTTCGCCCGATTCTTGAGTATTGTTGATTTATCTGGTATCCCTATCAAGTAGGACTGATAGAGGAGATAGGGAAGATCCAACGAAAAGCGGTGCCTTTCGTCACGGGATCGTCTAGCTGGCGAAGGAGAGTTTCGGAGATGCTAAACAAACTCCACTGGCAGCCGATGCAAGAGAGGCGTTGTGCATCACGGAGAGATTTACTATTGAAATTTCAGGACAACACTTTTCAGGAGGAGTCAGACAACATATTACGTCCCCCCACATACATCTCGCGTATTGACCACGAGGAGAAAATTCGATAAATTAGAGTCAATACAGAGGCTTACCGATGATCATTCTTCCCATGCACTATTCGCGAGTGGAACAGAGTTGGAGGGATCAGATAGTGGTACCGAAAATACGCTCAGCCACACACCATTAGGTGGCTTCCGGAGTATGATGTAGATTTACGGTTAATATCTTTAAAGCATGTGCTGCATCACATCTAAAAGTTCTGCGGCTAATTAATATTATTATTAGCAGCGCAAGTAATATCCTAACCTCTCGACCATCTCACATGTAGCTGCACGAAATCGCCCATTCTTACCCCTAAGAACAGTTTGCCTTCCATCTGATGACGACGGTTAACCGCCGAAACACGAAGTGAATGAAATAAAACTTTTACTAATGCAGAATTATACAGCTTTCCCTTTTAATTAATTTTCAGACCAAATAACGTAGTCCACAATGCATATAATTGTTGCTTATCGCTGTAGTGCGTGCTGCAAAGGGAATCGCATTCAGGAGGAGGGGGGTTCAAATCTATTGAGATTAAATTATTCTGCGATTCCTCTGAATCGTTTAACGTGAATATCAGAATAGTCTCTTTACCAGGACATTTCCTCCTCTATATATGTCATGTATGAGTTGTGCTTCGTCTCTAATGACCATGTCGTCGGCGAAACGAGGTCTTCCTTATTTCGAGTAACTTCACGGATGTTAGAAAACTATGCGCTGCATCCAAAAGATGGCTGGCCTCTCTACATAAGACACTGCAGAAGAGTCTAGAAACCATGAGGCACTAGCCGATGGCTATGAACGTGAGGTGGCACCTATCCTTCACTTTACACTGCCGGGGTTCGAACTCGCTAACCTCGAATCGAGGGCCAAAGTCTCACGGCTATGTAGCAGTCATGGTTACGAATGCGAGAGAACGGAAGTACTCTCCTAAGACATGTCTTCATCGTACAACACACGCAGATAAGAGAGAGAGAGAGAGAGAGAGAGAGAGAGAGAGAGAGAGAGAGAGAGAGAGACAGAGCAAGCAAGCAGTAAACGTTCTTCCGAAATGTCATTTATGATATTAAAATATGTAATCCTCTAAAAATTTTCTATCACACGAAGAACGTTTCACGCATATGTATGGACGATATTTCATTCGACACAGCTCTAGTTGGCAGACTGTGGAAGAAAGTTTTGTTCAGATTTTCTTAATAATGTCTTCTAATGCGGTTAATTGCCGGAGTGAAGTTTACATCTATCACACGTTTTGTGCTTAACTGAACACTTTCAGATCCATTGTGGTTACAGAGCCACCAGCATTTTCCATGTGCTGTGCAACTGCTGCGGATCTGAAGATATTCAATCAATAGCGAAATCGGCGACAGATTGCATTAAAAGGCGTTATGATAGTTCAATTCTCGCGGATTTTCTCCAGCTGACAGTATGCCAAGCTTTCACAGGTTTGTTTTCTTATATACTCATCGTCGGGTGAGAGAGACGCTATCGGCTAGGAACATTTTCTTGGATTCCCGGTGATGGTTGTGTGCGAGTAACTTTCGCACTCTTCCGTTTCAGTTCGTTTGCAGCACCCCTTTCACTGTCAATTCCAGTGGGTAATTTCCTTCAGATTTATGCTGTTTTTGGGGCGGTTTTATGTGCTGGGAAATTGGTACGCCCCAGCAACTCGGACACACACACACACACACACACACACACACACACACACACACACACCAGCGCGCGCCGTATGGGTTCTTCGCCTTCGCATGATACGCCCGCTGTGAGCACTGGACTGTGGTTTTATTACTGCTGGCCGGTGCTTAAAGTTGGTCCTTTCTTAGGGGCCCATCCCCTTTACCATTAATCTTTCCGGGGCGATGTTGAGAGCTTGTAGTGGATACCCCCAGACCTGACTGACAGTCACAATGTTCTACCTCCGACAGACGACAGGAAATTTTTGACGAGACTTTAATCGCCAAGACACAATTCGCAACGAACTAAGGCGTATTGAAAATGAAACTAGGAAAAAAATTTCGGGTAAAGCTGTTAGATTTTTCAAATGTGTTCCATCTACGAAATCTGACTAGTAAAAACGTGGAGACTTCTTCACAAGTGCGGAGATGTCATCACCTTCCTTCCCTCATACATCAATGATAAGAACACTTGGAGCGAAATTATTGTGATGGAATGATGCAACTTTCAAAATTTGTTCACTAAAACGAATGTTTTGCGTGACATTAGCCCATCATCTCGTTACATTATGTAAGTGAAATTATTCCATTATATCTCCTACTTTACAAAAAGATACCATACAAATAGTGAAATGAATTGAACACGTTTCACGTTCTGGCCGTCGAATTATCCTAAGATTTTTTTTCTGGCCTTTAACGCACACCTCACCTATGGAAATTGTTTATCTTTGTGAAAATTTTTCAAGTTGCGCTGTGGCTTTGGTGTATTAAACTGTCGTCGCTGGGTAAGTCCGTTGTCGGAAGAAAGGTAGGTAAGGGATAACCACCTGTAATAATACCGTGCGTATGGTCCTATTGCTGGCATGACAGCCTGACATGTACATAGATGTGATTCATTTACTGCAAATTATCAGTTTGTGTTTACGATAATCACATACAGTATGTACATGTGGCATTTTGTTTCTGTGAAGAAGATGCTGACATATGCTAAACCAATACTAAGCTCCTGTAGATGAAAGATTAATTTTTTGAAACCGGTAAAACGAAATAAAAATATCTGCTTCTGTAGATGACAAATTAATTTGTTGAAACCAGTAAAGCGAAATAAAAATATCTGCGTATCTGACGACTCAATTTTATTCTGAAATATGTAGTACAGTTGCTGAAAAATAACAGCTGCGAATAAAATAATAATCTGTTTGCAGAGATCGTGACACGTTAACCGGAAGGCCGCCTAATCATAAGACCAGGTACACAGGCGGCATGATACTCTGCGCGGAAATATTATACAAGGGTTGAGTGAAAACTAATGCCTCCACCTTAGTTAATTGGGTTTGGAGGGGAATATTTTAATAAAGCAAACGCAGAAATAATCCTTAGAATGTGATCTTTAATTACTAATATTCACTTTTCCATATAATTACCAGCCAGTTGGTTACATTTCAGCCAACGATGAACAAGTTTTCTGAAGCCGTCACGGAAAAAGTCGACACTCTGTTTCGGCAACCACAGTCTCTCAGTTCTTTCAACGTCTTCATCAGAAGCATAATGATGTCCGCACAGATCGTCTTTCATTATCGGGAACAGAGGGAAGTCGGACGGTGCTAAGTCTGGACTGTGTGGAGGATGCCGTACGGTGGCGAGATTCAGTCTCTGAAGTTCTGCTTTGATGGCACGTGAAGTGTGTGGTTTGGCATTGTCATGCTGCAGGAAAACATTTCCCTTTTCCTTTCGGACCCTTGTTAGCCGTCGTTTCAGAGTTCGCAGCGTTGTGATGTAGCGCTTTGAATTTATTGTTGTTCCACGATCAAGGAAATCAACATGGATAACACCATCTGCGTCCCAGAACACTGTGATCATGATTTTTTCAGCTGAGGGCTGCGTCTTGAATTTCTTTTTCTGGGGCGAGTCTTTATGTCTATATTCCGTAGACTGACGTTTCGTCTCGGGTCGTAATGGTGTACCCACGTTTCGTCTCCTGTCACAGTTGAATGGAGAAAGGCGTCACCTTCATTCTCGTAACGCGGGAGGAGTTCGTGGCAATTTTTAAGTCTGTGCACTTTCATCAGGATTCAGTATCTGGTGTACCCATCTTGCGCAGATCTTCTGATAGCCAAGGAAAGCAATAATCAATAATGTAACCCACACGTTCTTGTGAAATGCCAATTGTGCTTGCAATTTCTCTCTGAGTGACACGACGATCGCCCTGAATTAATCTGTCAACATTTTGCTAGTGAAACTCGGTGGTTGCTGTCACAGGACGTCTAACTCTGCTTGTCACGCAGGTCAGATGTTCCCGCCTCAACGTCTTTAATATTACTCGCCCAACGACGCACGGTGCTCACATCAACACAATCGCCATAAACTGCTTTCATTCTCTGATGAATCTCCTTTGGGGTGACACCTTCTGCTGTCAAGAATTCAATGATTGCACGTTGCTTAAATCGCACTGACCGACCGTCTGCGCAGGGTTCCATACTTCAACTGTAGCAACACAACCGTTCAATGCTAAGCCTCCCCTCCAACAGGAGCTGTAGAGAAGACGCTACGGAACAAGCCAGTACCTGTCGCATACCGGTGATGCCAACTGTTGAAGAGTTGCGAAGGTGGAGACATTACTTTTCAGTCAACCTTCGTACTTGTTACACCATAGTAAGATGTAATCTGTTATAAGCTTTTGAAGAATCAAATACTAGTCTAGGTAATGCATCCACAAATTACTGGATGCGTAATGAGAGGTATTTTTGTTCCTAACTCCTAATTAGTAATCTCTTCTTGAGGTTTCTGTAGTTCTAAATATGTCAAGACGAATTAAGCTGTAGTTCAGTTCGTAAAGCAACGAATAGGCCCTTCCAAGTTTTTGCACCTTCCTCAAAATGGCCCCATACTCGAGGAATGAGCGTAGAGAGCAGATACAGGAACCCTGGACCGCCTTACTTTGCAAGATCCTAGTGGAGGTGGTTTGCCGTTGCCTTCCACCGACCTATTGCTAGTTTTGAAATGTGTGTAGGGGTATAGCAAGGTGGTCGATGTCATGTACCAGTTGTGCACCAAAATGGAACTGGTCGGGGGATGCAATGACTGCTACGGACGGGTGAAACCGCCGTTCTTCTCGTATCCTGTATGCCTATGGTTCTACCATCTGGGCATTGTGGGATCGATGGGTTGGCAAGGGCTACGGAAGTCCGTCGGAGTTAAGTTGCAGCAGCAAGACAGGCGGTTTTGATGTAAACTCTCTATTACTCCAATAAGCTGTAGCAGTTACACGTGCGCGCTCTCGTCCAGTAACGCGGCACAGCGTCGCCCCACAGCGTCCGTGTTCCACGGACGTGGTCAGTCGTAGATCTCGCGGCCCACGCTGAGACGAGGACGGCGGTAGAAGGCTGCTCCACTAGTGCCAAGGCCTTGCGCTGTCGGCCTACCTTGGCAATGCTAAGTCCGCTGCTGCGGCAGGGTATTACTGCTACGCTGTTGGCGGGCCGGCCGTGTCATTCCCAGCTGAGGCGATCAGGCGCCCGTGCATCGGTGACAAGGGGGGCCACGGTTCGACCCTCGGTGGCGGCAATCTGCAGAAGGAAGAACGTTGGGCGACCTCAAGTCGGAAGTCAATACACAGCGGACGCCGATCCGAAGGCTAGCTTTGTCGACGTCCTCAGTGTGGCCGGAGGACGGCGTTTGTACCCGTCCGGGAAGGCTCTGTGTCAGCTGAGGCCACGTACGCTCCCCGCCAAGCGCCTTCGAAATGTCTCGAAATGCCGGTTATTGCCCCACACACAGCCTTGGCCGTAGTCGCAGAGCCGCTGCATGGCGTAAGTGCTAAGCTTGCGATGTCGGCGAGCGATCGGATTTCTGCATAGGGTCCCCGCCCAGCAACGTGTGTGTGTGTGTGTGTGTGTGTGTGTGTGTGTGTGTGTGTGTGTGTGTGTGTGTGTGTGTATCGTGTGGATTACTATAATAAGTGCTTCAACAGTGTGATGGTGCGATGGTGTCGTTGCGGGTGAAGGGAAGGGAGCGGTCGAAACCCGACGCTGTAGCATAACCTATTTCTCTCGAACAGTGCCACCGAGCGAGGTGGCACAGTGGTTAGCACACTGGACTCGCATTCTGAAGGATGACTCTCCAAACCCGCGTCCGGCCGTCCAGATTTAGGTTTTCCGTGATGCCCCTAAATCTGTCCAGATGCCGGGATGCTTGCTTTGAAAGGGTAGAGCCGATTTCCTTCCCCATCCGTGACACAATACGAGCTTGTTCTCCGTCTGTAATGATCTCGATGTGGACGGGACGTTAAATCCAATCTTCTTCTTCTTCCTCTTCTTCCTTCGTAGAGTCCCAAGGGAGTCACCGAGCTCCATCCGACAGACGGTTGCCTGCAACAGTGTCACGTGCACTGCCTTCGTGACACGCTACAGAGAGATCTGGAATTTAATCGAGTCATAGGCGGAAAGACTGTTTAGGAACTTCACCCCAACACGTCTCCCTCTTTACCGGCCAAATACTGGCAGTGAAAATGTACCACATCCAGGATTCGAACCGACCTACTTCTGAGTCGAGCGGAACAGCACTGGCGTGCCTTATCGACCTCGATTACGAAGGCAGTTTCACCTTTCTCTCTCTCTCTCTCTCTCTCTCTCTCTCTCTCTCTCTCTCTCTCTCTCTCTCTTAAATCTATGAATGAAGACAAGACGTTAAGTCTCATGCCACAGATTTTTCGTAATATATTTTCGGAATTAGATAGAATTCTGTACAAAGCTAGAAAACGTTCCTTTTGCACTAGTCAGCAATAAATGTCATCAACTTCATGAACTTTTGTTCTAATATTCATCTAGTAGCAATCTCCTGTAATTTGAAGACAGATTTTTATTTGCAAAGGTGTTAGCACCAGAGATAATGCGCCTAAACGCCGACCTGTGTGGCCGAGCGGTTCTAGGCGCTTCAGTCTGGAACCGCGTGACCGCTACGGTCGCAGGTTCGAATGCTGCCTCGGGCATGGATTTGTGTGGTGTCCTTAGGTTAGTTAGGTTTAAGTAGTTCTTAGTTCTAGGGGACTGATGACCTCAGATGTTGAGTCCCATAGTGCTCAGAGCCATTTGAACCATTTTTGAGGATGATACAAGACAGTATCGTTCAAAACTGCTGAACGTACAATGTAATGAAATTCTGTGGCATTTGAAAATTTTTGCATACTGGAACTCGAACCCAGATTCCCTGCTTTTCGCGAGCAGTCGTGGTAGCCGTTTCTTTTATTGTAACAAACCTCTGTCCATCTCTTTAGTCCAGCCTTTCGCTTGCCAGTTTGCCTTCCGACAGTGCAGACTCTTAGATCAAACTGTTAAGCTATCTGAGCATGCCTCCAGGCAGATCTGCCTAAACTTTCATGGTCACTGATGTTTCCAACTACGAATACTACAACCTGAGATTATGTGGGAGTAGCATATCATTTCATGTCATTGCATCCTCATTGATTTCGTCACCATTGGCTCCATTCATTTGATCTTAGTGAATTTAATTCAAGTGATGTGAGGCACGGTTCTCCACTCAATCCGTTCCCCTGCATACTCTTGCACTCATGTATGTCTGGAATGGAACTATAGTGTGCGGAAAAATGTCGTCGTTGAGTGACTGTGGCACCTACAGATAACTTCTACAGAATTTCGATTTGGTATGATGAATGGCAGCGTGTCCTAAATACAGAAAAATGTAAGTGAATGCAGATGAGTGGATAAAAACGATCCTATAATATTCGAATATGTTATTATAAGTGTTCTGCTTAGTACTGTCACGTAGATTAAATGTCTAGGCGTAACGCTGCAAAGTAATATGCAGTGGAGCTAGCACTTAAGGTCAGCAGTAGGGAAGACGAATGGTGAACTTCGGTTTATTACAGTAATTAAAGGAAAGTGGGGCTCATCTGTAAAGGAGACCCCGTATAGAACACTAGTGCGACCCGTTCTTGAGTACTGCTAGAGCGTTTGGGATCCCTACCAGGTCAGACTAAAGGAAGATCTCGAAGCAGTTGAGAGGCGTAATGCTAGAATTGTTACTGGTAGGTTCGATCAATGCGCGAGTATTACGGAAATGCTCTGTGAACTCAAATGGGAATTCCTGAAGGGAATAATACTTTCTTTCCGCGAAGTACTATTGAGAAAATTTAGGAAACCGTCATTTGCAACTGAGTACAGACGATTCTACTGCCGCCAACTTACTGGACATTTCGCATAAGTATCGGGAAGATAAGAGAAATTAGGGCTCGTACGAAGACATATAGATAGTCGTTTTTCCCTCGCTCTATTTGCAACAGGAAAGGGAATGACTAGTAGTGGTACAATGTACCCTCCGCCATGCACATTATGGTAGCACGTGGAGTATGGATGTAAGCGAAAGTGTAGGTGTAGATGTAGATGTAGACGTGCTGCGTTTACGAGTTCAATTGTTGGCGGAGAGCAGATGGTGCCTGAGAACAAATTTTAAGTATCCAGAAATCGATTTCCTGCAAGTTAACACATTATCGAACACAGCTGTATGGGCAAGTGAACTGAATAAACAGAAATTTTCGGGAATGACTTTACAGTTTACAGGTAAGACGTACAATTCGTATGCAACGTAAATACTTCAAGCTCTGCGTTAGTCTCGCATTGTTTTCCTGGCGTTTCTGTGCACTGAACAGATTGCCGTAGAAACAGTGTAAACTTTCGAATAATTTCGCGTTATTTTTAGAAGTTTCTGTGCCAGACTACGGTTCAAATGGCTCTGAGCACTATGGGACTTAACTTCTGAGGTCATCAGTCCCCTAGAACTTAGAACTACTTAAACCTAACTAACCTAAGGACATCACACACATCCATGCCCGAGGCAGGATTCGAACCTGCGACCGCAGCGGTCGCGCGGTTCCAGACTGAAGTGCCTAGAACCGCTCGGCCACTCCGGCCGGCCCAGACTACGGAAGGAAAACTTTTCGCAAAAAAAGCAGCACATTTGATACGTCCTCATGATCTTCGGACTTGGGAATTTCGTACCCATAAAATCCACCACATATGTCACAAAGCCCCCATAAACTACTAGTCCCTCGATGTAAACCAGGTTTGCCAAATTTAAATGTTTTCAGCACCATTATGTAAATTTCGCTCACTTGCCTCAGCGGCGAGATAACTGGCCTTAGGGTACTTAATGAGCCAGGCTGACTGGCCTTTTTTTTTCTGTGCGTCCAGAGAGAAAGCCAGTTTCACTGGTGCCAACTACATTCGGCGAGATTTTCAGCGAGCAGCTGCGCTCTAGAATAGAAACAATGGCGGAAAATTTGTACTTTCTGTGGGACATAGCTCCTCTTGTGACGTCGGTTCTATACCTTAACAGCCTCCAGTTGAAGGGCTAATGATCGTGCTGTCTTCATACATAAGGTGTGCTTTTGTACGCAAACAGTTAATTGATATAAACAATCATAGCCAGATTAACAGCTACTGACTGCACTGTTTGTGCCCTTTCGCAAAATAAGCGTAATGAAATACAGCATCGTTGTTTATCATGGGAGAAGGTAGTTATATTGTTTTAGTAGAAAATCTGAAATGCGCATATAATGAAGACTATGGACTACCACACTTGAGAGGAAGGCTGTACCTGAGAATGGCGTGACTTACCCGACTGAAAGCACTCTTGTTGAGTGTCAACTGCTAGTTCTTTCGGCAATATTTGGATTACTTTTTTGCGTTACAATTTCCCTAAATACAACAGCATCGTGGAGCGTACTATGTTATCCACCAGGTTAGTTAAGTATATCGCCAACAGCTAGATTTTCGTAAGTTTCGCTTGGGGGCTAATGATTTCTCCCCGTCAAGAGTGACATGCTGAGTCTTCAGTCCTCGTAAAAACAACCTGGTCCTATACTCCGTAAGTTCGTTTGTTTTTTCACAAGACGCAAGTGCAGAACTGTACTGAAAGCTTTTCGGAAGTCAGAGAGCGCAGCATCAACCTGATCACCGGTTTCTGCCGTATTCTAAATCTCGTGCACTATCAGTAGAGCTTCACAAGATCGCTGTAAAATCGATGTTTATTTCTACTACATAATTTTAGAGTTTCGAAAAAGGTCGTTTACAAGCGAGCATAACTTGCCTTCCATTTTTCTACAACAGACTTATTTAAGCTACTCGTGTTTAGGCCTATATTTATTCGTATCTATTCTATGTTCCTACTTCAGAACGACTTTCCGAAGTGAAGCAGTGGTTAAGACGGTGGACTCGTATTCTGAAGGAGAGAGGTTCAAATCCAGCCGTTCAGATTTAGTTTCCTGTGCTTTTCCTAGATTTATAAGGTGGATGCTGGGAGCGTTCCTTCGAAAAGAACGAAACTTGTTTCCTTCCCCTGTTTGTCCTGTTCTCTAAGAACTCGCCGTCTATGGGAAGTTACTCTGTGACTTTCCTTCAAAAAAAAAAAAAAAGGTTCAAATGGCTCTGAGCACTATGGGGCTCTACATCTGTGGTCATCAGTCCCCTAGAACTTAGAACTACTTAAACCTAACTAACCTAAGGACATCACACACATCCATGCCCGAGGCAGGATTCGAACCTGCGACCGTAGCAGTCGCGCGGTGCCGGACTGAGCGCCTTAACCGCAAGACCACCGCGGCTGGCGACTTTCCTTCCTCCCCTTCCTAACGAAGGGAATGAGCCATGATTTTTTTTTTCAGTCGCTTCGGACGTTTCATTGCTCCATCCACCTACGATAAGATAAACTGCTGCTAGAGGGGGAGCAACCTCTTCATCGCTTCATAAAAACTTGTGGGTTACTTTAGAATGCATAATTATTCTTTCAGTCCTTGACGGTGCGTACGATCTTAAGAAACTTCCTGACAGTTTAGAATTATATTCCGAGCCGAAGAGATACTGGCAGGTTAAACCTGTAAGGCTTGTAACTCCTGAATCATTTCATGTGATCGATTCGGAATGTTGACGATGACAGAGAACACGACGAGAATGTGGACGAATGACTGACAGACGCTCAATGCTAGTGAATATAAAACCAGTAAAGCCTCTGCTTCGCTGAACTTAGTGGCGAAACTGGAATTTTAGGGAATTAAAATTTGTATCTTTTATGGTGCGTTGCAAACTATCAAATGAAGTAATACCATAGAAAAATATAATCGAAGGATCTCTAAGAAAACCCAGAGACATTCTGGTCCTATGTAAAAGGTGTTAGTAGTACAGAAATGAGTGTCCAGACGCCCGTGAACCAGAAAAGAACTAAAATTAAGAGCAGCATAGCAAAATGAGAAACACTGATCAGTTTTTACTAATGAAAAGCTAGGAGTATTACCCAATTTAATTCTCGCACCATTGTAAATATGTGTGATATAAGTATTCGTGTTAGTGGTGTCTAGAAACAGCTGAAATCGCTAAAACTGAAGGAATCTCCAGCACCCCTGGAAACTCTTATCACATTCTATTTCGAACCTGCGTCTGAGTTAGCCCCTCAAAAACTTGCCCAGTAATTATAAGAAAGCACAGGTCACACTCGTCTACAAGAGAGTAGCAGAGTAGCATACGTGATCCACAAAGCTATTGTCCAATGCCCTTGACATCCTTTTGTTGTAGGATCTGAGAACATATTCTGAGCTCGGACGTAATGAGGTATCTCGAACAGAATGACCTCCTCCTTCCAACCAGCATGAATTTCGAAAATATGGATCACGTGTAACCCAACGTATATTTTGTCACGTGACATCCTGAAAGCCATCGATGACGGCAGTAGGGAAGATGAAGTATTTCTCAATTTTCGAAAAGCATTTAATTCAGTACTACACCTACGCTTACCATCAAAAGTGCAGTCTTATGGGGGCACTAAGCGAAATTCGTGACTGGATTCAGGATTTCTTAGTAGGGAGGACACGGCATGTGTATTGGACGGAGATTCATCGGCAGATGTAAAAAGAACTTCGTGTGTGCCCCTGGAAAGTGTGTTGGGACACTTGCTGTTCATGTTCTGTATTAATAACTTTTGATAGTAACCTCAGACGTTTTTCATTGAATCTTTTATCTATAATGAAATATTGTCTGGAAAAATCTGCAAAAATATTCAGTCAGATTTTGATAAGAATTCAAAGTGGCGCAAAAACTGTCAACTCACTACTTTGAGAAATGTAAAACTGTGCAATTCTCAAAACGAAAAAACATAGTATCTTATGACTACAATATCAAGGAGTTACAACTGAAATCGGGAAACTCATACTATACCTTGATACAACACTACGTACGGGCACGAATTGGAACGATAACGTAGGCACAGTTGCAGGAAGAGCAGGTGGGAGACTTCGTTTTATTGGTAGAATACTAGGAGAATGCAGTCTGGCTACAAAGGAAATGGCTTACAAAACACTCGTGCGTACCATCCTAGAATATTACTCAAGCATTTGGGACCCCTACTAAATAAGAGTAAGAGGAGGTTTTGAACGTATACAAGAAATGGCAACACGAGTGATGCCATGTTTGTTCGACCCATGGGGTGTGTCACAGAGACGCTGAAGAAACTGGACTGACGAACAGTTGAAGAAAGACGCCAACTATCCAGAGAAAGCCGACGTACGAAATTTGAAGAAC
This sequence comes from Schistocerca cancellata, assembly GCF_023864275.1. NCBI lineage: Eukaryota > Metazoa > Arthropoda > Insecta > Orthoptera > Acrididae > Schistocerca > Schistocerca cancellata. The sequence goes on from NC_064629.1 coordinate 594,657,919, forward strand.
CAGCTTTGAATGATGAACCTAGGAATACACTAAAACTCCTTATGCATCGCTGCCATAGGAATCGCGAGGACAAGATTAGACAAATTACAGCGTGCACAGAGGCATTTAATCCTTTATAACACTCTCTCTAGACAGTCGTTTGTAGCTTCGTAGTGTATTTTTCGACGACAAAGACAAAAACCGCATGAAACTTAATTGCTTCTATGTTTCTCTAAACTGATTTTTCATAAACAGAAGCCTTTCTTTAATTGATTCTTGAACTTCAGTCTCTATTAAAAAACAATACCTCATCTTACCAACAATTAAAGCGCTTACATCCATTATATTGAAAGTTTGTAGTTTTTAGTTTGACATACCGTCTTTTAGCCGTGTTTTGTTTTGACGGACAACGAATGTTGGGTAAAAAGATTCCGAGCTTTTCCTCTCAAATGTTTTAATCATATGTTCACCTGAAGATGTGGCTTTTAGTGCCACGAAACCGGTAGTGATCCAGCAATAAAGGACTAAATACAGCTGAAGCGTTTATTCATACCCAAGACTCTTCCATTAACATTGGGTTCTTAAATAGAGTTTTTGGAATTAACTTAAAAAAAACAAAGAAAAGCTATCTCAACATTGTTCAGAAGCATGCTCAGAGATCAAATAATGATCAGATAAGTAAACTACAAAGAAAAATTAGACAATGGCTTTCAATAAAAAATGACTGTCGATTCAACTAAGCCTTATGTTCGTTCATCACAATCGAAACATATCTTTTTGTCTATGTAATGCATTTTGCACACGTATTTTCGACATTTGGAACATGTATTGGCAGTTTTTATGTCTTTAAGACGTGGACATGATGTGGCATCGTTACGTCTTTGACTTTTTTGGATGACTCTGTCCCGCTTGAACTTGCACTGCAGATTCGTCGACCTTGCTATCATTTTCAGTTTTTGCAAAGAGCTTTGTCCATTGCAGTCTGCAGATACTAGAAAAAATTCTGGAATTCGTTTTCCTCTCTTCGATTTTTGCTTCGATCAACGCGATTCCAAGTTGTTTTATAAAATATTTATGCACCGTCTTGCTTTTCTTATTTGTAACGGTTTTTTTGCATAAAAACAGCCAGATGGTCCTTCAGTCTCTTGGTTTTCCTCGCGAGCAATCTCTTCTTCTGCCTTCCATCGCCCTCTATCTTACGGTCACTTTCACGATCAGATACTTATGTTTCACTGTCGCTCAACTCTACTGCTTTTGCCGACCGTTGGTGGACGAGCGGTTCTAGGCGCTTCAGTCTGGAACCGCGTGACCGCTACGGTCGCAGGTTCGAATCCTGCCTCGGCATGGATGTGTGTGATGTCCGTAGGTTAGTTAGGTTTAAGTAGTTCTAAGTTCTAGGGGACTGATGACCATAGATGTTAAGTCCCATAGTGCTCAGAGCCATTTGAACCATTTTTTTTCGACTGCATTTTGAAATGAATTTGGTGTATCCAGTAAATCAAGTCTTCACTACCTGACGATAGCTCAAAAATTTGATCATCGTTCAAACGTCGTTCCATTCCGCCAGAGAAAATAAAAGCAGTTTGTTATGACAGATGGTAAAATTAACGTTAATAATTTTGTGGGGTAGATTTGACTCCAACTGCTACGTACCTACGGAAAAACAATGGTCGCGATTTAGCACGAGCAAGCACAGTACAAAAGCACAGTCGGTACTAAGATTACATACAAGCAGAGTGGCACCTTTGCAGTAGAACGTAATTGCAAACAAAAAAGTGGCGCTTGGGGTAATAAATTACCCACAAATTTAGTTAAGTGTTAGACAGTGATTCTCCCCATTCTAAACTTGAATGGCCATACACTTCATAGTGGTTTAGAGAATGTAGCTGTAGATCCTTAGCTACTGTTGAAGTATGATACTTTGTACTGCTCCCGCGCACCGAACAACGGACATCGTTCACTAGTATTCCATTGTAATATTTTGTCAGTTTCTTTTTGAAGAAGGTGACTCATTCTGACCTTAGCACAGCAGGCTGGTGAGGTTACCAGCCCTCTGTGCTTCCAAGTGTTTGTGCGGCCCGCTGCAGGGGATTGTTGTGGCGCAGCGCGGGATTGCTCTCCCTGTGGAAACACACGGGCTGCGCTGCCGATCCCGTGTTCCTAGAACTGGTACAAAGGCACCCACGTCACGCAGCTGGAGGCAGCGACGAGATTAAACGCAGTTCCACTTCTAAACAGAGTTGTCTGGCTGTCCCCGTTTTTCACGCTGGTATTCATCATTCGCCTTGTAAACAGCGCGGTTCGGATTGGACTGGAAACTCAGACGTGCGTGTCTGGGCACTGACCAAAACACGTTCCTTGTAGTGCCAGCTAACGAAGTGACAAGAATTGATATACTGTTGGGGAAGAGTGTGCTTTGTATCCCCATCACTGTCCCGATAAGGGTTTCCGTGGTTTTTGTTATCCCTTAGTAGGACATCCAACAAAACCTATCATTCAATGCCAAGCGGAATAACTGCTTGAATAAGGGCCAGAGTTGGACCAACGCGTTATTGACTTGTTCAATTTGTGAAGCTCTTTCTCTTGAATAAATCACCTAATTTTACTGTAATTGTAATCATTTGTTTGTCTGTACATGTACATCACATCTACCGATTTCCGTCCCATTCGGGTAACTCCTTAGTGGTGCTTTGATATTTTTTTAGTGTATTTTCCACATATTCTTTTTATCCCCGATTTTTCGGAGAAGCTCCTCCTTTCCTGTGCTGTCAGTTTACATCATTATTATCGTGCTTCTGTACCACCACATCTCAAATGCTTTTGTTTCTTTCCTTTCAAACCCACTTAGCACCGCTTAAATTTCTTTTCGATTGCTTAATTTGTCGTGTTCAAATTCAGTGGAACTTGTCCTTGTGACGGGAAGAAATGATTCACCCAAGTGCATTTTAATGTAATTCAAATAATGAACTCTCCTCGTGAAACATAAGCCCTAGAGAAGTCACTGTAATCATAATTTAATACTGTGTAATTCCTCCCCTGGACTTGGTAACCACCTGGTTTCGGCAAGAAAGTGGATCCACAAGGCTGTTAGTTGCATTTAGGTGAAGCAACTCGTTGAGGATTTGATCGCGCATTTCCACCAAATTGCAGGGATACTGATGGAGTTTTGCTCGCTGTTCCAATATGTCCCACAGATTTTTGATGGGGTTAGAGTCAGTTGATTACGCAGGCCAGTTGAGATGTAGTAGGGTGGGGTAGCGTTCAGAAAACCGGTCACATATTCTTCCAGCGCGATGAAGTTTGTTGCTGTCGTCTTTGTGCTGGTGTGAGCAACGGCCTCTTGCGAGCTGACACCCTCCAACTGTTCATTTCATGAATTCCCGTCGCAATGTTCTCTCGTTAACAGGTGGGATGGATCCTCATTCACTGCCTGCAGCAATTCCCTTCGGCTTTGGAAGCGATTTTGAGTCACAAGCCGTGAAACGCGTCTCCGGTCCCTGTCGGACATGATGTTTTCCCGACTACAGTCCTGACGTCATGTTTCGTGGCCCACGTGTTTTACACGATTGCTTATAGACGAGCTGAAAAACTCGTCGCAAAACACGTCTACTCCAGCAGCTTCACTAAACCGAATGGTCGTGGGCGCGGCCAACCACGATCGCTCCTTTTAGCCACGCTGTCATGTCCATACATTTCCCATGTTTACGTACAATGTCCGCTTGAAACGCAAATGTCTCACTGATCGCTACTGCCTCATGCTCGCGTATAGGCGGTGTGCGAGCGGTAGAGCCCGTGAGCCGATCGCTGCGCCATCTATGAAGGGTTAACGATTCATTTGTGCGTGCGCACTGGAGTGACTAATTTTTTGTCCTCTGAGCTTATATTTTGAGGTCAGTGGGGGTAACATCCCGTGATTTACCGGTACATCTTGCAAACTGAGCCCCCTGATAGCTGTGTGCAACTTAGCCACCTCCCGCCGTGACTCGTCTTAGTCGCTACTGCATATTCCTTTTCCGTGACAGAAACACCCCACATGCTCCATTGTGATAGTCACGACGACCTCTTTGTACCAAATTATAATGTACTTCTATCTTGACAGAAAGAATGGCCGCTCGAGAGATTTAGTAGATAATTAGGTGCTCAATCATTTGAAAACTTACAGGGATCAAAATTAGATGTGTGGTGCCCCATTATATCTCCACGTAAATCTTTACGTGACACGTGTAGAACTGATAGTGGAGATAAGTCAACCAACGTATTGCTTCGACCTACATACGCCTCGAGGAAACATCGTGCAGATACAATGAAAGACCGTCTACCTCATACGGAGACTGCAGCATGATTAGCTGCCGAAACATTTTGTTTTGGCTCCTGTAGCGGCTTTCCGTGTTGCTGTAGCGCCGTGCTTTCAATGTCTACCGCGACTGCAGACATGTACCGGCAAACACACAAAAATTAATTACGAAATTTTAATTTTTCGAGGTGATAATTAAATCTTTGACACCACCTCGTGCCAAACGAGGTGGCACAGTGGTTGAAACATTGGAACCGATTCGGAAAGAAGCAGAATTCAAATTTTCCGTAGCTTCTAAAAAGCCGCTTAAAGAGAATAACAGTATGGTCTCATCAACAATACTATTCCAGAATGAGATTTTCACTCCGCAGCGGAGAGTGCGCTGATATGAAACTTCCTGATAGATTAAAACTGTGTGCCCGACCGAGACTCGAACTCGGCACCTTTGCCTTTCGCGGGCAAGTGCTCTACCATCTGAGCTACCGAAGCACGACTCACGCCCGGTACTCACAGCTTTACTTCTGCCAGTACCTCGTCTCCTACCTTTTAATCTGCCAGGAAGTTTCATATCAGCGCACTCTCCGCTGCAGAGTGAAAATCTCGTTCTGGAAACATCCCCCAGGCTATGGCTAAGCCATGTCTCCGCAATATCCTTTCTTTCAGGAGTGCTAGTTCTGCAAGGTTCGCAGGAGAGCTTCTGTAAAGTTTGGAAGGTAGGAGACGAGGTACTGGCAGAAGTAAAGCTGTGAGTACCGGGCGTGAGTCGTGCTTCGGTAGCTCAGATGGTAGAGCACTTCCCCCGAAAGGCAAAGGTCCCGAGTTCGAGTCTCGGTCGGGCACACAGTTTTAATCTGCCAGGAAGTTTCAACAATACTATTAATTTTTTCCTTTCATCTTTCTCCTCAAAAATGGTTCTGAGCACTATGGGACTTAACTTAAACCTAACTAACCCTAGAACATCACACACACCCATGCCTGAGGCAGGATTCGAACCTGCGACCGTAGCGGTCGCGCGGTTCCAGACTGAAGCGCCTAGAACCGTTCGGCCACATCAGCCGGCTATCTTTCTCCTTTTGAACTACTGTTCTTTAATGATACGACGTCAGAGAAACTGTTATCTCCTTCGTACACGAGATCAAAAGATGGCGGTCTCACGACTGTGCGTTATTTTGGCCGAGACTCACCAGACAACAGATAAAGTTCAATTAAATTCAGCTACTTTTTCTTTTCGTATAATTGCTATTCTTGGAAACAAGCAGATCAGCCTCCTATTTTATTTTCCGTATTTGTACTCCGTAATGTCTAATGGAATAATTTTCTGCATTAACTCACCATTTGTAAAGAAAATACTGATTGTATAAAAGCGAGCACTAAGAATAATACGTGATGTCCACCCGCGGTCGTCATGTAGGTACCTGTTCAAGAAGTAAGGCGTTTTAACTGCACGGTCACAATACATATATTCGCTAATCAGATTCATCATAAATGACTCATCTCAATTTGAGAAGAATAGTGAGGTCCATACCTACAATACTGGAGGAAGAATGACCTATATCGCCCATTATTAAAGCTATCAGTGGTTGAGAAAGGAGTCCAGTATGCAGCAACGAATTTCCTTTTTCATTTGCACAGTAACCTAAAATGTCTGACAAGGACCAAAGCAAGTTTTAAATTTAACCTAAAATAATTTCTGCGGGACACCTTCTGTTCCATGGACGAATCTCTATTTATAAACTGGTAGCCTGTAAAAAAAAAAAAAAAAAAATAATAATAATAATAATAATAATAATAAGTGTAGTTGCATGAGTAGGACTAAAATGTGTTAAATAATGTTAACGCTAATCATGTATACATATCCAGTAATCTGACTCGTTCCACTCCATTTCGTAGAAAGAAACGTTCAAATGATTTAGGGAACATCGAACTATCTAACTGACTGGCTAATTTAAGTTTACATAAGGAATTACTGAAATTAAAGAGAGAGCTGGGAGGGAGTTTTGTTTCTAACTGGATGACGTTCATTGCTTCCGTTGTGAATATTACAGATTTTCTCTATAGACTGAATGCACCACTGTAGCGTAATTAAAATTACGTAGCTTCATGTGATAAAACAAATGCTCGAGAGCGGATATTCGCGATGTGAAAAGGTCAGCTGGCGGGTAAGAACGGACTGTTACATGACTGATTCTGATGACATAAAAAGTGCAACTGCGATAATTTGTGAGGAACTATTTTTCCTCTCGAGTAGGGTTCCGGATTATTGGAATTTCTATTTTCCGCAGCATTGATTTATAGCCTGGTGACCTACAGGCTCAGCTGGTCGAACTGAATTGCAGCACGAAACTGCATGACCTTTGTCAGAGCACAATAAATATTGCTCACTTTTACAAGCGACCTATTCACCACAGCGTTGGCAAAACTGTTGCCAAACGTTTTTCTTTATAGAATTCATATGGAGAACAAGTATATTCGGTCATTGTGTTTATCATCATCAGATTAACAATCGTTTGAGTACGTTTCACTGTTCGCGTCCGTAATATTTTAGGCACTTAATTTATAAGAAATGCAGCACAGCCAAATACTATATTTAGAAATCCTGAAACACGTTGTGGATGTAGTAATCTACAAAATTGCAAAAAAAAAAAAAAAATACTTTCGGAGAAAATATACACTGAGGCGACAAAAGCCCTGTGAAAGTATTAGACGCACACAAAGATGGCGGTAGTATCGCATAGAGAAGATATAAAAGGGCAGTGCATTGTCGGAGCCGTCATTCATGTGAAAAGGTTTCCGACGTGATTACGGCCGCAATTCAGTAATACGAGATCCACAGTGTCAAGAGTGTGCCGAGAATAGAAAATTTCAGGCAATACCTCTCACCACGGACAACACAGTGGCCGTCAATTAACGACCGACAGCATCGTCGTTTGCAAAGAGATGTCAGTGCTAACAGACAAGCAACACTGCGTGAAATAAAGCAGGAATCAATGTGGGATGTACGACGAACGTATCCGTCAGGATAGTGCGGCGAAATGTGGCGTTAATGTTTTTGTTAACAGCACGACATCAACTGCAGCACCTCTCCAGGGCTCATGACTTTATGGGTTGGACCCTAGACGACTTGAAAATCGTAACCCCGGCAGATGAGTCCCGATGGTTTGATAAGAGCTTATGGTACGGTTAGTATGTGGCTCAGATTCCACGAATCCATGGACCGAAATTGTAAAGAAGTATTGTGCAAGCTGGTGGTGGTGGCTCCATAATGGTGTGGGCTGTGTTTACATGGAATGGACTGGGTTTTCTGGTCCAACTGAACAGCTCATTGATAGGAAATGTCTATGGTCGGCTACTTGGCGACCATTTGCAGCAAATCCGTATTTCTGGATTTCGGGAAGGCTTTCGACACTGTACCACACAAGCGGCATGTAGTGAAATTGCGTGCTTATGGAATATCGTCTCAGTTATGTGACTGGATTTTTCATTTCCTGTCAGAGATGTCACAGTTCGTAGTAATTGACGGATGGTCATCGAGTAAAACAGAAGTGATTTCTGGCGTACGAGCACTTGTTCATAATGCACGGCCTGTGGCGGAGTGGTTACACGATAATAACATCCCTGTGATGGACTGGCCTGCACAGAGTACTGACCTGAATCCTATAGAACACTTTGGGATGTTTTGGATCGTCGACTTTATGCCGGGTCTCACCGACCGACATCAATACCTCTCCTCAGTGCAGCACTTCGTGAAGAATGGGCTGCAGTTCCCCAAGAAACAATCCAGCACCTGACTGAACGTATGCCACTGGGCGCCACGAACGTTTAAGTCATTTTCATCCAGGTGTCCGGATGCTTTTGATCACGTAGTGTATTTTCTCAGTATTTTGTTGGAAGAGACCAGTGGTTACAGAGTAACATAACGTAAACTCCATCCACATGCCCTGGCCGTCCCATCGGTATCGACCGACCGACCGCCGTGTTATTCTCTGCCAACGGCGTCATTAGATAGTGGAGGGGTGTGCGGTTTTCGGCCGGCCTCTGTGGTCTAGCGGTTCTAGGCGCTCAGTCCGGAACCGCGCGACTGCTACGGTCGCAGGTTCGAATCCTGCCTCGGGCATGGCTGTGTGTGATGTCCTTAGGTTAGTTAGGTTTAAGTAGTTCTCAGTTCTAGGGGACTGATGACCACAGATGTTAAGTCCCATAGTGCTCAGAGCCATTTGAACCATTTTTTTGCGGTTTTCGTGACCAACTCGGTCAAGTAGCCCCTGAATTGGAATCACGAGGCTGAGTTCACCCAGTTCCAACCTAGGGAAAAGTCTCAGGCAGTACCGGGAATCGAAACCGGATCTTCCAAATGGTTCAACTGGCTCTGAACACTATGGCACTTAACATCTGAGGTCATCAGTCCCCTAGAACTTAGAACTAATTAAACCTAACTAACCTAAGGACATCACACACATCCATGCCCGATGCAGGATTCGAACCTGCGACCGTAGCGGTCGCGCGGTTCCAGACTGACGCGCCTAGAACCGCTCGGCCACACCGGCCGACCTGGATCTTCCAAACGACAGTCAGTTGTACTGGCCTCTAAGTTATGGCGGCGGACCTAGTTAATATAAATAGTAACATAAAATGATTATTCTGCATTTCACCCCAATTACCTCTGTTTCTGCGAAAATATCTTCACAACAGTGAATATTACTTGCATGCAATCACGAAAACGCAAACAACAAAGTAATGCAGCAACCTTCAGATGATACAAAAGCTCTGTGGTGTTTTGCTTTCGCTGCTGGAACAGACCAGCATAGCGTCGTCATGCCATTGGAACAACACATACAGCGCATACCGCCTACGTTTGTGGGTTTTGCAAATATTTCCAGGTACAAAGGTACATGGAGATAAGAAATAAAACTAACTGCAATTGCTCTGCAAAGTATTTTTTTTGTCTTATACCCACAGTGCCAAGAAACCAGCCCTTTGTGTGGAAAATGGACGACGAATGAGCTGTATCGGTGAAGGCGAGAGGAGAGAATTTGATTGTTGTTGTTGCTGATATGGATCTCACGTGAAACAATATATTCGGAAAACTGTAATCATAGTGTGTATACGAAGCATTCAACCTAAGGCCACTCACAAAGGAATACATCGTACTAACGAAGATCGGTTCAGTTTTTAAATGTATTGTGAGACACTGTTGGACCCCTAAACTCATAGGTTAGTTTCTGTGTCACGTCTAAACATTGTTTCCTTTTAGCTGGAAGTAATACGGAATGTTTGTCTCGTGTGCATTTAAATCAAAGGATACGGAGCGCTAGGTCAGGTGGACAACGATGTGTGAAGTAGCAGTGCGTGGATTAGCAAAGAAACCATCCCAGCATTCGGTTCGAGTGAGTTAGGCAAACCAAAAAAATTTACTTCAAAACACCCTAATGGGGCTTTAATTCCCGCATCTCTCCTACAGAAGTACTTCCTCTGAGCCACTGCGCCACCAAACACAAGTTTCCACCAGCACACCTAGTAATGTTATTACTGATGCCAGAATCTGGGCGCCCCAACGCTTTGAGAGGCAGCTACTGCTCTGTGTTTCAGGAAAATGCCTGCCTTAACGGTAGAACAATGTTGAGGTACAACAGCAGGAAACTTCTGCCAGATGTACTTGGTCGGGGTTGTACATAACTCAGCCGGGAAGGTATTATTATAATGAGGTCTTGACCTGACCTGCCCACCTGTTATCCAGCGAACATGTCCATGAAACACGCCCGTATTACACAGAAAACAACGTGCAACCAACCGACAACATACTTCGCTTGGGTAATCTTGGGGAAAGCATACAACCTAGTATGGACAAGATCAGCTAATTTTTTAGAAAAATGTAATAATAATAGATAGCTAGAATAATGAAGTGGAACATGGTTCCACCGGCCGGTGTGCCCGAGCGGTTCTAGGCGCTACAGCCTGGAACAGCGCGGCCGTTACGGTCGCAGGTTCGAATCCTGTCTCGGGCATGGATGTGTGTGACCTCCTTAAGTTAGTTAGGTTTAAGTAGTTCTAAGGTCTAGGGGACTGATGACCTCAGCAGTTAAGTCCCATAGTTCTCAGAGCCATTTGAACCATTTTTGGAACATGGTTCTGAAAATAAACTAAAAAAAAATTACAATACACCGTTAGCATTGACAGAACTGCCTTCATAAAGAAGACAGTGTGCCTTCTGACATAGACCACATGATTCCACCATTGAAGATTCGTACTGTGAAAGGCTGCTTAACGAAATCAGAGTACCTTAGTGAAAACTTAAGCGCCATTTACAAAATTTTAAGCACGCTACATGGGACGATGAAGACGTCAAGACAATGGAAAAAAAAGGGTTGAACTTTAATGTTCCGTCAACACTTTGACGTTTTTGGATACTGGAGAATGTCGAACTAGTCAACAATGGATATCGAATAAAAAAATGGCTCTGAGCACTATGGGACTTAACATCTATGGTCATCAGTCCCCTAGAACTTAGAACTACTTAAACCTAACTAACCTAAGGACATCACACAACACCCAGTCATCACGAGGCAGAGAAAATCTCTGACCCCACCGGGAATCGAACCCGGGAACCCGGGCGTGGGAAGCGAGAACGGGAGATCGAATAAGTTACAGTGTTACTGAAGGCCCTAACTGGAGATACTGAAAATCTAAACCTGGGCCGGTACTCCAGAATATGTCTAGTGTGGTGACGTTCCCAGTCATACGAGAAAAATTGTTTCAACCTGATTTCGGATGCACACTGCGTATGTATGTGGATCTAATGTGGGCAGACTTTTTGCTAAAGACAATTTCAATAGCAGCTGGTGCCAACAGTCTGTCTTAATTGATAGCTTTCAGTTTCTCATCAAAGCTAAATGTTGCAGAAAATTCAGATCCAACCAAAAAGCTTTTCTCCAGACAATGATTAATGGACTAGTAGCAAACTGAGACATTCCTCAAAGGAAATTAAAACTAAACAGGTACATAGTACACACTGCTAGTATGTATTTATCAAAACGATGGGCTCCTGACTTTCTAGCTGCTGGCCCAAGTCATTGGAGTGACTGGAAGCACCAGCTGAGTAATGAGCGCCAGATATTAATGTCATTTAGCCTATACTTGCATGTCACAAAGTTTTGCATGCCCAGGGGACGGCAGCATCACCTACCACTCTTCGCTTACACTAAGCATTGTAATCATTTGGCAGAAACCTATATTCAGAGAGTGCTTAGGTTAAGATTGAAACAGGAATGGGACGTTCATTCTCTTGGGATTCTGAACTGCTTTTCGCCTCAGTCACTTCAGCTGATATTAATGGAGTTCCGTAGACTATATTGGGAGGGGGCGGGTTTCAACAGGGAACCTGGCTATCCGTTTACAGCCTGTAAGCTCTTGAAAAATGACCACAGCAGCTCGCAGATTTTGACCTTGCGATTGGCGGTCAATGCTGCAGTATGGTAAAGAAGGCACCTCGCCGACAGCAAGGACGACATCATTTGGAGGTTGAAGCTCTTCTGTCCGAGTTTCCTTTACCAACAGATTTCTTTTTGGATAGGGTCCGCCTTGAGCAAAAGACAATTATGTCTTTCCTTTTATTTCTCATTCAAGTTTCACTGAAGTTACAGCATTATAAGTGGACTTTTATTTTTTTACTATTAAAAAGGAAAAATGCCCTTTACTATTTGTACACATATAAACTGGAGTGTTTAAGACAGTGTTTACAAATTTGAAACAGACAAAGTTTTGCATATATACCTTGTTACTACAACTTGTGGTTTTCCTGGGTTTTCACGTTTTTTATGTAATGCTTGTTTTCTTTCACAGTCTGTCATCTGCAGCCATATATAAAACTTGATGCAGAAAAGTTGTTCACTTCGAAATTTTACGAATGGGTATATTGTGGTTAGGCTGGACTTTTGTGTGTGTGTGTGTGTGTGTGTGTGTGTGTGTGTCCATTACCATTCACAAAATTTCGAGCTGAATAACTTCTCTACATTAAGTTATATATATGGTTGCAGAAGACGGACTGTGAAAGAAAACAAGCACTATAAAAAACATAAAAACCCAGTAAAACCACAACATGTGGTAACAAGATCTGTACCTACGAAACTTTGTGTTTCAAATTTGTACACGCTGTCTTAAAAACTTCAGTTTATATTTGTACAAACAGTAAACAGCATTTTTCTTTTTAGTAGTAAGAAAATAAAAGCCCACTGATGACGCTGTAGCGTCAATGAAACGTGTATAGGAAGTACAAGAAATCTGTGTTTTGATCAAGGTAGTTCCCCTCCAAAAACAAATCTAAAGGACGAAATCGCTAAGGCTGTCAAGCGTACATAACAACTAAATTCCACACAAGTTACAGTGCCCTGACCCGAGTAAAATAAACTTCAGCAGTGCGAACAGCGCGGGACGAAGCTGTGCAACGGAAAAAAACTATATTAGACAACAGTAAGAGAAGCAGTGTAGATCGCAATATGTGTTGTGACGTCATTCTTACGTAGCGGCGCATGTTATGTATTCACCACTGCTGCAAATTGTTTTGTAATATGTATTTTTCAAGATTATAAGTGTGGCCCTATCTTACCATTGCTGCATGCCTTCGCCGGAGGGGCATACCAAGATTACGACTATTTATGACTAATGCGTTACCTACAGTTTCCAAACAATTTCTGAAGATGCCTCAAAAAGGCGAAAAGCTGTCACTTGTAACTTACAAGGGAACCTCCCCATCGCACCCCCCTCAGATTTAGTTATAAGTTGGCACAGTCGATAGGCCTTGAAAAACTGAACACAGATCAATCGAAAAAACAGGAAGAAGTTTGTGGAACTATGAAAAAAGTAAGCAAAATATACAAACTGAGTAGTCCATGCGCAACATAGGCAACATCAAGGATAGTCTGAGCTCAGGAGCGCCGTGGTTCCGTGGTTAGCGTGAGCAGCTGCCGAACGAGAGGTCCTTGGTTCAAGTCTTCCCTCGAGTGAGAAGTTTAATTTATTTAATTTAATTTATGATTATCACAACATATTCCTGTCATGTGACGCACATGCCGTCACCAGTGTCGTATAGAATATATCAGACGTGTTTTCCTGTGGGGGAATCGGTTGACCTATGACCTTGCGATCAAATGTTTTCGGTTCCCATTGGAGAGGCACGTCCTTTCGTCTACTAATCGCACGGTTTTGCGGTGCGGTCGCAAAACACAGACACTAAACTTATTACAGTGAACAGAGACGTCAATGTACGAACGGACAGATCACAACTTTGCGAAAATAAAGAAAGTAAACTGTTCACTCGAGGGAAGACTTGAATCAAGGACCTCTCGTTCAGCAGCTGCTCACGCTAACCACGAGACCACGGCGCTCCTGATCTCACATTATCCTTTATGTTGCCTATCTTGCGCATGGACTACTCAGTTTGTATATTTTGCTTATTTTTTCCATAGTTCCACACAACTTCTTCCTGTTTTCTCGATTGATCTGTGTTCAGTTTTTCAAGGCCTATCCACTGTGCCAACTTATAAATAAATCTGAGGGGGGTGCGATGGGGAGGTTCCCTTGTTAGTGTTTTTCTTACCGAAAATACATCAGTAAGGTTGGTGCACCATAGGGATGAAGTGGGAGGATTTATAGTCATTAATAAAGTATGTGGCACTAAAAGACTACGAGATACAAAACTTTTGTCTACATCCTCATCTACATGATTACTCTGCAGTTCACAATTAAGTGTCTGGCAGAGGCTTCGTAGAACCATCTTCAAGCTATTTCTCTACCGTTCTACTCTCCAACAGCGCACGGAATAAAAGAACACTCATTTTTTTGTTCTACTGGTTTTTGTTTATTCCAAACTAGATTACGGCTTATAAGACCATAGTGTAACGAGCCGAAAAGTAGTCTGAAGTAAACAAAAATGAGTAGAACAAAAACAGTGAACTTGTTATTCAACCTTAAACATGGAATTGTTTTACCAAGAAGTAATGAAGAACTCATAAATAATAACACATTAAAATCTTCCGTGTGAGTTCTGATTTCTGCTATTTTGTTATGTTGATCATTTCTCCCCATGTAGGTGGACGCCAACAAAATATTTTCACACACTGAGGAGAAAGTTGATGACCGATGATCTTGCCTCACTGAAAAACGCTTTTGTTTTAATGATGCCACCCAAATTCGCATATCGTATCCGCTGCACACTCTACCCTATTTCGAGATGATAAAAATCGAGCTGCACTACTTTGAAATTTTTCGATGTCCGTTAATCCTATCTAATGCGGATCCCACATCGCACAGCAATACTTCAGAAGAGGGAGGCAAAACGTAGCGTGGGCAGTTTCTTTAGTAGACCTGTTGTGTTTTCTAAGCGTTCTGCCAGTAAATCGCAGTCTTTTGGTTTGCTTTCTCCACAACATTATCTATGTGATTGCTCCAGTTCACGTTATTCGGAACTGTAATGTCTAAGTGTTTGGTTGAATTTACAGCCTTTAAATTTGTGTCATTCATCGTGTATGAAACATTCTCGGTTTTCTTGCCGCTTTAAGTCAGGGTAAATCAGCTGCCAGTCATGGCTCTTAACGAAGACCATGTTTACTTCATCACTAAGAAACTGAAATTTTACTTATTTCGCTAATTCAGTACCTGGAGCTTTGCAGTGTCAATTGAGAAAGTGTATACGAAGACACCCAGGTTTCTCGGTTATCAAATAGTGTGTCAGTTCCAGATCTCTCCACGGTGTCGCGTCATGTCCGGATGTATGGCTTGGTTGACAGTATTCCATCCGGCGGATGGGACCTTTAGTCTCGTCGAACGTTTGAGGTTTTATTCAAATTTAAAGCAACAAGAAAACGGAGAATGTTTGATACAAGATTGTCGTAGCGAGAAACTTCCACGTTGGAAACGATCTGCACGAACAAATGCTATCACCGTTGCGGGCTCTTTTTCAGGTCCAGTACAGTCATACGCTATAGTCTGAATCAATCCCGTAATCTTTCACGAGCGCCGGAAACGGCGTATGAATCCCAGAATGCTGCTTTGGGCAAGGTGGCAGTGGAGTTTGTTCGCCATTGTCTATCTCTCAACTTTTAAGTCTTCAGTGAGTATTTGTAACATGTGGATAACTATGATGAGTCTTTCGTTTTGGGGTTGCTATTGACAGTTTGGAAATATTGGAAGGGAGATAAATGAAACATGTAACTCTCGAATAGCACCGAATGAGATGGCACAGTGCGAAGACAACAGACCTGTATTTGGATAGACGGCGGTTCTATTTCCCGTCCAGCTATACAGGTGTAAGTTTTCCACGCCTTCTCTGAAGTGTTCAAGACAATTTCCGAGGTGGTTACTTTGCAAATGACGCGTCTGATGTTTCTCTCCAATCCTACCGCATTCAGAGATTGTGTTCACTCTCTAACGCCCTCGACGTCGACTGAACCTTAAACCCTAATTTTCCTTTCCTTTCCTTTCCTTTAATACCACCAAGGGCACCGACGAGACTAACGGTCCCATCCGCCGTATGGATTACTGTCAACCAAGCCATACATCCGGACATGACGCGACACCGTGGAGAGATCTGGAACTGATACGCGATTTGATAACCGAGAAACCTGGGTGTCTTCGTATACACTTTCTCAATTGACACTGCAAAGATCCAGGTACTGATTTAGCGAAATAATTAAAATTTCAGTTTCTTAGTGATGATGTAAACATGGTATCCTGAACACTGTAGGGAGCATATGTGGGAGCAGAAGTCGTCAGTTACCCTAACAGTCCTTACATTGACGAAAAACGAAACGGTGTTGATCGTGTCATCCACAGGTTCACCTCTTATTATGGTTATCTTGCGAGTGCAGGTAACGAACCAGACCTCCACTGAATCCATAGGCAAGACAAGACTCTCATTTAGGAGGAGAAGGGTTCAAATCGAAGTCCAGCTGCACCTGATGGCGGTTATATCAATTAATAGAACAGAAAGAAACATACGAACCTTGAAGTAAACTACATCATTAGTAAATACGTTTTTTCTGCTTCGTTATTTGCCTCTGATGAATTTCCTTTACAGTCAATTCCACAAGAAACTGTACGGTGTGATTTTAAATGTAACGTCCGCAGCGACATTTCTGGCAGTGATCTCGAATCTGCGCTTTTGCATAGTGTATAGATAAACAGTGTGAAAGTTGAATGTTTTGGCTATTTGCACTTACTTGCAGCCAACTTAAACGCTGAAAAAATGTGCAGTATTTTTAAAAATGCCTTCTGAGGTCCGTTAAGAAGCTATTTGGTTCGAACGAGGCAAATGGGGTGCTTCAGGATGATAATGATCCGGAACATGGCAGCAGTCTCTGTACAGCGTGGAAACAAGACAATGGGGTAGCCACGATGGATTGACCTGCAATGTCTCCGGATGCAAATCCGAACGGTATTGTTTGGTCCTACATTAAGATGAAGCTTAAACGAAAGCGAATATATACTCTGAAGCAGCTGTCATATAAAATCAGGACGATATGTAGATCGTTACTGAGGGAATATGCAGAAAATCTCGTGAAAAGTACGCCAAAAAGGTTCCAAGTTATAATCGATAATGGGGGCGATTGGATTAACTATTAGGTAATTATGCCATTAGTCATAGTATGTATTTTCATGTGAACATATTCAGACATCAAAAAAAGTTTTGCATCACCTCGGTTCCCAGAACTCCTGAAGGTAGACGTTGACTGTGGATATTTTATCACAGACACAGTGTCATTGACTGTTCAGAGATGTCACTAAACCCGCCCAAAGATGTAAACAACCATGCATGAGCACCGCCTATTACCCGGAGGGTGTCCGACAGCCAATCAGTTCCAAAAAATGGCTCTGAGCACTATGGGACTTAACATCTGAGGTCATCAGTCCCCTAGAAGTTAGAACTACTTAAACCTAACTAACCTAAGGACATCACATACATCCATGCCCGAGGCAGGATTCGAACCTGCGACCGTAGCGGCCGCGCGGTTCCAGACTGAAGCGCCTAGAACCGTTCGGCCACACCGGCCGGCCCAATCAGTTCCAGTCATTCCACCAGGAAGGAGGTACACGGCTCGTGTTGTCTGTAGTTCAACCATGCCTAGACCATCAATACCACGGCTCGATCGCGTCGGTATTGTTACTTTGTGGCTGGAAGGGCTCTCAACAAAGCAAGTGTCCAGGCGTCTCAGAGTGAACCAAAGCGACGTTGTTCGGACATGGAGGAATACAGAGAGACAGGAACTGTCGATGACATGCCTCGCTCAGGCCGGCCAAGGGCTACTACTGCAGTGGATGACCGCCTACGGATTATGGCTTGAAGGAACCATGACAGCAACGCGGCAATGTTGAATAATGCTTTTCGTGCAGCCACAGGACGTAGTGTTACGACTCAAACTGTGCGCAATAGGCTGCGTGATGCGCAACTTCACTCCCAACGTCCATGGCGAGGTCCATCTTTGCAACCACGACACCATGCATTGCGGTACAGATAGGCCCAACAACATGCCGAATGGACGGCTCAAGATTGGCATCACATTCTCCTCATCGATGAGTGTCGCATATTCCTTCAACGAGACAATCGCCGTAGACGTGTTTGGAGGCAACCCGGTCATGCTGAACGCCTTACACACACTGTCCAGCGAGTGCAGCAAACTGGAGGTTCTCTTCCACATCAGTATCACACCGAAAACAGTGGCGCTAGGGATGTTTAGGAGTGTGGAAATCTCGCGTACAGACGTATGACAGAAGTGACACCAAATCACCTGACCACGTTCGAAGTGCGTGAGTTCCGCGGAGCGCCATATTCTGCTCTCTCACGATGTCTAATGACTACTGAGATCGCTGATATGGAGTATCTGGCAGTAGGTGGCAGTACAATGCACCTAGTATGAAAAAAGTATGTTTTGGGGGGTGTTCAAATGGTTCAAATTGCCCTGTGGGACTTATTATCTGAGGTAATCATTCCCCTAGAACTTAGAACTATTCAAACCTAATGAATCTAAGGACATCACATACATCCGTGCCCGAGGCAGTTTCTACCTGCGACGTAGCGGTCGCGCAGTTCCAGACTGAAGCGCCTAGAACCGCTCGGCAACAGAGGCCGGTTTTGGGCGTGTCCGGATTCGTTTGAATTTCGGAGGTTGGTCAGAGATACACTATGTGATCAGTCTGTTGGGTTCGGGTTCACACTCTTAACGACCGCTTGTGTGCATTACAGAGCTGCTAATGCAAGTGCGGCCGAAGGTACCCTCGCGGAAGAATTCCGCTCACATGTAACGAATGTGCCGTTTTCGCCGGTGTCAGGACCAGAATGTGTTTGGCGACGTCACCTTCACAAGGGCATTACGGTGAACTGCACTCGGACGTGTAGGTCAGCGGGGTCGCGCCGCTGCGCAGGCCGGACTTCCTGCTTAGCGGCCCTACACCGCAGCGATGCTCCTGCCTACGCCCACGCCCCCAGCCTTTCTCTCCTCCCCACCCAACCACCCTCTCACGCCCCCGCTTCCTCTTCCCACTCCCACTCCCTCACCTCTCTCTCTCTCTCTCTCTCTCTCTCTCTCTCTCTCTCAAGACGGGCGTATGCCGCAAAAGAAGCCAACATTCGAAACGACTTCCTTTTGCAAGAAGCTTTTCAGCACGCACTAGCAGCTACGCAGTTACCGTAACGATAATTATCTGAAAGCACAGACGTGTTGTCTCCGCTGGTTGATTTGGTAATTTTTCCGTACTCCGTGAAATTCATTTACAGCGTATAAAATCACTGTTGTTCATGATGATCCCCTGGACGTTACAAAAGTCGGGACATGTTGCTTAATAGGGTGTTTGATCACCACAGATGACGATGCATGCTCTGCAACGTCCTCCCATGCTCACCAAACGATTGATAAGGGAAATGTTAAAAAATACATCGGCTCAACCACTTGTGTATAGTGTAAAACACAAAGATTGACGCGTTTCGGAAGTCAAGCTTCCATCATCATAATAATAAAAAGTAAAAGAACCTGTTAAAACTCGTTAAAATGGAACATGCACCAGGCACAATAAAATTGATAATAAAATTAAAACATCGTGTCTCCTTCCCTTGTTGCAGCCGTGTCTTCCAAGGGAAGTAGCCACGATGTTTTTATTTTATTATGAATTTTATTGTACCCGGTGCATGTTCCATTTTAGCGATTTTTAACAGGTTCTTTTACTTTTTATTATTCTGATGATGGAAGCTTGACTTCCGAAACGCGTCAGTCTCAGTGTTTTACACTATAAACAAGTGGTTGAGCCGATATATTTTTTAACATTGACATTCACAACCACGACCTCTCATCCAGTATGGATAAAATCAAAATTGATAAGGGAGTTTTTATGGTAGGGCGTACCGTTCGTCCACCAGTGCGGTTGGACAACTGCTGGATGGTCATCGGTGCACTTCGGAACGTAAGCTTCTCACAGAGTCCCCCAGGCGTCAACATGTCATGCAGTAGAGACCAAAGCATAAGATATAAATCGGGCCATGTCTGTTGGCATTGGCATTAGTCTACATTTTGCGCTCTTTGCACCAACAAAGTCTCTTCTCTATACTCATTTAGTTTACAAGAATATTAGGTTTACCGCGAACGTTTAGTTTATGCAGTCCCTGTCGAACCATATTTGTTGAAACTACGTTTTTACATGCATATTATTCGCCTCTGTTGGCTAAGTCGTTATTCACGCTTGTTCGGTAGTGACGTTCTTTGAAAGTAGCTGGCTCTAATATCGGTGGTGGAAGAAATATTCATTCTCATAATTCGGCGGAGGAGAGGTGGTAACGTAGATTTCGCTACCACCAGAGTTTTCCCTATTTCTTGGATTAAATTCCAAACCTCTCCGCTGTGTCTTGTGAGGATATGTGACTGTGTTGATCAGTCCGTAGGATGGGGACTTCACTGGCTTTCTTATCGACGACGACAACAACAACAACAACAACAAAAAAACACAATCGTGATATTGAACTCTACACGCTCTCGTTACAATCCTTTACGCTGGACAGACACAATAAGAAACAAGACTAATGACTCGCGAAGGTAGGAAGGGAAGACTTTCCAGTTAGGCGACTCAAAATGCCATACGACTCAACCGCATATTGTGGTCAGCAACGAATTTCATATCCACTATATTCTTAACAGAGACAATTCTCTCTCTTCCCTCTCTCTCTCTCTCTCTCTCTCTCTCTCTCTCTCTCTCTCTCTCTCTCTCGATTGGTATGATTAGATTTCCTTTCCATATCGGTTTAGCAGTAGACATTGTCTTATGAACTATGTATGCTGTCGTGAGACTAAATACAGTATGTGCAGATACTCTAGGTGATCCAACTGTTAGAGTGTACCAACTAGTAGTCCTGATCGGAAACATACAAGATGAAACATGACGGAAAATCACCACAAGACCGCAGACGTGCCGGTGGCCCAGAGATATTCTAGTTCAAGCCGACAAAAAATTCCAACGCAGTGCTGGAACTGCAGCAATGCGAAAAGGTTTGGCGATGAGATAAAAAAGAACATTTTTAGAAGTGCAGTAATCCTGGCATTGTTTTTTGTACAAATAACGTATGTACGTTCATTCTCAGTGTCTCTAAGTGTCTGAGGAAAGAAGTGAGTCGGGGAGACATTATGGTAATGTCCCATGAAGAATTCAAACTGCGATTTCCGATTAGCAGCAATTCAACAAAAACGAGGTGGGCCAGAGTGAATGTCGAGATTGCTCTAAGCTAGGTGGACCAGCAGCGAAGGCACGGTATGACGTCAATATTTATACCCCGGCATACCTCACGTGCTAAGGGAGCATGCATTTCGTAGCCAGATGCTATACTTTTGAGGGTGTGTAATCAAGCAAAGTGGCTCTTAAATTCGAAAGTGAAAAGTCGCTGGAAAATTTAAAAAAATAATTGATTTTTCGATTAATCAATTGTGCGATTTCAGAACAACCATTTAATAAAACTCACGTCGACGCTGTCCTCCGATAAATGGTAATACTTGAAACAGACGCACTTCCATACCAGAGAGCTGGCAACAGACAATGCCTGTGACAACTATTCAAGTCCCTGCTGTTATCGTAACTGAGCTCACGACCATGTAAACTGTAGAACCGGTTCAGTTAGCCTGCTGCCTCCTGTTTCAACCATGTGAGTCTGAAATGACTGGTAGTGATCATGTGTAGTTTCTGTGTCACGTTTTTGTTCTCTAGGGATATTTGTAATCGATAGGGAAAATTTTGACGCCGTGTGATTAATGAACTCGAAGGTTGGTTTTCAGAAGTGTGATTCAATGGATGAGTTCGTTTTCTAATGATTGAGTCGTACGTTCGCGATCTCGTGGACGTTTTTGTTAAGGACGAACCAGAGTGCGACTGTTGTTATTCTAAGAGTCTTGTTTGGTAAAATTTGTATCTTTCTTATAACAGAACGCGGATGCAGCCTGGATGGCACAGCCCCAGATTAATGCTGGAAGGATCGTCGTCGTGGAAATTGAGTTTAGTCTTTGTTTGTGGCCAGTCCGTCACCGTTCAATAGAGGATAAAGTTGATAAATTCTACCAGAACCTTTATTACACAGCTACTATGAATGCTACTATGAAGATATCTGACCTAAGTACACTAGAGGAGGTCGGGTGCGAATGGTCCTTAGAGTTGTAAACGGGCAGCAGTGTATTATCGTGATTGATATTAATTTTGCACAAGTTACACCGTTGGGTAGTATTCTCACTATGCTTCTGAAGATGAATGGCAACGCAACTAAGGTTTTAATGGGTTAAATAAAAAGCTATACCATCTGTAAAAGTTTCAACCGCGTATTATATCCTTTTGGGATGGCATTATTATAAAGGTTTGCCTGAAATATTAAGCCTAGGGGCCCTACTTTGGTATTCTTCCTTGCGCCTGTCCATGCAATTTGTTGTAGAATGTAAATACTTTAGGATTAAAGGAGACCGCACACCAAAATCAGAAGCACTGAGTCGCCTATAGGCACAAGGAAAAGAAGGAAAACTTGCTAATGCCCCTACTTGGTAATTACACTAACAATATGAAGTGGACAGTCGTATTGTCTGAGAGTGTTGTAAGTCTAACGTGCCAGACACGGTCGAAGGCTTTTTATATGTTTAAGAACACTGCTCTAGTACATTGTGGTTTTGTTTTCAAAATCCCATTGACAACAATTCAGGCTCTATATGAATAAATAGCCGTCAAAAGAGGCTAATTCGGATGCCAATATGAGACGATATACTACATTAACTGAACGTTCATTTTATTTTTTCCAATCACTGAACGTAATGACTGGTGAACCATACAGAATGTTGTTGACTCTGTAGCAGCTAATCAAACTTGGGGTCAGTGTTTGGCTGCGGAGAGAGCTTTCGCTGGAGGTCGTTCGCGCCTGGACGTGACCTCGTTCCGCGAAGTCACATGCTTGCGAAGCTGTTTTGACGCCTAGTGGGCAGCACCAGTTATGCTTTTGAGCAACCACGTCCAAGACGGTAGCAGTTTCATTCAAAAAACAAAAACGCAATTTTCTTTTTATTTTCGCCGTTCTTGCTTCGTAATAAACTCGGCATCCTGGACAGCAAAGGGTTTTTTTAATCCCTGTTTCGCTCTGTTTAGTTTCGCGAATATCAGTTTGATAGCCTGCTACTACCTGTTTCCGATACGTCAGCTGCGTAGCAATGTTATCATTTACTTTATGCAATGAGTATACAGAAATTAGCAACTGAAACCGATGCAGTTAGAATGTCGTGCGGGGAGCACAGGAGGAGGAGGAGGAGGGAGAGAGGGAGAGAGAGAGAGAGAGAGAGAGAGAGAGAGAGAGAGAGACGGGCACTTGTTGTCCTGGTGAATGGTGCAGTGTGGTGTGGCACATGAGTGTGATATCAGTCATTTTATTAGGCGCCTGAGTGACTGGATGGGCAGTATGCGTTGCCTTGGACCTTTTTTAATATATTCACGCAACTGTGGTTTCGCCTGAGAGGTACAGCTTTGGAAGTAGGTAATATTTATTTTCCGTGAGGCTTATACGATTTGTACGTTAACAGTAGCGTGCGTGTACCCATTCAGACAAACACGACTACTCCTTGTGGTTTTATCTCC
Organism: Schistocerca cancellata; assembly: GCF_023864275.1. Taxonomy (NCBI): domain Eukaryota; kingdom Metazoa; phylum Arthropoda; class Insecta; order Orthoptera; family Acrididae; genus Schistocerca; species Schistocerca cancellata. Next base: position 594,681,311 of record NC_064629.1, read on the forward strand.
TATTGACTGCTATACTGAAATACTGTTACGATGTACTAAAACAGTAAATACTGTTACTTTCTTAAAGAAATCTGTATAGTAGATTTTAGTATTACACATTTTAGCACATCTGGGAGCTGGACGTTATTTTGTTATTATTAATCTCCTTGTTAAAAATAGCAGGTCTGTTTGATAGATGGCTATTGGGATGTCAAGCACAACTCCACAGAGTGAGACGGCAGCTGCTTCCATATTTTCGTCGGCTTCCTTACTAATATTTTACCAGACCGAAGGACGTAATGAACTACTTAAGTCATTGCTAATTCCCACTTGGACATTCAGTTTTCGATTTCGATTTTCCCTTGTTTCTGTAAATCACTCATTTCAAAAGAATATGGTCTTATTCCTCCTCCATCCTTCACCAACTTCACTAGTACTTCGTCACAGGCAGAGTGCTGAACTCCGACATTCCTTCCTATTTCACCAGTGGTTAGGTCCACTGTGACTGGACCGTACAACATTAGAAAGGAAATATTGTCTGGTTAATTAGATCCTTAATTAAGTTACCTCTTCTGATGCTTATATCATTATACCCATACTTCTTGCAGAACACATTTTGCATGCACAGACGATCACACACAAGTCGTTGATGACACTATTTCATTGGACACTAAATCAAAATTACCAAAACACAAGCTCGCTATCTGCAGGAATTGTGTGAAGTATGCTTCTATATTCCTTAAATGATGTCCAGAGAACGTGCGTAATTCTTGTTACATTAATTTCAGCCGTTTTGCACGCAAAAGGTCGACCAATACACTATTAAGTGGTTGCTCATAATATCTTCGAAGTGTACTTAAGTATTAATTTCCGTTAATGAAGCGAAGTTGGAAATTAAGTATCTGACACCTTTTCCAATTTTCTCCCAATAATTAAAGACTGTCAAAAAAAGTAGACGGACACCACTGTGAAATAAGCGCAAGTGGACTCTAGAACGAAAAGAATTCGTGACCTCAAACGGATGGCGTAGGAGGTGAGATGGAGAAATGAGCTGTGTTTGTCTGGAGGACAAAACTGGTCTCCTTCATCGTGAAGTAGGGAACATTGCCAAATTCTGGGAAGGCCATTGTGTCGCCGTAGTATATCAAAGTAAACAGCAGCGGCAGGAGCAGCTGCGGTTTCTGCAGTAGCAGCAGCAGCAGCAGCAACAACAACAACAACAACAACAGCAACAACAACGCATGGAACTTGTATTTTGCATAGGTAATGTCCATCGGGTGGTTACAATTAAAGTGCAGCTACTCACGAAGGTCCAGTGTAGACTGCAATTATCGTGTGGCAGCGAAACTTCGTAGATACAGTGATGCGTTGTTGAGGAATTGATTTACGATGGAAAAAAATGATTTCAGTTTTGGCCACCAGGTGCAAATTTGGCGTTGTACAGAATCTCGTCGACGTTTCCGATGCCGATATTGAACAAACTGTGTAAGTGGTGATTAATAATAAAATCAAGATTATGCCTTCCTCGCATGTTTGACCTTTTCTGCAAACTTCCCATTCCTAATCATTATATATGGAAACATTTCTACACGACACACCACTCATATCTGGTGTCTGTTCTTCAGGGCATGTCCGGAGGTCACTCATATAGGTTTCTATACGTTGTGAAGGGTAATACGATCATTCAATGCAGAGCCTTCTTCACCCGCCTCGTGGGGGATTCTGCGTGATCCGACGAGCTAAAAAGAGGAAAAAAGGCTAAGGGACGCTACTTTGGTAGTGTGCGGCAAATGGGAATTCGACTTACAGGCGGGAAGGCGAGCTTGGGTAGTCCGTGCAGTTGTGTTTAACCACTGCACCGACGTCGCATAGATGGTTAGTGCATCTGCCTAGTAAGTAGGAGACCCAGGTTCGAATTCCAGCCTTGGTAAAAATTTTTATTTGTCGCCAGTGGATTCTTTCTTTGCCCAAATGCGACAGAGATCGGAATGTCTGCTTTCTGAACATTCCTATACGCCGTATCTTCTTGCATGCACAACGCCAGGTTTGCACCTAGTGACCAACCTTGGAACTATTTTTTTCCAGCGTTAGTCAATTTCGCATTAATGGATTAAAATTCGCTGCCGTACGGTAATTACAGCCCACATTAAACTTCTGTGAATAGCTGCACTTAAATTATAACAACCTGGTACAAAAAAACTCTGAACCTGTGTTCTTGGACCCACTTTCAGTAATTTTCTGAGGAAGGGCAATTTGGATCATTTGAAAATTTGTGGTAAGTGCTATGGGACCAAACTGCCGAGGTAATCGGTCCCTAGCCGGCCGTTGTGGCGAGCGGTTCTAGGCGCTTCAGTCCGGAACCGCGCTGCTGCTACGGTCGCAGGTTCGAATCCTGCCTCGGGCATGGATGTGTGTGATGTCCTTAGGTTAGTTAGGTTTAAGTAGTTCTAAGTCTAGGGGACTGATGACCTCAGATGTTAAGTCCCATAGTGCTCCGAGCCATTTGAACCATTTTATCATCGGTCCCTAGGCTTACACACTATTTAATCTAACTTAAACTAACGACAACACACACACACACACACACACACACACACACACACACACACACCGCGCGAACCGTGGCAAGGCGCCCAAGACCGCACGGCAGGCGATTTGGAAATTGGAAATGTCTTGAACGAAGGAAGATTATGTTGACGATGAGGATATTAGAAACGGAGCACAAGTTCGGAGTGGGGAAGGATGGAGAAATAAAACGGCAGTGTCCTTTTCAAAGGATCTGCCCAATTATTTGCTTTAAGCGATTTAGAGAAACAACGAAAACTCTAAATCTGATTGGCCGGACGGAGATTTGAATCGCTGTCCTCACGAATTAGTCCAGTGGCTTGCCACTGTGCCATCTCATTCTGTAAAAAGCTTTGAATGAACAGTCTCGTAATCGAAATGAGCGAGAGCCTTCCAGAAAGTCTGGATTGGACGTTTCCGGGAGCAATCGCAAAATCGAGAAAGAAAAAAAAGTGGGATATGAGAGCATGTGTAGGTCCGTTTAGCACCAGAAATATCGGGTGCATAAATAGCGTGCCGGCCGAAGAGCAGCTGACCGGCGCTCGGGCAGGGAGCCCTAGTCGCAACTGCTTTGGTTATTCCGCCTGGCCGTGCTCTACGTGCGGAGAGAGTAACATCCCAGTCTCATTTCCCACATTCTTCTCTCACTTTATATTTTAGTCACGTGCTCTTTTTCGTGATGAGCTTCCACCGGATCAGATTGGTTCATTCGACCGGATCGTGATATCAGACTGACTAGCAGGCGGGGATCCAGGGCTCGATTTTGTGAGAGGGGAACGCAGTTTCTTTAACACTATCTCCCCCTCCCATCGCTTGAGCACGCCTTCCAAGAAATTGCAGATAACAGAAATACAGCATTGGAAAAGGGTTTGTTAGAAATTTTCAGAAGTATATAAGTCGAGCAATTAATTTAAGTCCTATAACAATGCCACGAGCTCTGGTGCATGAAGGGTGGCATAGTGGTTAGCGTAATTATTTTTTACTAAGTATTTATCATTTTTGGAAGGTTTTTGAAATGTCTTAAGTTTGTAACGTTAGTATATTCCCGCATTATCGATGTTCGTATAAATAGCTGCAGTCAGTTCTGTTCTGGCTGTACGTAGGTGTTCGTAATAAACGTGCTTTCAGTGTTAAGTATTGCATTTTACTGGGAGCACTGCTTTCGAATTTGGAGTTGAGTCTGGTTACCACGTGGCAATATCAGCACTCCCTCAAAATTTTTAATTAATAAAGGGCCGTTACAGATGCTGTTATCCACTTGAAAATGTCCTTGATGTGAAGGACGAAACCGTGGACTTTAGGGGTTAGCCCTCTTTGAATGCATGAAAAATAGGTAATTTCCGTAATTTTAGGGGTAAAATAAAAAGTAAAGCTTATCATGATGATATACTTTTATTCCTTAACACTTTTTTCTTTAATAAATAATTTTTGTGTCCACATCGGATGCTTCCTGTAACTGCTGTACCAGGTGGAAGGACGCCTTGCAGTTGGAACATTGGTCATCGGCAGGAATTCCCGAAGCCCTCGCATTGGACCTGTAACAAACATATTATGTATAAGTCATTTGAAATATATTTTATATCAGCGTACATAGGATAACTGATAAATATTAAGTTCTAACAAACTTGTGACGTGCTGAAATTTGTTTCTCCCAAACACTCTAGAGAAAAACGCGCACCGAAAATAAACTTTTTGAAGCTATAGCAAAACGGCTAAGTGTGTTGCTAGAGAATTTAGTTTAGAATGCCAGCAACAAATTCCGACCAAACTCGTCTCTACCGCTTTGTTTCCCGCCAGTTTGAAAAATACGATTTCGAAAAAAATGAGTTTAAAACATTGTTACATTTTTGAACCGGTAGTTCAGTTAAACTTGTATCTAGTCAGCGATCCCTGGACCATATAAGAATCCTTCCAGACCCAAAAGGTGTACTCTTCTGTCTTCTACGTAGCCATAGTGGCAGCTTCTGTCATCCGCTGCTCTGCTCGCTCGATACGCTATTCGTTCGCCACTGTGCAGAAGAGTTAACGGGCCCGCCCGAGCTAAGTTCGAGCACTTTCATGACGTCCATGATGCCTGTTAGGTCGTCGATGAAATTATATGCTGCCACATTGGCCACTATGTCGTCCATGTTTGTTACGCTCTCACTGGTTTTCGGAGACACTTTCATAAATCGCTTTGTAACTCAATAATGGAGTTTCTGGCGGACTTGGGCTGAACACCACAATAAACTAGATATCCCATATAACATTTTAAGCTCAATAACGGAGTTTCTGGCGGACTTGGGATGAACACCACAATAAACTAGATATCCTACATAACATTTTAAGCAAAAAAATCGATTTTTTGAAATTTAGTGAAATTGAATAGTACTACCCCCTTAAATAAAGTACATATCAGCAACTGGTACGACCTTTCATTAATTGAATACACAGTTCTGGGATAATAGCTCTCTCTGACCATGGAGAAACTAAACATTATCAGAATTATGCAACGTCGCAATTTACGTAATTTGTAGTGTTCGCTCACTGCGCCGGACACTTGCTGTCTTACATAGGCGTTGTACTCGTGTGGGACAACGTTATCAGTACCTGACAGTTTGAAAGGGGCCTAATTGTCTACATCTATACTCTGCAAGCCACCTTACGGTATGCGGCGGGGGCCACTTTGTGTTCCACTGTCACTTTTCCCCTTTCCTATTCCAGTCATGAATAGTCCGCGGAAAGAACGATTACCGGTCAGCATCCGTGTCGGCACGAATGTAATTTTAACTTCATGGTCGAATAGAATAGAATAGAAAATTTGTCTCAAAACCTGTCGTATAAAATCAAATGATAGAAACATAGGTGACTCGTCAGTTTAAAGCTTTTTTTTGTAATTTTAAGTGCCACAAAATGATTATATTAAATCATGTTGAAAATAAAGTAAAATTAAGAACAAATATGTACTTAAAATACTTTGTTTAGCATGAAATAGAATAAAATTAAACATCAGGCATACTTATTTGTACACTGTAATAGTATTTACTTGCTAGGTACTTTTTTTTAAATAAAGTCCAAATTCTTCTAGTTTACAATATTTAAATTTTCCACAGGTTTTATTTCCCAGCCTCATACCCATATAATAAAGCGTCTTCTCCAGCCTATGAGTTCGTAACTGGTAGTGAGATTTGTTTCTTGTTTCATAATCATGCTTAAACATGCCATTCTCAAAAAGTTTCGGGTTTTGTTTAGAAAACTTAGTTGTCTCATAGATATAGAGGCCAGGAACAGCCACAAGAACAAGGGCCTTGAACTGAGGTCCGCAGGATTTGATTTCTTTCTGCACCTGTCGTGGCTCAATGATTTCTTTCTGCAGCCTAAAGGCACTCTGCAAATTTGTATTGTCAGATCCCCAAAAAATTATACCATATCTGATCACAGATACAAAATATGCGCGATATACAACTTTTTTGTCTGGCGTTTTTATTAAACTACTTGAAACTTTTTTATTAGACTATTTAGACAGCGACACGTGGCATCTACGTGGTTTGAACATGATCAATTCTTGTTCAGTATTGCACCTAGAAATTTGGTACAGTTTGTGGTGGCTAGATGATTCCTCATATGATATTTCAAATATATCCTGTACAGCTTGTTTTGTGGTAAAGTGAATGATTTGTGTCTTTGTTAAATTTAGTTTTGGAGCATTATTTCTCACCCAAGTCTCGATTTCAGCAAGCTGAAGATGGCTAACTACTTTTTCTGTTCTTGCAACAGACTATCGCTGTCGAGTCATCTGCATAATGAATAGTGTCCGAATTTATGTTAGTCGGCGTGTCATTTGTATAACACAAGAACAGTATTGGCCTAAGGATAGATCCTTGGGGCACACCTTGTTCTGTCTTTTTCCAACTTGAGAAAAATCTTTTACCAATTTCTTCTATTACTACTATTTTTTTTCCTGTTTAATGGGTAAGATGACATCCAGCTCAGCGAATTTTCACAAAAACCATATGCTTGTAGCTTACTAAGTAGCAGTTTGCTGTCTACTATGTTAGAGGCTTTAGTTAGGGCACCAAAGATACCAAATACATTCATTTTATTACCTAAACTACTACTAATTCTTGTAGTAAGGTCACTGATGGTTTGGACAGTGAATTTCCTCTTTGGAAACCGTGCTGATTGTTCTCTATAATATTATGCAAATTATTATAGTTAACTACTTTGTTACATGCTACTCTTTCAAATATTTTGGAAAATATTGATGACAGTGAGATTGGTCGATAATTACTCACTTCATCGTGTCTGCCTTTTTTATAAGTGTGTCGTATTTCAGCGTACTTCAGTCAATCGGGAAAACACACTTCCTCGAAAGATTGATAAGGGACAGACGATGTGCAATACTATGGATGACTGCCTTTATTATTTTTGTAGGAATTTCATCCTAGCCTACTGATTTTAAATTCTTCCTTTTTTGATATCTATTTCATTCTTTACAAAGGACCATATTGCCTTAGAAATTTTTAGCAGTTGAGATATACTTATTATTAGCCAATTATTTGGCTTGTCTGACTACTTTATCAAAATTCTTTTTATATTGCCTTACATAATTTAAAAATTCTGGGTCTTGATTGACTTTCGCCTCCATATGAAGTTCTCTTTTCCTCATGCTTGAAATATGAAATAAACCTTTTTATCAATGATCCCTTCTTAGGTGCGTCAGTTTTTATAGTTTTAAAAGGAAAGCAAACACTGAGCACCATCAAGAAGGCCTCCAGAAAGTTGTTGCAATTTTCATTTACTGAGGACTGAGCAGCAAACGGTCATGAGATGAAGCTGATTTTATTGACAAACATTTCTATATTTGCTCGTCTCATATTTCTGACATTTCTATTTGCGTGCTTTGGGCTAACACAAGATAATGTCACTAACAGAGCACTGTGGTCTGAGGTCCCTAAGTTTACTATAACATTTTCTGTTACTGTGTAATGTAAGCTACTAGCAATGTTATCTCCGCAGGATGCAGACGAAGCAGTTAGCCTTGTAATTTCTACAAAATTTAGAGTGAAAACATCAGTTCCTTCATCTTCAAGGTAAATTTGTCATTTTTTCTCACATCTATATTACAATCAGCACAAACAACAATTTTTTGCGTAGCTTTTAAGTTTTGAATTGGTGTAGTAGATTTTCAAATTGACCAGAAAACTGCTGGAGATTGAGTAACCAGGGGTATGATAATGCTGAATCTGAAACTAAACTAACTAAACTCTGTCCGAACATGCTTTGGAAGGCCCAACGGCACAGACCGGCCGCCGCGTCATCCTCAGCCCACAGGCATCGTTGGATGCGGATATGGAGGGGCACGTGGTCAGCACACCGCTCTCCCTGCCATATGTCAGTTTACGGGACCGGAGCCGCTACTCCTCAGTCAAGTAGCTCCTCAGTTTGCCTCGCAAAGGCTGAGTGCACCCCGCTTGCCAACAGCGCTCGGCAGACCGGATGGTCACCCGTCGAAGTGCTAGCCTAGCCCGACAGCGCTTAACTTCGGTGATCTGAAGGGAACCGGTGTTATCACTGCGGCAAGGCCGTTAGCGCATGCTGAATATCAGTGTCTTATAATCCTTAAGTTCTATGCAGCAACTTTCAAATGTGCGTTGTTCTTTTAAATTATTGAAATTTTGCCTAATTTGGTATTTTACTGATGAATGAGCCAGAACACATGAGCCACGATACCAATTGTCTCCACAGAAGCTAGCTGCTACTTCATAGTCTGTAAGTTGGCTCAATAAATTTATATTTTCATCTCGAAGCCAATGTTCACTTAAGCAAATAATCTTTGGAGACCATTTTGTTCTCTTTAGAATTATTTCTAAGTCATAAAGCTTACTAATCAGATGACTTGATAAACCTCCAATATTTAAATGCATGATAAGGAGGTTATTTTCTATTCTCGATGTGATGTCATGAAAATTATCTGTTCTGAACTGGCCAGAAGCAACTTTTTGTAGGTTACTTATCTTACCGTTTCTTTCATCTCAGTTTCTACTAAAAAAATCCTTAAAATGGCATGGTGGTGAAATTTTCCGCTTGTTGCGGGGATGAGTGGCTCCTAATGCTTCTTCTGCTGTTGTTTCTTCTGTTGTTGTTTCTTTTTCCCTTGTTGCTTGCTCTTGTGATGATAATGGCCCTGATTCTGGCAATGCTGATACTGCTGCTCCTGTCGGCACTGGTGACAGTGACTCTGTTGTTGTCACTGATGACGGTGATGATTCTCCTGTAGATTGAGGTGATGTTGCTGCTTCTGTATTTCCTGCCACTTCTGAAGAGGATTGTTTTGCTTCAGTTGATTTAGTTGAGTCGCTTCGCGAGATGCAAGGAGGACGAAGCACTGCCTTCTGTAGGAACGTGCGCTCTTGGAATTCTAACAGTAAGCCACACCACGATGCATAACGTCTTCCTCGCAGCGGCTGCCACTGGAGTTGGCTAGTCACCTCTGTGACCCTTTCGTGCTTGCTAAATGAACATGTAACGAAACGCACTGCTCTACTTGGAGCTTCTCTTATTTCCGCCTTCAGTCCTATCTGGCACGAATCCTGTACTGACGAGCAATATTCGAGCATTGTTCGAACGTGTGTTTTGTAAGCTACTTCCTTTATTGATGGACTACATTCCCTGAGGAATACTGGACACTCTGCAACATTCTTTGTCATCCCACACCATTGGTCGGAGACTAGCACCAGTCATACATAACTACTGTCAACACCGCAACACAAATGACTGCGTATCGAATGGTCACCGAGAAGCATGAACAGCTGCTGAATGGCACCACGTGTTCAGCGGTGCATTGCGGTTCTGCACTACTCCGTATTGTCATCGTCGTCGCTATGGAGGCGGCATGGTGAGAGGTTCCATTCTTTCAATGGTTTGGAGAGAGACAGCGGTAGCGGTGTTAGTCCCGGCGCCATGGTGAGGGGGGGCCATCGGGTATGACTTCAGCTCTGGCGGCCTAACGAAACGTCACGGAGGATATCCCGCTTCCTCATGTGTTACTTGTCACGCAACAATACCATAATGCCATTTATCGACACAGCAGTGCTCGTCCACACAAGGCACGTTTCTCCACGTACTGTCGTTATTATGTGAAGGTGTGCCCACGGCGAGAAAGATCCCCAGATGTGTGTCCGATACAGCTCTGACTCAGTTCCGTGTCAGTGCCAGTATCCAGTATATCAAGGAGCAGTTACAACAGTTGTGTGTTGGCTTGCCTAGGAGAGGATACAATGCCTTCGACACGCGTCCCAACCGAATCAGTGCATGCATCCAGGCCAGAGAGAGTGCAACGTCAAACTGAATGTAGGCTCATACTGCGAAGTTCTTTGTAAATTTGACTCGATTTTGTAATCGCTGTCAACGGTCTTGCCGCAATGGTAACATCAGTTACCGTTAGATCACAGAAGATAAGTGCTGTCGCAGTTGGCTGACACTTGGATGGGTGACCATCCGGCCTGCTGAGCACTGTTGGCATGCGGAGTGCTCTCAGTCATTATGAGGCTAATTGGGGAGCTACCTGATGGGGAAGTACAGGCTCCGATCACCAAAATTGACGACGGCCGGGAGAGCGGTGTGCTCACCACATACCCGTCCATATCCGCATCCAGTTACGCCTGTGGTCCGAGGATGACACGGCGGTCGGTCGGTGCCGTCGCGCCTTAAAGGCCTCTTCGGGCAGAGTTAATTATTTTTTTTTTAGTTTTGTAATCCCTCAACCAGTGAAGTTTTGTTTCCTCCTCCCCTTCTGCTTACTAAACTTTTTTTCAGGCAATGTATAAATGGTTATGCTTTTTAGTGGTAGCTCATAGCCCTCATGAAACATCCACCCTCCCTCTTTGTATCAGCGCCTGTTAACAAAAAGTCATTGTGTTGAGTCAGATGGTCAAGTTCACTAGATTTCTCTTCTGGCTTCAATTTCCCTAGAGAGAGAATTTGTAGCAGCAGCTGTATCTGTTTGCCAGTCCCCAGGCATAAAGTCATTGAAACTTATGAACATGAAGTCAGAGCTGACACCAATTTTTTTTACTTCGCTGCGTGTAATCCATGCTAAGTGGGTAAAAAATAATTTCATATCGAGCGAAGTGTCTCAGTAGTTAGCAACCTGGTCTCGCATTCCGAAGGAGAGGGATTCAAATTTCATGCAGATATGTGCGTCCGTGGTTGTTCTGAATTTATTAAGGCGAATCGCTGGCGGTGCCTTTTGCAAATAATCGGTTTCTGTAAGGATCAGTGTCCAACCAGACTTTGTGCACCATCTGTAGTGACATCATCACGCACGAGAACTTGCAGTCTCAATTTTCCTTCGTGCCTTCGTGCGTAACATAAAACACCGTTAATTTTAATGGAATAAGTCACGAAAAATATGTCCTTAATTCACTTGCAGTTATAAGTAAGCTCCGAGTATACTATACACACTGATAAGCAGAAACTTTATGACCATTGCCCACCGCGACGTCAAATGCAGGCACGTGGCGGGGTAGCAAAAATACGTAAGCGGAGCAGACCAACACCAGCAGACACGAGCGGTGAATGACCCTAGTGAAGATATTGGCTGCAAATGGAAAAATCCATTGAGAAAAGCGACTTTGACAAAAGGCTGATCATCATTACGCAGAGCCTTTGAACGAGTATCTCGAAAACGGCGAAGCTGGTCGAATGTTCACGTGCTACTGTCGCGAGCATCTACACAAAGAGATGGAAACATAGTCAAACTATCATTAGGCCCGAAATGTTTGGATGTCCACGACTCTTCCCAGAACGTGGGGTTCGGAGGCTTGTCTGTTCTGTAAAGTAGGATAGGTGGTGATCTGTGGCATCTCTGTCGAAAGAACACAATGCTGGTGCACACACTAGTGTTTCGTAGCACACCGTTCATCGTACATTGTTGAACGTGGAGCTCCGCAGCAGACCACCCCTGTGTGTTCACATGCAATCAGTTACGATTGCAGTGGCTACGGGACCATCTGGATTCGACTGTCGATCAATGTAAACGTGTTGGCTCGTCGGGTGAATCGCATTTTTTGTTACACTAGATCGACGGTCGTCTCTACAAACGCCGTTATCGAGGTGAACGACGGGTCGAAACGTGCAGCGCGTCACGGACACAGGCTAGTGGGTGCAGTATTATGCCATGGGAGACATTCTCTGGCGTTTGTATGGGGCCTGTGGTAGGAATCGAGGACACGCTAACAGCTGCAAACCACCTGCATCCCTTCATACTTGACGTCTCCGACGGCAATGTCAGCTTTCAGGAGTATAACTGCCCGTGTCTCAGAGCCAGAACCGTGCTACAATGGTTTGAGGAGCCTTACAGCGAACTCACGTTGAGGCCTCAGCGACCAGATTCGTCTGATGCAAATCCTGTGGAACCCATCTGGGTCGCTATCGGGCGCCATCACCGTGTACGCAAATAAGCGGTTCGTTATTCACGCGAATTACATGACCTGTGCGAAGACATCTATGTGTATCAGTCCAAAGACGGACACACAAGCTATTATGCGGGTGGTCACAATGTTTTGCATCAGTAGATATACACGTACTATTATACAATACACAAAAATTTCTTGTTCAGAAATGAATATCGACCGTGATGGGTGAGCACCATAAAAAAAGCACCAAAAAAAAAAAATATTTCATGTAGCATGAAATAAAGTAACTGACGTTTATAAGAAGTAGTTGCAGTTATAAAAAACGTGGGAGAACAAAATACGCTGTTGACATGATCTACCTCATCTAAGGGGAACGTTAAGCTGGGCGTTTTTCGTGGTACTATTCGAGAAGCGTGGGCTCTCTGACGGTTCCTTCATCTCGCTGTCGGAAAGCGCACGCCATATACAGTTAGCGGAGTCAAATACACTCAGCACTTACACTTAACCTCAGACATTCATAAGTAACGAAGGAGAGATGCGAATGTGCACGAATACAGAAATAATTTACATTAGGTGACTAGACAACCCCCTGTGCTCTCTGGGCACCTACTGTCATACTGCTTTACTTACAGTGTATGTTCTTTACGTGTCTTCTTCAAATGCTTCCTTTCGTATGTTGAAAGGGGCGAAGTTACTAGGATGCGTGATAACGGCCACAACTATTGAAGAAATGTAAAAGTTAGAAATAGGTAAAAGATTGGTGTTATAGGGGGAAATAGAGAATGTGTTGCACGTATTGCTGAAGGGATTGATTTTAGAATCTCTCAGGTCTGGAAATTAAACGATTGACACAGAGTAGAACAGCGCGTCATACGAGTAGAATAACTGACAGTTAAATTAATTACAAATCTATTTAGTGGCCCAAAAATGGCTCTGAGCACTATGGAACTTAACGTCTGAGGTCATCAGCCCCCCAGAACTCAGAACTACTTAAACCTAACTAACCTAAGGACATCACAAACACCCATGCCCGAGGCAGGATTCGAACCTGCGACCGTAGCGATCGCACGGTTCCAGACTGTAGCACCTAGAACCGCTCGGCCACTCCGGCCGGCAGTTAGTGGCTGTGAATGTTTCGACAACTTGACAAAAAATTAATCAAGGTAATATCGCTTGTACGCCAACGTCTGAAAAATTAATAACTTGCTGTCTATAACCGATACATATTTCACAACTTTTTATACCTTTATCTGCGGAGGCATTTTTATTTTGAAAATATAGGAATTTCATACATATACTATGAGTGATTTTCGCGGCTTGAGCAATATTTTAGTAGCTTTTTTTATGTATGTATGAATCATAGCGATTCATTTGCAAAAGGGTGAGCTTGGACAACAGTTCTATAAAAAAGTTTTGAAGTAAAAGCTAAATCGTCGAAAATATTACCATAATATCACCTCTTTATTAATCCATTAAACAGGCGTATTCAGCGAAGTATAGTAATGGCTCCTCTGCGACACGCAGCCACTCACATAATCCTACAAAATTACCTGTTGCTTCCTTCAGTATCACTCTGTAGTAAGCCCACGACTAAGCCAACTATTATAGTCGATGTACACATAGTTACTTCCGTTACATAATATATATTTCTGACAATCGAGGTTTCAAGTTTGTGTTATTAAAACAATTGCATTCTGAGTATATCTGTTCTGCGAATGAAGCTCCTGCGTTTCATTGTTTCGGGCTAAAAAAAGAAAAAAAAACTGCTGCATAGAAGACAAAAATACTGTCAAGTAAGGTGCTCATGACGAGTGTGTTTCAGTCTAGACACGAAAATCACTCTCACTGTACCATATTGCATTGATATATACAGCAATGCAAAAACCATGTCTAACTAAACCCGTGAGAAATGTCAAATTTCTTGCAAGAAAACAGGAACAGCTAAAGTTTGTTTAGAAAGTTGGTAGAAATGCCACCAAGACTCAGAAGTAAAGAGAGAATAATACTGCGATAACGTGCAGCCGCAGAGACGAACTACATCTTGACAGCGGACCTTCCGTCGCGTACCCAAGCGCTCTCGGAGCCGTAAAAGCTTGACAGCTACTGCAGCTCATAACCGGCGACCGTTTATAGCACACTGCTTAAGGGCAAGTGTTCGTTTCTGCTGTGTCGTAGAAAGATGAAAACGAATTCTTCCTCGCACTCTGAATTTGTTCTGGGTAAACTCCCAGAGCATTTCGAGGGTAAACGGATGTGCATCGAGAGGTGATTGTATGGACCATTTTACGCGGCAGACTCACATAAACAAACTCATGAGCATTTGAATTCGATTTAGCTGCGGTGATGGAGAGGGAACGCTTCTGTCGCCACAGCTATCAAAACTACAGCACTAGCATTGATAAATAAATAATGAAATGTTAATGCTACGTGTACTGTACAGTAGGAAGAATGCATGATTAAATTTGTAGAATAGTGGGTATAAAAGCGGCGAAATGTAGTACCCACAGCTGCCACATCTGGCAGTAACATTGACCTTAATCCGGCTGGGCACAGAGTCGAGCCGGAGTTGGATGACAGATACAGTTACATTTTCTCCATACTGCTTCAAATCTATTGCAGAGTTCATCAGCCGTAGCGGCTGGTGAGTAGTGCCGTGCCACTCCCTCGGCCCACCATTGCCAGTTTTCTTTTCTTTTTCTTTTTTTTTTTCAGTGGATTAGAGATCTGAAGAACGCGATCGCCAGCGCCAACACATACGTATGGTGTTGCGTTATCTTGTTGAAAGATGACATCAAGGAGACTTCGAGGATAGGGCACAGCACCTGCCTTATCACGTCACAAAAGCAACGGATAGAGTACAAATTGTTGGCTATGCGAACCAGAGGTGATCGTGTTGTCTCGTCAGTGGCACACGATACTATTACATCGGGTGCTGCGCCGTATAACGATGACGAATGAATTCTGACAATGTAGTTCTCCTCGGAGTCTCGTCACACTTGTCTTGATGCTGTACACAAACAATGAAAAGACGCCTTGGTGCCGCTCGTGTGTCCGTTGTTTATGTGGCCGCAATGCTGTCGGTGCGCCTCTCTGCTACCGCGTCAAGGGAAGCCGCTACAATGCTCATCATGCTGATAGCCCGTGGTTCTACAGAAGTCGCCGCACTATCCGTTTGGATACTTGTCTTGCTACATAAAGCCAATTTTCTGGCTCAATTTATGTGACCTGACATGGCTGACGCTCAGCGTACAATATGTTTATCCTCTTTGGCGCTAGGACCGTGGGTCCATTGAGATCCTGTACGGCGTTGAGTATGGTCCTCCTGAACCCATCTATTCTACATTCGCTTGACAGCCGTGGGATCCGGACCTAGGAGAGCAGTAATATCGTGGAACGCTAACCTGTTGACTCGATAGGCTACATTCCTGCCACTATCTGTTTCGGACAACTGCTAGTGTACGTTTATCCTCTTTAACTAGGTATAACACTATCTTTTCACAAACAATCAGCACTCAAATGCGATTGCAAAATGAGAAACCCGCCGCGTAATTTGTTCTTGTACATTGACGGAAAAAATCGCAACACCAAGGACTTACGCGACATAGGTGGTATGCGTTTTCTACATCTGAAAGATTATATTCATTCAGATTTCGCGCCAGTTGCATAAGAGTGGTGCTAGTGGCGCCACCGTGAGGATGCAAATCATATCTCCTTTAAAATCAATTTGTGACTGTCGTGAGCGTTAGCTGACTTTGAGATTGGACGTGGTGAGTTTTTGTTAGTCAAGAATGCCTGTAAGGCGACAAAGACGCCGTTATCAACACCTCACTGAGTTTGAACGACGTAGTGTCATAGGGCTACGAGAAACTGTATGCTCCTTTTGCGATACTACAAAAAGACGTGGCAGGAATGTAACTAGTGGTTATGATTGCTGGCAGCGGCGATCACGAGACTGTATGATAGCAAGAAGATCGGTCTCCGGACGGCTACGTGGCACTACCGAGAGGGAATACCATCCTGCTTGGCGTATGGCTCTGGTGCATCATACTGCATCTGTAGCAGCAATTTGTGCAGTCGTTGGCACCACAGTGACACAACGAATTGTTACAAATCTGTTAATTCAAGGACAGCTCCGAGCCAGACGCTCTATAGCGCGCATTCCACTGACCCCAACCACCACCATTTCCGACTTCAGTGGTGTCAAGCCTCGATGTCAGTGATGACTGTGCTGGTTAGAAGTAAGCCAGTTAAGGGCCGGCAACTAACCTGTCCACGTGCTAGACACACTGGTCTTACGCCTAGTGTTACGCTCTGTTATGTGATTTCATATGCCAGCAGCAGCACTCTTGTAGTTATCCCACGCACCCTGACTGCAAAATTGTACGCCAGTATGGTTATTCGACCCATTGTGCCGCCATTCGTGAATAGCATTCCAGGGGGTGTTCTGCGATAGGATAACACTTGCCCACATTCTGCTGTTGTAACACAACATGCTCTATAGTGTGTCGACATGTTGCCTTGGCGTGCTGGATCACCAGACCTGTCTCCTTTCGAGCACATACGGGACACCATCGGACGAAAACTCCAGCATCATCCACAACCACCGTTAACCGTCCCTGGATTGACAGGCCAAATGCAACAGACATGGAACTCCGCCCCAAATACTGACATCCGGCATCTGTACAACACAATGGATGCACGTTTGCATGCTCACATTCAACATTATGGTGGTTACACAGGTTATTAATGTAACAGCATTTCACATTTGCAATGGCTAATCTCGCGCTTACGTTAATCTGTGATCTTGCAGTGTCCATCACTTAAATATGTTACCTAGACAAACTTTTTCCGGAAATTTCATTACTCTACGTTAACTATTTTTTGGTGTTGCGATTTTTTCCGTCAGTGTGTACGGAATGTAGATGGCGTTAATCCACCCAACTTTACACGGTTCGATCAAATGCTAATAGTGTACATATCCATTCTTGTAGTACACGTCATACGAATTTACCGTTTGATGCATGCCGCCACTATGGCGTCGCAATTTTAATGGCTAGCGGTGTAGTTAGATGTATTGCGTAACCAGGATATCATCAGACCTTGTACTGGCCGTCGGCGTAACAGCCGAGCTCAGTATAGGAAAGCCGGGCATCAACGCATTTGATTATGTCCAGATAATGAGTCCCCAATGCCTTGGGACACACCAGTTCGAGGTATGAGGCAATGGTCAAGAGTGTGCCGCGTGCACAACCGTTTGGGGAATGCTACGGTTGCTACAGTCAATCGTCGTTGGTGACAAGCCGGCCGTGGTGGCCGAGTGGCTCTAGGCGCTACAGTCTGGAACCGCGCGACCGCTATGGTAGCAGGTTCGAATCCTGCCTCGGGCATGGGTGTGTGTGATGTCCTTAGGTTAGTTAGGTTTAAGTAGTTCTAAGTTCTAGGGGACTGATGACCTCAAAAGTTAAGTCCCATAGTATTCAGGGCCATTTCGTTGGTGACAACGTATTGCTGACAGGAACGCTGTTGATTATAGACGATAAATAAAGCAGATAAGCACGCTACATTGCAGGAGATCAGGGATGGGCAATGGCGACTGGTGTGTAGTCACAGTATCCAGAACAACTCTCTGGCTTTGGGGTACAGTAACCATTGACCCACACGTGTAGCAGAGCACGGAGATTACAGGTGCTTTACAACATCGGCACTGGACGCTTGGAACATGGGAAAATGTCTGTTGGGCGGATGAGTTGCGCTGCTCATTGGTACACACTGATGACAACGTACATCAAAAACATACCTTGATGACTGCTCTGCAGTTCACACATAAGTAACTGGCAGTGGTTCGTCGAAGCACTTTCACGCTACTTCTCTGCCGTTCTACTCTGTAACAGTGCGCGGCAAAAATTAACTCTTAAATCTTTCCGTGAGAGCTGGGATTTCTCTTATTTTGTTACAATGACCATTTCTCCACATGTAAGTGGGTGTCAGAAAAATATTTTCGCATTCGGAGGAGAACGCTGGAGACTGAAATTTCGTGAAAAGATCTCGCCTCAACGAAAAACGTCCTTTTTTTACTGATTGCCACCTCAACTCGCGTATAATATCCGTTGCACTCTCAAACGTATTTTGCGATAATGCAAAACGAGCTGCCCTTTGTTGAACTTTTTCGCTGTACTCCGTTAAGCCTATCTGGCAAGGATCCTATACTACACAGCAGTACTCACCTAAATTATCCCAAGGACACACACACACACACACACACACACACACACACACACACACACACACACACACACACACACACACACCCGAGGGAGGACTCGACCTCCGCCGAGACCAGCCGCACAGTCCATGACTGCAGCGCCTGAGACCGCTCGGCTAATCCCGCACGGCTCTTATAAGTGTTCCGCCAGTAAAACGCAGTCTTTGATTTGCCTTCCCCACAACATTATCTGTGTGATCGTTCCAGTTTCAGCTGTTCGTAATAGCATTTCATAGCTATTTGGTTGAGCTGAAAGCCTTAAGATTTGTCTGATAACTCTAAAATAAATTGTTAGCGCTTCTATTCGCTCCATAGTGGGTCGACTTGTACTCATTGACACTACGAACCGACCACACAGACTAACTGCCTACGCACCTTTCCAGCACGTACCCAAAGCTCACCCACTTCTCTAGCTAATGGAGCGTCCTCGCGCCACCTGGGTCCAACAGAGATGGGGAAAAGTAAGTTTCGATACATCACAGCAAACTGCAGCGTGAAATCCCAAATACAAGCGTTTTCTGTTGAAATTCCTAGCCCCCGCTCCCAAGAGAAATCTATTACTCTATTCAAAAATGGTTCAAATGGCTCTGAGCACTATGGGACTTAACATCTGAGGGCATCAGTCCCCTAGAACATAGAACTACTTACACCTAACTAACCTAAGGACATCACACACATCCATGCCCGAGGCAGGATTCGAACCTGCGACCGTAGCGGTCGCGCGGTTCGAGACTGACGCGCCTTTAACCGCTTGGCCACAGCAGCCGCCTATTACTCTATTCCTCATTATCGCGTGATGATTACTAATGGTAAAATTAGAGAATTTCGTAAGGGAGGTCAGAGTGTACAGGTGGGCGACGCTGTGTCGCGAGGAGAAAATAGTGACCTTTTTTATAGCTTCCTATTCAGAGCTTGTAGATTTATTGTAATTTTTACTTTGATATGTGTTTGTATCGGGCGAGGCACAAATTTACAGAAAGGCTTAATGTGGCCGAAACTGGCCATTACAATAAAAACGCGTGATCTAGACTATGCTTTGTTCGCAAGGTTAGAGTTTATCGTCCCCCAGAGAAATTCGTAGTCAGTAGTTCTTGCCGCAGAGTAACAGAAAGACGGACTAATGGCAGCGGTAAACTAAATTTCGTTCACGATACACCGTGCAGTTGCTTGCGAAGCACAAATATGTTAAACGACGTTACGCTGTATTAAAATGTGCACAGATAGTTTTCATAGTAACACAAACCTAACACTAGACTGTACAAGCACTCACCGCAGTCATCCACATGACACAGATCCACTCTCGAGACTTCATAACATCTCGGAGGAAGGCAATGGCAAACCACCTCCACTAGGACTTCTTGCCGGCCGGCCGGTGTGGCCACGCCGTTAAAGGCGCTACAGTCTGGAACCGCGCGACCGCTACGGTCGCAGGTTCGAATCCTGCCTCGAGCATGGGTGTGTGTGATGTCCTTAGGTTAGTTCGGTTTAAGTAGTTCTAAGTTCTAGGGGACTGATGACCTCGGGTGTTAAGTGCCATAGTGCTCAGAGCCATTTGAACCATTTGAACTTCTTACCTAAGCGGCGATGAAGTGTTCCTGCTTCTGCTCTCCTGAACTTTTTCCCTGAGTATGAGATTATTTTGACTTCAGACAGATAGTTTGCAGTTGCAAGCGTACAATGATAACTGATAATCTTCATACTAGTCGTGGCAGAGCTGCGTAGTGATTGTAAACTTCCCGTCTCTACTATTTATATATTTATTTTTTATCACATTAGCCAATCACTTCAATTGTTTCTTCTGTGCTAGAGCTTTTCAAGGAAACATATGCATGTGCCTACGTGACCATCGCTTTGTTACGTTATGCTGCGGTCGCATAATTCTCAGAAATGGCTCTCTTCATGCATTATGACGGAGGAAGTACGCTGTAAACATCGCACAGTTTCTGTTACGTGACTCATCTGTCTGGTTTAATGTAAACGGCGCTCTTGCAGTGTTTATTGCACACAGTCCCACAGAGGGAGACTTACTCTCCATGCAGGTAGCCCTGAGTCTCTTTTAACAAAGCACTGGGACACATTCTTACAGAATTTCAACTTATGAATAAACTACAAAAGTGTAGACAATGCGGATGACGTAATTCCTAAAATAAAAGCTATAAACATACTTAAAAAAGCAACATTTGTGTAATTCGGCTTCACTTCCTTGTATATCAACTTTCCAGCAAATGAAATAATCAACATGATTGGAAAACACATAAGACAGTTCAAGAAAATACTTATCAGTCACACAAACAGGGGAAATAACTGTAATACTGAAAGTAATTACAACATAACAAAATTTTGAATTTAACCATGGGTTTTACCATCAGCACATTCCATAGTTTCCTCTTTTAGTGACGTATACTTTTGTGAGTGATATTTTAAAATAGTGTTCTGACGTGTTATTCGAAAAGAAACTGTGATGTACCGGTATGCTAAATACAAAGAACCAATGAAACAACTATACGGAGATGTCATTACAACCTACCGACACAGCTATTTAATCGAATTCAACAGACTGCGCGTATTAACTTGTACAAAAGTGTTTAAATAACAGAAGCATGTACGGCATACATCAGTTAAATCGTAAGCTATAAGAAGAGTGCGAGTGTACACGCTATTAGTTGCTCTTGTTTGTGAGCAGGTTTAATCCAAATTTCTGTAAATAAAATTTACTCTAGATAATCATTATCAGAAAACTATTAATCGAATTTTTTCAACACTCGTTCACTGAAATCACCTTTGGAGCTTCAAAGTCTTAAACACATCTGACATATTGTTCTCCGGCTATTCCTGTAGGTTAGCAAGTAAAAAACTGCTGCTGGAAACTGTTGTGAGGCAGAAGCAACACCTCGGCACTGGCACTGTACATACCCCATGTGATCAAAATATCCGGACACCCCCAAAAACATACGTTTTTCATATTAGGTGCCTTATGCTGCCACCTACTGCCTGGTAAACCATATTAGCGACCTCAGTAGTCTTAAGTCTTCGTGAGAGAGCAGAGTGGAGCGCTCTGTGGAACTCACGCACTTCGAACGTGGACAGGTGACTGGGTGTCACTTGCGTCATACGTATGTACGCAAGATTGGTTACATGACAATACCATCCCTGTAATAGACTGGCCTGCACAGAGCCTTGACCTGAAACCTATAGAGCACCTGTTGGATGTTTTGGAACGCCGACTTCGTGCCAGGCCTCACCGACCGACATCGGTACCACTCCTCAGTGCAGCACTCCGTGAGGAAGTGCCATTCCCCAAGAAACCTTACAGCACCTGATTGAATGTATACCTGCGAGAGTGGAAGCTGTCATCGAGGCTAAGGTAGGGCCAACACATTTAATTCCAGCATTACGGATGGAGGGCGCCACTAACTTGTCCCAACTTGCACATTTCTCACACGACATCCTAAAATCCATGGACCAAGGCAGTCAGGAAGATACAGTATTTGTTGATTTCCGAAAAACATTTTATTCAGTGCTAAATCTACGCATATTGTCAAAAGTACAACAATATGGGGTATCTAGCGAAATTTGTGAGTGGGTTGAGGATTTCTTGATATAGAGGATACAGCACGTTACCTTGTATGTCGAGTCATTGATTGATGTACAAATAACGTCAGGTGTCCCCCAATGAGGTGTGTTGGGACCCATGCTGTTCATGTTGTACTGTATATCAATGACCTTGCAGACAATATTAATAGTAGCTTCAGACTTATCGCAGGTCATTCAGTTCTCTATAATGAAGTACCGCCTGATTAAAGCTGCACAGATGATCTAAAAACACTGCATATTTTACATAAGGCGGCGTCGCGTGGTCGTATTAATGGGCAAACGTTCTTAGCATTTAGCTTTCCTTCCTGGTAATGTCGGTTTTCGGAATCGGGACTGCCACTCCAAGTAGATCCTCAGCTGTCCTCACGAAGCTGAGTGCATGCCATTCTAATACGCCCAGTAGGGACTCCTCGCTGCCTGTGCTGGATTCTAAACCATAGTACCCTGTATGGGACCCAAGTATAAACTATAGTATACTGATATATACCAGTAAAGAAGTCAAATTTCAGGGCAATGTGATTTAATCTGTTGACTGCCATTTTATGTATGTAGTGTAATGGCTATGAGTGCGGATATTTTTATATGTGGTAGCTTAATATGTACACACATTAGTGTGTTGGTTGTTTTTTTTTCTACATCGAAAAATGTTCCCACAAACACGTCACAAACTTTACGACCTGATGTTTTCTGCGTGGTTGTACCTGGGCCGCGAAGTCAACGATACCCAGCAGTCTAGACTCTCTGGTTAGTGTCCACGCGTCCACACATCAATACCTGACGTGCTGCCCGTGGGAAAATAAGCATTAATAGCTTTCTCTTTCCACATCTACTTATAGTTACTAACCAGCCTGAAAACATAATAGTTGTAATAACTATAATAAGCAAATGAAGTAAATACTGATGTATACACCGTCCTGAGTCACCAACAGAAATATCTACACTTACACCGGATACACCCTGTATATATAAATAATGTACTTGTGTTTGTGTGTGTTTTACATATTATAAAACTTGCTGCAGTGTCTAAACAGTTATCAGATGAAAAGTTTCAATCAAACAATATTATCGACTATGGATACCTGTTTCATCGGTAATGTATCTGTTCAAGATAATTACCAGAAGTCTCTTCGGTAGGATCAAACAATTGAAGATATATTCGTGAAAACATCAATCCCAACTAACTGTAGTTACTGATTGAGAACATTGAGAACCTAATTAGCTAAGAGTCAATTAGAAGCTTCGCCTTTGTCTCCGCTACTGACAGAGTGGTGCAATGATTCTTATAAGTTATAGCCATTGAAACTCTTGTCCGACGTCCTGATTTAAGTGACCCATGATTTTCTTAAGCTGCTTTAGACTAATACTGATATAAAATTCCTGAACTGGCCACGGACGCTTCCTTTCAGCATTCTTCCCCTGCGGAAATAACAACTCACCTCTATCGACTTCGACGAAGTGTTCATCTTTAACCTTAATGGTTTCCTATTCTTTTGTCTCCTGCATACACATTACATCTGAGAAAGTTTGTCATTGCAGAATGTAATGGAAGCCCCAATAAAGGTTGCGCGTTCGTGCCAGAAAGTCTCTACAGCTTTTATATTAATTCCTCTATGATAGGTGACCGGGTACTTAAATTCTCCGCTTTAAATTGTCTACATTAAACCGGTGAGGCTATGTGGTGCATGGAACGGTGTGTCATTGACTCTGTGTGAAGGGAAAAGAGCTAAAGAACAGAAATGTACAATACTATGTATGGAATCGTTACAGCGTAGCGGTAGAGTTTTGTTGGAATATTAAAGAACTACGTTTTGGTAGAGTATGTAATTTTTTAAGTCTTAAGTCTTCCGACCGGTTTGATTCTTTCCTACGTCTTTTTGTGTTTAAAGCTGATCTTTTCATCTGTACACAACTATTCTACGCAACAAATTGTGGTGGTTACACGATATTGTAGAGACGTGTCACTGAAAGAAAAATTTTTTCCTTTCGAATATACAAACTGCTAAAGCTTCCCTTGTGACCAGTATGTGCCATTGTTTCTGCAGTAGATGTCTTGGTAGACTTGAGAAGATGTTCTGAAGAACACCGTGTTCTTTTTCCGTTCTCGTGGTACTACTATGATATGCGTGGGTCTAATGGGTATTAAGAAGTAAACTGAAATTTGGCAAATTGCTGTTACCTTCCGCAGGGATAATTAGCAAAGCACTAATACAGAACCAATATTGGTGCTGATGACGCCTTGATTTTGTGAATCATTCTTATACAAGAAATAAGAATTGAGGTTGGGGCAAAGATATCACCTATCACGGGGTCAAATACAGCAGCGAATTTAAATCTAGCCGCTATGTTCGTCGAGAAGATGTGCTAACACAGCTTCCGGGGCCAGTTTTGAGAGATCTCAAAATATTCACCGACCGACGTCAGTGGCGCGTAAGCAGCCGTCGGCATTGGGAACGTGTCCTGTTCTAGTTAGCAGTTCCACGAGTATTTCAGTTACTTTTACGCTCCGGATACTCAAGCCTAAAAAATGGTTCAAATGGCTCTGAGCACTATGGGACTCAAATGCTGAGGTCATTAGTCCCCTAGAACTTAGAACTAGTTAAACCTAACTAACCTAAGGACATCACAAACATCCATGTCCGAGGCAGGATTCGAACCTGCGACCGTAGCGGTCTTGCGGTTCCTGACTGCAGCGCCTTTAACCGCACGGCCACTTCGGCCGGCTACTCAAGTCTGAAACAGAATTTACCCATAGGGTATTTCAAGCTTCTCCCGGAGACGAGAATGTTCAGTTTGCTAGAAAGTAAAATGAATGTACAGTGTAGTTCAAACCTTACGACTTCATGTGGCTTACCAAAAATATGCGAACCAGTCAGCTTTTTTCTAAACATACTGCGTGTGGTCATATCTTGGATGTCGTTCGACAGTGTAATACAAGTCCAAGGAAACACAGTGTGTTTTACATTTGCGTCTACGATTTTCAAGGTAATGTGCGTGTGAAAGAAAGTAACTATCGAGAATGAATTTTCACCCTGCAGTGGAGCATGCGCTGGTTGACACTCACTGGGAGGTTAAAACTGTGTGTCGGACTGGGACTCGAACCTGGGACCTGTGCCTTTTTCGGGCCAATGCCGTATCCTCACAATACCCTTTATTTCAGGAGTGCCAGTCACACAAGATATACGGGAGAACTTCTGTGAAGTTTGGAAGATAAGAGACGAGGTACAGTTTTGAGCGTGGGTCGTGAGTTGTGCTTGGATACTCACGAGAACACTGCAAGTGCCGTAACCCAATTTCCCAGAAACTTCGTTCAGTTGAAGAAGGGTGAAAATGAGCGAACCCGTTTCTCGGCTTATCCGCTCGGCTAGACCGCTTCTAAAAAAAAAAAAAAGTCAAAATTTTCGAGGTATTTTTCCACACACTTTGTTCTTTTTACCGCGTGATAGCCTCGGATGAAATGGTGGCACAGTGGTTAGCGAAGCGACTTTTTAATTTTGCCCCATGTGTTCGAAACCCAATTATTAATTTTATTTTTGGTTTTCGTTTATATACCCATGCCTGTAAAATATAGCTCCACTAATGTTTTCGAGAGTGTATTGATTTAATGCTGTCTTTATTCTTCTACTAATTATGTCAGTTGTACGAATTTAAAAAATTTGAAATTGTTTTCGGTTAAATTCCTGTACTGTGTCTTGATTGCAAGCGGCAGTTTCCGAAAAAGTGATCCGTTATTCGTCGTTTGCCGCGAAATTATTGCCACCGCGCGAAATCTTCACCATTGTTACCGACGTTTCTTTCCCGAGTGAGATTCATGCGAAAAAATATCACTGTGACTAACGGCCTTCGCGCGATGCTCGTGGTGTTCGGAATAGCTGTGTTTCGAATGTTCCTATGATCGTAACATCCAAGGGAACGCGCCAAATCTTCCCGAAGCTTAAACATATGAATAAAATACAAGAATTAATATAAAAATTGATGTGCGAATTCAAAAAGATTGTATATATATGCGCATGCGTGCGCGTCCGCTGTGTGACATTTGTTCTGAAATCAAGTTGTAATTTTACAATTAATATAACGCCCTTGTATCGTCTAATTTGATAAGAAACATTCATGTGGTAATCTTCTACGGACATTGGTAGATGAATGAAAACAATAAAAATGAAATAAATAAAAGCAATAATCTGGTTTCGAACACGAGACGCGAAATTACGAAACCACGACGCTAACCACTGCGCCACACATTACATATGTGAATGTCGCGCGCTAAAAGACACATAAGTACGTTGAAAACGTTGAATGCAATTTTTTTTTTTCAGGAGCGGTAAAGTATCCACGGATAAGCCGAGACAAGTGTTCGCTTATTTTGACTCATCATCCACTGAGCGAAGTTTCTGTGAAATCGGGTGATGGCACTTTTGTGTTCCCCTCTAGATATTTGTCTGTACTTCTGTTTGTAAAGATAGTAGGAAAATAAGTGTACAGTATTGACCTGCGCTCTTTTCCACGAGTGCAGTCGAATAAAGAGAGAGAATTAATTATTATTCGTAATTTTTCGGGTGGGAATGGCGCCATCTAGTTGTGCTCTCCATTGAACTTTGTTGCCACTGTTGTGACACCTATCTGTTACGGCCTTGAGTCCATCCCACGCGACGCCCGGCTGTGGGCGACACCGAGCAGGCCCCGCAGCTGCTAGCTGCCAGCCTCAGTGTTTGAGTTGTTCCGATCATTTCCTAAGAGCGATCAGTCGTAAAGGAAAGACAAAGCGTTTTGTCCAGAAACAGACAACACGGCAATTCAAATGACGGTCCACCCATGTAGCCTCGCGGGGTATCCTTGGTTTCTCAGTTTCTTCAGCCGAATATTGGTCAGAACTACACGCATAATTTAAAATAACAGTATTCGGAAACAGCGATCTGTCAGGTAAATAAATTTAGTAAAAAACAGTCTCTATCGCCCAGTCATTTTATTAAAAATATGACCGGTTTCGGCCTCTAGTAGTAGCAATAGTAGTAGTAGTAGTAGTCCATCTTAATGCACCATCCGGGTGATGATGACGAACTTGTAACAGCTGTGCTGACCCAAGCCGCAGACCAAGCGTCATCAATTTTAGCCGGATGGTGCATCATCTGAAAATGGCCTACTACTACAGGCCGAAACCGGTCCGACTTTCAATGAATGACTGAGCGATCGAGATTGTTGTTTACTAATTCTACAGAAGTATACACAGTTTCTCTTTCGTTCACCTACAGATCTATGATGGGCATCCATCATCGTCGTCACCGATGTAGATGCGTTGTGAAATATCTGATATTGGCCATCATTAGCTCTGATCATTTTTAACTTTAAAAATCAGTTTTAGGAAACGATGTATGGATTTCATTTACCATTAATCTGGATTGACAGTTAAAAATCTTACCAGGACTGTATTTTATATTTCTCTTTAGGCTAACCAAGCACGCCTCCTAGGCCGACACAAATTCTCAATGACACTCGATATTCCGTGTTGTATGCCGAACACGTATGTGCAACGATTCTTCCATCACAGGGATAGCACAATTGCAAGTAAAGCAGCGAAGGGCTGTACTCTAGATAAATAACAACGCGGTAAATGCTGTAAATAGCTTGTTTTACGTAAATATTTGATTTCACGTAATATACGTAATGTGTTTGCCTTGTTAAGTGTATATTGTAACGTTACGTTTGAGCTCTTTTTCTGGAATCCGCTGTCGAATACAGAGCGAAAAGTATATTTAGACTGGCATTCAGGGCCCGGGTGACGCAGTTTACGATCCGCCCTGTGAAAACATGAGACTTGGTGTAAAATTATCATACCGGCGCTTTCAGTTTCAATTTGCTGCTACTGTCGAATGGCATAGAAAGGTCATCTGTTGAAAGCATCTGAGTAATTCGAGTGTTATGGGAAGGCACTAGTGCGTGATAGCTACCTTCCAGTGTTAATGAAAGGAAATGGAGTCAGAAAAACCGATGTAAGGCTTTCCAACTTTATTCACACAGTTAATACGCAAGGAAATATCAAAAGAAGTAGTATTACACGTCCAGTTACCCACCGTTCCTACTGCGTGTGCAGAGAACGTTTCTATAAACATCCTTGACGTCAAGGAAGTTTTATGGCTACATCAAGGGTTAGTGTGTTGTTTTAACTGTCCTGTTATTAACATCAATTTCAGCAGGAAGACTCAACTCATCTAGAGTGTGTGTGTTCCTTTAATCTGGAGCAGGTATCGTCTTTTAGACTTAATAGGCCTTCATACTGTCTAGCCAGCGGGGATTCCTTCTTTCTTAGTCTGAAACTGTCTCTTACATAGACATACTAGCACGGTCTCTCCTGCAAACATATTACGTTACCTTTTTGTTTTTCTCGTCACGATAGCAGGGAATGGACGATTAAAAATTACACTCGCAAGAGAAGCAGACTGCAGGCGCTTAAGACAAAAACAGACTTTTTGAGCACTGTTGACGGAACAAATCAGTTGAACGACGTAGCATAAAGAACGGAAGGAATATTAGGATTTAACGCCCAGTCGGCAGCGAGATCATCGGAGACAGAGTACAAACATTAATTGAAAGAGATGATAAAGGAAAATGGTAGCGCCCTTTTAAAAGGAATCGTAATCACTTTAATAGATTCAGAGGTGCGATGGAAAATCTTAATTTGGCTGTGAACAGTGCTCCATCTGAATGTCTTAATCAGTACTCCACCTCGTTCGGCCTGGAAGATGGAGCTCATATCTTAACATTCCAAGCACCCGAAAGTCCAATGGGCAACTTCGGACTTAGACACGCTGGCGTGTATAGTGTGTGCAGTGATTGGTAGTGAGGAATAAACGAACAGTGTAGCACTAGCTCTTTATATTTTTAAACAGCTTCTTTGTAAAACAGAATTGTATTCTAGGGATAAACCGAATGTGTTTGCACTGTTTCAAACAGACTAGTCTTGTATTTGGGAGGATCGAAGTTCCAGTCTCCATCCGGCCATCTTGATTTAGGTTTTCTGTGGTTTCCGTACATTATTTCAAGCAAAAACCGGAATGGTTCCTATTATGAGGCCACGGCTGACTCCCTGTCCCATTCTCGACAAGCTACATCTGTAACTAAATAAATTCCTGTACAAATTAATTATGAATTTTTTTCATGCTCCTAAGTTGTACCATTCCCAATATCGTTGTAAAGGAGATCCACGGATGAATAAAACTATTTAAACTTCCTGGCAGATTAAAATTGTGTGCCGGACCGAGACTCCAGCTCGGGACCTTTGCCTTACTCGTACCACCACCACCATCAGCACTACTACTACTACTACTACTACTACTGCTGGTGCTGCTGCTGCTGCTGCAGCAACGTGCTGCACTTTGGATTTGACCACACAAAGAAAGAACCTTCTGCACTTTCAATAAAATTCTTCTGGGTATGTGACCGCATTGTCAATGTGTAAACTTCTCCGACGTCGGAGAATTTTACACATCGACAGTGTGGTCACATAGCCAGAAGAATTTCATTGACTGTGACAACGCCCGCGGAAGCCACGCTTACGTTCTGCACTTCGTTTTACCATATGAGCACTATTCAGTTACGCCCTAATTTATATCCTATACATTTCAATGAGTCAGAGCTCACTCGATGCGCTTGTTAATCGTGACCGACGAGCTGAAGTGAAGTGTGATGTGCAGTGTCCTCCGCTAGGATTTAGTAGTAAGTTAGTACGTGATATTTGTCATTACGTCAAAATAAAGTAAAAAACCAGTACGTTGTCTACTACGAAAGGTTGCGAGATTTAATAGTTTCTGTTTGGTTGCGAATAAACTGTTCTTTATTTCTCTTTGACGTTTACGTGACAGAGATTTCAGTCAACATCCTTCTGAACAGATATCTTTTGGTTGAAATTTGTCTACCGCATAGCTGGCAGCGAAAGGCTGACACTGAAACGAGTGTGCTCAGTGACTGGTGAGCCTCTTTCGAAACGAACTGTGCATTAATTACTAGCTATTGTGTATTCAGCTAATAACACTACAGTGGATTAATAGAATAATTGTTTTTAGTTTTTAGTAGCATCGCGGATAAGACGCCATAGACCTACACGAATTCAGAGTCGGTAGAGATGCTTATTTTTGGTGGCCTCCGTGATTATAGTTCCTCTGTTGATATGAACGGTTATCGTCGGTTGTATTACAAGTACTAGAGTCGTGATAGACTAGTATTTGACTGAGTACTTCATGCTACATTGGTAAGCTTTCGATTATTATCTGAACGAGGACGTTGACGAGTTTTAAGGAAGAAGACTACGTAGGCGAGAGACATCGTTACTGTACTGGCAGCACGAGACGAATTGCTAAACGTATTAATTTTGTACAATCGCTAAATAATGAATGGTTGTACCTATTTTACGTTTAGCGTATGAATAGTCTATACACAGACTGCATTCAAATCAATCGTCAATTTCAGCTAATATAATTATGACACTTTTAATGGAGTACGGAATATCTATAATTGACGTACATGACCTACGCAAAACCCAAACCCACACAGGATGATGGTCAGATTTTCACTTTCACACCTCGTAAATTTGTAGTGTGGTGTAGCTGATAGTGTTGTTTGGTACCATTGTTTTGAAGGCTATTTGAATGATCTAGCGTGTTCTTGAATTTTGCAAAATACTTTGCCAGGACTTGTAGATAATAGTTTCGTTGCGCGACCAATACTCCACTTGCAGTGTGCACCAGTATCGTGCCATTATTGATATTATGTGAGGAATCATGTTCCTTGATTCTATAGGATCCCATATATCACCCCATATAGTATTCATTATTGGGCTAACAGACGGGTGTGATTTGATGACGGAAGTTAATACATGTTACGAACTACTTGCTCCCGTGGTGTTTGTGCATCTTCGCCAATACAAATGAGTGTGGCGATGATCTTCGATGATCAGCATATCATATCCTGTAGCTACGTGAAATATGTATTGAAAAAAAAAAGAATATCTACGCAGCTTCTGTGAAGTTTCCATCTTTTTCCCAAAAGACAGACGCATCTCCTTTCCTTGATTGCCAAAGAAAAAATAAATAGTAGATTATTATCTATTATATTGAAAATGTTCAGACTCTCTATCCGTTTAGAATAATTACAATTTGATTTTAGCTTTTATGTTATCAGTGAGCCGTATTGTTTATCCTAGAATAATATCTATTCCTGTCATGGCACCTCTTATTATGAACTCTGTACATGAAGGCGTTTAATCCATTGTATGCCTGAGATCCGAAATAATGGTAACATGAAGAGTTCTATCCGATTGCTACTCTAGTCATCGCTATTACGTAGAAAAGATGCCACGAAAAGGTATGGTTTATTACCTTTCAACCCTCTGAGTCCCAACAATATGAAAAAAACAAATTTAAAATTTGTCACAAAAATAAAAGATTATCACCGTAAGCAACGAATACATGAAGACTGACAAAAACTAAACAGTCAGTGGTTTTAAGGAGGCGGTTTCACTTTGGAACCACTAGGACATACATTTTTCAACCTCCCATTATTTCGTGTGTTACGTTTGAAAGCAAATTCAGTTTTTTCATGGACACAATCCTACATCTCGAAACCTCCATGAACTCATAATGCCTAAACCAAAAATATAATTCTAAACTACAAGAAAGAATGGGCGTAAATTTTAATAAATTTTGTATCAAAACTACATACTGCCCCAGTACTTCGAAGCATCCTACCTACAATTGTATCCTACAATCACGTAGCACCAGCTCCGCGCCGAATGTTGCGTTGAACGCTATAACTGACTGATACAATGTACTGCATTCGTAAAAGTATCTCAGTGTACCACTAGATGCCTCTGTCTTGCAACAGCGTCAGTGTTTTCATGCTAAAGTCACTGGTGCTCTATAATCTACGACGACGACGACGACGACGACGACGACGACGACAACGACAACGACAACTTGTTGATTTTTCAATGTGGCTGTATTGACGTGTACACCTGTTTTATTAACCCAGGTACACAGGTGGAAAGTTTCTTGCACATCAGATCTTCCTTGAATAAATAAATTATTCTGTGACGTATCAATGAACATCTACTTCAGCGAATATTGAACCGCGTTCGAAGGTTGGGGTCACAAATTCTAATTGTCAGAAAGCTGTTTATCATCGATCCACAGACTTCACTCCACGTGTGGGGAAAATCAAGTTTACGGTTATCTGTTTGTGTATCCGATGAGATACGGATTAAATCTTATCTCCTTGTAGTATAATCAACTATTGTACGGTAAAACTAAATTTCCAGGCGCGAATTTAAGATGCGTACTGAGAGACTGCCATGTGACTGACAGGTCATGAATGTCGTACTAGCACTTTAGCAGGTTTCTGGGACATCCTTCTTTTAGAATAGTCTGTAGTGCTTTCTGACTCCTTACAAGAATACGTCATTACTTCGCTGTCGGAAGACTTCTTAATTCGCTCCGGGACAGATGTTAGTAAGCCTGTAGTCGAAGATGAATCGGCGCATTTATGAGTGTAGCGTGAAAGTCGTTCTACACTCTCTGAAGACGACACTGACTTTAGATATGTCAATGATTTGGCTTAAGCCCGCACTTCAGTCTAGTGACTCCCCATGAGACGCGCTTTTGAACGGAACGGCTTCACGTAGAGTAGATGGGAGGAGCCTGAGTGGTAGAAGCCAGTCAAGCATGGGCTTTGTTTGGCTCTAGTCAAGCCGTCGCTCTGGGGACTAGACTCCTCTGTTCAGATTACAGCGTGTACTTGGCTTCGCTAGCTCACCGTAACAATAGCGTAGTCGCATTTACAGCATAAATATGGCGTTACAAGCTCACCTCCTTAACAATAGCATAGTCTCCCTCTCTCACCCCCTTCCCTCGATGCACCTAGCATTCCGAGTTTGATTTTCCATGGTTTCCCTAACTTAATTAAGGTGAAGGTGAAGGACGGGGTCGGACTTATTAAAAGGACACGCCCAATTTGCGGGCTCAGTCCATGTCCGATCCGGGCGTGTGCTATTGACTTCGTCGTCGATAGGTCATTCAACTCTGACCTTCTTTCCTTCCTTCATTCCATTGACCTAAGGCAACAATACGTCAGGAAGGGAAGAACGAAGAGGAAAGATTTTCCATAGTTAACTTTCACATTCGTTATGAAATTATTCTTACAGAAGGTAAACTTCGCCTTGTTTTATAGCAATACATTTTTGAGAAAAGGAGTACTCCAGGTAAAATTTTATACACTCTTGATTTAAAAATTGTTGAATGGTCACTCGAAAAGCACGTAACTTATATCACAACTAACTAATAATATAGCAGTTAAAATTAAAAATTTCGGAGCTTCAGAGCAAGACACCTCTATTAGTGTTACCAAATACTAAACCGTTATTTCGTAAGCCTTATGCGAGGTTTAGAAGGTGGAATTACAGA
The DNA here is from genome assembly GCF_023864275.1 of Schistocerca cancellata. NCBI lineage: Eukaryota > Metazoa > Arthropoda > Insecta > Orthoptera > Acrididae > Schistocerca > Schistocerca cancellata. The sequence continues at coordinate 594,714,553 of NC_064629.1, forward strand.
GGTTGTAGAACAGTGGTTGCCAACCTTTCTGACACCACTACCCTGAGTGAAATCAGATATTAGCTAGTATCTCTCCCCCCCCTCCTCCTCCCCCCTCCTCCCCGTCCTCCCCCCCACCCTTGTCTCTCCCCACCCTCAGTATCAGCACCTGACTAAAAATGGTGAAAGATACACGATATTCTGTTTCTGTACGTGTTTTAATAAAACACGGACTAATGACTCAGTGAGACAATTCATACTGCTTACTTTTTAAAAAACGTTTTTTATAGAAAGATGCAGTGCCCAGTGCATCTCGAGTGCTAACTACAACTCCTCTTGAGAAAAGAAAGCCAACTATCCACGTTGAGAGCAGACCCCTTGTTACAAAACATACTCCTCTGAATCACTCCTCTTCCTAGCGGCACTCGCTTCACTCACAACCTGCATCTCCATTTAAAATTAACCAAGTTAAAATGCGTGCACTATACTTAATTTTTAAAAATCACTTGATTGCGTGACTTCTTGCTTTTTAAATGGCAGGAACTGGAAGACTTCTGCAATCAATGCTTCGTGTATCACCGTTCCCACTATTAATAATAATAATAATAATAATAATAATAATAATAATAATGTGTAGATCTAACAGCAGTGTATGAGCCACTGAATAGTTATTGTTTTGCGGCCAATTATTATCTTTATTCTTGCGAAATGAAGACTAAAGCAATTTTTGATGTACTACACTGGTGTTCAAGATTAAAGCAACAAACCGTTGTTTCCCCGTTCTGTGTGTAATTCATGATAATACAAACTATCAACCAGATGTCCGTACGGTCGTCTTCTGCGTGGAAGAGGTCATTCCGGTCAACGGGCAACCATGACGTCCGGGTACCTATGAAACGAGCTAGTGTCTGCTGAGTAGCCCCGCATCTACAATTGCTGTGTACATAGTCACAGACGTTCCAGTATGGCACAGAGAAGATGCCTACCAAGACACTCTCCTGTGGAGGGCCACAGAGAGAAAGGAAGGCGAACAGTAGCAAACTTATTTGGCTTGATGGTTTAATGTGAATCGTTCTGTCGTTTCTCGGATGTGGCGACAGTTCATAGAGACCAAAACTGTATCCCGAAGACAAGGGCAGGGCCGACCAAGTGTGGCTTCAGAAGAGAGGACCGTTATTTGACTGTAAGAGCACGACATTACCGCCTTAGTACTGCATGGCAACTGGCATGAGAGCTCGCGGCATCCACTGGACGTGTTGTATCGAGGCAAACGGTGTGCACAAGACTTTGTCAGAGTTGTCTTTATTGTCGGAGACGTGCTGTATGTTTAGCGTCTTCACAGAAGGGCACGTCTAGAGTGGAGTCATCAATATGCCACCTGGACGGTCGAACAGTGGGCCAAAGTTCTTTTCACGGATGAGTCCCGCTTTAGTCTGGAGAGTGAGTATCGATGGATTCGTATCTATAGGGGACATGGAACACGATTTCGGGGCCCAAAAATTGCGGAAAGAGACCGAGAACGAGGAGGATCCGTAATGGTGTGGCGAGGACTTCTTTTACCATTCTAATCCCTCTTCATGAAATTGTACGGGTGAATCGGCAAGGTTTAACTGCGGTCAGGTATCGTGACGTGATCTTGGGACCTCATTTGCAGTTGTTGCGAGGTGCTGTGGGCTCAGACGTATTGAAGGACGATAATGTTCGACCTCATAGAGCACAGGTGTTTGATGTTTTCTTGGAAACGTAAGGTGTTGGACGCATGGCGTCGCCTGCTCGCTCTCCCGATTTGAAACTCATAGAGCGTATCTGGGATGCACTAGGGAGGCGGGTTGCATCATGTCAGCATCCACCAAGCACTCTCCAAGTCTGCGAGCAGCTCTGCAAGAAGAATGGGCGTTACTGCCACAACATGAGACTGACGACATCATTCACAGCATGCTCCGTCGTTGTCAGGCCTGTATCACTGCCAGAGGTGGTCACACCCAATACTGAGCACATTAACCAGTTGTCGGAATGTGTGTGCAAATCCGAAGTTGGAAAAAACGAAGAACATTTTTGTCTACAGTTATTCATGTTGCAGTTGTTTGCGTTCTGTCTTTTTTTTACATTGTTTCTACTTTACTATCACCTATTTATACTATTTTGCTCCAAAATAACGCAACCTTTTAAAATTTCCTTTTGTTGCTTTAATTTTGGACACCGGTGTACTTTCAAACCGGAGAAGGCATTTTCATGAGATACTTAAGCATATGTGACATATATGCCTCAGTTTTACTGTCACATGTGCGTGGTAGAAAGTGCAATGTACGTATGTAGTGGGTGAATAAGGCGAGGAAGATGTCCGTAATTCATTTCGCAAGCTACAGCATCCACCACATTGTTTCACACATTAGTGCTAGTATTTGAAATAAAAAATGTAATTATTGGTAACTTATGTAATTATTATTACAATCTTACAAAATAGAGAATTTTTTTAAAAAAAGTTACTTAGCTTTGTGCCCGAAATACAACTGAACCTTTTTGTTTTACCGCTTAAGAAAATTTAATTTTATGCCCCAGGGTAATTGCCCTCATGTTGGGAACCACTGTTCTAGATCCTTCTTGGAGTGCTTCGTGTCAGGACACATATTTTATTCTTAATGACTCGTGCAGGTTCTTGATCGATCAGCTGGTGTAAGGCTATCCCTTCGTGTGTTTTCCGTCATTGAGACGTTTTGCTAAAGAAATTGGCTGCAAAGAAGCTGTACACATTGCACTAAACGACGAGGAGTTGTTAAATGTGGTCTTATTGGGATAGGCCATGACAGGGACGCTGAAGAAACTATGACTTGCACTACCAAATGTTCCCCTGATGCTGTTGGAAAGGCCAGTGCGTTTGCAACTGTCCAGTGTGACGCCATGAAACTCCTTCTCGGATTCGGCACTTGGTATCCTGCTCATCTACCTAATCACTAATGCATGAATGGCTGCCATTGAAAGAATTTTAACCCATGTAGTTATACAATTTATCGTCAGTGTGATCGACACCGACTGCGGTTTCGGAATGAAGAGCGAGGCATTTCTGGTCCGAGAGGTCTCATCACATAAGTCTTCTTCACAGCAGGTGATACCAGTCTTCAGAAACTACAGTTTCAGAATCTCTCCATCATTTTGGTAAAACTTCGCTATGAATAAGCAGCGTGTTTCGTCATTACTATACGACAGAGATGTTGGTCATCTCGCGGCGAATCCGCTTCTAGCATTTTTTCGCAAAACTCTCGCAGTTCTCTACCAAACAATGTAGTTATCATTTTCAGTCTGAATCATCTGGTCAGGTTCTGAAACATTAAGCTTTACTGACGATACGTTGCTATTTTTCTCTGTCTTAGACGACATACAGAGTCTGACTGAAAGTTTACCACTCCCTTTATCTGATCGATGCTGGTAGTTGGTAGACGAGCTCTTGGCATTCACCAGCTATGCAACTGTCAATTTCGGTGAATGACCTTTCCAAAATGATTTCTGATGTTATTTTTATTCGGGTTGTAGATTTGCTGGTGTAGTTAGGTTTCGTGACGGAAAGCTGAGCTAGACCAGATCGAGGTAAAGCTTTCGTCCGTAGAAGTATAATAACGGAAATTCCTGTATGACCGGGTGTCGTCATGTACAGGCATAAAACACTTGAATAGCTCCAGGAAAGAGAGAGAGAGAGAGAGAGAGAGAGAGAGAGAGAGAGAGATCCGCAATCCTAATAGAGGAACTACTGTTGTAGTCTGCAGGCTTATGATCGTCCCTGACCACAAATTGTATTTTGTTCTCACACCTACGGTTGGAATGGCGCGTTCCCACTGCCTTCCCATTCTTGACCTGATAAGCATTCCACCTAAGTATGCGTCTGTTGTGTTGAATCTCTCGTGATGCTGCGAAGTGTACACACAAACGATAATTTAGATTTCAGAGATGTCTTCAGCAGGAAATACATGACAGTGACGTAGTTCATATATTCATCAGAGGAAGACTGTACTATAATATTTATTTTCATGTAATTGCCGGCCGGACTGGCCGAGCGGTTAAAGGCGCTACAGTCTGGAACCGCACGACCGGTACGGTCGCAGGTTCGAATCCTGCCTCGGGCATGGATGTGTGTGATGTCCTTAGGTTAGTTAGGTTTAAGTAGTTCGAAGTTCTAGGGGACTTATGATCACAGCAGTTTAATCCCATAGTGCTCAGAGCCATTTTTTTTCATGTAATTCCGTATTGTTGAGCAGGAAACCAGTTCTTTTGAACACAACTGTGCCTTACTAGGCATGCTCCTATCGTAGATGACAGGCTCTTGCTGCCTTCCTAAGTCAGAATTAAATATTGAGGATAAAAAATGTTCAAATGTGTGTGAATTCCTAAGGGACCAAACTGCTGGGATAATCGATCCCTAGACTTACACACTACTTAAACTAACCTAAACTAACTTATGGTAATAACAACACACACACCCATCCTCAAGGGAGGACTCGAGCCTCTGACGGGAGTGGCCGCGCAATCCGTGACATGCCGCCTCTAACCGCGCCGCCACTCCGTGTTGAGGATATTCATTCCAGTTGTCAATCGTGTGATTATTGTCACAGCACGTTTCGGAACAACATTATCCCATTTTCAACTGCTAAAAACAAGGAAACCAGATAAAACAATGTTCCTCGTACCCAGGGATTACAGACGACGTGAGTTATAACATACCTTTAAAAATGTTTTTTGCCATTAGGTCTCGTCAACTTAAAAACGAGCTGCTCACGTGCATTGTCAACTCAAATCATAAAACGTAAACTAATGGCATAAAAAACTTACGGTAGGTTATAAACTCAGGACGTCTGTAATCCCTATATGTTTGACGGTATGAGGAGGATTGTTTTGTCTGGTTTCCTTGCATTTAGCACTTGAAAATGGGGATAATGTTGTACCGAAACATGTTGTGTCAATAATCACACGATTGGCAACTGGGTTGAAAATCCTCAAAATTGCTTAAATAACGGTTGTATGATGGCTTCATATCAGAATTAAATATGTAGCTTCACATATGATACAGCACGCTATTTATTACACGGGCCCAGCTTAAGCATCGATAATTTCCAAAATATTTTGTAACGAGAACATGTGTAGTTTTCTGTATCTTCAGTAAATACAGCTGGTGAAGTGACAAACCAACTTCTCTAATAATTATTTATTTGTGCTTGCTGAGTAATGTGTAATTCCGTCGACTTGTCAAGACGCACTGAACTACACTAGTTCGTAGAGGAGACGTTATGTACGGAAACAGGTGCAATAGTTATTATGTAAATTGAAGGTGGAGGTAGTAGAAAGGAAAGGAAAGGAACTGTTGATGTCAGCTGCATCGGAACTTTACGCGGAATCAGCGACGATGAGTGAAAATGTGAGCCGGACAGCGATCTCCTGCTTATTAGGTAGTTGCGTTAACTACTCCACCATCCGGACATAGTCCGCGCAGTTGCAATAAACCCTGTCTCGGCACGCGTCGTAGCCGACCCATATTCCCATGTTAGCTACATTGAGATTCCCGCAGGAGGTCTGACGTAATTTTGCATCAGCACTAAAGGTGGTGGGTCTGAAAGACCAGACACCACACATTCATATAACTGATTCAATTCGATGGGCAATGAATCCACCACCATCAGTGCGGATGCACAGTCACGTTCGACCTCCTGTGGGAATCTCAAAGCAGCAAACATGGAGGACACGGATGGGGACTGCGGATAGGTGGTGCTAGGTGGGAGTTGCCTTTCCGCATGGTGCAGTGGTTAACGCAACTGTCCGGTAAGCAGGAGATCTTGGGTTCGAATCCAGGTCCCGCACACATTTTCACTCGTCGCCGCTGATTCCGCATAAAGTCCCGATGCAGTCGATATGAATAGTTCCTTTCGTTTCCTTTCCTATCCTTTCTCCTCCCTCCACCTTCAATTTATGTAATATGTTCACAGCTGCGGATTCATATAGGTGCAATAGTGGCCCAGAACTTTCCGCGGGAGAGCTAGCTCCCTCTCCGCCCTCCTTGCACCACCACCACCACCACTACTACTACTACTACTACTACTACTACTACTACTACTACTACGACTACGACTACAATTTATTATTGAGTCTTTGAGAGGTTCTTGAGTATCTGGAGGCACTCGCAAAAGACAAATCAGGAAAACTACATTAGAAAAATTCATAGTTATAAAGGTACAGCAAACATGGTGCACACACAAATGTATATATATTGTGGTTTACAAATACACACGGAAATAGATATTCGCGGTGTTTGAAATGGTGTTTTCTCCATAGCTGGAGAATAATATTCTTTCAGCGTAGTTATGAACATAGCTTATTTAGCTATTTTCCAGAGAGCTGCAGCGACGAGTTATGTTAGTTTTTCAATCGTGTAGCTGATGTGATTGGCTCTGAGCACTATGCGATTTAACTTCTGAGGTCATCAGTCGCCTAGAACTTAGAACTAATTAAACCTAACTAACCTGAGGACATCACACACATTCATGCCCGAGGCAGGATTCGAACCTGCGACCGTAGCGGTCGCTCGGCTCTAGATTGTAGCGCCTAGAACCGAACGGCCACTCCGGCCGGCGTAGCTGATGTATTTAAAGCAACTGTGTACAAGTGAATTTAAATCAATTTTAGTTAGAGTCTTAGCAACTTTCGGGGTTTTAGGGGTGGATGCAACGTGCTGCACATAATTGTCTGTATTCAGACGGATGTTTTGGTGGCGGAATATTTATTTGAGTAAGGTGTTCAAGCGAGTGCCCATTTTTCTGAATGCACAACTGAGTGCGCTTTCTGAACTATCTGCGGGCGAGACAGTAAGTTGCGAACAACCCCCTCAAAGCGTTGTTTGAAGAGGGAAGGAAGATTATAGTTTCACATCCCATCGACTGCGAGGACTTTAGAAACGAAGCACAAACGCAGATTGGAGAGGGATCTGGAAGGAATTTGGGCGTGCAATTTTCAAAGGAACCACCCTGGCATCTGCCTGGAGCGATTTAGCGAAATCACGAAAACCTAGATCTGGATGGCCGGACAGGGATCTGAACCGTCGTACTCCCAAAAGTGAGTCCAGTGTGCTAACCACTGCGTCGCCTCCCTCGCTGCACTGTTTGAAATTATTTTGGGTTGTGCGGTGCCACAAACGCATCCACTTGCCTCTTGTTTTCTTATCTGTAGGCACACACTTCTTGTTTATTATGCAGCGGATGCCAGACGCTGTGCACGTGTAGTGTTACAGCACAACAGTTGCCAGTTGAGTTGGAAGTGTCTTCTTTAGTAGCTGTTTTTATCCACTCTCGTCTTTCCGCGCATGTTATCACTATCTTTTTACGGTTTCGGCAGCTACCTATCTGCTCGAATGGCGTACTAACGGAGGACACAGAAATATTCTTTTTATCTTTTTTGGTAGCTCCACCAATACAATGAACAGTGTCCGCTTATTACCGCCTGCTGGAATTTCCAAACATTAACTCCAACACAACGTCTTGACTTTCAATGCTATTCTCGCGGTGCGAATTTAAGTAGGTACGGGTGTGTTGCTTTTAAGTGAAGGACACTTGCTTTTTTAAATTGTGGGTAGAGCACGTAAGACAGAACTTGCAGGTCAACCTCGTCCTCCCTGATGTAAGATAGAGGAGCCCAGAAAGGTCAGCGCATCGCTAGGCATAGACAGAGTTTCTTAGCGCTTCCTCGTTCTCGCTAGGTAGAACATGCTTTGAATCCGGCTGTACCTGACTTTGGTAAACTAATCCTGTCCTCAGCCCAGAGTTTGTTTTGAACGCCGGAATGCTTTATGAAGACACAGTTCTTCCGCAGTCGGTGCACCCTTGCCATTCTTCAGACCCTTGAACTAACTGACCCAGGCAGTTATAGGAAACACACAGTTTAACATGGGCTCAGAACAATAGGTTAACTTCACATTTTCCCCATTCACAAACCACTGCCAGAGGGGAGAGAAGCGATAAGTGCCAGAAAAAAAAAAAAAAAAAATCCGACGACCAACTGAAGATTAAACCCCAAACCTTTCGATCTGTTGCAAGTACACTCATGTTCAGGAAAAAGAAAACAGAACACATTGAGCAACTAGAGATAGGACGTTCATATTGACAGGACATGTACATTAGTATGTTCTGCAGAAATGATTAGCATTTCAGTCACCTCGGTCAGCATGTGCCCTGTTGCCTTGTGGACCCTGATAACTTGTTTCATGTGTGATGGCATCAACGCGTATAAGGCACAAATGGCGTCCTGTGGTACATCCACCCATGTTGCATTCATCTGGTTCCAAAGTTCATCTGTGGTAGTTTACATTGGGTCACAGAGCTGAACCTGTCGTTTCACCGTATCCCACACATTTTCATTGGTAACAAGTCTGGTGATCTAGCAGACCAGGGCAAAAGGCTGATATCCTGTGACACCAAGAAGGCGCGTGTTCGTGCAGCAACATATGGTGTTTCATTGTCTTGCTGAAAATTGGCGTCTGGGTTGTTGTGCAGAATGGGTATGGCTAGGGGTCTCAGGATGTCACTCACGTAGGTCATACTGATCACATTGCTCTGCAAACGCACCAACTGTGATATGTTGTTGTACCCAATAACACCCCACTCCATAAAGCCTTGAGTTGGCGCTGTATGTCTTGTGCGAATGCAGTCACTGTGATGCCGCTCCCCCTGTCTGCGTCTAACCAAAATGGGGCCATCATTTTCAAGCAAACAGAACCTGGATACGTCCGAAAACACTATCTAATGCCATTCCTGTCCCCAGTGACATTGTTCCATACACCATTGTCGTCTAGCATGTTTCTGCACATTCGTGAAAAGTAGGCGGAGAAGTGGACAATGCGCACGTAACCAATGCCATAATAAACGACAACGGACTGCCACCCCTGATATGTTACAGTGTTCCACTGTTGCGCCAGAGCCAAAGAGGATGCAGATCTGTCCTGCAGTGTCATTCGGCTGAAGTCGATCTTCTCGGAGGGTGGTTGGGTGGTGTGACCTGACCCATCTCGTCGTGTTCTACGGCCTTACTTGAACAATTCGGCACACACCCATTGCACTGCCGAAACACTTCGTTCCACACTAGCAGCAATTTCCCGGATGGATGCATCACACTCTCTCATGTCAATAATGCGCCCTCTTTCAAACCCATTGATTTGACGATACGGTTCGCTCATACGTCTGCGAGGCATCCTGCACGTCTGCTCAAGTCACGCTGGTCCATTACCTTCGGTTTACAGCGACAACGAGAGCTGCAGACACGTTTTATTGGTGGGTTGTGTTGCGCCGCGATATCGATGTTGACCTTGAACCCGCGGGCCGGAATGGTTCAGATGTTAATTATTCCTGCAGAACACACTAATGTACATATCCTGTGAATATGAACATCCTATTTCTAGTCATTCAGGTGTTCTGTTTTTTCTGAACATGAGTGTACATTTCGCAGGTTTGCCGCTGGATAATGTAGTGCAAATCCCAGAGTATTTAATCAAAATCGCTGATAGACTTCATGAGTTGGTGGGAATTACTGTTGTCACTACTGCAAGACAGGACTGGTGCTACTCACTAGAATCAGAAACGAAGCAAGTACGAGTCTAATGTTCGGGTTGCATACTTTGCAAAGTAAGCGTCGATGTCACATCAGTGTTGGCCGGCTTCCTTCGTTCGCGCTGTAGTTCCGCGAGTTTGACGAGTCTGGCAACTGTGGCGCTGCGGTCGCTTCCTACTTGTCGACTCTTTCTCTCTTGCTGGAGCGTGCAGGAGTGTAATGCTAGTCGTGACTTACTGTTACTGAAGCAGATCTGACAGGGTGAAATGACCGAGTTCGGAATCAGGGCCGCGCTGGATTAGCCGAGCGGTCTTAGGCGCTGCAGTCATGGACTGTGCGGCTGGTCCCGGCGGAGGTTCGAGTCCTCCCTCGGGGATGGGTGTGTGTGTGTGTGTTTGTCCTGAGGATAATTTAGGTTAAGTAGTGTCTAAGCTTAGGGACTGATGACCTTAGCAGTTAAATCCCATAAGATATCACACACATTTGAACATTTTATCGGAATCAGGTGGCCTTTAACGAACGTGCGTTTTGTGAGGCTGTGGAGAGTGTAAGACGAAAATTAATTGATACAAAATACACAATTGCAAATGTTTTCCGTTAGAGGAGGAGTGATATCTGGAATAAGTTTCACACTATAATACCCCCCCCCCCCCCCCTCCCAATCAGACGAAAACAGTACGAATTTCGTCCAATGCAAATAAAATGATTGTATTCTTCTTGATTCCACCTCCACTATGAGAAAACATATGTGCTTCGTCAAAAGAAAACTGGGCACAGAGCAACGTCACTGTTACACAAAGTATCTATTTGTTCATGCCATCTTGCGTTTGTAGACTAAGAGCGAGTTGTGTTGCTTATCATTCATTCCTACAATTTATTTTAACAATCATCATTTACGGATTGCACTTCATCCTGAGGTCATATTATCTGGTACTGTCGTTACAGACTTGGTAATGCCTCGAAAGTGTGTGTATGTCAACGTAATTGTTAGAATCTCTGAATAGACATACATTAAAATAAGCTTACAGCATTCTTCGAAAAAGTTTTATTTACTTATATAGCCGGCCGCGGTGGCCGAGCGGTTCTGGGCGCTTCAGTCCGGAACTACGCGGCTGCTACGAGCGCAGGTTCGAATCCTGCCTCGGGCATGGATGTGTGTGATGTCTTTAGGTTGGTTAGCTGTAAGTAGTTCTAAGTTTAGGGGACTGATGACCTCAGCTGTTAAGTCCCATAGTGCTTAGAGCCATTTGAACCATATACTTATATAAATGTACGTATAAACAGAACAGTATTCATTGCCAACCGATCAATAGTTATACAGGTATACAACATGCTTCTGTCATTTAGGCAGGTCGGACATACTTTGTCATTTCAACTTGCTCTTGAGTATGGTTATAAACCCGAAATCATGATTGTGTGAAACAAATGAATAGTAATTTATAGAGTAATGACAGTAATTTGTTTCAAAACGCTTGCATACATAGGGGGAATGCCGCGAGTCCGCGGCTACAGTTGCTCTCCTTTTCTGAGCGAGGCGGGCGAGTCCACTTGTACCCGACAACACTCAGATGACGAGCTGGCTGCGGCGAAGACTCGAGTCGAGTCTACTGGCGCACGGAGACGGCGAGTCCGGAGATGACGTCACAGGACTCGCTGGCGAGTTTAAAGCGAGTATACGGAGCTAATTTTTGATCTCTACTATCAACGCGTCTGGGTCGAAATTTATCGGGGCCACGAGCGAGAATTACGCATGCGCGGTGAAGCATTCACAGTTGGCGTTCAGTGCCCCCTAGCCGGGAGCCGAAGAGCGAGACCCGCGCGTGCGTAGAGGGCAGTGACGGTGCTGCCGGACGCTGCTGCGGTTAAAACTTGAATTAACTTCAGCAGTGCGCTGCGTCGGGTCAGAAATCGGAGGTTCTTGTTTCTACCGTGGCAACCAATGCTGAACTCCTGGCATTGCTCAGTTGAAATCCCGCATCCTAAATGATAAGATCATCTGCTTTACGGTTACGTATGGCCCCCTTATAGTACAGTCCCAGATGGTGATGCCAAGGATAGAACTTCAGTCCTCTCACAAGACATGCTATGTCCCGTGTTCAGGCAGTGCTCTACCATTGCGCATTTATCAAGTTGGCCCAGGCCTCTGTGTCGATGGTGTTCAATAATTTCGACGCTAAAGCGCGGGCATCACCAGTCGCGTCTTGTAGCAGTGACGACGGGTTACCACCAGCTGTTGATGTCGAACAGTGGTTTCGATGCAATTTTGTGGGACATGCGCAATGTCATCCGTCGGTGAAGCCTGAAAAGTCACCTCTGAATTTGTAATAAGGCAGCAACTGATCCACTGAGGTGACTTCGGTAACTTTAACGTATCAGGTTTCTAACGTGGTAGCTCTGTTGCATAGCCTAGAGCTCCTTCCTGAGCATCACATCTGCCTCTTACTCTTTCCCACTTTCCTCCAGATCTGAGCGCACTCTTGTGCGGAATCCCACGCGCGCATGGCAGAATGCTGGATGCGTCCACAAACGCTATCTTGTATGCTCTACTCCATCACGTTTTAAACTTGAACAAAACTCAGCTTTATGATAAATTATCGAATCTTTCGTCGATGTATATCTTTCAGATCCTCAGCGCGTCTTGACTGCCATACAGCGGGCCCGGGTTCGATTCCCGGTCGGGCCGGAGATTTTCTCCGCTCGTGGTCTGAGTGTTGTGTTATCCTGATCATTATTTTATCATCGTCGACACGCAAGTCGCCCAATGTGGCGTAAACTGAAAAGTGGCCGAACTTCCCTAGGTGCCTCCCGGCCATCAATGCCATACGATAATTTCATTTCATTTCCTCGTTCTCTACCAGTAAATCGTGTTTTGTACTAAATCCGTCCAGACCGTCGATTGACTACCAAGCACGGAACTTTTGATACCTTTTAAGTGTCTAGATCTGGTCTTTGTCAGTAGACTCTTTAATTTTCATCGTTTGGTTCCGCTAATAGGTGGCTACACGCTCTCGGTACGGCAGATCACCAAGTAATCAAGAAATGACGCCGGGGAGAGGGGAGGCATTGTTCTACTTCCTTACTAAGCGGTCTGTGTGCAGCTGCAGATGAGAGAAGCTCTGTGCAGAGCCGTATTTCGGAGGCGAAGATATGCTTCTTTTCTGCACATCTGGAAAGTTAACAGAACAGTTGTATACACTCCTGCAATGTGTAATATTGCTCTCTCTGAAGAAAAAAGATGAAAGAATTAGGAACAAAGTTGTGGTAACTTAATAGGTACAAGTTTCTTGGTCAGACTCTCCTGGATAAGTTTGCTTTCACCCGGAGACTGGACATCTTGAAGCCTATTTTTAAACTTTTGAAAGATAAGTGATTTTTGTGTTTGTAGGTATTTTATAAACCACGAACTGTTGAGTCAATTAGTCAACTGGTACCGGTGTGACCGAGCGGTTCTAGATGCTTTTATTTATGTTACGTGTCACTGGATAATAGACGCAGGGCACGGTGCATCGCCGGAGCGAGATAGGCTCGTGCATCTGGCTACTAATGTGCAAGGCTATCGCAGTTCCCAGGAACGCCCGCGTTTTATATAGAATTTACATAAGCTGTTACGTATAGGACTTTTATTAATCGTTAGGGGAGCTTCGATTTTGTCGAGAAGTTAATGAGTGAGTTATTGTTGTCTCACTTTTGCTGGATATACATCCTGTTCGTAAACGACGTGTAATAAATAGTTCCGTGGAATATAGTTCCCGAGTTCTTATTGTAGTATCGTGCAATATTAGAGTTACTGTAAGGGACTTGTTTCGAAACCACTGAGGAAGGTTGTACATCTGTTCTAATTTGCAACGCCGACTGAAATTGGTCGATGGGGGACTTTTGGGAAAAGAGTGAATGCGGCTGATTTTATTACACGAAATAAGAAAAAAACGTTCAGTTAACACCCAAGTTGAAAACCGAAGTCTGGAAAACCAAACTGTTCAAGCCCTACAGTAATGCAGTAACCATTATATAGTTACTGTTGTTTTGTGGTTTGCATTACTTCGTTCATTTGCTGTGAAGCGAATAATGAAGCAATTTCTGGTCCATTGCAGGAACTACCTACAACTCGGGAAAAGCATTTTTAATAGATATGCAAAACCTATGTGATATGTATCAGTTTTTACTTTCATATACGCATGGTAAAAATACTACGTGAAGGAGAAGATGCTCACACATTCGTTTCATAGGCTGAAACCTTCACCACAGTGCGTCACTCATTAATGCTAGTATACTTTAGAAAGTGTGATGGCTGGTAACTTGCGTTATCAGTATTATAACCATAAGAAATAGTGATAATAGTAATGGTCATTTGAAATAATTTAGTTTCGCGACCGAAACACAATGGAACCTTTCTGTTTTTATCTCTCAGAAAAGTTCATGTTACCCCTCAGGCGGTCGTTAGCCTCTGGTCGGGAACCACTGCTCTTGATCTTAAGTGATGCACTGACGAAGGATGTGTATCTTCACCACACACAATTAGCTAGAGAGAGCTTCTGGACATTGCAGATGTTTGTAGTTAATTTCTGGCAAGTAGCCGTGTAGGAATACTATATGAAGCTGCAATTGCAGAATATACCGATTATCAGACTCTGTGTCTGTGGATGAAGACTATGGCGCTTTTAAATCGTTCGTAAATAGTAAAAATTTAGCTGGTAGCGATTTACCAATGATAATAAAGAAAAGTTTTTTATCCTCCGTAATAGTTCCTTTGTTGTATAATTCTCGGCGAAGAGGAATTACGCGTTACGTTTTCAGAAAGTATTGGTACACTGAGTGGCAGGAAGTTCTGAAGATTCCATGTCGAGTTCCAGGAGTAGATGCAGTGCAGTAAGCTTCTGCGGGTAAAGAACGGAGGTCGGAAGAGCACCGCAGCCAGCCTGCTAGAAAGAGCGTCTCCGTTGTAACGATCCTCTTTGTACGCATGTCCGTGAGCGCTTCCCACTAGTAGTCTTCCGCCATTCACGATAATTGTCCATTTACAACGTGACTTTCCACTGGTTTGCCTTATTTCTTTTCCTTCTTTTTCTTCGAATTGTCTTGGCTCAGCTTTAAAACACAAGAATCCTAGTCGGGTGAAGAGCGTTTCGAATGTCTATCTTGATTAAACCTTTCATACTTCCCTCAAAATACTCTTTCATGATACCGGGCTAATGCTATAAAGGTCATTTCTGACAAATTTTTTAAAGTTGTGTTGTATAAGAATTTTCCTCGCTGATAAATGGTATTGAGTCTACCGGGTGTTGCGTTGGATCTTGATGGTCAATATCATCGCCTGAATGAATGTTACGAGAAGTCGATCCTGTGAAGTGTTTTTGAAGTATAACGACACATTCCGAAGCAACAATGACAGCCTCAGCATCAACAAGAAAGGCTGTATCCTGAAAGGATCGCCTGTATGACATTATTATGAGGATGTCAGTACTGAACAGTAGGGAAGTGGGCAAGGAATCAGTTCGTGGGAGCAGAAAAATGTTGAGATATCTGAATTGGACAAAGAAAGAAGTAGGATAGCGCTAAAGTAAATAAATTAAGAGAGAACTTTACTTGAGCAACTGGAAAATGTGTACGCCACGTCCGGATGTATTACGGTGTATTAAAAATGGTAGGTCTTTGGGAGAAAGAGGAGACAAGAAAAAATATGTTCGTAGACGTCATTAAGAGCATCACTGGATTTTCAGAAGAGCTGGTAGAAAATACGTAGTTGATATTACAAGGCATTGTCTTAAAAAGAAGGTCATGGTGACAGTATTTCTGGCAACAGCATTATTTTAGGTACCTGCTGAAATACAGCACGACTTACTATAAAAATCGGCAGAATAGACAATTAGATAAATTACCTTCTATGTTATAGCAGTGGCTTGTGTTTAATTTTATTCCACGTTGAATCCTACAATCCAAAAGTTTTCGTTCAGTCTGTGTTCAAATTTGGTATTGCTTTGCACAATTAATGTGACCTTTACGTGGCCAAAGTTTTGCACGTATGGAAAAGTTTAGTAGTGTCGTGCCCCGGAGTCCAAGCTAAACTGTTTCACTCTTCGTAATTGGCTGAGTGAGCTGGTACATAGGTTAGGGAAAGGCAAGACTATACCGAGTGCATCCAGACTATATGAAATAAAGATCTGTAGGGTTAGGACAAATTTTTGGGGTTATCGACGGCTTTCCTAGTTCAAATACACCGCTGAGTTTTGCTGCATTCTATTGTATGTAACTTCGCAAGAGTGTATCTTTCTCGTGGCATTTGATTAATTGCGATCTCATATGCAACAGAAAGCAGCAAAATTCACAGATATCTTATAAATGCCGAATAAAATCTATATATGCTATGGTAATTTTGTGTATCTTCTACCATAACTTTAGAATTTCAATTAAAAATGCTGTATAACCTCCCACCGATACCCATTTCTGTCGATTTTACGTCACAAGATGTGGTCTACGGTACCCAACAAACGTCTGAGAGATGACGCTCTGTTCCGAAATGTACATTGATGAATAAAATACACCACTGAAAAATTTAAGGATGACTTTATTCCCAAGTTTTCCATTCATTTCATTGTCTCATTTTTCCCGTGAAAAATGTTAATTAGAACTTGCATTTAAAAACTTTCGTTGCTTTTGCACATATCAAGCAGTTAATTCTTGTTTATCTTAAGGCAGCACATCTGTAAAACGCTGCAACACGAGGCTTTAGAAAAACTGGTAACTATAGTTTTTAAATAAAGTATGTTATAAATATTCTGTATTACGTTTCTGCAATATTTCTGTACTATTTGAAATACATATGTCAAAATGATCTATAGGTAAGGAAGCATTTTCTTAATCACAGGCTCTTAAAAGTGAAAGACTCACAAATAATGTATTCTACCCATCTTAGATTGGAGGGATGAAAATAAACAATTATAGCATAAAGTTTCAGAAATACACACAAACAGTCACAGATCATTGTTTTAATTGCTGAAATCATTAGTGCTTGAAAAGGAGTTACTTAAAGAGGGAATGAAAATTGGAGATGTTTAACCTACCGATACCTCCGTCTGCTTTGGCCCATGGTTTCATCGCAATGGCGGACACAAAACCAATATTCTAAATCCATTGTAATAGTACATGCGTCGTCACGAGAATGACAGATATTCGTCCGCATCAGCAACTCGCACTCAAATTTTCACCTCTCAGCCTAACCTAGACCTCGAGCTACGCTACAGATCAGCGTGTTACAACAACCTAAATTCTAAAAAAATATGTAGAAAGAAAGATAGCTCAAGACAAATGTGGTGCTGGAACGGAATCTGAGACGCAGACAGACCACGAGGAAGATCTGCGGAAGATAACTAGTGTGAACTGCCTGAATATCGCCCAAGACTCTTCCTCATGGAAGAAGTTGAAGACCTACCTGACTCAGTACATCTACATCTTCATGATTACTCTGCAATTCACATTTAAGTGCTTGGCAGAGGGTTCATCGAACCACAATCATACTATCTCCCTACCATTCCACTCCCGAACAGCGCGCGGGAAAAACGAACACCTAAACCTTTCTTTTCGAGCTCTGATTTCTCTTATTTTATTTTGATGATCATTCCTACCTATTTAGGTTGGGCTCAACAAAATATTTTCGCATTCGGAAGAGAAAGTTGGTGACTGAAATTTCGTAAATAGATTTCGCCGCGACGAAAAACGTCTTTGCTTTAATGACTTCCATCCCAACTCGCGTATCATATCTGCCACACTCTCTCCCCTATTACGTGATAATACAAAACGTGCTGCCCTTTTTTGCACCCTTTCGATGTCCTCCGTCAATCCCACCTGGTAAGGATCCCACACCGCGCAGCAATATTCTAACAGAGGACGAACGAGTGTAGTGTAAGCTGTCTCTTTAGGTACTTGTTGCATCTTCTAAGGGTCCTGCCAATGAAACGCAACCTTTGGCTCGCCTTCCCCACAATATTGTCTATGTGGTCTTTCCAACTAAAGTTGTTCGTAATTTTAACACCCAGGTACTTCGTTGAATTGACAGCCTTGAGAACTGTACTTGGAGACGCTACTTCATTTAATGACAGAAATGGATGGTGATGTCTAATATAGACGCAAGATAAATATCGGTTTCGGGCTTTCCCGGCGGGTCCATTGCAAATACACTTCTGCAGTTTGCCAGCGGATAACATTCCATAGTGTTATTCCGCGACAAACCCGAGAAGTATATTGGCAAGATGAATACTGTCAGTTTTCTGATCTATCTCTGTTTGCTCACGTATAACGTCATGCCTCATATCATGAGTACGTCACGGGTCAAAACCGACGTCCAGTATCAGAGGTTCAACCGACTCCAAAAACGAACGTGCATATATAAACTTTTAGGATACCGCACTAGACTGGGAATTTTCGTCTGTATAAATCGTTAATAGCAGCCGCAAAACGTGGAATGCTTCATAATAAAAGCTGCTGCTAACAGAGATCCTAATTTCCATTTAAATAAAAATATCGAGAAGTGTTACACGAATAAATTAATTTCTGCTCAGTTGTCGTCCGATTTACTGAAACGACGCAAAATTTTGTAGCCTTACACAAATATAGCTCGATCAATCGAAATGTGTCTGGGGAAAGGCAACGGTGCATTTTGGAAGTTCTTGATTCGCAGTGTACACGGGGTGTAATGGTTCCTCATCATTATTTCGCAAGCCGGCCGCGGTGGTCTCGCGGTTCTAGGCGCGCAGTCCGGAACCGCGCGACTGCTACGGTCGCAGGTTCGAATCCTGCCTCGGGCATGGATGTGTGTGATGTCTTTAGGTTAGTTAGGTTTAAGTAGTTCTAAGTTCTAGGGGACTGATGACCACAGCTGTTAAGTCCCGTAGTGCTCAGAGCCATTTGAACCATTTTGAATCATTATTTCGCATTACTTCTTAGGAAAACAGATTAACACTCCATGTGAAAGGTATTACATATCTTTCTGCCTCTATTTGCGGCAGTTCATGAACAGGTTCACCTGTTTCCTTTCTAAGGATCCGTGCTTTAAGTGCCCATGGCGACATTCGTTGTGCATTGTTGGGATGTTTATGTTTCGCACCTTGCGGGTGCATTCCGTTGGCAAACAAACAATCGAGTGTAGCTGGCGTGATGCATTGCCGATACCGCCTTTGCATTAGAAATAGTCCCGTCGTCCTTCACTGCGTGCTGCCATTGAAAGTCTTCGTGAGTAGAAATACAAATTTGTCGTTTTGAATCCTCCTCAGCGGACGTGGCTGGATGCCATAAACTTCCTTCATAAGCAAGGTGGCATCGAATCGAAGAATTAGAAGATTTATACCTGACAAGTTAATTTAAAAATCTGTAGCAGCTCATACTAACTGCAATCATCTATAGTTCGCTACAGCGTCGCTATAGATTTTTATCGGCTGAAATTTCTAAGAAAAAGCCAGTGACAACGGTGAGTAGTATGTTCTTTGCTATCAATTTTTGCATGGAACTGCGAGCACTTATGTGCATCTAAATTATAAGGGGCAGTTAATGAAAACGAGACAGAGGGAGAAAGTATGTAAACTGTTTATTATTTCAAAAATTTTCTCAATAACTGTTGATACGTTTATTCCACTGTGAGACGAGACGGTGAATGACGTGATGGAAAAATGTTTGCACTTCCCTACGGAGCCATGGTTGTACTCGGGCGGGCACCTCTTCGTCCGAAACAAATTTACTGCCACGAATGTCTTTCTTCAGGCCTCCAAAAATATGGAAATCGCATGGGGACAGATTGGGACACTGTGAAAAATGTGTAAGGGCTTCCCTGCGAATCTTCTGCGGCGTAGTCGTCGAAAGAACTTTGGCAACTCGTGGCCGGGCATTATTCTGCAAGAGAATGATGCCATCTGTCAACATTCCTGGGCGTTTGGACTTCATGCCCAGCTTTAATTTGTGCTGTGTGTCCACGTACCGCTTGCGTTAATTGTGGAGTCGTGTTCCAGAAAGTAAACGAGTAGCGGACATTTGCAGTTAAAGAAAAAGGTCATCGTGACTTTCCTGGAGGTGTCATGCAAAACTTTGGATTTTTTCGTTGGTGGTGAATCCATATGATTCCAGTGTTTTATCTGACGCTCAACATGGTGACACCATGTTCCATCGCCCGCGACAATACGGGATACGAAAATACATCATCTTTATACCGTTCTAAATGCTGCACTGATATCGAATGCAGAAAATAGAAATTAAAGAGCGTACAATGGCATTTTTTCTTAGTTGAGACAGGAAAGTAGCCGGCCGGCGTGGCCGAGCGGTTCTAGGCGCTACAGTCCGGAACCGCGCGACCGCTACGGTCGCAGGTTCGAACCCTGCCTCGGGCTTGGATGTGTGTGATATCCTTAGGTTAGTTAGGTTTAGGTAGTTCTAAGTTCTAGGGGACTGATGACCTCAGAAGTTAAGTCCCATAGCGCTCAGAGCCATTTGAACCATTTTGAACAGGAAAGTACTATGATAGGAGCTGATACCCTCTGCAGAGTACTGCGCGGGTACTTGAGGAGCATACTCAATATCATTCACATAGGCATGTGGCAGCTGGCGTCTGCCAAGTTCGAAGTACATGTTCGTCATTCCGGCTTATTTCAAACCCTTGTAATATATTGCAGTTATCTGGCGAATCTCGACTAAATGTAACTGAACATTGTCTACCACCGGAGCGAATACAGTACAAGAAGCAACTGTCGTTTTTAAAACTGTGTTGCCCTTGCTTAAGAGATCACATTGACTTAGTGTGATTACGTCACGGTTTACGTAATTTTGTCACTAGAACTAAATGAATCAAATATATTCGGAGATGAAGATTACTTATAGTCTTAGTAAAGTTGGGATCTTTGTACAGTTCTTCGTGAAAAATTAACAGTTTATTATTTCATATTTTGACTCTTAGATCTGCATAATTTTACTGTAGTTGTCCCTTTGATTTAGTCGTTTTTGTGTACTTACGTACTGAACCTAAAAAGAGATGGCTGAATCCTGAAAAAGATAGGCATGCGTTTTTGGCTTTAGTCCTATTACCAGTTTTAGTGGTATTGTAATGTAGGTACAGTTAAAACTCTGTCTCTTTCTCCTTTTTCGCACGATCTATAGCCAGCAGTACTGCCTCACAGCCAGTTTCTATAATTTATGTCGATAAAATATACTGCTCCTAAAAAAAACACTTTCAATAAGATGGCAGTTGTATGACTCTATCGTTTATCTTTAGAAGAAACTTAATCGCGTACAAACTGTCGCTGATTATCGACCTGAGACGCGACATATATTTTTTAACCTATAAAATATGACACAAGACGAAAGAGCGATGTCTATACTTCGTCTCGAGCTGTACTTCCGGTAAGACAACTCACCACTATAAGACCTCAGCAGCATACTTGACGTGATACAGCTTGCTTTTAAGTATCGAAGTGAATACGTCCGCGTTATTCCTCAGGATATCTTCTTAGTTGAGCTTGTGTTTTCATTAGAGAGAGAGAGAGAGAGAGAGAGAGAGAGACCCATTTCGGTTACAATGGTTCCACTGGCCTCGTCATCATAATTTTTTTCTGTATCAGGTAGATGTCTGATTTTTGCTGGCGGGTGCTGGCTCTTTGGCTCGTTTCCAAGTCTGAACACCGCTGCGGAAGTTGTGCCACGTCGCCCGTGGCGAGCAAAAGTCTTAAAAGTTGCCAAGAGCTTTGTGTTGCCCTGGGCTAGAATTTATCTTAAGTATCTGCCACTGCATACTGAAGAGAACTGCAGTTATAAGAGGATTTATTTTTAGAAAAGATGAATCAAGTTTTTTTCTTTTTGAAGCACTAACAAAGATACAGAATTGGCGATTGGTATTCTGCTATGTAAAACTTGATTTCGATGCTCGGCTGACATCTCCCAATCATCATGAGTGATGATTCTGATTAGTATGGAGCTCGCGGCTTGAACAAATGGCATGTTAACCCCTTAATACCGGAATATATTTCTACTTGAAAGAAAAAAGTCGAAACTCTTATTTTGTAATGAGTAATTAAGTTTAAATGCGAACATTTTCAGGTTAGACTTTACCGTGACTTATTGACATTAAATGAAACAACAAGTTTATTGTTACCAGTCACCGTTTTATTTATTTCCACGACGCGTTTCAAAGGTTTAAACATCCATCATCGGGTGGATTTACATTAGTTAGTCTGACATTTGTGTGTGTGTTGTGTTACGATTTATGTTTACCATTAGATATCAGTTTAAGTTTTTGTCAAAAGTAATCCTAAACCATGTTCTGAAATAGTGTCTTGTTTCTCCACTAGGCAGTGCCACAAGTTCCTCCAAAATCGTAACACAAGACACACACAAATGTCATACTAGCTTATGTAAATCCACCCGATGATGGAGGTTTAAACCTTTGAAACGCGTCGTGGAAATAAATAAAACGGTGACTGGTAACAGTAAACTTGTTGTTTCATTTAGAGTAATTGTTATAGAGTTTGTAAGGTTAAATCCAAAATACATTATACCTGTCAAGTATAATTGGTTGTGCTGCTTATTTGCGACAACAAGCATTTGAGAAACTGATCAATTACAACATTCCATTAAGTGAAAGGTGCTTATTTAACATTTTGACGATACATTGACAGGATTTACATGATTAAACATGAAAAATGCCTGATGATATACATTTTAAATAGTTATCTATAACACAAAATAGCCTTATTCGTGAAATTCGTTAGACACAGATGAAAACCACACTTGTTAAACATGAATACTGCCTGTCCATTACAATTTGGTTTTTTACATCTTTGCCTTGTGTCTGTAAGCTGAGGCCAATGACCTGCTACATCAGTTCTGGTAGACTTTTCTGGAACCTCTTTTGTTGGGCCCTGAGGCTTCCTGCATAGTTGATCTGCCTCTATACTGGTTGAAGGCCCATTTCTCTTTTTATTTGTCATGCCTTCTCCGTGCTTGTTGAGTATCTCTGCTGTTCTGGATTTGAACTCTATTAGATCGTTTTGTTTATAACGGGAAGTTTGAAACTGTCATCTTCTCTTCAGATGGTACTCGAGCTTTTAAAATCGGCATTAGCATTTCGTGAAACATGAAACCTCGGTGTTTCATAGGTAATAAAGTAAATACCTCAGAATATTAGAAGTTGATTAGAATTTTCACATCGTAATAAAAAAGAAATGCAGTCAGTCAAAAACAGTGTTGAGGTCGGATATTCATGTAAATAATTGGAAACTTGCAATAAATTTTGTATAAGTAAATAATGAGACACTATTTGGCATTGAAGTACTCTGGTGCTAAAGATAAACTGAAATATTTACTTTCACTTCACTTGATTTCATCGCCTGCATGCTCCCACGAAGATACACAAACGCGGAATGATGTGTATTTTACATTATAGTATTTTCGAATTCACCTGTACGTGCAGCTAGTTTCGTGATCTGAATCACGTTACAGATACTAAAGAACAAAGAAATAATTTTCAGAAGTAATCTTACCTTCGTACCTAGCTGTAATGGTCCGAACAACAACTTATCGCGCGCGCGCGCGCGCGCGCGCGCCTGTGTGTGTGTGTGTGTGTGTGTGTGTGTGTGTGTGTGTGTGTGTGTGTGTGTTTGGTGAACAAATGCGCGAAAAGTGTGTCGCTCTAGCAGTAGCTGAAACATTCAGGAGATGTCAGAGGCGTCGGTAGCTTCGTATAGAATCTACACTGCCATTAAAAAAACAATTAATCTTCCATTTATTAGCGTCGCTTTGATATGTCGCGAATACGCGCTGCTCGGCATTAAGGGTTAACCAGCTCCTCCTTTGCATATGCGCAATCGTATTACTGGAAGAATGTAAACCTGTATGACTTGACACAGAGAGAGTCGTAAAACAGACAAGTTCAATTTCTAATTTGGTCAGTGGTTTTACGTGTACTGTATTAAGATCTTGCAGCTTTGCTCCATAGTCCAAGTTTTCTGGCGTCGGAACCACATTTTTCTACTAGGGGCATTTGGATCACTGATGAGTGGTTTTGGAATTCCAGCTCAACCTACAATTCCCTGTTTATGGAGTTCCGATCGTGTTGCTTTGTTCTGACAGGGTCTGCGAGCGCGACATTCAGTTCTGTAGTGACTTAGAGCTGTCGTTCTACTTACTTTCCGTCACAATCCTGTTCGTCCGCGTTGTGACTTAGCGAATAATGTTTTTCCGCCTTTCCCTATATGTGGCGCAAGTCTTCTATCGGTGCCTTTTGAAACACCAAACATTTCGGTACCCTTGGTTGCGTAGTCATCCACCATACGAACACCAACAATTTGCTCACTTTCGAATTCACTTAGCTCCGACATAATGCACTCAAAACTACACGGAACACTGTTCTAACCACGACTGATACTTGCAATGCTTAGAAGACACTGCGCAGTGGCCGCTCGTGGTCAAATACAACATTGCAACCTGCACTCTTGGCTAACATCTGCATTTATGTTCGAGCATGCATTTCTCGCTGTTTTTCCATATTTTTGTCCAACCTATGTAGGTAATTGTTCGTGTGTAGTGACCTAGATATCGAGGGACGTCGGTCTCTTCCTTCCATTCATTGAAAAATGGAAAGCTTCTCTCCGATAATCAATATCGATTTGGAGAGCATCTTTGATGCAGGACGCAGCTCCCACTCTTCACGTTCAGTACCTGGCCTATCGTGGACGCAGGCGAAGAGTCAGTCATCGCAGGTTTCTAAATACTGTTAGAGACAATATTAAATTTTCGGTTTTTAAAGATAACGTCTTACTAATTATCTTTCGAAAGCGATGTCGTTTAGAATGAATAAGAGAAATTAGCTGTACGTTTGACGAATGACACAGCGCGATTCCTTTTGCCTTGAACCCTAGCAATGCCAACGCATTTTTCATGATGTGGATTACAAAGGGAGTGGGCGGGTTTGAGAGGGAGGGGACGGTAGGTACTTTATGCATACCCCAACAAAATTAAAAAAATTAATTGTTGTTAACTTTTATTCACAACATTCTTTTTTAAAGAAATACTGTTGTGTAAGTAGGATCCTGAATCTAAAAATATTGAATACGACATACATTGTGAAGCGTGACAACTACTACTAAGACTTACGCTTTTGGGTTGAGTTTAACTGAAGAATTTAAAACATTTATGGAACGTGATAAATGACATCATAAAAAACTATAAATATATTTTTAAAATTTTTAAAATAGAGTGTACCTGACTAATTACAATATTTTCAAATGGTGAGGGTAAATAACCCCCCGCCCCCCCCCCCCCCCCCTTGTATTGCGAGGGTTAAGCGTTGTCACCACTCACTGTACTCCTCCATACTTTCTTGTATACTGTCAGATTGCTTCCCAATTCCACTGTTACACAGCTTCCCTCAAAACTTAAACGTCAACTCCGCTCATCGAGTAAAATTAACAGATAAAGAGAGAGACAGAACTACACAGAGAATCGAAATCTTAACATCGAGCATTCTAAGCCAGCTTTCTATCCACCACATTCAGTACCATTACAGTGCATTGATTTTAGATACTTGTCTTTCAGGTGATTACAGATTCATTTTTGACATCCTCTTTTATGGAAACTATGCGCAGGACGATATCTACTGACATTTTTGTAGCACTAGTATTCAACGAATACCGCTGTGATGTCAGTGTGTCCTAGCTTTTCTTCCCCATTTATTTGAAAGAGCTATAGTGAAGCGTTAAACTTTTTCATTGCCTGTCAGCTGTAAGCTTTGTATAAGAGATCATTGTGGCTCGCCGAGGCCAAAGGATGGCATACGACAAAGTTCTTGTTCGTGCATCTGCCATTACGGGCCGTATCGGCGTCAGAATGTGTCGTATGGCCAAGTTGTGAAGTTTGAACTAGATAAACTGAATATAGTGCTTTTAGTATCACACAACTACAATTTATTGTGCAAATGTGGGTGACAAGTCCGTTAGGAATCAGGTTAGCTATAAGCCTAGCAGTGGCCCAGAAAATGTGACTTAACTCCTCTGCATGCCAGCAGCATGCAGGCTGTTGTGGCCGAGCGGTTCTAGACGCTTCAGTCCGGAGCCGCGCTGCTGCTACGGTCGCAGGTTCGAATCCTGCCTCGGGCATGGATGTGTTGATGTCGTTAGGTTAGTTAGGTTTAAGTAGTTCTAAGTCTAGGGAACTGATGACCTCAGATGTTAAGTCCCATAGTGCTCAGAGCCATTTGCATGCCAGCAGCAATTCATTGCATCGCAATATTGTAGCACTGATCTTGCCGTCTGCTGACAGACGTCTGGCATCTGCAACACTGTGTACTGCGTACCGTGTACCTGTGTTGAAATAGGACTGATAGCGATTCAGATTTTCTCTGGCTACAAAGGGTTCGACAATACAGCACGTTCACAACAAACATATTCTGATGAGTGTTTCTTCAGTTTTGACTGCAATGAAACGATCGCCTTTAGTGCACTACACACGAGCCATTGGACCATTGAGTATCATGGGAGATTCTTGCCCATCCAACGTGCAAATATTCTCAATTCATGAACACTAAAGCAAGGAAATTGTAGAACCGTAGGCTCATTTTTGGATTTGTATTGCACTAAAAGAATACTTGTTCCCATACTGCGAGTAATACTCAAATCTTAGACTCTGGTCTACCAATTCTTTTAAAATATTGATAACTGAACTTGTCTGAGATTTCGTCTGTTGCATACTGTAACACTCGTCCAGGAGATAGAAAAACTGACTTTGGACTTGAATAGGAGCTATAAGAGTTATCATTTTTCAGGATCAGATTCAGAGAATCGATCACGCAGTATCATATTGTTTGGTTGCTTCGTCATATTTCCTTATGCGCTGTGCGTTTTAAAAATCAATTTCTTTTCTAGGAAAGTAAAACTGTACAAACTAACCGTGACTTTCATACTGATAAATAGGGTAAATTGAATAACAGTCAAATTATATTGTTAAATAATTTCGTCTATTTTGTGCTTACAGGACTGAGTGCTTGCCAAGAGAAAAGCTTTATCTTTTTGAGGAAGGAACTGCCAGTGAGGCTGGCAAATATAATGAAGGAAATTCACCTTCTGCCGGACAAATTGCTGAAGACGCCTTCAGTAAATCTCGTAAATAACTGGTACCTGATGAGCTTCGAGGAAATTTTGCATTTTGAAAAAGCCGACGTGAGTCCTGCAGTGCTAGAAAGGTGAGATCAATCACATCTTTTCTTTTCTTTGCTGTTCTGTATTAAAACTCCGTGCCTGCGCTCCATGTTCCAATTAAATACCTTAGTCTATCCGCTCCCTGTTCCATTACAACATGCTACAGTTTTTTTAATGAATTTTGACATACAATAAGGTTCATACTGAAGAGACCTATATTTCCGAGAAATTTGTGAGGACTTAGCAGATGACGTTACTGTTAGTTTTCCTGTTGGCGAGTGATTGTCTTTCATTATGATATTAAGAAACAACAAAAAGTGCTACTACTAGTACTACTGTATCCATGTCTCAAGATTTTCTATAGTGGCCCTAGATCACTTCAAGTGAACTGTATAATGAGTCTGTTTTAGCTGTTCCCTGATAAAAACTGCTCAAAAAAATCTTTTGCACGTCCTTCATAACTTACATAATGTATGTTTTTTGATTGTAGACCCCTACGCATAGACAACTATATAATGGAGGTAAAAAGAAACCTTCGTTTTCAGTGCAATTCAGATGAGCTCGCTCTGTGTCCAGTCGTGAAAGAAGCACTGTTCACTCTGTCATCATCCCTGGAAGAATCATTTCACACGTACACGTTGCACGTATTGCTAATTTACCGTAAGGAAGGTTATCAGCAGCAGAAGTTGCCCACCGAATTGGCGTATAACACAGCGACGTCATTCGAACATTCACCCGCTATCGAGGGACGAAAAATATTGAAGATCGGCGGCGTAATGGTCGCCTGCGGTCAGAAACAGCAGCTGTTAACGGCTACCTACAAAGTGTGGCTCGTAGATAACCCGGGGACAACGCAACAGAACAGCGCACTGCCTTTTAAGAGGCAACTGGGTCGACTGTCGACGCAGGCAGTACGCAACCGCTTCCACACGATTGAGTCGGGTTGTCTCGCCACCGCTGTCCGGCACGACTCCAAACACCTCTTCGGCGTGGCATATCACTGACTGGAGTAGAATTGTGTACGATGATGAGTCCTGCTTCGAAACGAGCGTTGAAGACTAGCGAAGACGTGTCTGGGGACGCCACGGACCAGCGGTGGGATAACAACGTGACTGTTGCTCGCCGTACAGCCCAGCAACCAAATGACGTGCCATTTCTTTTCATAGTAGGAGCCCTTTGATTGCCATCAGCGGCGCCCTTACAGCACAGCGGAATGTCAACGTTATTCTTGTCCGCCCCCAATAGCTGAATGGTGCCGGCACGGTAGCTCAGCGTGTTCGGTCAGAGGGCTGTATGCTCTCTGTAATAAAAAAAACTGAGTCAAGGAATCAACTTGAGCGGATGTCTTGTGACGTCCGCCCAGACCAAACACAACGAACTATATCGAACCAAAAAAAAAAAAATCAGCGTGACAGACTGCCGTCCTGAGGTGCCCGGGTTCGATTCCCCGCTGGGTCGGGGATTTTCTCCGCTCAGGGATTGGGTGTTGTGTTGTGTTCATCATCATTTCATCCCCATCCGGCGCGCAGGTCGCCCTATGTGGCGTCGAATGTAAGACCTGCACCAAGGCGGCCGAACCTACCCCGTAAGGGGCCTCCCCGCCAATGACGCCAAACGCTCATTTCCATTTTTTACGCCCCCTTTTGTTGCCCTTGGTGGCAAACCATTATGGGCTTACATTTCATACGGCAAGAGTTTCTACTACTTGTCTTAATGGCTGCCAAATCCACCCTACCTTGGCCAGCAAGGTTGGCGGATCTCTACCCCACTGAGAACATTCGGAGAAATGCGGGCAGGGCCCATCAACCATATCGGGACAAAATTTGTACGATATCCCTCAGGATGATACCCAACTGCTCTATCAAACAATACCAAATCGAATAACTGCCTGCATAAGAACCAGAAGTGGACCAACGCGTTATTGGTTTTCTCAGTTTGTGAACCTTTTTCTCTTGAATAAATCATCCAATTTTTCTGAAATTTTTCTCATTTGTTTGGCTGTAAATGTACGTTACATTTACCGATTTCCGTCCCATTCGGATAATTCCTTTGTGTTTTTTAAGGATTGTGTGTGTAATTTAATAAGGCGTATTTCATTCCAAAGTCACCTTAAATCGATTCCGGTGATACGTAACTGGAGCAAAACTTTTATTGAGCATTTAGATCAAGCAATACATTGTTTTCGTTAGTATCTTCCACAAATTTGGGTTTTACTTCCTCAGAAAGAGGAAGAGTCGCAAGTTTATTTTCACTTATAGTGTGCTTCATCATTTGCTTAGCTGTTGGCAGCTACTTCAGGACTGGGAACATTTTAAGACCAGTTCGTCAGTACTGCTTCGATAGTTCTGGTTTATTGCCGGTTCAAGTAGTGGACATAGAGTTCTACACTGGTTAAATTTATACAGCTTTGATCTATAGTGAGTATGTGATATCCTGTACAGTACTTTATAACAGAAGGAACATTTTTCTCACAACTTTTAATCTTAATATACAATTAAGAAGATTCTGACAGCATAAACACATAAAAGACAGGTATTTTATGAGGTTATCGTAACACTCACGCAATTACTATTTTTATAACACCTAATGGCAGTTGGAATTGGCAAGATTCTATGAACTGTAAGGAAATTGCAAATTTTTACAACAAATGTAAGAATTAGATTAAATATACCATTCATGTTAAGTGTACAAAAGTTTCATATTATACATAATCTAAAATATCGTGTGCTATAAATACTAAATGGACTGTGTTGGAGATAGCACAAACTAGACTATTTGGAAATATATCTTTATATGGATATGGTGTCTGTTCTTTCGGACATGTACGAAAGAACAGACACCATATTCATATAAATATTTAGTTCTGGCAATACCGGCCATGACCTTTTTCTTCTGTGCGGATGCTCACACTTTCCCTGAACTCTTACGGGACTTGGTAAATGTCTTCCAGGAGTAATCAGTGTGGGACACTACGAATGTAGTGTGTTGACATACAAGGTGAGAATGTGGGTCTGGCGGGAGGCGTGCGCGAGGTAGTCCCTATAGTCGCACTATCCTCTGTGTCCTGGGTGGCTCAGATGGATGCCGGCACGGTAGCTCAGCGTGTTCGGTCAGTGTGTTAGCTGCCCTCTGTAATAAAAAATACTGAGTTAATCGATCAACAACGAACTTCAACAGATGTCTTACGACGTCCGCCCCGAGCAGATGCAACGAACAAAAGCGAACAAAAATGAGATAAAAAAAAAAGATGGATAGAGGGTCTGCCATGTAAGCAGGAGATCCCGGGTTCGAGTCCCGGTCAGGGCACATATTTTCACCTGTCACCGTCAGCAGCTGAATGTATCAATATAATTCTAATTTATTTGGAAATAGTTACAAGCTGTTTCATGTGAGTGGTTATAGGGCCATTACTTCGATTCAGGGTTCTGACTTTAGTTAGATGTGCACTTCCACTGTAATAATACTGAACTATGTTAAGTTTTTAAGACAGTTTCAAAAGACGATATTTCAAACTTTGACTGAAATGATATTTGAAGAAGCGGAAAAGAAAGAAGAAAAAAAAAAATAAAGCGTACACTCATTTCGTAGCAGAATGAGACATACAAGGAAATCGTAATGAAGATTTTAGAGAAATCGATACTAAACCGAAAGTAACTGAAAGCTGACATTGCAAATAAAAAAGAAAAGTCTCACTGACACGAGTGAACCGCAGCTGACAGCAAAATTGCTAATAAAAGTCTAAAGATAGAATTTAAAAACAATTAAAAATATACATTTTAGAAAACATACGCCAAAGTATAATTTTGGGCAGAACAATGTCAAATAGTAGAATCATCAATAATTTCAACCTTGAAAGAAATAGAAAACTTCTGGAAGGAACATTAAAATAAAGTTAATTATCGATTATAACAATAAAATATTAACTTAAAGTATGGGAAACGGTAGGTTAGACAACAGTACACACTCTTATTCATATCCATGCATTTTGAGAAAAGGAGAGGAAACTTACAAAAAATTACCTTAAGCCGTCGAAAAAACACCCATCAGCCTAATTTCTAAAAATATTATACTGTGTGTGACATTATATTAGACTACTCGCCGGAAAAATTTTACTGCTGTAATTAACTTATACTGGTTGTAGATTTCAGAAATGCATGATATGTATAAACTTTACAATTTTCATGACTTCCATACTTTTTTCAAAAGTCCGGGACTTCTTTATCAATACCCTTTGATCATCCATTTGTATAACAGAGGTAAAAGAAACCTGCATTCTCAGTGCAGTGCATCATAGCTCCAGGCTTTGAGATTCCAACATGCTATTGACCACACTGTCCAGGAATGTGTGCAACATTAGTATCATGATATGTCTATAGTTATTGAGAACATACAACACCAAGGCCACTTTGCTTTGTGACCAAACCATTAGAAAAATGCAGTAGATGATGAAAGACAATCATCCAGGCTAACACTGTTGAATTTCAATGTAATGTTATCCCGGTACTTCCATATACTTTGAATGAATGGGAATATTTTGTACGCAGAATAACGTATCATTATATGTCCCAATTAAACGCTGTATAAACATAATTAGCATTTAGACTTAAATGTTAACCTATTCTCAAGAAAATTATACTTATGCATATTTTTGCCAAAAAGACGTGCGCGCGCCCACACACACACACACACACACACACACACACACACACACACACACGAAATAAAAACACATGTAATATATTATTAATATGTTGAACCCATCAGGTGCTTTCCTCTTAAAATGTTGGTCGTCTTCATTCTTTTGCAGAAGATTCAATGTAACTGAGACTGTGAAAGATTATTATATATGCATATAGCCTTTTTTTTTCATTTGCAGCTGCTTGCAAATGCTTTTCTCTACCACTTAACACGTAAGTTAAAAATCGTCACAGTCTGTAGATTACTTTTCATTGTTATGATATTCTCTTTCACAGACACCTTCTGTTGTTACTTTCTTACGACTTCTACAGTGTACACTATTGGAAACTGATGTAATATCCTTAACATAACTACTAATTTCAGTAAAATAAATATGCATTTAAATTTTTTAGTAATAGTTATTAATATAGTGTACTACTGCCTGCTATAGGATTTTTCTCATTTGTATATATTTCTTCTTTCTGTCAACAGTTTTTTCATTCCTTTTGTATCATATAGAGTTTTCTTGATACTATGTTTTTAGCAAATATAGCGACTTCTTTAGAGAAACTAATTCAAAGGTTAGCTAGAAAATTAATGTGATGTATATATAGTTCAAAGTATCGTTCAGCACATAATAATGTGACACCCAATTAGCATTTTCGAACTTAGGGTAGTTCTTCTACTTTTATAAATGTTTTCCACAACAATACGATTTACCGAGCTTAATTTCACTGTGTGTTCTAAAATATAATTTCTGTCGGGAATGAACTCTTTATTGCATAATTTTGCTCTGTCTCAATCATATGTAGCCTAAATACGACTTAATAGATTGAAAAATGCCTCATAAATTACATAAAATACATTAGAACTTTCATAGTTTTGTTGTAACTATTGAGTAATAAATGCTTTTGCCATGGTATGATCGAAGAAATTAAGAACATAATTCCTATTCTGTTCTTTCCTCCTTGAATAGTAACGTATGTAACTGATACCAAAATGTTTATATTAAGTGTTCCTTTTACAGAAGGCTGTTGAAAATCCATATTTTGTCATAATTTAAGTGAAGTTACTTCAGTTATTCCAGCATAATTACTGAACATAAAGTGTTCCCGTTAACGTCCTTAAATGACGTCATTTTCACTTTCAGCTGTCTTTTATTGCAGTTTCACCTTTTGTGTCATTTTCAAGCATAAAAATTGCAGTCATATTATGGCATAGAAGTAGATTTAAAACAACGTACTTGTAGGGCTGTGTCAGTTTATCGCACGTCATTATAAAGGACTGAATTGTTAGAGGAATTGACAGATTAGTGACTGGAATCAAGGGAGTTGTGACAGTCGGACGTGAAACCGGAAACTGTTCTATTAAGCCAGCCGAATGGTTCCCGCCTAGTAAGTTAAGGTCCTGAAAATCGAAAGGACGGTAGCAAATTGTTGGAGAAGGCTTGCGAAGATAGCGGAAATGGCAGTGTTGTCACAAAATGATCGAGAAAAAATGTAATGGCCTGTTTGGTGTATGTGGAGTTAGAGCCGTTGCCACAAAGTGACAGCACATACAATGAAAATATGCATTCAGGTAATAATATTGAATTTGTGTACCTTGACGAAGATGCTTTGGCTGCAGATATCCGAAACCGATAGAGGCCGCAGAGGCTTAAAGCGGGAACGGCAGACATGGCGCGTGCCCTGGGCGTTGCTTCCAGGGGAGCGCAATTTTATGACGGACGAAAGCAACGAGGAGGGATGAAAGAAAAGAGGAAATGATATTTTTAATTGGAAAATATCCATCAGTAGCACATTGCCGCATACAGACTTGTGGGACATCTATTCGGATTTGCGAGTGAACTGATGATGGAGGCGGTTGTCGATTCGGCATCAAAGTGATAAATTCTGATGTGCCACACGAAACGTGATAGGAGTACTGACGTTCAAGCTTTATATCAGCCACCCAGTAGATTACATTGTTAGCTTTATATCAGCCACCCAGTAGATTACGTTGTTAGCCAAAACAAATAACGTCTGGTGTATGAAGAAACAGATATCGGAAGAAATTGATTTTGTATCTATAATTGCCGTGACACTGGCAATTTACTCCAAATGTAGATGATCAATTAAATTATCTACATCTATTCTCCCCAAGCTATTTGAGCGATCCCTTCCCTGTTTCGTTAGCAGATGTCTCGTGAGAATGAGTGGTTTCGTCTCTGATTTCTGATTTTCTCGTTGTGGCCATTTCGCGAGACGTACTTGGGAGGAAGTAATATGTTGCCCGACTCTTCCTGGAACGTAAGTCCTCGGAATTTTTACAATAAACCTCTCAGTGATGCACAACGCCTCTTTTGTAGCGCCTACCTGTAACCTGGTAAAGATCCCAGATTGATGTGCAGTACTCAAGAACCGAGCGGAGAAATATTTTCTAAGCCAATCCTTTGGTGGAGAATTACACTATCGGTGAAAAGTTTTCGATCACCCACGATAAAAGCTATATACTTTATTTCAGTGTATATACACATCGTACAAACTAGTAGATCAACGCAATAAATATTTTCTCTCTCCATCATTAAGTTTGGTTTTGATTTTAAAAGTTACACTCTTTGCCCTCAGAACAGCTGCACAAGCTCTTGGCATTCTGTGAGATAAGATTTAATAGTGTGTTTTTGTATTTCGTTCCAACATGTCCCTAAATTATTCCATAGACCTTCAACATTACATGACCTTAGTTTTGTGACACCCCCCCCCCCCCCAGTCGAGTTCATCCTATAAGAGTTCAATGAGATTTAAGTGAGGTGACTGGCTTGGCCAAATCATATTCTTGAGTTCCCCACACTTACCTCTTCTATTGACGTACCCTCTGCACAGTTTAGAGACGTGTTTGGAATCACTGTCTTGCTGCAGAACAAGCCCACGACCAACAAGTCTCATGGCAGATGAAACAGCATTGTTGATAATTATGCCGTGATATCTTTCCTTTTTTAATCTTCCATTAATCCACTCCAGATAACCGACCTGCAAAACATCGCCACACCATATGCGACCCTCCACCATCTTCACCATTGGCGTCACACTCTGCCTCTTCATACGTTCCCCACGAAGTCGACGAAAAGACACTCGACTATGGCTTCCAAATACTTCACACTTAGATTGTTCCATGTACGAGGCGTGTTTTTTAAGTAAGTGCCGTTTTGATATTTATAAAAAGACGTGCTAAGATGTCTCAATAATTTTATAATTTTATTTGTACACGAAAGCCTGTACCTTAATCTACTTTTCTACATGATTTCCGTCAATATTGAGGCACTTGTCAGAACGTTGTACCAGTTTTTGAATACCCTCCTCACAGAAGTCTGCCGCATGACTTGTTAACCATTGCATGACCACTGTTTTGACATCGTCTTGAAGACGCTGACCGCCCAGGTGTTTCTTCAAGTGCAGGAACAGATGGTAGTCACTGGGCGCAAGATCGGGGTGGTACGGAGGATGATCTAGAGTTTCCCATCGAAATGATGTAATGAGATCTTTGGTCTGATTCGCCACTTGCGGACGGGCTTTGTCTTGCATCAAAACGATGCCCTTGCTCAACTTCCATGGACTGTTGCTTTGATTCTGGTGTGACGTAGGCCACACATGTTTCATCGCCCGTAACAATTTGGCTTAAGAAATCATCACCGTCGTTGTGGTACCGCTCAAGGAAAGTCAATGCACTGTCTAAACGTTTGGTTTTGTGCACATCAAATGGCTCTGAGCACTATGCGACTTAACTTCTGAGGTCATCAGTCTCCTAGAACTTAGCACTAATTAAACCTAACTAACCTAAGGACATCACACACATCCATGCCCGAGGCAGGATTCGAACCTGCGACCGTAGCGGTCGCTCGGTTCCAGACTGGAGCGCCTAGAACCGCACGGCCACTCCGGCCAGCTGTGCACATCCGTCAATACTTTCGGTACCCAACGTGCGCACGATTTTCGGTATTTAAGTGCTCGGTCACAATGCCATACAAAACACTGTAGGAAAGTCATCCCACAAGGAGGAAATCGTAAAGCGTCTGTTTTTTCTCACCTTATTGTCCACTTCCTGCACCGAACTTTCATTAACGACCGAAGGACGCCCACTCAGTTGTTCATCATGCACATTTGTGTGGCCACCTTTAAATGCTCTCATCCACTTTCTTACCATTCCATCACTCATGATGTTGTCTCCGTAAACTGCATAGATCTCACGATGAATATCGATCGCTTTCAGGCCTTTAGCACTAAGAAATCTTGCAACAGCCCGTACTTCACAGTCGGCGGGAGTCACGATCATCGGACGCATCTTAAACGCTCAGTACACAACGTAAGCAAGGAAGAATCAGACTGTAATGGCGTCAGTGCGTAGATTAAGGTACAGGCTTTCATGTAAAAATAAAATTATTGAGATATCTTAGCACTCCTTTTTTTAATTTCAAAACGGCACTTACTTAAAAGCACGCTTCGTATAATACCTTGGACCATTGCTGCACGCTCCAGTTTTTATGTTGGTGTGCCCACTGCAAACTTTTCACCTTATTTGATTTGCGTAATAAAGGTTTTTGGCAGCTATGCATCCGTTTAAACCTTGTCCACAGAGACGGCGTTGTACTGTTGAGCCAGAGACTGGAGCTTCTCTCACATTATTTCCTCCCTCGCGAATTTCAGGTGCAGTATGAGCCCTCTGATGTTTGCGCTGTACACATATAAACTGATCTTCCCCCTATGTGGATACGCGGGGTCTTCCAGATCGCGAAATGCATGCATTGGCACCAGTTTTCTCGAACCACTGCAATGCATACACCACTGTAGATTGGGCTACGACAACTTTGTTGTTGCAATAGTGGTACTGGAATTGCCGTCCTGATGCAGATCTACAATTACAGCACTTTTTCAATTCCAGTACCTGCTTCCTTATTTCGTGAGATAATATGGTGTGGACCTGATCAGGTGTACAAACACACTGCTAGATGCACACAGTGTGCAGTAAACTAATGCTACACAGAGAGCTCAAGGAATGAGGCATATTCGAATGGAAAAGTCTTAGGTAAAAGGTACGTCAGTGTTGTTGTAGATACTCATCAGCGTCACAATTTGCGAACAACCAGTCGAATACACAATAGAGGCGCTTAGTCTTCATATGTTGATACTTGTTTTATTATCATAACCGGAATATGATAGAATATTCCAAACGAAATCCCTGTTTTGACCAAAAATTCATAGCTGTGATAGGTAATCAAAAACTTTTGACTAGTAGATTTCCTCAAAAGTCTCCCAGTGAATCCCAGCCTGCTATCTACCTTTTCTAAAATTTGTTTCATGTAGTTATTCCACTTTAGGTCGCTCCGAATGGTTGCTCCTAGGTATTTTACGGTAGTCCTCGATCCTCTGCAGGTGTTGCTGCATTTCTCTGCAGTCTTCTGGCGTTGCAGTCTTCCTACTGACAACTGCATCGTTTGCAAATACACTCCTGGAAATGGAAAAAAGAACACATTGACACCGGTGTGTCAGACCCACCATACTTGCTCCGGACACTGCGAGAGGGCTGTACAAGCAATGATCACACGCACGGCACAGCGGACACACCAGGAACCGCGGTGTTGGCCGTCGAATGGAGCTAGCTGCGCAGCATTTGTGCACCGCCGCCGTCAGTGTCAGCCAGTTTGCCGTGGCATACGGAGCTCCATCGCAGTCTTTAACACTGGTAGCATGCCGCGACAGCGTGGACGTGAACCGTATGTGCAGTTGACGGACTTTGAGCGAGGGCGTATAGTGGGCATGCGGGAGGCCGGGTGGACGTACCGCCGAATTGCTCAACACGTGGGGCGTGAGGTCTCCACAGTACATCGATGTTGTCGCCAGTGGTCGGCGGAAGGTGCACGTGCCCGTCGACCTGGGACCGGACCGCAGCGACGCACGGATGCACGCCAAGACCGTAGGATCCTACGCAGTGCCGTAGGGGACCGCACCGCCACTTCCCAGCAAATTAGGGACACTGTTGCTCCTGGGGTATCGGCGAGGACCATTCGCAACCGTCTCCATGAAGCTGGGCTACGGTCCCGCACACCGTTAGGCCGTCTTCCGCTCACGCCCCAACATCGTGCAGCCCGCCTCCAGTGGTGTCGTGACAGGCGTGAATGGAGGGACGAATGGAGACGTGTCGTCTTCAGCGATGAGAGTCGCTTCTGCCTTGGTGCCAATGATGGTCGTATGCGTGTTTGGCGCCGTGCAGGTGAGCGCCACAATCAGGACTGCATACGACCGAGGCGCACAGGGCCAACACCCGGCATCATGGTGTGGGGAGCGATTTCCTACACTGGCCGTACACCACTGGTGATCGTCGAGGGGACACTGAATAGTGCACGGTACATCCAAACCGTCATCGAACCCATCGTTCTACCATTCCTAGACCGGCAAGGGAACTTGCTGTTCCAACAGGACAATGCACGTCCGCATGTATCCCGTGCCACCCAACGTGCTCTAGAAGGTGTAAGTCAACTACCCTGGCCAGCAAGATCTCCGGATCTGTCCCCCATTGAGCATGTTTGGGACTGGATGAAGCGTCGTCTCACGCGGTCTGCACGTCCAGCACGAACGCTGGTCGAACTGAGGCGCCAGGTGGAAATGGCATGGCAAGCCGTTCCACAGGACTACATCCAGCATCTCTACGACCGCCTCCATGGGAGAATAGCAGCCTGCATTGCTGCGAAAGGTGGGTATACACTGTACTAGTGCCGACATTGTGCATGCTCTGTTGCCTGTGTCTATGTGCCTGTGGTTCTGTCAGTGTGATCATGTGATGTATCTGACCCCAGGAATGTGTCAATAAAGTTTCCCCTTCCTGGGACAATGAATTCACGGTGTTCTTATTTCAATTTCCAGGAGTGTAGCTTCACGGAACCTCCACCGCTATCCGCTGCGTTATTAATGTTGTTGTTGTGGTGGTCTTCAGTCCGAAGATTGGTTTAATGCAGCTCTCCATGCGACTCTATACTCTGCAAGCCCCTTCATCTGCGAATAACAACTGAAACCTACATCCTTTTGAATCTACTTAGTGTATCCGTCTCTTGGTTTCCCTCTATAATTGTTGCTACCCACCAAACTTCCCTCCAGTACTAAATTGGTGATCCCTTGATACCTCAAAATATGTCTGATCAACCTATCCCTTCTTCTAGTCAGGTTGTGCCAAAAATTTCGTTTCTACCCAATTCTACTCAGTACGTCCTCACTAGTTACGTGATCTACCCACCTCATATTCAGCATTCTCCTGTAGCACCGCTTTTCATGACCTTCTGTTTTCTTCTTGTTTAAACTATTTATCGTCCATGTTTCACATCCATACATGGCTACATTTCTTATAAATACTTTCAGAAAAGACTACCTGGCTCTTAAATCTGTATTCGATGTTAACAAAGTTCTCTTTTCTGGCTATTGGCAGTGTACATTTTATATCCTCTCTACTTCGGTCATCATCAGTTATTTTGCTGCCCAAATAGCAAAGCTCATCTACTACTCATCACCTGATCTAATTCGACTATATTCCGTCATCCTCGTTTTGCTTTTCCGTTAGGTCTGAGGCGCCTTGTCACTAATCGCGTGGCTTCTCCCCGTCAGAGGTTCCAGTCCTCCCTCGGCCATGGGTGTGTGTGTTGTCCCTAGCGTAAGTTAAAGTTCGATTAAGTAGTGCGTAAGCCTAGGGACCGATGACCTCAGAAGTATGGTCCCATAGCCCTTACCACAAATTTCCAAATTTGTTTTGCTTTTGTTGATGTACATCGTCTAACTTCAAGACCCTGTCCATTCCATTCAATGGCTCTTCCAAGTCCTTTGTTGTCTCTTAGAGATTACAGTGTCATAGGCAAACTTAAAAGTTTTTATTTTTTGCCAGCCGGTGTGGCCGAGCGGTTCTAGGAGTCTGGAACCGCGCGACCCCTACGGTCGCAGGTTCGAATCCTGCCTCGGTCATGGCTGTGTGTGATGTCCTTAAGTTAGTTAGGTTTAAGTAGTTCTAAGTTCTAGGGGACTGATGACCTCAGATGTTAAGTCTCATAGTGCTCAGAGCCATTTGAACCGTTTTTTTATTTCTTCTCCCTGGACTTTAATTCTTACTCCAAATTTTTCTTTGGCTGCCTGTACTGCGTGCGCCATGTACAGATCGAATAACATAGGCGATAGGCTACAAACCTGTCTCGCTACCTTCTCAGCCACTGCTTCCCTTGCATGCCCCTCGAGTCTTACAACTACCACCTTGTTTCTGTACAAGTTGTAAACAGCTATTCACTTCACTCCCTGTAGTTTGCCCCCCACCCCTGACTTCTGAATTTCAGTGAGAGTATTCCAGTCAACATTGTCAAAATCTTGTAGAAATGCTATAAACGTACGTTTGCCTTTACTTAACCTATCTCCTAAAAGAAGTCGTAGGGTTAGTATTACCTCGCGTGTTCCTACATTTCTCCAGAATCCAAACTGAAACAATTCGTGTTAATATTTTGCAACCACGACTTATTAAACTGAGAGTTAGGTAATATTCACACCTGTCACCACCTGCTTTCTTTGGAACTGGAATTATTATATTCTTCATAAAATCTGAGGGTATTTCGCCTGTCTCATATATATGGCAAACCAGATTGAAGAGTTTTGTCGTGGTTTTCTCTCCCAAGGCTATCAGTAGTTCTAACGGTAATAACCTGTGCTTTTTTCCGATCATCAGGAAAACTTTGCTCCTCCAGAGACGTCCGGTGCACTGCTGCCAGAAGAGAGGCACGTCCTTTCACCTATTCTACGTATAATTTTATTGGTATCCCGTCCGGCCCAGTGGACTTTACTCTGTGGAGCGGTTTCAGTTGATTTTCTATCCCATGGTCACTTATTTCGATATAAACCATTTTGTCGTCCGTCCGGTGATTTAAAGGTGATACTACAATGCCGTCTTCCTCTGTGAAATAGTTTTGAAAAAAGACGTTTAGTATTTCCTCCTTCTCTGTGTCATCCCCGGTTTCAGTGCTGTTATGGTGTTGAGTTCTATCTGCAAGGAGTCTTAATACCAATTACATATGGTGAGCTATTCAGTAATTTCGTATTTTGTTCACTGAACGATACTGCGGAACTGTATCTAATGCGCTCCTGAAGTCAAACAACACAGCATCAACTTTGGTGCCGTTGCCCATTGTGTGCTCGGGGATCGCATGGACCAGCGATCTTTGACTATAGTATTTAGCGAATCGCCTCTGAGATAGTTCATGTCATGTAAATGGATAGATGGAAGGTGTAAAAGAAAAGTCAGGCAACGTAATACAAACTGTTGTGTTCAGAGAAGTGAGATTTTTCGGTTCGCTTATGCTGGAAAACAGCAACTGCTCTGCAGAAGTGAGTGCTTGCAGAATGCATCGAAGACCTATCCTCGAATGAAGTACAAATGCAATACATCATTATCAGCTCTCACGCAGAATACTGCGACTAATTTCCCTGCCACAAAATTTAAGAAACGAGTCTATATAAAAATCGTCATCGCCGTGTGTGTCCGTAGAACTGTCTGTTAGAATAAAGTTAATGCCGGAGTTAGTTATGCTGCTGTAGCTGCAGCCACTAACAGTGATAGTAGCAATAATAGTAATAATAATAATAATAATAATAAATCCTGTGGAGGCCCGGGAAAAGAATAGGCCTCCGGTACGTTCTGCCAGTCGTAAAAGGCGACGAAAAGAACAAACCACTAATAGGGCTAACCCCCCTTTTAGAGTGATTAGTTGGTTCAGGACAGAGCTAATGAAGCCTCGGACAAGCGCTGTCATGGTCGGGGACGACGCTTGAACCCTATGCCCGTCAACAATGGTAACGACACTGCTAGCCATACGGCAAATGATTTAAATCCAAATAGAGGTGTTTTGCAGGATATACTTCCTGCAACCATTCTAGAAGGAAAACAAAGACAGAGGATGAGATGGTCAGATGAAGTTAACCGACACCTCATGTTCTGTTATTACGAAGCAACAAACTTAGAACAAACACAATTGGATACGGATCACAAGTATACACTACATTTATTACCAGATACCCGGAATTAAAATTTTTAACAGAACAACGACTACCTGATCAGATTCGTCTAATAATAAAAAATAACAGGATACCCCAGGCAGAATTAGAAAACATCAAACAAAAAGTACAACAAATACTGGGACAAAATAATGTGCAAACAGAAGAAGAAGAAAATACAGTAATGGACTCAAACATCCCAGAGCAAACAAACAAAGAACAAAACGCGTCAATTAAACAATCAGAGGAAAACGAAATCTTAAGACAGCCACCAGAAGAAGCACAAATAGAACATGAAGTGACACACATGTTAGATACAGAAGAAAAATTTCAGTTGACATATATAGAATACAAAGACACAAATACAGACATTAGACCATTCTTGCATTCTTGGTGGTCTACCAAATAACCCACAAGTCGAAACAACTATAACAACTATCAACACAATCATACACAACAAAATAAATGAAAATACAACTATGGAAGAGTTACAACTACTGGTTTATGTAGGAGCACTCACTACACTAAATATACACACTAAGCAGAGATCAGAACCAACCAAAACACAGAAGAAACCCACAAACCCAGCATGGCAACACAGGCTACAGATCAGAATAGAAAAACTGAGAAAAGACATCGGACAACTAACACAATTTATAGGAAATGAAATATCAGACAAAAAACGAAAAAGGTTAGGTAAAATCTCACAACAAGAAGCAATAGAGCAATTAGATGAAAAGAAGCAGAAATTAAAAGCTTTGACCAAACGACTTAGAAGATACAAAAAAAGTGAAAATAGAAGGAAACAAAACCAAACATTCAACACAAACCAAAAGAAATTTTACCAGACAATAGATAACACACACACATTAAAATAGACAATCCACCAAACATAACAGACCTGGAACACTTCTGGAGCAACATATGGTCAAACCCGGTACAACATAACAGACATGCACGGTGGATACAAGCAGAAACAGACTCATACAAGATGATACCACAAATGCCTGAAGTGATAATTTTGCAACATGAAGTCACCCGAGCAATTAATTCTACGCACAATTGGAAAGCCCCTGGAAATGATAAAATAGCAAATTTCTGGCTAATGAAGTTCACCTCAACACACACACACACACACACACACACACACACACACACACACACACATCTAACTAAATTATTTAACAATTACATTGCAGACCCATACACAGTCCCTGATACACTTACACAAGGAATAACTTATCTAAAACCTAACGATCAAGCAGACACAGCAAACCCAGCAAAATATCGCCCCACAACATGCCTACCAACAATATAAAAAATATTAACTTCAGTAATTACACAGAAATTAATGATACATACAACACACAACAAAATTATAAATGAAGAACAAAAAGGCTGCTGCAAAGGAGCACGAGAATGTAAAGAGCAATTGATAATAGAGACAGAGGTGACATATCAAGCTAAAACTAAACAAAGGTCGCTGCACTACGCATACATTGATTACCAAAAAGCTTTTGATAGTGTACCCCACTCATGGTTACTACAGATATTGGAAATATACAAAGTAGATCCTAAATTAATACATTTCCTAAACATAGTAATGCAAAATTGGAAAACCACACTTAATATCCAAACAAATTCAGATAATATCACATCACAGCCAATACAGATTAAGCGTGGAATATACCAAGGAAACTCATTAAGTCCTTTCTGGTTCTGCCTTGCTCTGAACCCACTATCCAACATGCTAAATAATACAAATTATGGCTATAATATTACTGGAACATACCCACACAAAATCACACATTTGCTATACATGGATGATCTAAAACTACTGGCAGCAACAAATCAACAACTCAACCAATTACTAAAGATAACAGAAGTATTCAGCAATGATATAAAAATGGCTTTTGGAACAGACAAATGTAAGAAAAATAGCATAGTCAAGGGAAAACACACTAAACAAGATGATTACATATTGGATAACCACAGCGACTGCATAGAAGCGATGGAAAAAAAAGATGCCTATAAATATCTAGGATAAAGACAAAAAATAGGAATATATAATACAAATATTAAAGAAGAACTAAAAGAGAAATATAGACAAAGACTAACAAAAATACTGAAAACAGAATTGACAGCAAGAAACAAGACAAAAGCTATAAATACTTATGCTATACCAATATTGACCTACTCATTTGGAGTAGTGAAATGGAGTAACACAGACCTAGAAGCACTCAATACACGTACACGATCACAATGCCACAAATACAGAATACATCACATACATTCGGCAACAGAAAGATTCACATTAAGCAGAAAGGAAGGAGGAAGGGGATTTATCGACATAAAAAACCTACATTATGGACAGGTAGATAATTTGAGAAAATTCTTCCTAGAACGAGGAAAAACTAGCAAAATACACAAAGCAATCACTCATATAAATACATCGGCTACACCATTTCAATTTCATAACCACTTCTATAACCCTTTAGATCACATAACATCAACAGATACGAAGAAAGTAAATTGGAAAATGGAAACACTACATGGC
Organism: Schistocerca cancellata; assembly: GCF_023864275.1. Lineage (NCBI taxonomy): Eukaryota > Metazoa > Arthropoda > Insecta > Orthoptera > Acrididae > Schistocerca > Schistocerca cancellata. The sequence goes on from NC_064629.1 coordinate 594,758,541, forward strand.
AAGCACCCGTATCATTTAACACAGCCACACATCGATCAAGACGCGTCCAACACATGGCTAAGAAAAGGCAATATATACAGTCAGATGGAAGGATTCATGATTGCAATACAGGATCAAACAATAAACACCAGATATTACAGCAAGCATATTATTAAAGATCCAAATACCACAACAGATAAATGCAGACTTTGCAAACAACAAATAGAAACAGTAGATCACATCACAAGCGGATGTACAATACTAGCAAATACAGAATACCCCAGAAGACATGACAATGTAGCAAAAATAATACATCAACAGCTTGCCTTACAACATAAACTTATAAAACAACACGTTCCCACATACAAGTATGCACCACAAAATGTACTGGAGAATGATGAATACAAATTATACTGGAACAGAACCATTATAACAGATAAAACAACGCCACATAACAAACCTGACATCATACTCACCAATAAAAAGAAGAAATTAACACAACTAATAGAAATATCCATAGCCAATACAACAAATATACAGAAGAAAACAGAAGAAAAAATTGAAAAATACATCCAGCTGGCTGAGGAAGTCAAGGACATGTGGCATCAGGATAAAGTTGACATTATACCAATTATACTTTCAACTACAGGAGTCATACCACACAATATCCACCAGTACATCAACGCAATACAGCTACATCCAAACTTGTATATACAACTACAGAAATCTGTAATTATTGATACATGTTCAATTACCCGAAAGTTCCTAAATGCAATGTAACATATACCGTACAGTTAAAAGGAAGTCACGTTTGATCAAGGTCCGCGTCACTTTCCATTTTTAACCAGACATAACATCTGAGAAAGGAAAGAAACGATAATGATAATGACAATGCTTGTGGCATATATAAAGAGAATTTATAGGTGTAAAAGATAGGTGTTTTGTCTGGAACCGCGCGACCGCTACGATCGCAGGTTCGAATCCTGCCTCGGACATGGATGTGTGTGATGTCCTTAGGTTAGTTAGGTTTAAGTAGATCTAAGTTCTATGGGACTGATGACCTCAGAAGTTAAGTCCCATAGTGCTCAGAGCCATTTGAACCATTTTTTTTATAGGTGTCTTATGATACAGCGATTTCTGGGGAAAGGAAAGTTAAGGAGAGATCACCATTTTTAAGAATAATGGGAAAAGCGGAAGATGTCTTTAGGATGAAGAATCTAAAAGGTAAATGAGTGTGTACAGGGACAATGATAATCCTTATTGTTGCTTTAGTAAATGTTATTAACCGAGATCTGAAGCTGGGGATGTTACTCAAAAATGGTTCAAATGGCTCTAAGCACTATGGGACTTAACATCTTAGGTCATCAGTCCCCTCGACTTAGAACTAATTAAACCTAACTAACCTAAGGACATCACACACACCCATGCCCGTGGCAGGATTCTAACCTGCGACCGTAGCAGCAACGCGGTTCCGGACTGAAGCGCCTAGAACCGCTCGGTCACAACGGCCGGTGGATGTTATTCATTTCTCTAACATAATGCGGGAGGTTATTTCAGAATGGGGCTCCTGCTACTGAGAAGGACTTCGAGAAAGTAGCTAAATGATGGAGTGGGACAGAAAAGATTTTGTTCTGATGGGAATGGGTATTTCTGCCAAGTTGTTCAGATAAGAGCGCTAAGGTCGAGGAGAGATACCGGGCTGTCAAAGGAAAACTCGGGGACTAGACTGGTTCTATTCGGATACATGGTTTTGACGTTTAAGAAAGGATAATTCCCGAATTTTGAGGACATACATTGAGAGAGAATCCTGATAAAAATTCTGCTTTCTTGGAAAAAGATGCGTTTTTCTAAATGCTACAGTAGTGCGTTCTTTCTTTCATATATATATAACCTCACTCTGTCAGGTTCTCAGGTTCACTACATTTTTAAGCTGACAAGACCATCAACAAAACAATTTGTTGATAATAAGCCGGAAATGTGGTTACAATGTGTACGCGAAATGGGCGCAATAAAGTGAGGTAGACGACGGCTTTCTGTCTACTGTCGTAATTCAGTTCAAATGTAAGATGCATGCTAACGGTGGTGATAAGCAAAATTAGCATCGCATGCCTATAACGCATCTGTTAAACATAGCCCCGAAACACAATGCTCAACAAAAGAAATATAAATCACTTAACGGCTGCAGTTCCCTTGTGGCACGCGCAACAATCAGCGTCGAATTACCAGTTCGTTTTCAATTCCAATTCTATGTACCGAAAGCAATCGGCAATGTATGTAAATGTCGAATAACTGACTTTTTTTCGATATGTTGTGCGTCATGCACATACTGGCATTGCGAACAGTTCCACTGGTAAAGAGAAGGACTCTGAAATACCTGTGGCACACACTTCTAGAATTAGTCTCACCACTAACGACTACGTGGTGAATAATAAAGAATTTATTTAACGTGCAGTGCGTAATATATCCCAAATGTAAAAGATTTCATCAAAGACACTGCACATTTGTCTCAGCGAGCGTATATGAAAATTAGTTTTATTATCAAACTGCTGTGCAAGAAGCATAGTGTTTCAATTTTAATAAACTTCAGCAATGCAGCTGTACTTAGTTTGCTCCCAATACGTTTGAAGAATAAAGCGAAATATCTACACAATTACTCAAACAAAACAGGCTTCCCATTAACTTACGATCTATTCAGAATTTTACGCGCAATACAAAACTACATGTCGAACGTTCAGACTAAAAAAAAAAGGTCAGTATCATAACGATATTATCTCTTACACCAAGAAAAATGAGAGAACTCGTCACTAAACCCTGTATTATTGTTGCATCAACACACACACACACACACACACACACACACACACACGTTTTTCCTACAGTATCCTCATAAATAGCCTTCAGCCAAAGTGAGCTGTAATTACGCTGAGGAAATGCCAAACTAGCAACCGTAGATAATTATATTTGTCTCGCCTCTAGCGACGTATACAAAGACAGCGGCGCTGCCATCTAGCGTAATACGGTCGCATGATAACTGCATTTATCAGTCTGTTGGATATCTCATAGCCACTGCTGTGACACCACCGTCTCGTTCACCCCTTCGCCGTTTGGTGTTCATGAAGTCAGGAAAGAACAGATTAGCTGTTCGTATATGCTAATATATCATTATACCCTAGCTTCTGACCATGTTAAATTCATGGATTTTCCATCAGCGTTCTGTTATTCTCATGCAGTACCGTAAGATATTTCCAAAGGTCATAAAGGATAGATATATTACTCACTGGAAAGTGAAAAAGGCTTCAGTCTACATACCAGTCGCTCTTCCTTTTTGTCATATGTTGATTTCCATAACAGACTTTCGCTTTACATTCGATGTTCTGGAATTTTCGTGGACATCAACGTCTAGATATGTACTCCAAAAAATGCTATGAATTGTTGTAAAGAAATGCGTTCTTTGAATGTCCCAAAGTTTCAAGTCGTTGGTGTTCCATTAGACCAGTTGTTCCTTGCTGAGTTAGGCCTTCTGTCAAAAGTGTCTGATTAACATATTTCGGAATTCGTCTGTAGGATGGTTGACGAATGTTTTGGGGACACCCTTCCTTGCTAGTCACCTGTCGGCGTCATCTTGTTTATTTTTCAGTAAACTAATAAGTACATTAAACGTATATATTTACCGAAAAGATAACTGCTGTGAGCAGACGAAAAACTAACGTTAATTCATGTATAAACTGCTATTAATGATAGTTTAGAATCTACTCGGGCAACGCATGTTACAGCCGGAAGAGTAGCTCAGAAGTGTCCTAGTAACTTTGTGTGGCTCGATTTCAGCAGGCGGATTTGTGTTATACTTACAGATGGAGGTTGCATTCTTTTGTAGGTTCTGCCAGGCGCTGATCAAGATTCGAAATAGACATACGGACGTGGTCCAGACGATGGCACAAGGGGTCCTTGAGCTGAAGGAGTCGCACGCGGTGGACCAGGCAACGGAGAACAGCATCCAGTACTTCTTGGACAGGTTCTACATGTCCAGGATCAGCATCCGAATGCTCATAAACCAGCACAGTGAGTCTTCGCATGAAACCTTTCTTTTGTGGTGTGGCCCATTTCTTCTCTGGCAGCTGTAACCGGACGGATTCACATCGACGTCTTCCGTTTCACTTCAGCACTCGTGTCGGAAGACGCGCGTGTCTTTCCTTAAATCCTACTATCCAGTAAGCTAACCATGTTTGCCTATACACTTAATGCTGCGTCTAATATTCGTTGTTTCCCTTAAATTCATTTTCTGATTATCTCCTCATAAACTAGAAACGTATCGTCATCAGATCCTCCTTTAGTGCCATAAGAAATGCGTTGTATCTTTGCATTTTCAGTCTTCGCGTAGTCTGCTCAGTAGCACGCTCACTATTTTGTGCCCATTTTAGAACTTACACATCCGTGCACTTTCTGCTCTATAATGAAACCCCACGCTATTATTTACCGTAATCCAATCTCGCACACAGGAATTTCACTCGAGAACCGGTCGATTCCAGTTTTCACATGTCCTTGCCACAGTTGTGCTGTGCTCTTCGTAGAAAGTTTCCTCTAAAGCATGCTACGCAGACGTAGCAGATTTGAATGTGGTCAGCTTCCGTTCATTTTTTAAATTTCTCGTTGATCAGGTGTTCTTCACCCCTGACACTTTTTCATACGATCGTCTTGCACCTCACAGGAAGATTCGAATGACAATGTGTCTCGCATTACAGAAATATAATGGAGATTTTCCGGGAAAATTATTCTAGTCTACTAGTAGATAGATAGTGTCAGCACTTGTTGGGCTAGTTGTCAGTCTTAATGTCTTACTATTAACGAATCGCCACAACTCGTGTTCAGAGGGATTTCAAGAGGACGGTAACCCTAATCAGAGCTCAGGCTGTGGACACTCTGTGTTGGATGATTAATAATTAGCAATTTTTTCATCTACAGAGATACTGAATCTACTATAGAACAAAACGGGCAAACTACTTTTTAATGGCTTCAGTGGCCCTCGAAAAGATCTGTACGGTGGTACAAAGCTTGGTAATAGGTGGACTGAAATAATTCCCAAAAAAATGCCCGCGATATTGCGATAAAGTCAAAGAAGAATCCTGCTACAGCATAGTTTACATAAATTGCCACGTAAACAAAGCAAAACTACTATATGATGACCAACTTGCGCCTCACATGTAACTCATTATCTGGCTGCTTTGAGCAAACATTTCACCACAAACATTAACACGGTTTTTCTTTTTCCAAGAAATGTAGAATGCCATTTAGAAATGCTCCTGACATAATTAAGAAAAGCAACAGTTTCTCCAATAAATGCGTACAGATAGCTTAGATTATGAGACGTACAGAGAACTCGTCCGGCTTTGCGCACTTTCATTTTTCCTTAGTTTCAATATTTCCAGAAGCTCATTACCTATTACGGGTGTCTCTATTAAGTGGAACACGGAATACGTATAAATTCGCAATACTTTTACGAACTTCCAGAATCCTGGAATAATTGTAGGTCAGCAACTTCTGTTAATCAGTACAACTAAAAACCAGCCAAAGTTGCGAATTTCACTTTTTTGTATTTACTCGATGATCTGTATGCGCAGTCACTGTTCATTTGCACTTCATAATACCTAATATTTTTGACATGGTTTTTGCATTTTCGGAAATACCATTATGACCATCCGTTGCGATGATTTGAAAATGGGTCCCGGTCCGAAACTAGTTATTGATTAAATAAAAACAGTGAAATTGGCATCTTTGGCTGGTTTTTCTTTGTACACATTATACTTTTGTGTGGGGACTACTATAGAAAGGATAGCATGTGTAAATTTTTATTTCAGATTTATGATGAAAACAGGAAAAAGGAACCGTTTCCACATCACGCTCAATCTCTCTAACGGGCTACTGGTAGCGCTACTTCCATTAAAATTTTTTCGTGTGTCAGCAAACTATCTCAACACTTAATTCCGTGGACGAGTGGTGATGTCACAACACACAAAGCAGCTATAAAACACTGTTCTCAGGGAGAAGCTGTAAAAATATAGCACACATTCTTAGACTGAGTGTTTTATCTAGTGCAAGAAGAGTAAGGACGCTTTTCCATGTAAGTTCAATAAAGTTCTAAACAGTATGTGCTATATTTATACTGGGAACTGAGAATTTCAGTACGAGTTCACCTGTACTGCTTCAGTTATGAAAGTCATTCTGAACTGTTATACGTACACTAAGTGCTGTTTTCTGACACACACTCTCGTTCCACAAACTGATTAACACTAGAAAGAATTTTAAAGGTATTTGTGAGTGCGTATACTAATTATAGCCATATTAGGATCAGTGCTGAATGGGAAAAAAACTGTATGCAAATAACACCTATCTTCTTTTTTTAATGTTCGCAAATTGTACTGCATGCTTGGAACACTATTACGAGTCTGTCGTGGAAAAAAAATTGTGCTGATTCTGGATGAAACAGCTGTAGCATGAACTGCGTTTCATTTATCAAATGGTTCAAATGGCTCTGAGCACTATGCGACTTAACTTCTGAGGTCATCAGTCGCCTAGAACTTAGAACTAATTAAACCTAACTAACCCAAGGACATCACACACATCCATGCCCGAGGCAGGATTCGAACCTGCGACCGTAGCGGTCGCTCGGTTCCAGACTTCAGCGCCTAGAACCGCACGGCCACTCCGGCCGGCGTTTCATTTATCGAAGCTCGTAGAAGTAGTACGAGTATGTGTAGCGGCATAGATGAACTATTTTATATTTTATCTGTACTGTGTTTGCAATCGTTAAGACACTGGATTTTCGTACAGTTGGTGAGGGACTCAGTTCTCTGTCCGTTTATCCAGTTTATGGTCTGCCGCGACTACTTTATATCGTTTAACATACATGCCGGCATATGTCTTTGGAAAGTGTAGGATCGAGTTATTTCACCATCCTTGTTCACTTTGACGTAGAGCTTCGACTCTGATAACCTCGTCGTCGACGGGACGTGAAAACCAGACTTTCCTGTCCCTTTCACTTCTTATACTGTGATCATTATTTGTGCTTTTCCGCCACTCTCTTGAGTCAAATGCGTGCGTTTTCTAGATCCAGAATATGCAAATAACCTTAAGAAAATGCTTGTTTTTGATCAGTTTAGCGTGATATCTGAAAGACAATTGAACTTGTCATGTTTCACAGGGCGCTCACAGATGTGAAAGGCTCGACAGGGGCCAGAAGTAGTCCTTTAATCAACCGATGGTCGAACTGCTTTCGGTTGTATCTGACAAATTTCGCGTAGCTTTAAATACTCCACTGTTTCCTACGATTGCGTCGATCACTCATTTGTGACTATTTATATACTTCGCTGTCAGGATTGACACTCTTTTTACATGCACAGCTTATGATGGTACAGATATCGACCCTGTACTTGAAGGATCGAATCTACCCTTCGCTACAGCGCAGCACCTTCGCTGACAGGGATGCCCCGCAATTTTGGAAGGTACAGATTGACACTTGGAGATCATTTGACGCGAAGGAGTTTCAGTCGAGTCTGAGCAAGCCCGCAGTGCAGATCCCAGGAGTTCGCGCTTGGCGAATCGCGATTAAAAAAGTGAATTTGTTTTTTGTTCTGCGGAATATTGTCACTAGAGCGGAAGCGTGCTTGCAGAGCACACCCCGAGAGTAAAACAGTGGAATATTTTGTGGAAAGAGTATTGACAATCGCACCAGAGTTAACACTGTGGTGTGCAAGATTTCCACTGCGGTGGACTGCTTTTAATGGTCACTGCTCTGGCGTTTTCAGTCAGGAGGCTGAAAATGCATGCAGGGCACAACGTCAGTACGGAGTGCCCACTGCAGTGGACTGTGTGACTTTGCACCTTGTGTAGTGATTGAAAACGCCAAAGAAGCGACCATTAACAGGTGTCCACGGTAGTGGACGCTATGAGCCACAAGATTAAAACGCGAGTAGGGCGCTTACGTGTGAGAGCGAGGAGAGAATTTTGAAGCTCATATTTAAATTCCGTATTGGGGAATTGTTGCATAATGGAAAAGAAATCATACTGTAATGAATCAGCAATGATAAACACATACAAGCTCCTGATTAATGAGTACAATTGTGTAGTGAGTGCAATCTGAAAAGGCAGGGGCGTGTTATATGAATTCAAAGTGAAATAAATTAACTGTGTCGTACAAAAGTGTTCACATATTAAAACCTCGTCATTATTTATGGAATATTACGGAAAGGACAGAATCATACAAGAGTGTGGGGGAATAGACAGGGCATGCATCGGAGGCTCACGCTCAGAACTTCAGTATCCATGTGTGTGCGCGCCATGGGAGTAAGGTCACCCTCTAAACCTAGCTATATGTGAACCTCTGATGCCTTATTTTTCCAACCAGCCAACTATAGCAAAGAATAATCAACAATAAAAGCAATGAATAGTACGGGAGCGGGTTCAGCGTATAAAATAAAGTCGTTTTAAAAGCTTAAGTCGCTGTGGCATGCACGCGTATGACTTGACATAGTGGCGTGGTGCCCAGTGCTGAAGCATACCTTGTCTTTTCTCTTCATTCTGCACGCATCTGCTGATCTCCAGTTGCAGATAAATCTTTTGTGTGTACTGAAACCGCACTCTACGTAACTGTCTTCAGTTCTCAAGCAAGAGACTGGTACTAACGTTTTATAGTTCATTCGTTATTTATGCTTATTTATTTTTTCATTTAGTTACCATATGAAGGTTAAGAAGATCTCTCTTGCATAGAGCCATACACCTTAAAAAATTTACATTTTCATTTACAAAGATTTGCGTAACAGTTAATAGCAATATAAGTGAGTGAACTACCACTTATAACAACTATAATCCAAAAGGAAAACAGAGAAATGAAAGAAATTGCAGAGAGTAGTACAAAAATGGGAAGGAGGGAAGACTATGATTAAAACGAGATGAAAACTTTGGATAACGATTGATGAGTGATTGTAGTTAATGTTAGGCAGGAACTATGTGAGAATTAAAGGCTAGGATCTTGTTACGACAAGAGAGAAATTGTTTACTTAGTTTTCAAAGTGGAGACATGTTTAACTTCCGATACCACGAGGCAGATTGTCAGATATTTTAATGCAAAAATTGGTAACACCCGATTTCGGATTGGTCTTGTACTTGATACGCGAGTGGCTAACGAGGCAATTATCACGAAAGTAGCCAAGAGGTGCGACAAAATTAAATATTTAACAGTCAGTGTCAATCACTTTCGTTTAGTATGTGTGTACGTGAGAGTTGTCGTCCTCACAAGACGCGTGATCGAAAAGTAAACAAAACTAAGTCCACTCATTATTTATTGTCCCGTTCCTTATCTAGAGCTAAGAATCCAGGCTCTTGGCAGAGTGCATGCTCTACGTATGTGAGAAATGGAACATACTGGTACTAACTGTAAACTACCTATGGAAATGGCAGAAAACCTAAATCTGGGTGGTCGGACGGCAGATTTGAATCCTGATACTTCTCAATAGCAGTCTAGCGTGCTAAACACTGCGCCATCTCATTTTGTGAGATAATTAGAAGTCTTGAAACAAGTCATTTACAGATTGAAATTTTTCTGTATTATAATACAAACATTTTGTTTCGCGTTACGTGGACTCTTCTGAAATTTCATTTACTGTTCCAGCTTTCGGTACATGCTTCCAGCGAATAAATGCTACACAAACTTTGGAGGAGTTCGCTGAAAAGTTAATACTCGTAAATTTCTCATCAGAGAGATAGTCGCAACGCTACTTTCTTTTACGGAATGATTTACATATTCGTTTTCTTTTCGATTTACGCATTTGATCCATTTTTTTTATATTAGCTTCCCTACATTGCGAACCGGAACTCCCCCGATTAAATTGAGAATGTTATTTAGGGATAGTTCGTGAATGTACTGGTCTCCGGTGGATTGTTACAGAGTGTAGAGACCTATTGTCTCGGGTGGATCGTTACCGAGTACTTGCATTCCGTTTGATTTCTTACCCCCATCTATCTTCGTATATGTATTGCGCTGAAAATATCTACACAGTAGTCCAAATGCTGACGAAATGCGCAGTTTGTCTCGTTTTGAAATAAACTATGTGATCCAAAGTATCCGGACACCCCCAAAAACATCCGTTTCTCATAGTAGGTGCATTTTGATGCCACCTACTACCAGGTACTCAATATCGGCCACCTCAGTAATCATTAGACATCGTGACAGAACAGAAGAGGGCACTTCGTAAACTCACGGACTTCGAACGTGGTCAGGTGATTGGGTGTCACTTGTGTCATACGTCTGTACGCGAGATTTTCACACTGCTAAACATCCCTAGGTCCACTGTTTCCGATGCGATAGCGATGTGGAACAGCACAAAAACGTACAGGCCGACCTCGTCTGCTGACAGAGACCACCGACATTTGAAGATGGTCGTAATGAGTAATAGGCAGACACATTCCCAGACCTTCACACAAGAATTCGGAACTGCATCAGGATCCACTGCAAGTATTATGGCAGTTAAGCGGGAGGTGAGAAAACTTGGATTTCATGGTTGAGCGGTTGCTCATAAGCCACACATCACACCGGTATATGCCAAACGACGCCTCGCTTGGTCATTTTCAGTCAGGTGTCCGGATACTTTTGATCACATAGTGTAACTTTTCGCCCTCAAACTTGCATTCACAACTGCTCAGTTATGTTTAGGGTTAGTTTTTCTGACAGGGTTAGTTGTACGTTAAAAGTGATACACAGCAGTATAAAATGGTTCAAATGGCTCTGAGCACTATGGGACTTAACACCTGAGGTCATCAGTCCCCTAGAACTTAGAACTACTTAAACCTAACTAACCCATGGACATCACACACACCCATGCCCGAGGCAGGATTCGAACCTGCGACCGTAGCGGTCGCGCGGTTCCAGACTGAAGCGCCTAGAACCGCTCGGCCACTCCGGCCGTCTTGTACGTTTTGATGATAGCCTAATACAGGCTTCTTTAATACTGTGTTGCTATTTTCACAGAAACACGGGTAACTTGAGTAAAAACTGTTTAAATCATAATTACATTGTCACTCTGTAAGGAACTTCCTGAGACCATAACTCCCTGATACCAAAATGCTCGAACAAAAAACCTCTGAAATGTTATTGATGGAGTTCAGATTCACCTTGTATATGCATAGATATAAGTTTTACAAATGTGTGAGATGAAGGGAGAAAAATTCTCTTACATGTTCGAGATGATTCATAACGATCTTGAAAAGCAAGATTACAACACTGTTTCGCTGAATTTATTTAAAGTTGTGCGGACATAGGTCAATTAATCTTCAATGACTGTCATCCAGCATGCTTGTGGAAGACAGACATAAAGTTTAGAATAAGATACTCTGAACACCTAAAGCTCTGAAAACTGGAAAAAACTTACACACCACATTGCGAACCAGTTCATGTAACAGAATCGCCACCCTAGTGACACAAAAACACCAGTAAGCATTAATAATAATCTGTTAACAGTTAATGTCCACCTACCACAACCTAAAAAGATGCACTATAGTAGCTGTAAGCACAAAGTACACTATCCTCCTCATTGGAACAAATTGTTTGAGGTTATAATTTACGCCCAACACTTCCGATACAGATTTTGTCTATTTGTGGTTTGTAATAAACTTGCATCATTCCAGAGATTCCGTTCTGCACACATAAAAAAAAAAGTTTTGCATCACCTCGGTTCCGAGAGTTCGGGAACCTTTACAGAAAATTGGAATAGAGATGAACATAAACATCATTTCCGCCCTTTTTATTGCTCATGAAACAAGAATTGCATGTTGTACCACCATACAGTGAGACTTTCAGAGGTGGTGGTCCAGATTGCTGTACACACCAGTACTTCTAATACCCAGTAGCACATCCTCTTGCATTGATGCATGCCTGTATTTGTCATGGCATACTATCCATAAGTTCACCAAGGCACTGTTGGTCCAGATTGTCCCACTCCTCAACGGTGATTCGGCATAGATCCCTCAGAGTGGTTGGTGGATCACGTCGTCCATAAAGAGCCCTTTTCAATCTATCCGAGACATGTTCGATAGGGTTCATGCCTGGAGAACATGCTGGACGCTCTAGTCGAGCGATGTTGTTATCCTGAAGGAAGTCATTCACAAGATGTGCACGATGGGGGCGCGAATTGTCGTCCATGAAGACGAATGCCTCGCCAATATGCTGCCGATATGGTTGCACTATCGTTCGGAGGACGGCATTCACGTATCGTACAGCCGTTACCGCGCCTTCCATGACCACCAGCGACGTACTTCGGCCCCACATAATGTCATCCCAAAACATCAGGGAACCTCCACCTTACTGCACTCGCTGGACAGCGTGTCTAAGGCGTTCAGCCTGACCGGGTTGCCTCCAAACTCGTCTCCGACGATTGTCTCGTTGAAGGCATATGCGACACTCATCGGTGAAGAGAACGTGATACCAACCCTGAGCGGTCCATTCGGCATGTTGTTGGGCCCATGTGTACCGCGCTGCAGGGTGTCGTGGTTGCAAAGATGGACCTCGCCATGGACGTCGGGAGTGAAGTTGCGCATCATGCAGCTTACTGCTCGCAGTTTGAGTCGTAACATGACGTCCTGTGGCTGCACGAAAAACATTATTCAACATGGTGGCGTTGCTGTCACGGTTCGTCCGAGCCATAATCCGTAGCTAGCGGTCATCCACTGCAGTAGTAGCCCTTGGGCGGCCTGAGCGAGGCGTGTCATCGACAGTCCCTGTCTCTCTGTATCTCCTCCATGTCCGAACAACATCGCTTTGGTTCACTCCGAGACGCCTGGACACTTCCCTTGTTGAGATTGCTTCCTGGCACAAAGTAACTATGCGAACGCGATCGAACCCCGTTATTGGCCGTCTAGGCATGGTTGAACTACAGACAACCCGAGCCGTGTACCTCCTTCCTGGTGGAATGACTGGAACTGATCGGCTGTCGGACCCCTCCGTCTAATAGGCGCTGCTCACGCATGGTTGTTTACATCTTTGCGCGGGTTTAGTGACATCTCTGAAAAATGGTTCAAATGGCTCTGAGCACTATGGGACTTAACATCTGTGGTCATCAGTCCCCTAGAACTGAGAACTACTTAAACCTAACTAACCTAAGGACATCACACACATCCATGCCCGAGGCAGGATTCGAACCTGCGACCGAAGCAGTCCCGCGGTTCCGGACTGAGCGCCTAGAACCGATAGATCACCGTGGCCGGCTGACATCTCTGAACAGTCAAAGGGACTGTGTCTGTGATACCATATCTATAGTGAACGTCTAACTTCAGTAGTTCTGGGAACCGGGGTGATGAAAACTTTTTTTGATGTGTGTATATCCCGAGTGTATTTTTCATCCTCAAGATGCCACAAACGGCTTTTTTGACTAAAATTATCAGTTTTACGCAGTTCATGTTTCGTGTTGTGTCAGTGTGTATGACCAGAGAAAACAAAATGATTTGAATTTCACCGACTGTCATAAGAAGCCTGTGCGTGCGGGCACTGAGATGGGCTCGATGGCATAATGGCGCAAGGAGCATGTCTCTTCCATGCAGCCTCAGTGAGAGCAGTTTACATAAAATAAGCTGCAACACATACATCCAAATCTATGTAACTCCTGTAAACTGCTCTTCCGCGGGAGGATCACCTTCAGATTAACTATCGTCTAACCAAGGTGGTGCAGTAGTACATATTGGGGAGAAGCGGGGCAGCTATCGTGGTCCATAAAGAGCTTCAGCTGAGTGCTAGGATGGTTTCTTCAAGACGTTGCAGATTCCCTTTGCTATCTCTTTCCTTGTGCTCAGCCTCCAATGTCCTCGATATCGAAATAACGGTAATTTCTAACCTTCCTTCGCTTCGAAGCGTGGGTAGTTCACATTGATCCGTGTGGTTCAGCGGAGAAGTAAACAACTTCTCTCAGTTTTTACGTTGTGTATCCACTTAATGAGTAGTTTATTATTATTCAGATGTACGTGGTGAGTTCTGAGAGTGATAAGAGAGCACATATCTGGCAGTGGTACCGCCGTGCGCCATTACACTGCTAAAGGACGACTCTTTCAGGAAAAAAAAGACGCTTCAGCATACTTTGCTGAAGGACAGCATTCGATGGGAACCTGTGTGTCAGCTTAAATTTATGTTTTAACAAACTGAGGTTACAGCGTTGTTTGTAGTGGGACATCCAATTATTTTTATTCACACTTCTCATGTTCCTGTTATTCCTGTTACGAACAGTTAATTACTAAGATAATTCTCGTGCCCTTCTTTAGAGTATAAAAAGTTACATTAATAAATCACACGTAGAAAACCACACATTACTTAAAACAGCTACGGAAATATAATGGAAAGAATGTCGGACAGTAAGTAAAACGAAGGCGCACTAAGTTACGACAGCTGCAGGCATGCAGGTGAAGTAGCTCACGTGAGCGGTATTTGAGAGATCTATAGGGCGATTCTTATTAACGTATAAAGACCGCTTTCTCTTCGTGGCGTACAACTGTCCTGCTCAGCAAGATCGCCAGATCTCTCGCCGGTTGGACACACATGGGACTCCAGGGCCTGAAGAACTACTACAGAATTGCGACAAAAGATGAAAGAACCTTGTAACAATCTGTCGCAGGATGCCTTTCGGTACCTTATGATTGTTTGCATGCGAGAATAAACTCCTGCATTGCCGCCAGAGGTGTATATACTGTGTACCGATGCGACTGCTTGGACACTCTTTACTGTGACGTATGTTAAATTTGGTCTGAATTTATCAAATATTCCTCCAGTGATGACCTATCTGTCGCCTCACTTGTCAATAAAATTACCTTGACCTTTAGGGTTTTGCATTTTTTCCCGGCAGTGTATTTACGCTATTGTGTAATACTCTCAGGCCAATACCAACTAGAACCAAAAGAAATACCAAAGAACATGCTGAATCTACTAAGTAGCTCAGTTCAATGCAAAGATTCTACCGAACTAACGTTTCCTGGTGGTGGTGAGTTCCTTCCCCCCCTCCCTCCAGTTCCCAGGAAAAATACGGTTGTGATATTCCACCAAAGATCAAACTATAACTATGAAAATACAGGAAAAATGATACTAAAAATTCAACGCTACGTGTGAAATAGATTGTACAAAATTATTTTAGCGTGCTGTTGAAAGATAACCCCGAATCCTACAGCAGTGGTCGTAGTTCCCTCTGTCGCGTTTCAAAGACATAAAAAATTAGACCCGAGAAACTCTAGTGTGAAGCGTTACGTCAGTTTTCCACTGGTTTCAGTGTTTCCTTAGAAAAGTGTAACAATCACGCATAGCACTTTCCTCGGATTAATTACGCGATATCACTTGCGTAAATTACCTCATCAGAATGCCTGGATGGTTCATTCAATAAGGTCACTACCTACTCCCATGCTCAGCCATGTTCAAATGAGGAAGCACTTTGTTTATGATACCTCCCATGTAGACAAAGTTCAAGCGTTACTTCTTTCCATTTAAGATTTTATTTTTAAAGTTTCAAGAGTTCATCATCTAGTCGTGTAATTGACACGTGACTAATAAGGCTCATAGCGATGGAAAACGCTCGGACTAAAGTAACTACATCTGATAACATCAGTTGTTCTCTGGCAGGAAAGCATAAGAATGAGAGCATCATGGTGGCCCAGCGAGGAGTTCGTGACTTGGCGCAGTTGCTGACTTTACGATGTCGTCCCTGACAGAACATCAACGCCACACTCCAACCCTTAGATCGTGCCCCTGCAATACAGAGAACTCTATCCACATTTGACAACTTGAACTGTAGCCCATTGATTCTCATTGCAACATTGTCAAATGACATACACTCGCAACTTGAATTTCTGACACACACACACACACACACACACACACACACACACACACACACACACACACACAGAGAGAGAGAGAGAGAGAGAGAGAGAGAGAGAGAGAGATTGATAAAGATAGTTCTCCATAAAAAAAGTATTCGATAGGAGTCGATTACATCAGTAATGGTTACGTTCTGAAGTCTGTCACCTCAAATGGGACGAACACGTGAATGCAATAGGAAATATGAGAAATGGAAGGCCCTATTTTTTTTTAAGACAGTGTCGCTCATTTGTGATGTAAACCCGAAAGAAGACGCTATTGCGATTAACTATAGAGTAGGGCTCCTGCGTTTGGAGTTATCGTCAAATAGGCACGACATAAGACACCGAACGAGTTCAGAAATGTGGTGGTAGGATCATAACAGGTCGGTATAGTCCATACGAAAACGTAAATGAAATGATTTTGATATACAACCATTAATCTTTGATAAAATGGGATGCTGTAATCGCGAAACCCTATTCTGTATGTTTAGAGAACCGGTATTCGATTATGCCGGTAACAGTTTTGTTGCCTCCATTGACTGTACCACGTAGGGACCGTGGGACAGATCAGGCCGCTTACAGAGGCATGTTGACAGTGAGTTTTTCCTCGCTCTGCACGATATGCACTGTATCTAATAGACGATGAAAGAATTGACGTTATTATAAGAATATTCATAAGTTTATGTTTACTAATTTTGACCGTCCACATAATGTGAAATTACCAATACACCTAAAGTTTGTATTTTGCACCTCAGCTAAAACTCAACAGGTTATGGGTCCAGGCCACGCTAAAATAAGGGAAGAACTTTTTAAAAGTTCTATAAAACAGCGAAGAGCCTGTGAAAAATGTTCCTGATTGAGTATTTATAAAAGAGCATTTGCATATAGAAGAGACTGCTACATACAAGTAAGAATGTGTGAAGCCTCTTTTGGTTTCGAGAAGTTTGGCATCGCGTCATTGCTGTAAAGCTATCACTAACACTTGGCTGGAGACGTTGATAAAGGTGCGAGTGCTATGAGCATGTTGAGTTGCGGGCGAGGCCTACCGCAAACCATTTGTGGAGATCATATTAATACATACATGAAAATATTGGGAAAAATTGGCTGTCACGTGTCAAATCAGGAACGAGTGCGATTATTGTGAAAATAAAAAAGTCCTCGTTCCCCTTGTCGGAAAAACTGTTCATGGACTGAAATCTTTAATTTTCAGTGGGACACGAATAAGACAGTTTCAAAGACTTTAGAGGCAATATAAAAATCTGCTTGTATATGTTTAAATATAATGCGTTTTTAACACAAGTGAACGATTGACAGTGAATATAATTAGCGGATCACAGTAAGCAGCCTTAGGGAGTGTAATTTTTGTTGAACTATTACTAGCAGTGATGTTGCACTCGAGCGTATAGGAAGAACGTTTGCTTATTTCTCTCTGTAAGGGCTGTAGTTTGTCTCAAGTTGCCTTCTCGGCGTCGTTCTAGGCCAGTCAGGATAGGGGGAGGGGATTTAAGGATTCTCCAAAAACCGACTCTGAATTTACTAAATAGGTTTTCGCAAGATATTAGGCCTTTTTTGCCTGTGTCTAAGGTTTTCGTCATTTCTGCGACACTCTTCCGCGAGTCTAAAGTGTGTCTAATCGCGCTGCACAAATTCGCATACCGGTACGCCCAGTGTCAGGGAGCAGTATTTTCGAAATGGTTTATGAACTTAATCTTTCATGGGCGAGCTGCACTTTCCCGAAAACCTATGAATAATTCGCAGCCTACCATTTCCTTTATCCACGACAGCATCCGCACGAGGATTTCAATTACTATCTCCCACGAATAGTTACACTGTGGGACATGATTTAATCTAATTGTGAGACAGTAATTACGAAAGCGCACACACACACACACACACACACACACACACACACACACACACACACACATTGTATGTACACAACTGGCTATTAAAATTGCTACACCAAGAAGAATTGCAGATGACAAACGGGTATTCACTGGACAAATATATTATACTAGAACTGACATGTGATTACAATTTCACGCAATTTGGGTGCATAGATCCTGAGAAATCAGTACCCAGAACAACCACCTCTGGTAGTAATAACGGCCTTGATACACCTGGGCATTGTGTCAAACAGAGCTTGGATGGCGTGTACAGGTACAGCTGCCCATGCAGCTTCAACACGATACCACAGTCCATCAGGAGTAGTGACTGGCGTATTGTGACGAGCCAGTTGCTCGGCCACCATTGACCAGACGTTTTCAATTGGTGAGAGATCTGGAGAATGTGCTGGCAGTCGAACATCTTCTGTATCCAGAAAGGCCCGTACAGGACCTGCAACATGCGGTCGTGCATTATCCAGCTGAAATATAGGGTTTCGCAGGGATCGAATGAAGGGTAAAGTCACAGGTCGTAACACATCTGAAATGTAACGTCCACTGTTCAAAGTACGGTCAATGCGAACAAGAGGTGACCGAGACGTGTCACCAATGGCACCCCATACCATCACGCCGGGTGATACGCCAGTATGGCGATGACGAATACACGCTTCCAATGTGCGTTCACCGCGATGTCGCGAAACACGGATGCGACCGGCATGATGCTGTAAACAGAACCTGGATTCATCCGAAAAAAATGACGTTTTGCCATTCGGGCACCCAGGTTCGTCGTTGAGTACACCATCGCAGGCGT
The DNA here is from genome assembly GCF_023864275.1 of Schistocerca cancellata. Classification (NCBI taxonomy): domain Eukaryota; kingdom Metazoa; phylum Arthropoda; class Insecta; order Orthoptera; family Acrididae; genus Schistocerca; species Schistocerca cancellata. Next base: position 594,777,087 of record NC_064629.1, read on the forward strand.
TGGTGTCTGTGATGCAGCGTCGAGGGTAACCGCAGCCATGGTCTCCGAGCTGATAGTCCATGCTGCTGCAAACGTCGTCGAACTGTTCGTGCAGATGGTTGTTGTCTCGCAAACGTCCCCATCTGTTGACTCAGGGATCGAGACGTGGCTGCACGATCCGTTACAGCCATGCGGATAAGATGCCTGTCATCTCGACTGCTAGTGACACGAGGCCGTTGGGATCCAGCACGGCGTTCCGTATTACCCTCCTGAACCCAACGATTCCATATTCTGCTAACAGTCATTGGATCTCGACCAGCGCGAGCTGCAATTTCGCGATACGATAAACCCTAATCGCGATAGGCTACAGTCCGATCTTTATCAAAGTCGGAAACGTGATGGTACGCATTTCTTCTCCTTACACGAGGCATCATAACAACGTTTCACCAGGCAACGCCGGTCAACTGCTGTTTGTATATGAGAAATCGGTTGGAAACTTTCCTCATGGCAGCACGTTGTAGGTGTCGCCACCGGCGCCAAACTTGTGTGAATGCACTGAAAAGCTAATCATTTGTATATCACAGAATCTTCTTCCTGTCGGTTAAATTTCGGGTCTGTAGCACGTCATCTTCGTGGTGTAGGAACTTTAATGGACAATAGTGTATGTATACACACTAGTCTACTGCGCTCAACAACTGGAACCCACAGCAAACGAAGACGTGAAGCTATAACGATGAGACAGTTCAATGTATACATTTAGTTTGTTATTTTTGTCAATAATTATCTTGTACTTTCTTTCCAGCAATTCCAAAATTCCAAGACTCTTTTGTTACCTATACATTTGCATTCCATCGCCGCCAAGGGGAATAATACTGATTTCTTCAGTTCTCGATTTCTCTGAGTATTCGAATAACGCTGCCCCCCCCCCCCACGCCCCCCCTCTCGCCACCACACTCACACACACACACACACACACACACACACACACACACACACACACACACTTCGTTTGGCTAAGATGTAGCAGCAATAGCCAACTTAATTTACATTATTTTGGTAGCGATGGGGTCCACAGCTGAAACACTTTTTCTGCCGTTAATTTGATCAAAATGTGCTCTTATTTTGTGGTCACGGCTACCTCACAGTCTGCAATGCGTAGCCATTTTCGAACGAGTGCTGTACTGTTAAAATTTTAATCCTACTACGGGCAGGCAGTGCGGCAGATTCAGTCAATTTACTTACGTTGATGCAGACGACTGCTGTAGCGTCCGCAACCATTACAGTACAAAGGTCACATCGTATCATCCAAGGAAAGCGCAATATACACTCCTGGAAATTGAAATAAGAACACCGTGAATTCATTGTCCCAAGAAGGGTAAACTTTATTCACACATTCCTGGGGTCAGATACATCACATGATCACACTGACAGAACCACAGGCACATAGACACAGGCAACAGAGCATGCACAATGTCGGCACTAGTACAGTGTATATCCACCTTTCGCAGCAATGCAGGCTGCTATTCTCCCATGGAGACGATCGTAGAGATGCTGGATGTAGTCCTGTGGAACGGCTTGCCATGCCATTTCCACCTGGCGCCTCAGTTGGACCAGCGTTCGTGCTGGACGTGCAGACCGCGTGAGACGACGCTTCATCCAGTCCCAAACATGCTCAATGGGGGACAGATCCGGAGATCTTGCTGGCCAGGGTAGTTGACTTACACCTTCTAGAGCACGTTGGGTGGCACGGGATACATGCGGACGTGCATTGTCCTGTTGGAACAGCAAGTTCCCTTGCCGGTCTAGGAATGGTAGAACGATGGGTTCGATGACGGTTTGGATGTACCGTGCACTATTCAGTGTCCCCTCGACGATCACCAGTGGTGTACGGACAGTGTAGGAGATCGCTCCCCACACCATGATGCCGGGTGTTGGCCCTGTGTGCCTCGGTCGTATGCAGTCCTGATTGTGGCGCTCACCTGCACGGCGCCAAACACGCATACGACCATCATTGGCACCAAGGCAGAAGTGACTCCCATCGCTGAAGACGACACGTCTCCATTCGTCCTTCCATTCACGCCTGTCGCGACACCACTGGAGGCGGGCTGCACGATGTTGGGGCGTGAGCGGAAGACGGCCTAACGGTGTGCGGGACCGTAGCCCAGCTTCATGGAGACGGTTGCGAATGGTCCTCGCCGATACCCCAGGAGCAACAGTGTCCCTAATTTGCTGGGAAGTGGCGGTGCGGTCCCCTACGGCACTGCGTAGGATCCTACGGTCTTGGCGTGCATCCGTGCGTCGCTGCGGTCCGGTCCCAGGTCGACGGGCACGTGCACCTTCCGCCGACCACTGGCGACAACATCGATGTACTGTGGAGACCTCACGCCCCACGTGTTGAGCAATTCGGCGGTACGTCCACCCGGCCTCCCGCATGCCCACTATACGCCCTCGCTCAAAGTCCGTCAACTGCACATACGGTTCACGTCCACGCTGTCGCGGCATGCTACCAGTGTTAAAGACTGCGATGGAGCCCCGTATGCCACGGCAAACTGGCTGACACTGACGGCGGCGGTGCACAAATGCTGCGCAGCTAGCGCCATTCGACGGCCAACACCGCGGTTCCTGGTGTGTGCGCTGTGCCATGCGTGTGATCATTGCTTGTACAGCCCTCTCGCAGTGTCCGGAGCAAGTATGGTGGGTCTGACACACCGGTGTCAATGTGTTCTTTTTTCCATTTCCAGGAGTGTATAATGGTACTGAGTACGCTCTTAAACACAAACTGTATGTTAACAATTGCGCAACTGGGTACGCTGTTTCGAGCAGTGTTCCGCACCACATGGAAAATTAACAGTTGCTGAAGTTATCTCAGATGATCGACAACACTTGAATATGCATGTCCGTAATCAATGGACAATAACGCCCCGGATTCAGCGGAACAATAGGAGGTATGTCGCTGGAATGATAAGTACTGTGTCATTCAGACGCGCCATTCGGTCAAGGCTGACCCACCGGAAGGCTGTTCCCACAGGCTGAAAACATCGGCGCCAACGTTATTCACTACGCAGCGCCTAATTGCCGGTTATGTGGGCAGCGTGTAGTCTATAACGTAAGGAGAAGTGTAGTTTTGTCTGGGTGTGAGAACTTAGTTTCGTCTTGGGATTTTAGAGTTTCTTACGGACTTCTACTAAGGTGCTTTGAGTGCTCTAGCTTACAATGTATACTGCCCTGTAATCGCTTGTGAGAACGTCATCCCGAAGCAAGGATGAGACTAATATGAAACATCCAGATTATTCCGATCGGTGTGTGAGATATGAATGATTGGAATTGCAAGTAATTACCTGTGCGTCTGTTCGGTAGGGCCTCGGGGGTTTGTATGAAGGTTGCGTTAACGTAGTTGCACTGTAGGAGGGAATCCACATTTATCCGTAGATCCCCCTATATCTGACTAGGTCATTCAGTACAAAGATCAGAATAACACAAGGGCACACCAAGTCCAATACAACCAAAGCACTGCGATGTTCAAACCAACTTTCAGGTTAAGGAGTGCTATATCTTTGTGTTTTAATGCTGCTGTTTTAATCTTTCTAACTCTAACAATATCTCTCTTTATAGTTAAAACTACTATAAACTGAGGAGAGAAAACATGATCGTGGTCGTGACACTCTCACGTGGAGGAATGAAATGCACCACAAGAAAAAATGGACTTAACTATGCCAACGTTGCTTAGACAAACGTAAAGAAAAGTAAACAGTGCTCACGGATTATTCCTGCTGCGTGCAAGGCAGTACGACGAGCTATCTATGACAGTGGAAAATGTGATCAGCACCTTGCCGGGCTACCGAAGTTAGTGACGCTAACCACTTGGCTACGGAACTGGTTTGCTTGGATATAAACCCGTCATAAATTCTATCATTGTCATTCCCTGCACCTGCCCTTCACATAAACACCGTCCGATTATATCCGGAGCGAGGTAACGTAGTATTTAGGACCTGGATCTGCATTCGGTAGAACGGGGGTACAATTGACCGTTCATCCAGATTTAGGTTTCCAGTATTTCCTCTAAATTGCTTAAATAAGTGCCGTGATGGTTCCCTTAAAACGGCTACGATCGGTTTTCTTCTTCATCCTTCCACAATTATAGCTTGTGTTCTATCCGTAACGGATCGGGGAACTCTAATCTTCCCTCCTTCGTTAGTTCGTTCGTTCGTTCCTTCCTTCCTTCCAAAAAATTATAAATGTCTCCACTCCACAAAGTTCTAGAACGTCTCGCAGTAACCTGTATATCAAATAAATATGGATGCCGATTTTGCACAAAAAGAAGTGTTCTGACGATCATTACTTGTGATGGAAGTGATCACCTTTCAAAGCCAGTCATCGACATGAACTGTGCCCACTGTACAGCTGATAACGTCCCTACAATTTCGAGACACCTTGAGCTTTCTACGCAGTTGTCAGTGTTTTTTCTCTCAAAACTTTACCGAAAGACGGAGATAAAAGGTTAGTTGATAATTTTGTGTGTCGCCCATGATCTTTCGCAACGAAAGTTAAAGAGAAAAGCCCTGAAAATCTTTACTGTATATCTCCCCAATTTCGAAATGTGAGGCGAACGTTATCAAGTGGGTGGGTCCTGTCGTTACAGAGCCCTTCAGGAAGGTTTCGTCTGCAACATTAACTCAGCGGCTCACATTCCTGCCGTGTCACAACATTTTTAGGATTGGTTCAAATGGCTCTGAGCACTATGGGACTTAACTACTGAGGTCATCAGTCCCCTAGAACTTAGAACTACTTAAACCTAACTAGCCTAAGGACATCACACACATCCATGCCCGAGGCAGGATTCGAACCTGCGACCGTAGCGGTCGCGCGGTTTCAGATTGTAGCGCCTAGAACCGCTCGTTACCTTCCAGTGCAAGCAACAAATGGGCGTGTGTGTCTTCTACCGATCAGCTACTATCATATGAATTTCAAATGGAAATAACATAATTCGTGAATGCGCATTATAGAGACAGTCATCTTTCAATGCGATATATATTTGTAGCAAGTAACCTGAAGTTAAATTAATGCTTATGTAATTAAAGACAGTATGCAGAAGAGAAATAACATATTGCGTAATTCATTTAAAATATGTACAGTTACTAGCATTAAACAATTAATCGTCTGTTGAGGCAGGTAACACAAAACCATTTCGTCAGGTAATACGGTGTCACAACGCTGAGGTAGCGGCAGTGTGGAACAGAGAACAGTCGACATCAAGTGTTCCCAATTGTGCTGTCTTTTAACGATCAATACTTGGAGGCCAGGGACCAATTTGTCGCGCCATTACTGTTGGTGGCTCATAACATATAGTAATTTCTGTAGGTTACCAATCAATAATGAGACTGATTAAAATGCGTCCCCAGGTGCCGCCCCACAATGTCGGTATTGGATCTCGAACAAAAATGTTTGATGACCACTTGTTTTAACCATAAGCAGAATCAGTCCATTTTAGTGAACCCACCACTCCCCGTTCCGAGTTGATATATGACGGCCGTGTGTTTAGAGGCGCCATGTCACGAATTGCGCGGCCCCTCCCGCCGGAGGTTGGAGTCCTCCCTCGGGCGTGGGCGTGGGCGTGGGCGTTGGTGTGTGTGTGTGTGTGTGTGTGTGTGTGTGTGTGTGTGAAATCCTAAGGGACCAAACTGCTTAGGTCATCGGTCCCTAGACTTACAAACTACTTAAACTAACTTATGCTAAGAACAACGCGCACACACCCATGCCCAAGGGAGGACTCGAACCTCCGGCGAGAGTGGCCGCGCAGTCCGTGACATTGGCGTTTTAGATCGTCAAAATCCCGAGCTGACTGGAGGGCCCTGTCCATGATGCTCCAAAATTTCTCAGTTGGAGAGAGATCCGGCAACCTTGCTGGCCAAGATAGGGTTTGGCAAGCACGAAGACAAAGCAGTAGAAACTCTTGCCGTGTACGGGCGAGCATTATCGTGCTGAAATGTAAACCCAGGATGGTTTGGCGTGAAGGGCAACAAAACGGGACGTACAATATCGTTGACTTACCGCTATGCTACAGGGGTGCTGATGATGACAACCAAAGGGGTCCTGCTATGAAAAGAAATGGCATCCCAGACCATCACTCCTGGTGGGTACCAGACAGCAGGCGGTTGGATACTTACCAAAGAAAAATCGCCAAACAGCCGTATGTTTGGCGATTTTTCTTTGGTAAAAATCACTCTTGGTTGTCGGGTCGTATGGCGTGTGTCAGTCAGGTTGATAACCCACTACTGCCCAGGGCGTCTCCAGATAAGTTTTCGTTGGCCATCGGTGCTCAGGTCGAAGCGTGACTCATCACTGAAGCGAAGACGTGTCTGGAGATTCCCTGGAAAGTGGTGGGATACCAACCTGACTGTTATTTGCCATATGGCCCAACAACCAAGAGTGGTGGTCTGGGGTGCCATTTCAGTTCATAGGAGGACCCCTTTGGTTGTCATCTGCGGCACCCTTACAGCATAGAGGTACGTCGACGATATTCTACGCCCATCGTGACAAGACACGCAGGGTTTACATTTCAACAAGATAATACCCTCCTGCACACGACAAGAGTTCCTACTGCTTGTCTTCGTGCTTGCCAAATCCTACCTTGGCCGGCAAGGTTGCCGGATCTCTCCCCAGTTGATAACATTTGGAGCACTATGGGCACAGCCGGCCAGTGTGGCCGAGGGGTTCTAGGCGCTTCAGTCTGGAACCGCGCTACCCCTACGGTCGCAGGTTCGAATCCTGCCTCGGGCATGGATGTGTGTCATGTCCTTAGGTTAATTAGGTTTAAGTAGTTCTAAGTTCTAGGAGACTGATGACCTCAGATGTTGAGTCCCATAGTGCTTAGAGCCATTTGAACCATTTTTGAACTATGGGCAGGGCCCTCCAATCAGCTCGGGATTTTGACGCTGTAACACGCCAAGTGAACGGAATTTGGCACGGTATCCCCCATGAGGACATCCAACAACTCTTGTCAATCAATGCCAAGCCGAATACCTGCCTTCATAAGGGCCAGAGGTGGACCAACGTGTAATTTACTTGCTCAATTTGTGAAGCTCTCTCTCTCTCTCTCTCTCTCTCTCTCTCTCTCTCTCTCTCTCTCTCTCTCTCTCTCTCTCTCTCTCTCCCCCCCCTCCCTCTTGAATAAATCAACCAATGTTTCTTAAGCTGTAATCATTTGTTCGTGTGTACATATACGTCACATCTACCTATTTCCTTCCAATTCGGCCAATTCCTTCAGCGTGCGTAATTTATCGTGTCTTAGAGTGCATATCTTAGCGCACAGAGTTTTCACCACGCAGCATAGAAGAGAGTTGTTTTAAATACATTGATATACAGGGCGTCTAAGAAGGTTTGGTCAGTATTCAGCGATATCACAGGAACGATTATTTGAAGCCAAAAAGTCTAATAAACTGCATTCCATGCGAGCTATGAGCACTTGTTCATTGGAAGAGATGTTTTTCCCTGTAGAGAAGATGAAAAAGTGCTCTTAGCTCTTAAGGTATGCATTTAGAGCCCATGTTTACTAGACAATTTTTTGTTTCGGTCCATACTACCACCTCTTACAATATGGAAAGCACAGAGCTTGCAGTGGGAGAGATCTGTTTGACAGTATCAAAGATGAATTAATGCTCCTAGCTCTTAAGGTATGAGATCCCATGTTTCTAGGCTTTTTTGCTTCTAGTGATCGTTCCTGTCATATACCTGAATACAGACCATTCCGGGACTACCTCTATGGAGCTACAACTGTTAGTGACACGCACCACCTAGATTCAGAGATTAATCATCAACAGTGCTTGTTAAGAATGAGTGGCTATAGTTACGAGATATAGAGTTAGTGCTCGCGAAGAAAAGAAAAAGCGAAAATATTTAACAGCCATGTGACGATCTACCTATTGTGCCTCTTCCTCTGCAGTGCTACATCTAGTAGACTAGATGGGATCCTGGGAAGAAGTGGCGTAAAACCTATTTACCGACCACCCAAGAAGACAGAGGAGATGCTGCACCCAGTTAAGGACAGTCTCGGTCTTATGGTTCATGGAACCGATAAAATTCGTTGTGAGTGCAAAAGTAACTACAGAGTGTTTATAATTAAATCTTCGCTACTTGAGCCAGTGTAGACGGAAAACTATTTACCGTATAGTACCCAACTTTATAGGAACGATATTCAGATTGTGCGCTGCAGGATTTGCGTTTATAGTGGTGTTAGTGTCGTGACTTTCCATTAGGCGCGATAACACGTACGACGACGAAGGGTTGCAACACAAGCGCTAGTGTGCATTACAGTTGCATATAGTCAGCATACGTCTGGACAAGGTGAGCACGGCTTTACTCATAAAGCTGTTTCGTCAAAACAGCACTAGTGCTGCTGATCTTCGCGAGAATCAAAGCATTGAAGAAATACGGGTGGGTCCTCTTTTCGCTACCGGGGTTGAAGAACATGATTTGTAACTTGGAATTAACTGGCGATTTGGAATTTGCTCCTGGGGGAGCAATTGCGCCACAAATGGTTGAAGTTACTGTTGCCATAGCTGAGAATGCTGGAAGCAATGTGCGATCTTCAAGGACTGCTCGATCTGTGCCACGACAGTTGAACATTCCATGTTATACCATTTCAAAAGTGCTGCGAACAACTGTGAAATAGTATCTCTAGTGAGGTTCCAGGCTGTTGTGGACGCAGATAGTTGTCACAATGAGCAACATTTTTAACATGATAGGCAGTTAACAAATGTGACACTCTCATGAGGAAATTAAAATTTGTTTCTTTCATCAGTTTGTTCATTATTTCTCTTCCGCATGTCCCTACAAATGTTTCTACAAAGTTTCATTGTCCTACGGTCACATGTTTTTCAAGTTTAATTAAAACCCTTTTTTTCACAAATAAACACAAAATAATGTCTGATGAAAGTAATATCGTATCTCTCACTTCTATACAGGCTGGTCAGAACTAGTGTGGAAAGCTTGTGAAGGTGTTGCGGGGGAGGCTGTGCTGAGAAATAATTGTTCAGAAAAAAATATGTACGTTGTGCCGTTCCCGAGCTACACTCCTGGAAATTGAAATAAGAACACCGTGAATTCATTGTCCCAGGAAGGGGAAACTTTATTGACACATTCCTGGGGTCAGATACATCACATGATCACACTGACAGAACCACAGGCATATAGACACAGGCAACAGAGCATGCACAATGTCGGCACTAGTACAGTGTATATCCACCTTTCGCAGCAATGCAGGCTGCTATTCTCCCATGGAGACGATCGTAGAGATGCTGGATGTAGTCCTGTGGAACGGCTTGCCATGCCATTTCCACCTGGCACCTCAGTTGGACCAGCGTTCGTGCTGGACGTGCAGACCGCGTGAGACGACGCTTCATCCAGTCCCAAACATGCTCAATGGGGGACAGATCCGGAGATCTTGCTGGCCAGGGTAGTTGACTTAAACCTTCTAGAGCACGTTGGGTGGCACGGGATACATGCGGACGTGCATTGTCCTGTTGGAACAGCAAGTTCCCTTGCCGGTCTAGGAATGGTAGAACGATGGGTTCGATGACGGTTTGGATGTACCGTGCACTATTCAGTGTCCCCTCGACGATCACCAGTGGTGTACGGCCAGTGTAGGAGATCGCTCACCACACCATGATGCCGGGTGTTGGCCCTGTGTGCCTCGGTCGTATGCAGTCCTGATTGTGGCGCTCACCTGCACGGCGCCAAACACGCATACGACCATCATTGGCACCAAGGCAGAAGCGACTCTCATCGCTGAAGACGACACGTCTCCATTCGTCCCTCCATTCACGCCTGTCGCGACACCACTGGAGGCGGGCTGCACGATGTTGGGGCGTGAGCGGAAGACGGTTGCGAATGGTCCTCGCCGATACCCCAGGAGCAACAGTGTCCCTAATTTGCTGGGAAGTGGCGGTGCGGTCCCCTACGGCACTGCGTAGGATCCTACGGTCTTGGCGTGCATCCGTGCGTCGCTGCGGTCCGGTCCCAGGTCGACGGGCACGTGCACCTTCCGCCGACCACTGGCGACAACATCGATGTACTGTGGAGACCTCACGCCCCACGTGTTGAGCAATTCGGCGGTACGTCCACCCGGCCTCCCGCATGCCCACTATACGCCCTCGCTCAAAGTCCGTCAACTGCACATACGGTTCACGTCCACGCTGTCGCGGCATGCTACCAGTGTTAAAGACTGCGATGGAGCCCCGTATGCCACGGCAAACTGGCTGACACTGACGGCGGCGGTGCACAAATGCTGCGCAGCTAGCGCCATTCGACGGCCAACACCGCGGTTCCTGGTGTGTCCGCTGTGCCGTGCGTGTGATCATTGCTTGTACAGCCCTCTCGCAGTGTCCGGAGCAAGTATGGTGGGTCTGACACACCGGTGTCAATGTGTTCTTTTTTTCATTTCCAGGAGTGTACTAAGCACTGAAGTTAGCCGCTCAGGTCGTCGCGCGCACTACTTCAAACAGCCTGCCAGAGACAGTATCGCCAAACGTGTTCTTCGTTTGGTTTCCTCAAACAGGACAAACGTAGGTTTTGCTCACCTAACTTAAGTTTATCACTTGCGAAAACGCACATTTTAACTGATAATGAGCATTTGAACAAGTGGTAACTGATGGACCCACAAATGTTTGTGCATTACAGTATTTTATCGCGTGCTAATACTTGAATTTGCGCGCGGAACGGTCTGACTGGCTAATTTCAGCGCTAATTAACTTGGAAACGGAACAACGTATCGAATTATGTTCTTAACAATTGTTTCTCAGCACAACCTGCCCTGCAACAACTTTAGAAGTTTTTCGGACTGTTCCCGACAACCCTGCATACTAGGAATCTGTTATTAAAGAAGAAGTAGAAATTGGAACAGAACAGAATGGAACAGAAGAACTTCATCTGGAACAGAAGTTGTAATCTAATAGTGCGTAAAAGTGGGCGCTCGACGTTGAGAAAAAAAAGAGAGAAATCCGCTGAACTGGTTAAGTTCTTACGAGAGCTCTCACACCACCAGTGTAGGTATGGACACATTCTCCGGCAACATGACGTAATGATGACGTACGCCGACCAATCAAAAACAATCTGTTGGCTATGAATGGTCACCTCAAAAGTGGCCACGATAGATAGTTTTTCCTGACGCAGATGACGGAGAATTTCGTCGAAAGCTTGAGATTTTACTTAGATTCAACGCGGCAAGTAAATTTTGATAGTTTTATACAAAATCATAAAATTGCTTCAAATTTGTCATGCATCCAGTGGCCCCACTGGTGCGTCACAAACTCAAAGTGAGTTTCTACTTTATTTTGCCCATTGACGGAGACCAGTTGTTCCGTACACTAGTATCATAACATAACAGAAAATCGTAAGCAAATTAAGAGATCATGTAACGGGCAACATGCGCTGATAAAAAAAATCCAGATCTGCTATGGTATACAGGAAATTAGAACTCAGATTTGTGAGGTACATAATAGCATTAGATATTCATATTTACAATGTCGTATAGAAGATTTCTGCTTTTAGTTCGATGTATTCGCTTTAAAAAGGGAAGATTAGGGTTTAATATCCCGCCGACTACGAGCGCTTTGGAGACGGACTGACGTATATCTGATACCCATGAAGTTACCACGTTATTAGAAGCCAAGTATCCAGAGGTGTGGGTGCTGTGAAAAAGGTAACTCTCTCTATAACTGATGCACCAGCGTGCTACATGTGAGAATTCTATAGGGAGTGTAGGACGGTCTTTACTTAAGAACAAAGCAGTGTGTCTGCTGCCGCGATTTTTAGGAAGTAAACAAAACATATAATTTCACGCATAACGTTTTACAAAAGATACAAGAATGGTGCCATCTGCCCCTCTCAAATCTCAGTCTAATACACTTACGTCCACAACAGATATTGACGAAAATATCTAAGATGCGGGCACTAAGAGGGGCAAAAAGGTGTAACACATTACAAGCATAGAAATTGCAGAATCGCGCTTTCGGTCAAGTATGTGATGATTTGATTGTTGATTTAAAAGTAAGGAAGTAGCCATAAACCATTAAAAATACTGCTAAAGTCGTAATTTTCTGTTTTATTTTGTTTCATTTTTTAGATAATTTTATTACATTGAATTCGTTGTCATATACAAACTGGGCTCAGCCAATAGATTTAAGATTACTATTTATATGTCATGAGATAGTGTCCTGGTTCGGATTTTGCGTGGATAGGGCAAGGACTAAGCCATGGCGTTGTTCAAGGAATGACTCAGTCAAATGGTTCAAATGGCTCTGAGCACTATGGGACTCAACTGCTGTGGTCATAAGTCCCCTAGAACTTAGAACTAATTAAACCTAACTAACCTAAGGACATCACACACATCCATGCCGGAGGCAGGATTCGAACCTGCGACCGTAGCGGTCGTGCGGTTCCAGACTGTAGCGCCTTTAACCGCTCGGCCATTCCGGCCGGCATGACTCAGTCATCTGTCCGGAAATATTTAGGAAAATCACTGAATACCTAAAATAAGGAAGGTCCCACGAGGATTCGAAACTCTGTCCTTCCTTCTAGTGTCCTAAAGAGTACACCACCTTGCATAGTAATCTAGATAATTACTTACTAATTGACTACATTTTCGAAGAAATAAGACTGCTTGGTTACGTCGGTTTATTAGGCAAAAACGAGGCTTTTTTCTGACAGAGAAGGAAGTGTTGATGTCAGCACATCAGCGTATGCCGAGAACGACGAAATTGTGCATAACTGATGAAACTGATGTTTTGGTACGCATAAGTACAACTGGCAGCATGCATTCAACAATATGGAAATGCATTCTGAACAAGCTTATTAAGGCGAGTTGCATGTCCCACGAAGAAGACAAAAGAGTAAACTAGGAAAATAATCCCTTTTCTCTGAAGTTTCGTGTTAAATTCAGAAATATTAGCCCCCTCAAAATGTAACTGAAATTGTAATTTTCCATTACTTGATGCATCTTTTAATAAATAATTATCAGTAGTGAAAGAATATTAGCATCATTGACATTTTGTGGACTCGGACGTGTTTGTACTTAAAGAACGCTAGGTAAAGGATGCTCCCGAAGAGATTGTCAATTCCCCCGCCAGCCGACCCGCCCCCTGCCACCAGCCGCTGACGCTGAGGCGACACACGCTTTGGTCAAGACGGAGATACACTCCTGGAAATGGAAAAAAGAACACATTGACACCGGTGTGTCAGACCCACCATACTTGCTCCGGACACTGCGAGAGGGCTGTACAAGCAATGATCACACGCACGGCACAGCGGACACACCAGGAACCGCGGTGTTGGCCGTCGAATGGCGCTAGCTGCGCAGCATTTGTGCACCGCCGCCGTCAGTGTCAGCCAGTTTGCCGTGGCATACGGAGCTCCATCGCAGTCTTTAACACCGGTAGCATGCCGCGACAGCGTGGACGTGAACCGTATGTGCAGTTGACGGACTTTGAGCGAGGGCGTATAGTGGGCATGCGGGAGGCCGGGTGGACGTACCGCCGAATTGCTCAACACGTGGGGCGTGAGGTCTCCACAGTACATCGATGTTGTCGCCAGTGGTCGGCGGAAGGTGCACGTGCCCGTCGACCTGGGACCGGACCGCAGCGACGCACGGATGCACGCCAAGACCGTAGGATCCTACGCAGTGCCGTAGGGGACCGCACCGCCACTTCCCAGCAAATTAGGGGCACTGTTGCTCCTGGGGTATCGGCGAGGACCATTCGCAACCGTCTCCATGAAGCTGGGCTACGGTCCCGCACACCGTTAGGCCGTCTTCCGCTCACGCCCCAACATCGTGCAGCCCGCCTCCAGTGGTGTCGCGACAGGCGTGAATGGAGGGACGAATGGAGACGTGTCGTCTTCAGCGATGAGAGTCGCTTCTGCCTTGGTGCCAATGATGGTCGTATGCGTGTTTGGCGCCGTGCAGGTGAGCGCCACAATCAGGACTGCATACGACCGAGGCACACAGGGCCAACACCCGGCATCATGGTGTGGGGAGCGATCTCCTACACTGGCCGTACACCACTGGTGATCGTCGAGGGGACACTGAATAGTGCACGGTACATCCAAACCGTCATCGAACCCATCGTTCTACCATTCCTAGACCGGCAAGGGACCTTGCTGTTCCAACAGGACAATGCGCGTCCGCATGTATCCCGTGCCACCCAACGTGCTCTAGAAGGTGTAAGTCAACTACCCTGGCCAGCAAGATCTCCGGATCTGTCCCCCATTGAGCATGTTTGGGACTGGATGAAGCGTCGTCTCACGCGGTCTGCACGTCCAGCACGAACGCTGGTCCAACTGAGGCGCCAGGTGGAAATGGCATGGCAAGCCGTTCCACAGGACTACATCCAGCATCTCTACGATCGTCTCCATGGGAGAATAGCAGCCTGCATTGCTGCGAAAGGTGGATATACACTGTACTAGTGCCGACATTGTGCATGCTCTGTTGCCTGTGTCTATGTGCCTGTGGTTCTGTCAGTGTGATCATGTGATGTATCTGACCCCAGGAATGTGTCAATAAAGTTTCCCCTTCCTGGGACAATGAATTCACGTTGTTCTTATTTCAATTTCCAGGAGTGTAGCATCTGTGACTGCCGCTTTACATGTAGTCTGAGATGCAAACCACAGCGTTCATGAATGTCCAGCGGTCGCCATATCGATCTTATGCTCTGTCGGTGGCTATCAATTTCAAGTTGACGAGCTACGCCGCTGCTTCAAAATGCCCCTCACATGTTTGCTCACGAATTAGTGCCGCACCCATGTGTTGGTTCATAACATCATAGTGTATATTGTCAAGGCGGCTGATTGACGAGCACAGCAGTCGCGCGCTTGTATGATGAAAGAGGTGGCCCTAACCAGGCTACGTAGGTGCCTGATACCCGACACCACAAAGCACTTCGGAACATATTGCCTTGTATTCGCCTGTATCCATGGCAGTAGCAGGACGGAGAAATTCGGGAGCAACACAATACAATTATTGCCTGACAAAACCCCTACTTCATTTAAGCAATATTTAAAGAAAACAATATAAATCAAATACTTGATTTTTGTCGAAAATAAAAGTTTAGCGTCTTACAGGCATGGAAATTCATGGGCATATGTGGAGCCCAGCTGAATGAGGATGGAGACGGATATAAGACTTGTATTAAAAAAAAACTGCTCAGACATTCACCTGAGACGCTTTAGGCATATCACGGAAGATCTTAGGATGCTCAGAAGGAGATTTAAATCCAAATTCGCCAGAACACGATTCCAGTGTCTTAAATGCATTTGGCATACGGCGGTGTCCAAGAAAATTAAGTTAGAAGAGTTCCGAAACCAAAGACAGATTGAAAGAAGTGTAGCACAGTTTTTTTGTATGATTATACGTAGCTGCCGCATATTCTTCGTACCATCTCTGAGGACGTTAGATAGCTCAGTTGACGATCCACATCGTACGCTACCCGATTAAAAGTATCCAGGCAGTCCTATGTAATGCGGAATTGACCACGAGATGTCACGAGAGGCGGATCCGCCGGTATAAAAAAAAGGCGGCGAGAACTGTGTTGCCAGCAGAAAAGTAGTAATAATAGAATGGGTCGGTCACCTGAGTAACAAATCCATCAGGGACATTCCAGTCCTTGTAAACTTACCCAGATCGACGGTAAGTAATGAATATGACTGTGACGTGAAAACGCTCAGGAACAACCATAGCTAAACGAAGACCAGGAAGACCTTATGTACAGACGGAATGGGACCATTGAGCATTCCGGAGGGTGTTTGTAAAAAATCGTATGAAATCTCTAGAAGGAACCACGTGTGAGTTGCAACTGCTACCAGCAGTCCGGCTGCACAATGACAGTTCGTAGGGAACAGTGGCCGAGCAGTTTCTGTAGTCAGTGCTAAGCTACGCCTAAGGTGGTGTCAAGACCGACGCCACTGGGCAGTGTAAGACTGAAAACGACTGACTTGGACTGATGAATCGCGATATACCGTGATACAGTCCAATAGCAGAGTTGCCTGGTGAAGTGTTGTGGTAGTGTTACGGTATGAGGATATTTTTCGTGATTAGTATGCGGTTCCCATATTACACTTAAGGAAATACTGAACACGGAAGGATATGCACACATTTTGCAACAATGGGTACTGTGTGGAGCAGAGGAACTTCTCGGAGAGATGATGATTGTTATCAGCATGACAATGCAGATGATAATGATTGTTGGTGTAAATAGTAATACCGAAAACTATTAAAGATTTATACGAATACATCAATATTATTGCCATAAATAACAAGTATTGTAACGACGTTTCAAGATTAGGTAACGTTTCCATTCTTCGTTGCGTTGAGTCAAGAGGCGTCTGATACAGTTCAGGAATAATCATCATCAGGCTACTTAAAAGAAGAAGATAGGTTACAGCTTAACGTCTCGTTATCATAGGGGAATACAAACTCGGATTGCACAGGGATGCAAACCATTGCGTTCATGAATGCCATCCAGGTATATTTACTATAAGCGATTTTGGAAACCAAGGAAAACCTAAATGTGGATGTCCACACTTAATCGTTCCGAAAATGCCTACGATTTTAATGCTAATAACAAAATACATAAAAGCACTCCGTCTTCAGGCCACAAGTGGCCCATCGGGACCATCCGACCGCCGTATCATCCTCAGTTGAGGGTGCGGATAGGAGGGGCGTGTGGTCAGCACACCGCTCTCCCGGTCGTTATGATGGTTTTCTGTGACCGGTGCCGCTAGTATTCGGTCGAGTAGCTCCTCAATTGGCATCACGAGGCTGAGTGCACCCCGAAAAATGGCAACAGCGCTTGGCGGCCAGATGGTCACACATCCAAGTGCCGACCACGCCCGACAGCGCTTAACTTCGGTGATCTCACGGGAACCGGTGTATCCACTGCGGTAAGGCCGTTGCCTAACAAAATACATAAAATGTTCTAATATTATTATAATAATAATTTACATCAGTTTACTTAACACACCGCTTCAGCATAACATCTAAGAAATACAGCATCTGAAAAACATTCGACCGAAAATTTGAGAAGAATATACCGTACAGTTAATTTAAGAACTGTTATAGTAACAGACTCTGATGACTTTAACAGTGTTATAATTTACAAAATACAAAATCGAAATATGCATTTACCATTAACAGTATTTCGCGGGAAAGGAAATGAAGAGACGTAAATCTGTTCGATTGTGTCGTCTTCCTATGTAATTATTTCAGTTTTTGGACAAAAGCACAGCAGAAATTACAGCTTCGTGCAATGCAGTGTATGGAAGTGGTGCAAAGGCACAAGACTTTCTCGAGACAGTGATGGTCCCAATCTCGAAAGAAAGAAAGAAAAAGAGAGAGGGAGGGAGGGAGAGAGAGAGAGAGAGAGAGAGAGAGAGAGAGGGAGAGAGAGAGAATACCAAGAAGTGCACGGAATATAGAACAATAAGTAAAATCTCTCACGCAGCCATCACTGATTGTAGATTGGTAAGAGAATGTAGGGGAAGAACAATTTGGTATCAGAAAAGAGAGAGCTACAAGAGATGCTACTGGACTAATTAGAATTATTGGTGAAAGATATACAGAAAGAGGAAAATGAATGACTTATGCCTCATAATCGAAGAAAGGCCTTTGACCAAGTGATATGGAATGCATGCGGTTGTTCAGCTGTTTTCAGTGATAGGTTTTCCAAATACTCCTTTCGGAACGCTTTACAAATTATGATGCGGAGTTATACGGCATTAATATAGCACTGGAGTGGATTTCAAGGCATCGCAATACGAAGTTTCTCATCAGCTCTGACTTGCTCAGTGCGTCACAAGCGATCCACCGAATGTATCCTCAAGACCTCCTGATGCAGATCATCCTTGACACCTTATAGTAAACAGGTATACGATATACAGGGAAATGCCACAGCCGACAAAAAGGCCAAAAAAGCTTGTAGGTGTGGTGCCGCACGTAGATGTTCCATCCTCTTGTACACTGTCATTGTCTAACAGAAGAATCGTGCGACAGTGGGAAATAGAATGATTGGAAGTGGCGAACAACAAATTTCGATCACTGAAATCGATCATGCAGGCATGGCAGACCTCATGCCAACGACACTGATAGAAGGAAGTGCTGCCCACCAGACTGCGCATAGGACTCTGCTCACAAACACACAGTTTCCTCCTCCAACTTGAGGAAATAGTGCTCTGTGAAGTTCGTAGTGAACATTCTGTTCAGAATGTTTTGGCTACGTATGTGTTATTTACTGACATTAAGGCAGCCCTTGGTTTGGCTGGAGATTTGCTCGCCATCTTCGTAGAAGCCGACACTAATGTAACATGGGTTTTGAAATTTTGTGAACTGTCGAGTATCATCCCTAAAGAGCTGGGGAGGGGAGGTCAGCGTGCTCTGAATTGATAGCTCGTCCATACAGTTTGGCATTTTTATTAATCTGTTTTCAGTGTAATAGCTTAGCGCATCATGAGGGAGGTTTTCTATAATTGCTATGTAAATTCTCGTGCATTATAAGCAACTCCGCCTGTGCGAACAGCCTTCGTTCCCCCAAGCGAATGACATGCTGACGACCATGCAGTTGAGTGCTCTCCATCCATCATCTGTTTGGGAACCCTCTCCCTGGAAGTCCACAAACCAGCAACCCATCACCAGCCAGTGGCTGAAGGGCCACAGACTGTGTGTCCCAGAGCTTGCCTGCTCCTCTTGCAACAGTGGATAAGCCATCACAAGATTATTGAGCATCGAAAATGGTGAAACAGAGAAAGACGAAATCTCGGGAGAAGGCTTCTCTCGTGACCGCTACGTTATTGGTCTCTAACTAATATTTATTTACGTTGTTCCATCCCCACCAGTGACACAGTGATCCCCCTTTTTTCCTACTTGGAGATTTCAATGGGGAAATACCACGTCATCTGTTAGGGGCTTTCCGATTGACCAGCTACTTCCCGATCTTGAAATGTCTACTCCACTTTAGTGCCACCTGTGACACGTTTTCAGCTATCGACTTCACGAGCTCTTTCCCCTGTCTCTTGGTTTTGCAACAATGTTTGCTACACGACGATCTTTGTGACAGTGACCACTTTCCGGCGATCCTGTCACTTCCTTGTCATCAGCCAGCCGGACCAGTTGACACGTTCAGTTCTTCAGAGAGCATTTAACTTTCGCATGCAGTTAGTCTTTAGTTGTAAAATATGGAGCAGCCACATCAGCTTTTTAGCAAAGAGTATTCTGAAAAACTGAGACTGCAGTAACCTCCAAGCACAGGCTATCTAAGAAGGGATATCGATCAGGAATGAGCATGGTATGACCACAGAAATGCGTACTCACACTTACTTGGGAGAAAAATGGAAGCCATGGGAAAGGATGCAACCAGAGGCACTTCAGATAGAACCTTGGAGCTGGCGTTCAGCAATGGTTACAGATTGGGAAATATACACTATGTGATCAAAAGTATCCGGACACCTGGCTGAAAATGACTCAAAAGTTCGTGGCGCCCTCCATCAGTAATGCTGGAATTCAATATAGTGTTGGCCCTCCCTTAGCCTTATTGACTGCTTCCACTCTCGCAGGCGTACATTCAATCAGGTGCTGGAAGATTTCTTGGGGAATGGCAGCCCATTCTTCACGGAGTGCTGCACTGAGGAGAGGTATCGATGTTGGTCGGTGAGGCCTGGCACGAAGTCGGCGTTCAAAACATCCCAAAGGTGTTTTATAGAATTCAGATCTGGACTCTGTGCAGGCCAGTCCATTAGAGGGATGTTATTGTCGTGTAACCACTCCGCCACAGGCCGTGCATTCTGAACAGTCTGTGTGCAGAAAGTAAACAGGCGAATGTGTTGACATTCTGATGTAGCGTAGCTCGAGAGCTCTGCTTGGCGATGTTTGCCGTTTCCGGCCACCGTGCTTTCAAATTCTAAGACATTTCCCGAATGTTTTTTTACGACAGGTTTCAACGTCAACATTAACAAACACTACAATTCTCTTTTCAAGAGTTATCGAATGCGATTATGAAAAGTACATGGTTCCATTTAAAAAAAACGTACTTACTTCAATATCTCAGTTGATACCAGAGCTAAAAGCATTAACTGAACAAAAACATACGTGCCCCTCGACGCTCTAACGCAGGCTCATCCAAGAATTGCGCCGGGCGGGCGCGGCCACGCTCCGCGCGCGATCGCAAGGCAGTGTAGTTCATCGCCCTGTACGCGACTGTGTGTCGCTAGTGTCGGCATAGGAGCGAGAGAGACAGCTGCGGAGAGGATGAGACCGCACAGCATTGCTCTGCGCTGGACTGTCCCGCGGTCAGATTCAACGTAAACAAAATAACAGAGGAAGTGCAGCTCTGTATAAGTGGTCGATGAGCGGTAAAACAAGCAAACTATTTACTGTTTAGGTAACAATTAGTGTACGTGTGTCAGAATTCCTACGGAAAGCTTTAGAAAACAATACCCAAAGCAACAACCGAAGAACAACTTAGTAGTTTTCGGACCCACAGGTTGATTCTATTAGTATTGCACATGCACACTGCCGGCCGGAGTGGCCGGGCAGTTAAAGGCGCTACAGTCTGGAACCGCACGATCGCTACGGTCGCAGGTTCGAATCCTGCCTCGGGCATGGATGTGTGTGATGTCCTTAGGTTAGTTAGGTTTAAGTAGTTCTAAGTTCTAGGGGACTTATGACCACAGTAGTTGAGTCCCATAGTGCTCAGAGCCATTTGAACCATTTGAACATGCACTCTCGTCATATGTGCAGTAGGCGTCTTTTGAAAGATATATCAAATTCTTAAATGAACTAGTGTCATAAATATTCCATTGTAGAAATAATTTTACGTAAGGGATATATAGTCTCATTCTTACTGTTAGTAGTTACAGGTAAATATTTTTTGTTGTACTTCGTGCTACAGCTTTTTAATCCCTTTTCAGAGTTTAGACATCGGATCCTTAGTTTGCTGTTTTGTACGCAATAATTTTAATTGACCAAGTCTGAAAACTTATTAAAAAATAGAATTAAGGTTATAAAGACATTTAATCCTTAAAGTCAACACTGTTACAAAAGGCAATTAACGTTTTACACATTTTTCTCTTTCGAGGAAATGATTTTGTCTAGGTTTGGTACAATATTCCGGGAGGTTGCTCTAAGAATTAGTCAAATTTTTATCGCTAAGTACGGAACGGTGCTTAGCTTTAGCAAGCCTTAAAAGGGAGAAAAAGCGATCACAAATATACGTGGAACCAAACATTGAGAGAACTTTGGCCGCATGCTTGTGCAAGAGAGGATACTTATCTCGTGGAAAAGTCATCCAAAGTTTTACACATAAGAAATCGGTCCTTCAGGCGGATATCGCACTGCAGCTCAATCATCTCTAGTTGAAACACTTGTGAGACGTCCTCTCCCCGAAGGGAAAACGGGCGAACAAATATATCTAAGGCTGGTTGAAGCTCACTTATCTCCAAAAATGTTTCCAAACTCTTCTTGTAATTCGCAAATGATTTGAACATAATCTGAAAAATCCACATATTCTTTAACGCTGTCTAATGCAGGGAAGTATCAACAATTCTTCTCGCGCAACAGTTTTCCCCACAAAATAAGTTTTTTAATTTTTTTAATGCTTGAATCGTCTGCACTAAATCAACAATAGAGTGGTTTTCGCCTTGAGTGTAATGTTCAAAGTATTTAAATTATCAGCTAGGTCACTCAAAAAAGCCGAATTCGCCACCCTATCAGCTAGGTCACTCAAAAAAGCCGAATTCGCCACCCACTTAGGATCACGAAGTAATTCTTCTGGACGTCTTTTCATTTCCATAAAAGTATTGATCTCGTCCCTCAAGGAGAAAACCGATGAAGGACCTCAGCCATCTTACTTCGGCGTGCTAGGGGATTTCCGGGTATTCCGCTTCGATATCAGCCAGAAATTCTTTAAATTGGTGATGTGTGAGTCCATGCGAGCGAAGATAATTAACCGTTCGAACTACTGTGCCCCTTACATTTTTTTTATGTAAACGATCTTCGCACAAAGTGCCTCTTGGTGTATAAGACAATGGACTGCCGCGAATAAGAAACAGCCGACTTCAGCCATTTTTGACCTGAGCTAACCCAGGAATGCAGAGCGTATCTCTCGTAGCGCAGAGACTTCATCCGTTATTACCCTGGTCAGGCGTTCCCATTTTAAAGGCATTGAATCGAACACGTTCTCCACGACTAGAAAAATATCCAAACCCGTGGTTGTGTCTTTTAATGGCATGAGGTCGAGAAATTCTTCGGTAACACGCAGACTGTCTTAATTGCTGCTCTCTCCATTAATTGCTGCTCCATATCTTCGACTCGGCGAGCAAGGTTTGAGGCGACAGAGCTATTTTTTCGAATTTTTCCAAGAGGTCTGCTGGACAAATACAAGCCGCCGAGTCGACCAGGCAATCCTTGATGAGATTCCCAGCCGCAAAGGGGGTTCCCTGCTTTCGCAATTGTCAGCGAGCATTTGTAACTTGCACGCAAACTTTGCCCACTTGTCTCCTGTTCCTGCCACGGCAAAAAAACCTTACAATTAGTTTTGTACAATCCTGTTTTTAAAACACTTTTATCATTTTAACAATTAATTGTTTCATTTATTGAAATCCAAATAAAAAACTAACAAAAAAGATTGGTTTTAGGTTCGTTTTCCTCCAGTTCCTCTGAAAATCGGCCACAGACGCTAGCAAGTACAGCGAAATGTGGTCGCAAAATAAATTTTTGTCTATTGGAATATTTGCGTTTTAATTAATTGAAAACTTAGATCAAGTTACAAAATATGTTTTCCCATCCATCAAAACACAAATACACAAAAACAAAGAATGACACTTAATAACATTTTGCTGTCCGAGAGAGAGTTTGTGACGGCTTTTCAGAAAGTACGCACCTGAGACTTTTTCTTATATCTGTGCGACGTGATTTAATGCAACCCAAATATAAAAATTTACCGAAAATAAATGTCAGCAAGACGATCCGATATTCGATAACTGGTACATTGCTAACTGACATATCAGATTATAAAATATCACTGGATTCGCATTCGGGAGGACGATGGTTCAATCCCGCGTCCGGCCATCCTGATTTAGGTTTTCTGTGATTTCCCTAAATCGCTCCAGGCAAATGGTTCCTTTGACAGGGCACCGCCGACTTCCTTCCCTAATCCGATGAGATCGATGACCCCGCTGTTTGGTCTCTTCCCCCAAACAACCCAACCAACCCCTATAAAATATAGTTTTATTTATCATCTTTATAAATAATAGTCATCCGATAGGAAACACTGATTCACTGTAATGCTGCTTGAAATTTTCTTTCAGTTCTTCAAGCTTTCCTTTTGCGTGAAATTGTCGAACTGATTTTTGTGACAGGTATTAAAGTGCCGTTAAGTCGAGTACTTTTTTAAATACGCGAGGTTCCAATGACATACGAAACATTTGGCATGATTTTCGACAGCAGTACAAAAGAAATTAATTTCCCACTCGGGTTTAAATAGTGCGGACGCGCCGCTTCTTTTGTGACTAACGGCTTTGTGTCGTATCAATGCTTTTGACCGCCGCACCGCGTACAGCGGTATGGCGAGGCGCGACGGGCGAACCGCACGGTCAGCTACGCGATACGGTTCGGTCACTGCAACAACATACGAATTGGCCCGGGGCGCTCGCCTCGGGCGACCGCGGGCGCTAGTGCCCCAGGGCCACAGTTTGGACGAGCCTGCTCTAACGTTTGTCGACAACCGCGCTTTGATGTGTGTAACCGCTCGCTAAATATAAGGAAGGGGTGTTACGTCTTACGTGGCTCACCCCGTATAAGCCAATGGATCTGCGATGGTCGATCTGATTGACTACGAAACATAATCAAAACAATTTTTAGTGAGAAGTAAAGAGAAACGAGACATACGAGTAAAGCTTTTGCGGCACCGTAACACAGCTGCGAGCGCAACGTTGCGTAGTGTACGTAGATGTTGTAAACTCTACTTACTACACGTATGGAGCAATATAGCTCTCCTCCCAGCTTTAAAAACAATTTCAATTGGCTGTGAAGCCATATTTCATATGCAGCAATGTGTGAAATGTCGGCAAATGAAATGTTAATTACCCAATAACTAAATTTTTCGCTGCGCAGTGTTTGAATTGTGTGTGATAGTTTATTTATTTATTTTTTAATTTTGGAGTATTATAGTAGGTATGACCAACGACGAAGCTAGGCCAAAAATCGCCCAGGACACTGTGCAACCAGTCCATTACAGTGATGTTATTGTTGTGTAACCACTCCGGTACAGGCCGTGCATTATGAACAGGTGCTTAACAGTGTTAAAAGATGCAGTTGCCATCCCTGAATTGGTCTTCAACAATGGGAAGCAAGAAGGTGCTTAAAACATAAATGTGAGCCTGTGCTGTGATAGTGCCACACAAAACAACAAGGGGTGCAAGCCCCCTCCATGAAAACCACAACCACACCATAACACCACCATCTCTGAATTTTACTGTTGGCACCACACATGCTGGCAGATGACGTTCACTGGGCATTCGGCATACGCACAACCTGCCATCGGATCGCCACATTGTGTACTGTGATTCATCACTCCACACAACGTTTTTACACTTTTTAATCATTCAATGTTTACCCTCCTTACACCAAGTGAGGCATTGTTTGGCATTTACCAGCAGGATGTATGGCTTTTGAGCAGTTGCTCGACCATGAAATCCAAGTTTTCTCACCTCTTGCCTAACTGTCATAGTACTTGCAGTGGATCCTGATGCAGTTTGTAATTCCTGTGTGATGGGCTGGGTAGATGTCTGCCTGTTACATATTTATGACCCTCTTCAACTGTCTGCAGTCTCTGTCAGTCAACTGACGAGGTTGGCCTGTACGCTTTTGTGCTGTACGTCTCTCTTCACGTTTCCACTTCACTACCACATTGGAAACAGTGGACCTAGGGATGTTTAGGAATGTGGAAATCTTGCGTATGTACATATAACAAGTGACACCCAATCACATGACCACATTTAAAGTCCACGAGCTCTGCAAAGCACCCCATTCTGCTCTCTTACAATGTATAATGACTACTGAGGTCGCTGATATGGAGTACCTGGAAGTAGTTGGCAGCAGAATGCACCTAATATGAAAAACTTTTGGTTCTGGGGGTGTCTGGATGCTTTCGATCACACAGTGTATATTGGATGCCCAAGATATAGCTGTGGACAGTAAGCTGATAATTCCCTTTTGTCCATCCTATGATCAACAGTTGTGCTGATGATTAGTACAAAGTTCGATGACATCCCAGATGTGCAACACATTGAACTACTCCAGTTTACGTTTACTTATGACTGTATTCCAAACCGATGTGGGGCTTATAAAAAGTGGCAATTAGGTGCCAATGTAAATATGAAATACATGATCTTCTATGTGAAATATTGCACATTTTATATCTGCTTTCTTCATTGAACACCATTTATAGATAACAATGTGATATTTCACCAACTTTCTGATAGGTGCCTGTCTGACAAATGATGCTGATAGGTACCTGTCTGACAAATGATGACATGGAAAATTTTCCACTTCAGCCATTCATCACATCAGCTTTGTGTTGTAACTGTAATATTCTGAATTATGACTTATTTTGTAGGAAGTCATGGGGAAAGGTTTTGTTTGCAAATTATTTTGAACATTTCACACATGAAGTCTCAAAGGTTTACAGAATTTCATAATAATGGCATTATTAATATAGACGTCGTATAGATATTATCACTTCAGGTGCAATAGATCATTGCAATTTTAGACAGCAATGGAGACACACCCATAGTGATATTTGCTGATTCAGCAGAAAGTATATTGATCCACGGAGGCATAGAAGATTGATGCAGAACAATGTTTATTCTGTGGACTTTTGTTAGTGCTAAGGGAATAAATTACCACTATTGTGGGAACTATTTCCCAGCTCACTGAAGAGCCATGTCCTCATCTGGTACAGCACATGTTTGTTGGGGCCTTCTGAAGCTTTTTGGTGTGCAGGCCTCTTCTGCTGGAAATAAATTAGGGTGCTGTGGCGAATTTCTGAGTCTCTGTGAGCTTTCAGAATACTATTAAACACTTGTTATCCTGGAGGTGAACTTGAAAAATATTTTCTCAGCTTTGATGTTAAATCTCATGCAACACAACTGTTGTTGCTCATTACAAAGTTCATCTGTCATGTGACCGGCCTTGTAAGCCTACCTTACAATTTAAATCTGCAAACAAAAATAATAGGAAAAATTAATACTCAATAGGACAATAAGATATACTGTGAACAGCTGGAAGAGACCTGGGAGACACCAGAAGGTTTCAGACAGATGGATAACATAAATGTGAAACAGAGATTTCAAAACTAGATTGTTAGCTGCAAAGCATTATCAGGGACAGATGTGAACTCTGATCATAATTTATTGGTTATGAACTAGGGATTAAAGCTGAAGAATTTGCAGAAAGGTAGAAAATTTAAGGAGATGGGACCTGAATAAACTGAAGGAACCAGTGGTTGTTGAGACTTTCGAAGGTAGAACAAGCAACAGTTGACTGAAAAGGGGGAAAGGGATACAACAGAAAATGAATAGCTAATGTCAAATATAGAGGGTTCATACAAGCTGTATTAAAAGAAAACACACAGAGCACTGGAAGATCTAAATCTAAATAAGGCCCCTGATGTAGATGTCAACCTCTCAGAACTGTTGATATCACTGGGTAGGCAGCTATGACAAAACTATTCTACCTGGTATGCTAGATATATGGGACAGGAAAAGTACTCTCACATTTCAGGAAGCATGCAATAATTCCTGTTATAAAGAAGGCAGGTACTAAAAGGTGTATTACTGAATTACCAGTTTAATGTGTCATTGTTGCAAAATATTAACCAGAATTATTTGCAGGAGACTGGAATAGCTGGTAGAAGCTGACCTCAGGGAGAATCAGTTTGGGTTATGGAGAAATGTAGGAACACAGCAAACAACATTGACCCTGCAGATTATCTCAGAAGGTAGACTGAAGAAAGGCAAACCTACATTTATAGCATCTGCAGATTTAGGGAGAGTTTTTGATAGTATTGACTGGATCACACCCTTCGAAATCTTGAAGGTACCAGGGATAAAACATGGAGAGCAAAAGTTATCTACAACTTGTACGGAAATCAGACTGTAGTTATCAGAGTTGAAGGACATGAAAGGGGAGCATTGGTTGAGAAGGGAGTAATAAAGGGTTGTAGCTGATCATTTGTGTTATTTAATCTGTATGCTGAGAAAGCATTAAAGGAAATCAAGAACAAATTTTGGAAAGGAATTAAAGTTCAGGGAGGAGAAATTAAAACTTTGAGGTTTGCTGATGACATTGTAATTCTGTTAGAGATGTCAAAGGACTCAGAAGGTCAGAAGATTAACACGAAACAAAGGAAAACAAGGGTAATGAAATTCATTCAAATTAAATCAAATGATACTGATATAATTAGATTAAGAAATATGACACTAAATGTAGTAGAGTTTCCCTATATGGTCAGCAAAATAACTGGCAATAGCCGAAGTATAGAGGATAAAAAATGCAGATTAGCAATAGCAAGAAAAGGATTTTTGAAAAAGAGGCATTTGTTAATGTTGAATATAAATTTAAGTGTTAAGAAATTGTTCCTGAAGGTGTTTGTATGGCATGAAGCCCTGTACAGAAGTGAAAAGTGGATGATAAACAGTTCAGACAAGAAGAGAATAGAAACCTTTCAAATGTGGTGGTATAGGAGAATGCTGAAGGGTGTTTGGGTAGATTGAAAAGCAATGAGAAGTACTTGTTGTCTTTTCTGTCACATATGGATTCGCCAATTATTGATTTATATTGGGAACACTGGTAGACATATTACTTAACACTTCATTAGACCACTTCATGTTAAAAGAAGCTCTGTTTCATATCATGTAGCACTGAGTTCTGAAGAAAGTCAAACAAAGCACACATGACATAACACAACAAATGAAGACATGATCAAAGCAAAGACACTGCTATACAGAAGAAAGATATAGGAAAGGTCGTGGCTCACAGAGACAACAGATATTGATTTGAATGCTGCATTAAGCTCAAAGCACCTACTTCAAAACATTCAAATGACCCTCTTACAAATATTTAGGCCCGTACAGTCCATAAATTCACAATGCTTTCTCTTTTCTTAGTTACTTTGTCATTATATTTGCTGGTATATCATTCAAATATATGTAAAATGTTTTTACATTTTTGTTGGGTACAGCTTCCCTTATATAATGATGATGAACATCAGTATGCTTCAACCTTTTTTTGATCTGAAGGCTCACCAGACAAATTTAATGCCCTCTGACTATCAGTAAATAAACTTACACACTTATTATAACTTGTCAGTTCATGCAATAAGTTTGTTAAATAAATGCCCTCTTGACAAGCTTCAGAAAGAGCCATAGTCTAAGCCTCTTTGTTACAAAGAGCAACAGTTTTCTGCTTAGAACTTTGCCATGATACTACAGTCAGACAATTTAAAAATAAAACTATTATTTCCTGTGTAAGGAACAATTTGTCTAATCTGCATCTATGAAACTGCCTAAATCTAAACGTCCTTTTGTAAACTTTAAACAATAAATCTTAGCTTCCTTCAAATACCTCAAAATTCTCTTAGCACATTTCGTTGTCACAATATGAGTTACTAAACTGGGATAAATACCTCCCACAGAAAGAAATATATGGTCTTGTAAGTACTGACAAATACATTTAGGACACAGGGTAGGCCTACTTTTGAGAGAGGGAAAAATTGAACTTCTGTTTATTACTTCATTAAATTCTTCCCTGATTATATTGATATATACACTATGTGATGAAAAGTATCTGGACAACTTGCTGAATATGACTTACAAGTTTGTGTGCCCTCCACTGGTAATGCTGGTACTCAGTATGGTGTTGGCCCAACCTTAGCCTTGATGACAGCTTCCACTCTAGCAGGCACATGTTCAATCAGGTGCTGGAAGGTTTCTTGAGGAATGGCAACCCACTCTTCACGGTGTGCTGCACTGGGGAGAGGTATCGATGTCAGTCCATGAGACCTGGCATGAAGTCTGCATTCCAGAACATCCTAAAGGCATTCTATAGGATTCAGGTCAGGACTCTGTGCAGGCCCATCCATTACAGGGATGTTATTGTCATGTAACCACTCCACCATAGGCCGTGCTCTATGAACAAGTACTCGATTGTGTTGAAAAATGCAATTGTCATCCCCAAATGGCTTTTCAACAGTGGGAAGCAAGAAGGTGCTTAAAACATCAATGTAAGCCTGTTCTGTGATAGTGCCATTCAAAACAACAAACATGAAAAACACAACCACACCATAACACTACCACGTCTGAATTTTACTGTTGGCACTACACATGCTTGCAGATGACCTTCACTGGGCATTCACCATACTCTCACCCTACCATTGGAGTGCCACATTGTGTACCATGATTCATCACTCCACTGTTCAATCGTCCAATGTTTACGCTCCTTACAACAAGCAAGGCATTGTTTGGCATTTACTGGCGTGATGTGTGAGCAGCTGCTCAGCCATGAAATCAAAGTTTTCTCACCTCCTGCCTAACTGTCATAGTACTTGCAGTGGACCCTGGTGTAGTTTGGAATTCCTGTGTGATGGTCTGGGTAGATGTCTGCCTGTTACACATTACGACTCACTTCAACTGTTGGCAGTCTGTCAGTCAACAGACAAGGTCGGCCTGTACACGTTTATGCAGTACGTGTCCCTTCACATTTCCACTTCACTATCACATAAGAAACAGTGGACCTAGGTATGTGTAGGAGTGTGGAAATCTTGCATACATATGTATGATGCAAGTGACGCCAAATCACCTGTCCACGTTTGATGTGCATGAGTTCCGCAGAGCTCCCCATTCTGCTTTCTCACGATGTCTAATGACTACTGAGGTTGCTGATATGGAGTACCTGGAAGTAGGTGGCAGCACAATGCAACTGATATGTAATGTAATGATGAAATGTATATTTTTGGGGGTGTCCTGATAATTTTGATTACATAGAGTATGTTACTGGCTTAGAATGCAAAATGACCACTACATACTAAATTTGAGTTAAAAAAGTGCTGATCAATGTGCTTGTCCCGACTTAAAGCTAACACTCCATTAATCTTGTCATATTTGATATCCATTGTTAAACAATGTTTAGGTATTCCTAAATCCTTTACTTTGAACTCCATACTTAGCACATCTTGCAAGATTTCACTCTCATATGTCATTTGAAAAAATATAGAAATCATCAAAATATAAGGCTGTGATAGCAGCTAAGCCTTTATTTTTATTTTTTAAGAACAAGCAAGGCTCTAGTCTAGACCTTTTATAACCTAAACAGTTTAAAACAGCGTTTACTCTTTGATTCCACATTCTGTATTATAGTTTTAACTCGTACATAGCTCTTCCAAACTTCAGAATTTTTCCTTTACCTTTACAAAAATTAAAACCTTCAAGTTGCTTTAGAAAAAGTTGTTCTTTGAGAA
Organism: Schistocerca cancellata; assembly: GCF_023864275.1. NCBI lineage: Eukaryota > Metazoa > Arthropoda > Insecta > Orthoptera > Acrididae > Schistocerca > Schistocerca cancellata. Next base: position 594,807,614 of record NC_064629.1, read on the forward strand.
TACCATTTCAAAAGCTGTTTTATGTCAAGATTCATGATGTTTAAATCTCATTCAGTACATAAAGCCATTAGACGTCTATGTGTAGAATGCCCTACCACAGGAGAAAAGGTTTGATTATAACCAAATCCAAGTTTATGATTGAATCTGGTTGCTACTAACCTAGCACAATACTGCACTTTTACTTTTTTTTGTGGAACACCCATTTACACTGCACAACATTAGCATTTTCTGACAGATTTATCACTTCCCAAGTGTCATTGGCTTCAAAAGCTTGTATGGTAGCACTTATAAGGGCAGTGTAGATAGCATCAGTTACAATCACATAAAGATAAGTGAGCAATAGAAAAAAAATGTCACTGAATAGTTGAGAAGTATGTAATTGTAATCCATTTAGTGTAAAACTACTTTCAGTTTAAACAAAATTGTCTTAAATAAATAAAGATTCTTGTGGCTCAAAAGTAATTTGTGGGTGTAAGTACATAAGAAAAAAAAGCTGTTTTGGATCTGAAGGAAAATATCAGCATTTCATTGCATACCCATGGGCTTTGATCACAGCTGCATCTTTATTTGGCATTGAATCTCCAAGCTTTTGTAGTAAGTCAAGTGGGAGTTTTGATGATTCATCCAATAATGCAGCAGCAAATTGATCCTTGATTGAGTAGCTTCTGTGTCGAACATGTTGATCTAATGGATCCCAGAAGTATTACACCAGATTTAGATCTGGGTTTAGCTCGGCCACTTCAAAAGTTTGATTTTATTTAGCTGGGAGTGTGTTTTGAATCACTCTCCTACTGAAATATCCAATTATGTGGATATTCCTCCTCCCATTTGGAACCATATTCTTTTCTAAAATGCCAACATACAGGGAATGGTCCATTTTGCCTTCTATTTGAACTAGAGGATCAACCCCACATCTAGGAGAACATTCTCACACGATGACACTGCCACCACTGTGCTCAATGCTTGGTACTGAGTACTTTTTGCTATCTCTTGGGTTTTTATGGTTGACATACATACTCCACAGCACCAGAAGAAAATGTATTAAATTTCCTTTGATCACTCCATAAAACATTAGACCAATCTGTAGCAGTCCAAATTTGATGTTTCTTTGCAAACTCTATCCTGGCCTTCCTGTCAACAGAGTATCCTTTGCGTTTTGGCCTGCTTCTTGTTTTCTCTACTAATAAACAAACACTGTCTGATTACCTAAGTGACATTAGTTAATGAATAACGTACCACTAAAGCAAATTAAAAAATACTCTTCAGATAAAGGAATATATACTTACATTGTTATTGTATGATCTTGCTTGTCTCCTAGATATGTAACCACAGTGGTATGAAGCTCTTCATGGAGTCATACAATTATAAGCTGATCTGATGGCATTACATTTTCCTGGACACATATCAGTCTCAACTTGATCTTCGATAAGGATAGAAGCTGAAGGAATGAATTAAAACTGGGTTAGCACATTTGCTTAGTAAGCAGGAGACCCGGGTTAAAGTTATGGCCTTGGCATAAATTTTGATTCATTACTGCAGCATACAGCAAACAGTACTGACAACATAACATCACAAATATAAAATACTTTTGAGCACTACTGTGGATAGCATGTTTCCATTCTTCTGCACCAGGTATGGAAAGGGTGTTCTCCACAGTTTTTGTATCCTCTATTTGATCTGAAGTTCCAGCAGAGAAATAAGTCTAATAATCATTAAATATTTTAGAATGAATTTATTGCTCTTCAGTGGAATGAGTGCTCATATGAATCTTCATGGTAGATTAAAATTGTGTGCCAGGTAATTACTCAAACCCAGGACCTTTGCCTTTCATGGACAAGTACTCTACCAGCTGAGCTACCCGAACACTACTCATGACCCATCGTCACAGCTTTACTTCCACCAGTACCTCATCTCCTTTCTTGCTGGAATGCTGGTCTCAGAAGTTTCATGTGAGAACTTCTGTGAAGTTTGGAAGATAGGAGATGATGTACTGGTGTAAGTAAAGCTGAGAGTCATGAGTCATGTTGGGTAGCAAAAGACAAAGACCCCAGTTTGAAGTCCCAGTCCAGTGTACAGTTTTAATATGCCAGGAAGTTTCCTCAAATATTCTATTTGGCTTGAACTGCCATTGTAATCCTCTAATCTTCTTCACTTCATCTTCTTGTGATTATTAGTTTCTTCCTCTGGCAGACTGAGTTTTCTGAAATATCACGTAAATCTTCTCATGCTATAGGATCAAGGGTCTCTTTTTCTTAATCTTCCTCCACTGAACTCATGTTCTCTTCATGATTTCAATTTCTACACCATTAACATTTTCCATTATTGTCACATTTCTGCTTATCAATACATCATTTGCTTCAGTATCATAAGCCTACAGCCTTCAGCAGTGTTGCGCTATATCACAATAAGATAATTTCTTTTGCCTTTTTATCCAATCTTGTGCTCATATCTTTGTGAATGTGCATCATGTCCTTGTGTCCAATTATGCTGAGAGGACTAATGTTTGGTTTCTCTCCACTCCACACTTCATAGGTTGTTTTATTCCCTAAAATTAAGCTTACTGGCCTATTCTAATAATATACTGCAGTAATAACTGCTTCAGCCCAAAACCTTTTATAAAGTTTACCATGAAATAGTATACATCTTGCCTTTTCTATCACAGTTCTGTTTAAACACTCTGCTGAACCATTTTGTTCTTGTGTATAACCATTAGTTGGTTGATGTATAACCTCATGCTTTTTTTCAGCACACTGCCAAATCTTACACAACAGGATTCTTTGCCATCATCTGTTATCATTGTTTTGGTTTTTCTTCTTGCTGATCTTCTGCCATTTTTTGAAATTCTTGAAATTTCATCCTTTGTCAATACACAAATCTTATTTGGCTATAATTATCTTCCAAACATGAGAAACTACGGTGTGCAACAAAATTAAATGATCACTTCTTCAAAAGACTGTAATTGTTTCCCATTGTGACATATAAGTTTGAAATTCTGCTCAAAGGTGCCTACAATTTTCCTCTGTAATGTTGCAATAGTGTGGTGCTCTGCAATATCATCCTCCAACTCAGCAGTGCTCTAAACAGCAAGGTGACATCACCATATGTGAAAAAAAAATCCACATTTCAGAGGTTAATGTGAGGTGTAAGGTGAGTTAATGATGTCACATTGGCACCAAATTTCACCACCTCCTCTGTGATGGAGGTCAGAACCATGACACCTAGCATTGAAATCACGGTTTTATTATGGGTAGCTAAGGAAGACATTTCAGACATGCCACTGCTCTGAATTGACCCTACTATAAGGACATCTTGGTGCTTCAACCCCATTGAATGTGATCCGATCCATTTGGAGTGTAGTATGACTGTGATTTTTGCTCTGGTATACAGGATAGAACCACAAAGAAAAGTTCAAAGCTATTTGATGAAATGTGAACATGATCCAAAGCAGCAAAGGATGTTTATCCTTTTCAGCTATCCTGTTTCGAGACCTTCTGTGACATTGTCAAGGACGGGGAAAGTGGGGGGGGGGGGGGGGGGGGGGGCAGGGGTGCGCCACATGTCATGCACATGAATAAAATGTCAAAGGGTCCCTCTAAGACACCCCAGTTGAGCAGCACGCTCCATGCCACCCAAGCAGCTTTGTTTAACATGTTAAAAATATACCTGTCAAAAATCACCTTGAGGCTGAAGCTCTTGTATCTGTGTTTGCTTTAACAATACATATGTTTTTGGATGGGGTTCGCCTTTAGCAAAACACTATTTTGTTTTTTATCCCAAACATGTTTCACAACAGTTACAGCGTCATCAGTGGATTTTTCACTTTATGGCAGGTATGAATACATACATATGTACGTACATACATACATACATCACAGCTCTTTGGTGGGTTTGTGCTTAGCTACCACCGGGCCCCAGCCTTTGCAACATCTTTTTCCTTCCATGCTGCATGTCTAAACTCTTGCTATTCTTTTTTCCCCTCCTTTTGGGAACATGTGTGGGATGTTTTTGGAAATGTGTTCTTCATTTTCAGTACCCAATATCGAAACAGTCTCTCCACTGTTTTTCATTCCTTTTTTCTTTCTTCATTTCCCCTCTCTTATCCTTCATCCACTTCGGCATTTGAGGTTCCTCTTTTTCTTCTTCCTCCGTGTGCACTCCTGAGGGCCAGCCTATGCGTCTGACGCCTAACAGGTGACTGGGTAATACGTAATTCCCAGTCCCAGGTTGACAGATAGGTTCGCACGTATCCCCTGGTACAGCTCAGGCACAGGGAGGGGTGATTGCCTGAGTGCTACCTTCCCAAACTGCTGATTGGTCCCTCTGTCAGGTGTGAACATCACCTATGGTGGGTGTGCCCCCTTCTGCAGGGGGGTGGGGGGGGGGAGTTGGAAGGAGTGAACCATCAGAGACACTGGCAATCATGGGGAATTTTCTCACAATGAGCCAATCATATTCTTTACAGTCAATGTCTATTAAACATAAACAGAATGAGGCTAATAATTCAAAGACCCTCCCAGCTGCACCATTGTTCTTTGTGATTTCACGTACTGGAGACAGTCAGTCCTCTGTTATGGTAAATCCATTTATTATTCAGAAAGGTGTTGAAGCAGTTGATGACTCTGTGAAATCTTGCTCTTGTTTATGCTATGGCACTTTGCTTTTGGAGACTACTTCTGAATCTCAACCACAACAACTGCTTCCAGCTTCACTCCTCCATGGCTATCCTGTTTGTGTCAAGGCCCATTGAATGCTGAATTCTTCCCATGGTGTTATTTACACTAAGCTGCTCAATGGTCTGACTGAGGTATAAATTCAGACATAGCTCCCTGATCAGGGTGTCATTACAGTCCATTGGGTGATGAAAAAGGTAGATGCATCTGTAGCACCCACATGCACTCTTTTACTCACTTTTGATAGAGTGGTGCTTCTGTCAAAGATCAAAGCAGGTTACGAAGTTATTGCAGTACAACCATACATTCTGAACCCATTGCATTGCTAGTGTCATCATTACAGCCACACTTGAATGTCCTGTCAACACCCAGCCAAAAGTGTAACCTGTGGTAGGGATGCTCGCAAGGGTGATTGTTTGACTCCTTCTGCCCACTGTATCAACTGCAATGGTGACCATGCCGCCTCCTTCTGAGATTGTCCCATGTATATTGATGAGCAGGCTGTCCAGGAGATCCGGGTGAAGGAAAAAGTACCATACCTGGTCGCTCGCAGGTTGTTGGCTAATTTGAAACCCTGCATTCTACTATCTGGCACTTACAGTACTGTTCTTGCTACATCTCACTCCACAAAGGACATGGTCACGCAGACATGAAACCTCAAATTCAGCACTGCAGTTGTAAAATCGCCTAGTGTCATGTTGTCATCCTCATCTCCTTCCCCAGCTGTGCAATAAGCAACCAAACTTCCACCTCATCTGGCAAACTCATTTGCCACACAGCTGGCAGGCTGGAAAGGACTGAAAGAATACTCCCGTGAAGACTTCCTACATCCCTCCAGCCAACAAACATCTGTGTCTTCTTCTGCCAACTGGAAAGGCCCCAAGAAGTCAAACAAAGGCAAAATGTCTTCTCCTTCACTGACTTGGAGCTTCTCTTTGACAATGTTGTCACATGATACCCTCGCCTGACCAACCTTCGTGTCACCTGTGCACACCGCCAGCCATTTTTCCACTTTTGAATTCCACTTACAGACAGAAGCAGAATACAACTGTGTATCTCATGCAGCAGGATCCTCCAGTCTCTGCACCCTGTAGCAGTTAGTCTTTGAAAGCTGTCACTCGGCAGCCACCAAGGTGACACTGGCTCATTTTTTCCCTCCTCCTATTTACTTGTCAAGACTCTCCTCCAATGGAACATTCTTGACCTCCTTCTGAGGACAGCATTCCATCTCATGGGGGAGTCGTGCCACTCATCCAGGATAATGATCATAGTCAACCCATCTCCCTGACTACCCAGCTTCAAGCTGTTGCAGTGCGCATTTTCCTTCCAAACTTGACCTTTCCCCTTGCTGCCATTTACATCCCTCTGTCATTCAATGTCACCAGGGCAGACTTCCTCAAGTTTATTGGGTAGCTCCCTCACCCCTTTCTGACTTTAATGCACACCATCCCCTTTGGGGTTCTCCCAGAACCTATCAGAGAGGTGCCCTCTTGGCTGACCTGCTCAGTCAACTTAACCTCATCTACCTTAACATGGGAGCACCCACATTCCTTTCACACTCCAGGCACACCTGTTCCTATATGGACCTCTCCTTCTACACTGCCCAGCTTGCCCATCATCTCGAGTGGTCCATTCTCTCTGACACATACTTGAGTGACCATTTCCCATGTGCTATCCCGTTACTGACTCGCATCCAAGCTACGTGCAAACCCAAATCACAACTTTCTGAGATTGACTGTAGACCTTACTCCTCCCTAGCGATGAACAACATTCTTGAGTTGTGATGACCAGGTAGAATATTTCATAAATGTTTTCCTAACCACCACAGAACATTCCATTCCTCACACTTCCTCTTTACCGCACCATGTCCCAGTCACTTGGTGGACTGAGGTGTCCCACGACACAATTTGTGTGTGCATACGTGCTCTCCGGGTTCTTAACCATCATCCTATGATGAGAAACTGCATTCATTATAAACACTTATGTGCACAGTGTTGTTGTGTTCTTTGGGATAGCAAAAAAGCTAGCTAGATTTCAGTCACTAGTTCTTTTAAAAGTTCTCCCTCTTCCATTGTGTGGGCCAACCTCTGATGGCTCTCTGGGACCAAGGTTTGTTCCCAATTTCCAGCCTGACAGTAGCAGACGACATCATAGTGGACCCTACTGCTATATCCAACGCCTTGGACTGCTATTTTGCAGAGATTTTGAGCTGTGCCTACTATCACCCTGCCTTCCTCTATTGGAAACGAGTTGAGGAGGATTGGGCGATACCCTTGCCTTCTCACAATCATGAGTGCTACACTGCCCCTTTTACTAAGAGGGAGCTAGATCATGCTCTCACTTCATCCTGATCCTTTGCTCCAGGGCCAGATGATGTTGACATTCAGATGTTGGAAAATATTTCTCTTAAGGGCAAGCAAATTGTCCTTCATATGTACTATCACATCTGGGAGAGGGCAAATTTCCCAGACACTGGCATGAAGCCACTGTCATACCCATACCTGAGGCTGGTAAGGACAAACACCTTCCTTGCAGCTACTGCCCCATTTCTCTACCAGCTGTGTTCGTGGAACGTATGATTCATGCCTGGCTGGTGTGGTGGCTTGAGTCTTGCAATTTACTGACCACTGCATAATGTCGATTTAGAGCATGTCATTCTGCAGTTGACCATCTCATCACTTTGTCAACCAATGTCATGAGTAGTTTTCAGTGGAAATACCAGACTGTGGCATTCCCCCCCCCCCCCCTCCAAACTGGAGAAAGCCTAAGAGGAGGATTGATATCCTCCATATGGTCTATGTGTGGAGCTTCTGTGGCTGCATGCTGCATTTCCTTCAGGAATTTTTAAAAGAGAGTTTTCTAGGTATGTGTGGGTTCTGCCTTGTTGGACACCTTTATCCAGGAAAACAGTGTGCCTCAGGGTTCTGTCCTGAGTGTCATCCTCTTTGCTATTTCCATTAACCCTATTATGGCTTGTCTTCCACCGGGCATCTCCAGCTCCCTTTTTGTTGATGATTTTGTGATCCGTTGCAGTTCTCCACAGACTTGTCTCCTCGAGTGGTGTCTTCTGTGATGTCTCAATTGTCTTTATTAATGGAGTACTGAAAATGGCTTTAGCTTTTCAACTGACAAATCTGGCAGAGCAGTTGGTTTTTTCCACTGTCTTTACATCTTGGGCCTGTTGCTCTTTCATTCACTGAAACTATGAAATTCCTAGGGCTCTTACTCAATAGGAAACTTTCTTGGTCCTGGCATTTGTCTTACCTGGCTGCCCACTGTACGCAGTCCCTCGATGTCCTACATATCCTCAGCGGTACTTCCCGGGGAGCAAATCGGATCTCCCTCCTCCATTTGTACTGGTCCCTTGTTCTTTCAAAACTAGACTACGGGAGTCTCGTTTATGCATCTGGACGTCTGCCCCTCTTATGCTGTCCCACTACTATCCACCATCACGTCACCTGTTGGGCCACTGGCACCTTTTACACTAGACTGGTTGATTCAATACTATCCACCATATTGTGGTATCCGTTTGGCCACTGGTGCCTTTTACACTAGTCTGGTTGAGAGTCTGTATGCAAAAACTGTGAACTACCACTGTCATACCGCCATGACTTTCTCCTCAGCAGATATGCATGCCACTTGTCTGCTATGCCTGGCAACCCATCCTATGCCTCCTTCTTTGATGACGTCAATGATTGCCAGTATGGGGTGTGTCCCTCTTCTCTGCTACCTCCTGGAATTTGGTTTCAGCTCTTGCTCCAGCAATTTAACTTCACACTACCTGCCACTTTCCTGATGGGTATGAGCCCTTCACCACCTTGTCTTTGTTTGGTGGCCTGTGTTCACCTTGGGCTTCATTCACTTCCTAAGGACACTACTCCAGCCTCACTCTATCACCATAAGTTTCAAGACCTTGACACAGAACTTCACTTCTGTGTACATTGATAGCTCTCACTGACTGGTGTCGGGTGTGCCTTCATCATTGTCAGTGATGATTTTCAGTATCGGCTTCTGGAATACTACTTATTATTTACAGAAGAGCTCTTTGTCCTGTATCAGGCCATGCAGTACATCAGGTGACACAGGCTTTTGAATTGTGTCATCTGCTCTGACACTATGTACCCTTCAGAGCCCTGTGTGTTGTACACCGTCCATCCCTTAGTGGAGTGGGTCCAGGAAAGCTGTCACTTGCTCACTCTTGATGGAGCCACTGTGATGTTTATGGGTTCCTGGTCATGCCAGTCTGATGGAAAACGAGGCTGCTGAGCCTGCAGCCAAGGCTGCAGTCCTCGTACCTCAGCTCACTAATTCTTCCATTCCCTCTGATGATCTTTGTGTTGCTGTCTGTCAGCAGGTGGTGTCACTTTGGTATCGCCACTGGCCCTCCCTTCACAGGAGCAAGCTCTGGGGAATTGAGCCTATCCCAGTGACTTGGCCGGCCTTCTCTTGGCCCACTCAGCATGAGGAGATCATTTTGGCTAATTTGCGTATTGGGCAGTGTCTTTTTAGCCATCGTCATTTGTTAAGTGGTGATCCCCAACCACTTTGTGCTCATTGCCTTCAACCTTTGATGGTTTGCCATTTATTGACCGAATACCCTTTTCTTAACCACTTATTTTCTCATTTGTGTTTGCCATCTGAGTTATCACCCATTTTGGAGAATTAAATGTGGTATGTCGACTGCATTTTAGGTTTTATCTATTGTACCAGTATGGTAAAGGACATTTTATCTTTAGTTTAAGACCTCTGTTCCTCTATGGTGTATTTTATGGATCTTTCTCTAAGTAAGTCCCTGTTTTTAGCTGTCTTTCCTTCTGTCTATTGGGCTTAACGTGTAGTTGTTTTTACCTCCTTTTTTTTGTCTTTGTGTTCTATGTTTCTAACATGGGCACGTATGACCTAGTTGTTTTTGCACCGTAAAACAAAACAAACAATTCAGACTGTAGATAACAACAACAACAACAACAACAAAATCAGAATCATGAATGACTGTACACAGAAGTGCAGCATTGTCTTTTGTAGGACACTATAGTATTAGAATCCTGATTAGGACATTGAAATGCAACAATTTTATAGGCAGTAATGTCATCATCATGGTTCAAACCTGCCTCCAGCCATCCTGATTTAGGTTTCCCCTAATTTCCCTAAATCACTTTAGGCAAATGCCAGGATGGTTCCTTTGAAAGGGCACGGCCAATTTCCTACCCCATCCTTCCCTATTCCGAGCATGTACTCCATCTCTGATGATCTCATTATTAACAGGACATTAAACACTCATCTCATCCTCCTCCTTCTTTCACGGAGGAATATTAACTCATTCCTTTGTTCGTACTCGTATGTCTGTTAATGCTATTTGATAGGTAACAGAAGAGGGCTATAATATCTCAAACTTTTGGCAAGATATAGTTGTTGAATCCTCACATTTGTCTTTGCCAGTTTATATATGATTTCTCTTATTTCTTGTTGATGAAGAGGTTTTTCTGGCACCAAAATTCTGGTAGAATGCAGTGACTGTTCTGCTGGATGTGTGGTTCCATGTTTTCCTATTATGTGAGCAATGACTAACAGCCTATGCTCAAGACTAGACTATAATCCTGTACATAATACAGGTTTATTCTTTCATAAAATAAAACAGCAACTAACTGCATTTGATAATGCTATTTGTTCACATAAATAATGCCATTACTGGTTTCAAATGGACAGGTTCCCTGGGGGGTGGGGGATAAAATGTGAAAACCAATGTAAACTACAATACAAAAATGTATCTTAATGTGAACAAGCCACCTGATGATGAACCTGTTGGCTTAAAACCGGTAAGAGTGCTATTTACGTGAGTAAATAGCATTACCAATAGTGGCTGGTTGCTGTTTCCTTCTCAGCAAGAATCAACCTGTATTTTGTACACAACCATGGTCTCAAAATGTCAGTTTTTCACTAAATTGCCTGTGCATAATGTTTCAACGTACAGTAAATCTTTATCAGAAATACATTTTGTAAAACTGTGATAGCAATGTTGTGTTCTTCATTCATGGATCTTCAATAATATGTTGAAAACTAAACAAAGAAAGATTGCTCTTTAGTGAAGTGAGATACTGATTTTTAACTGTTGTACTTACTGTGCAAAATATGAATTTCATGTGCACCTAAGTACTCTAATCTGATCTTCTGTATGGCCTGAATGAGTTACTATTGTGTGGTGGCTTTTTTAAGGGGGGGGGAGGGGGAACTAAACATAATATAGGCTTTGTATTTATGACAGTTGAAGGGGAAAAGACAAACAATAAACAGGAATATGTGTAGATGTATTTATTGTTACTTTGCATATTTTATGTTTCAGCTCTACTGTTTGGTGGCCAACTTGATGGTCAACTGAATAGTCGCCATATTGGTTGCATTGACCCACAGTGTGATCCAGTCAGTGTGGTTCAAGATGCTTATGAACATGCTCGATTCCTCTGTGACCAATATTATTTTGCTTCACCTGAGCTTATCATTCATCAACATAACGGTTAGTTGACTAAGATCTGATTATGGGTGACTTCTCTGTACCAGTAACATAGATCATTTGCCAGCTACCTGTATTTTTGTTATCAAAATTTCTATTTCCTATTTTTGACACTGAATGACAACCTATATGGAAAATATGATTTATATATAAGCCTCACTATGTAAATATTTCAGTTGGTGACAGCTAAAAGCGATGAATTGGTGATGTTAGAGTGAATTCTCTTATCTAGTACTCTCAATATTGATCCAAAACATAAAAAAGTAAAAATGAAAGCCTGAAAACAAGTATGAGGACAGATAAAATAAAGAACCTCTTACTTGTAATATGAAGTGTGTGAATGTGTGGTAATTGAATTAATCCCCAAAAAATAAGGAATATGTTAATATTATTTGATGACAGACTTTCCTCTAAATGTAGAGAAATGAAGGGGAAGGTGAGAGAGAAAGTTACATGGTGAAATCAATTGTTGATTATTCATTTGTGGACAATTTCACTTATTTGTTAAAACACCTTTGTAATAAAACTGTAAACCCAATGTAGGGATGTTTTTCCTGAGAGTATGCTGCACATTGAACAGATGCATTGCTGCAGCTTGTATAATGGAGACTTACATCATTTCTGCACCTTCAGGTGTTAAAAAATTCACCCAACTGCTAGTGAAGATATTTAGCTCTGTACACCTCCCCAACACATTGCTTTTCAGCACACTGTTTCTACTATCATCAAACTTATCTTATTCTACTAAATTCATGTGATTGTATGACTGATTTCTAGCGAAATGAATATGCAGTAAAAGTTGTTCTGCAAACTGAATTGTTATTCTTTTATGATGAGCACATTCACTGCTAAATTCATAGTTTGATCCTGATGTTGCTGACTACACAATACACAGGCCCATCTCTGCATTGCCATGTGTGGGATACATACTGCTGTACACAAGGCATACACAAAAATTGCTCTAATCCTCCAGCACACAGTTTGTTAGGAAACTATTACATCTGCGTCTATGTCTGCATCTCCATCTATACTCCAGAAACTACTGTGAAATACATGGCAGAGGGTACTTTGCATAATATCCCTTATTAGGGCTTCTCTCCATTGCTTTTGCATACAGAGGATGGGAAGAATGATTCCTTAAACTCATGAAGCACATTGTAAATAATTTAATCTTGTTTTTGTGCCCCCTATAGGAGTGATATGTAGGGAATGGTATGTTCTAGATTCTTCACATAAAACTGTTTCCTGGAACTTTGTAAGTAGGTTTTCTGTAATATGTTATCAAGTGTGTGCCAGTTCAGGTTTTTCACAATCTCTGTGAAGCCTTCCTGTGGGTAAATCAAACCTGTGGCCATTCACGCTGCCCTTCTCTGTAGCCATTCAATATCTTGTGTTAGTTCTATTTGATATTGATCCCTTACACTTCAGAAATACCAGAGTATAGATCACAGGGGAGTTTTCTAAACAGTTTCCCTGGCAGAGTGATTGAATTTTCCCAATTTCCTATCAACAAATTGAAGTTTGCCACCTGCTTTACAACTAGCTTATGTGATCATTCCCTTCCATATCCATAGAAATTGTTGCACCCATATATTTGTATGAATTGTCTGCATTCCAGCTGTGACTCACCGAAGTTTTAGTGGTAGGATGCTACTAGGTGCATGCAACGTATAACACCTCAAGTTGTTTTCAGAGGACTGGTAACAGATGGAAACAGCTGGTTAGTTTTAAAATATGCATATACCTATTGGGAATATGTGACAGAGATGGCAGAAGCATACAGTACACAGAACTCTGGTGGCAGCAATGAGAGCGAGGACTGTTTTGATATTTAAAGTGGCAGCATTTCACTACAAGAACAGTGTGTAATCATTCATTTTCTCCATTTGTGTGGTGTGACACTGATTTGAACTCCTCACCAACTGAGTAAGACATGTGGTGATTGTGTCATGGATGTGTGTTATTGGTGCTGATGGGTGCAACAGTTCAAAGAATGTGGAAAATCATGTAGCAGCAAACAAGACAATCTCAGGCTTGCTGGTCTGACAATATAGTCAAGTGAATGTAGAAAGTTGTTTTGGAGGATTGCTGAATGAGTATGGATCACATCACCTCCAAAGTTGACATTTCCATTGGGGCCTGTGCACACAGTCCTGCATGAAGATGTAAAATGCTAGAAGTGACCTCCAGGTGTGTGCCAATACATGACCACAAGGCTGTGCATGTGGCATGTTGCCAGGTAATGTTGATGCAAGATGACAGCATGAATGGGGCTTCCTTTTCATCAGTTGGGACAATGGATGAGACAGCAGTCTTGAAATTGGAGTGCCTGTTCGTCTAATGGAAACACACATTTACACACACAACCACCACAAAAAAAGGAAAAAAAATGGGTAAGGACCAGTGCTGAAAAAATGATGGTAGCCATATTCTGAGGCAGTAATGGCATAATACTTGCTCGTTATGTTCCAAATGGCAGTATGGTGACAGGTGCATCCTATCCAGATGTTTTGAAGAACAAGTTCCTTACGGCATCACATGAAAAATGGTCAGAAAAGACTGCACCAAGTCAATGGACCAGCACACTGGATGAACACAATGCTGTGGTTTCTTTATGACAACTTTGAAGTGATTTCTCATGTTCCCTTCTCACCTTAACTGGTTCCTAGTGACTTTTGTCTGTTTACAATGATGAAAGGTACTCTCTGTGGCTACACATGCACTAGCCATGCTGCTATTGCATCAGTGATTTTCCAGTGGTCAAAGCAGATGCCTAAATAAGTGTTTTCAGCAGCCATGGAATCGTGGTGTTTCAAAATTTTCATGTGATTAGTTTGCGATAAATAAAATTAGTCATTATAACTTGAAAGCACCTTGTACTATTCTGCATTTTGTGAAGTGAACAATTTTACATTTCTTATGTTTAAAGTAAGTTACCAATCTTTGCAGCATTTTGAAATCTTATTAAGAACAGATTGAAACTGAAGAAACTGCAAAAAGGTGGGAATTTAAGGAGATAGGACCTGGATAAACTGAAAGAACTAGAGGTTGTACAGTGTTTCAGGGAGAGCATAAGGGAACAATTGACAGGAATGGGGGAAAGAAATACAGTAGAAGAAGAATGGGTAGCTTTGAGGGATCAAATAGTGAAGGCAGCAGAGGATCAAATAGGTAAAAAGATGAGGGCTAGCAGAAACCCTTGGGTAACAGAAGAAATATCGAATTTAATTGATGAAAGGAGAAAACATAAAAATTCAGTAAATGAAGTAGGCAAAAAGGAATACAAATGTCTCAAAAATGAGATCGACAGGAAGTACAAAATGGCTAAGCAGGGATGACTACAGGACAAATGTAAGGATGTAGAGGCTTATCTCATTAGAGGTAAGATAGATACTGCGTACAGGAAAATTAAAGAGACCTTTGGAGAAAGGAGAACCAGTTGCATGAATATCAAGAGCTCAGGTGGAAAACCAGTTCTAAGCAAAGAAGGGAAAGCAGAAAGGTGGAAGGAGTATATAGAGGTTTTATACAAGGGTGATGTACTTGAGGACAATATTATGGAAATGGAAGAGGATGTAGATGAAGATGAAATGGGAGATATGATATTGCGTGAAGAGTTTGACAGGCACTGAAAGACCTGAGACGAAACAAGGCCCCCGGAGTAGACAACATTCCATTAGAACTACTGACAGCCTTGGGAGAGCCAGTCCTGACAAAACTCTACTATCTGGTGAGCAAGATGTATGAGACAGGCGAAATTCCCTCAGACTTCAAGAAGAATATAATAATTCCAATCCCAAAGAAAGCAGGTGTTGACAGATGTGAAAATTACCGAACTATCAGTTTAATAAGTCACACGAATTCTTTACAGACAAATGGAAAAACTTATTGAAGCCGACCTCAGGGAAGATCAGTTTGGATTCCATAGAAATACTGGAACATGTGAGGCAATATTGACCTTACGACTTATCTTAGAAGAAAGATTAAGGAAAGGCAAACCTACGTTTCTAGCATTTGTAGACTTAGAGAAAGCTTTTGACAATGTTGATTGGAATACTCTCTTTCAAATTATGATGGTGGCAGGGGTAAAATACAGGGAGCTAAAGGCTATTCACAATTTGTACAGAAAGCAGATGGCAGTTATAAGAGTTGAGGGACATGAAAGGGAAGCAGTGGTTGGGAAGGGAGTGAGACAGGATTGTAGCCTCTCCCTGATGTTATTCAATCTGTACATTGAGCAAGCAATAACGAAAAAAAAAAGAAAAATTCTGAGTAGGTATTAAAATCCATGGAGAAGAAATAAAAACTTTGAGGTTCGCCGATGACATTGTAATTCTGTCAGAGACAGCAAAGGACTTGGAAGAGCAGTTGAATGGAATGGACAGTGTCTTGAAAGGAGGGTATAAGATGATCATCAACAAAAGCAAAACGAGGATAATGGAATGTAGTCGAATTAAATCAGGTGATGCTGAGGGAATTAGATTAGGAAATGAGACACTTAAAGTAGTAAAGGAGTTTTGCTATTTGGGGAGCAAAATAACTGATGATGGTTGAAGTAGAGAGGATATAAAATGTAGACTGGCAATGGCAAGGAAAGCGTTTCTGAAGAAGAGAAATTTGTTAACATCGAGTATAGATTTAAATGTCAGGAAGTCGTTTCTGGAAGTATTTGTATGGAGTGTAGCCATGTATGGAAGTGAAACGTGGATGATAAATAGTTTAGACAAGAAGAGAATAGAAGCTTTTGAAATGTGGTGCTACAGAAGAATGCTGAAGATTAGATGGGTAAATCACATAACTAATGAGGAGGTATTGAATAGGATTGGGGAGAAGAGATGTTTGTGGCACAACTTGACTAGAAGAAGGGATCGGTTGGTAGGACATCTTCTGAGACATTGGGGGATCACCAATTTAGTATTGGAGGGCAGTGTGGAGGGTAAAAATCATAGAGGGAGACCAAGAGATGAATACACTAAGCAGATTCAGAAGGATATGGGCTGCAGTAGGTAATGGGAGATGAAGAAGCTTGCACAGGATAGAGTAGCATGGAGAGCTGCATCAAACCAGTCTCAGGACTGAAGACCACAACAACAAACATTAAGAACAGACAGAAAATTTGTGGAGCTTTCTTTCAGACAGTCCTATATTATAGATAACTATATCATCTCCAAAGAGTCTGAGGCTATTATTAATGTTGTTTACTCATTGATATACATCATGAACAGCAAGGGCCCCAATTCACTTGTAGGGGAATGCATGAAGTTATTTCTGTGTCCATGAATATCTCCCCATTCTAGATGACATACTGTGTCAATACAGTCACAAATTTTGCTTGATAACCTGTATGTTCTTTCTTTGGCTAATACGCATTGGTGTAGTACTGAACTGAATGCTTTTTGGTAGTTAAGAAATGCTGCACCTATCAGACTGCCTGAATCCCTGGTCTTCAGGATGTCACATGAGATATGTGTGCATGAGTTTTACATGATCAATGTTTTCAGAATCAAAGCTGATTGGCATGGAGCATATTATTTTATTAAAGATACCTTATTATGCTTGAGCTCAGAATATGTTCTAAGATTCTACAATAAACAGATTGTAAAATATTGTACAGTAGTTGTATGGATCACTTCTGCTACCTTTCTTGCAGTCAGGTGTGACCTGTGCTTTCTTTCAACTACTGGGAACAGTTTTCTGTTTGAGGAATCTATCATATATTATGGTCAAAAGAGGGGCTAACTCAGTTGCAAATCATACATAGTTACTGATATGGAATCCATTGAGCCTAGAGCTTTGTTCAGTTTTAGCAATGTTACTGGTTTTTCAACACCGTAGACACTACTATCTCTTTTAATCATCTTTGCATCTGTGTAAGAATCATACTGGGTGACTTTAATTTGCACCTTTCTGAGAAGTGCCGTCTTGGTTGACCACCTTAATCAACTAAATCTCACCTGCCTTAACACTGGAGCACCCATGTTCCTTTCTGACTCCATGCACATCTATTCCCATTCACACCTCTCCTTCTGCCCTGCCCAGCTTTCATGTTGCCTTGAGTGGTCTATTCTCTCTGACACGTACTTAAGTGACTATTTTCTGTGTGCTATCCATTTGCTGACTCCTACCCCACCTGTGCAAACTTGAGTGGCAGCTTTCTAAGGCCAACTGGAGGCTTTACTCCTACCTGGCAACCTTTGACAAGAAACTTTCCCCAGTTTTGGTGACCAGGTAGAATAGCTTACAAACATCATCCTTACTGCCACAGAACATTCCTCACACATCGTTTTTACCATGCCATGTCCAAATCCTTTGGTGGACTGAAGCATGCCATGACACAATTCATGTGTTGAAATGTGCTCTCTGCATTTTTAACTGTCACCCTATGATGGCGAACTGCATTTGTTGTAAATAGTTGTGTGTGCAATGTTGTCATATTCTTTGGGATAGCAAAAAAGCTATCTGGATTTCCTTTAGTAGTTCATTTAACAGCCCCACTCTCTCCCGTCATGTGGGCTAACCTCTGACAGTTCTCTGAGACCAGGGTCCATTCCTCAATTTCCAGCCTGACTGCAGCAGATGCTGTGGTAGTGGACCCTATTGCTATCTCCAACACCTTGGATTGCTATTTTGCAGAGATTTCGAGCTCCACCTACTATCACCCTAACTTCCTCCATCAGAAACATTTGGAGGGGGCTGAGTTGATACCCTTGTCTTCTCACAATCATGAGTGCTACAATGCTGCTTTCACTATGAGGGAGCTAGATCGTGCTCTCACTTCATCCTGATCCTCTGCCCCAGGGCCATACAATGTTCAGATTCAGGTGTTGTGGGCAAGAACTTTGTCCTTCATGTGTACAATCATGTCTGGACAGAGGACACATTTCCCAGACACTGGCATGAAGCCACTATCATACCCCTACCTAAGCCCGGGAAGGACACACACCTTCCTTCTAGCTACTGCTCCATTTCTCTCACCAGCTTTGTTTGCAAGGTGATGGAATGTATGATTTATGCCCGTCAGGTATGGTGGCTAGAGTCCCACAATTTCTGGTATCATCCATACTCCCTACACATGGGGCTTCTGAGGCCACCTGCTACATTTCCTTCAGGAATTTTTAAAAGACAGAGTTTTCAAGGTATGTGTGGGTTCTGCCTTGTCAGACACCTTTATCCAGGAAAACAGTGTGCCTCAGGATTCTGTCTTGGGCATTCTCCACTTTGCTGTTGCCATTGGTCCTATTATGGCCTGTCTCCCACAGACATCTCTGGCTCCCTTTCTGTGGATGATTTTGTGATCTGTTGCAGTTCTTCATGGGCTTGTCTCCTTGAGCAACGTCTTCAGCATTGTATCAATTGTCTTTACTCATGGAGCAATTGCTTTCACTGTTCCACTGACAAAACTGTTTGTATGAATTTCTGGCAGCACAATGGATTTCTTCCACCATCTTTACATCTTGGGCCTGTCGCTCTTCCACTCCTTGAAACCACAAAATTCCAGGGGCTCATTGGGGCCCATGCTCGATAGGAAACTTTCTTGGTCCTCCCGTGTGTCTTACCTGGCTGCCCACTATACCCAATCCCTCTATGGCCAATGTGTCCTTAGTGGCACTTCCTCGGGAGTGGATCAGACCACGCTCCTCCATTTGTAGAGATTCCTTGTCCATTCCAGACTAGACTATGGATATTTCATTTATGCATCTGCATGTCCTCCCATCTTGCGCCATCTCAATACAATCCACCATCGTGGCTTCCATTTGGCCACTGGTGCCTTTTACACTAGCCTGGTTGAGAGCCTGTCTGCAGTAGCTGCCAAACTACTGCTGTCATACCAACAAGATGTCCTAATTGGCAGATACACATGTTGTTTGTCTGCCATGCCTGGCCACCATCTATGCCTGCTTCTTTGACGACTCCTTTGATCGCCAGTATGGGGTGCGTCCCTCTTCTCTGTTACCTGATGGAGTTTGCTTTCAGCTACTGCTCCGGCAGCTTAACTTTGTGCTATTTGCCACTCTCCCGATGGGTGTTAACCCTTCACCACCTTGGCTGTGTGTCGTGGCCTGTGTTCCCCTTGGGCTTCATTCACTCACTAAGGCCAGTACTCCAGACTCGATCTATCACTGTAAGTTTCAAGACCATCGCACAGACTTTCGCAATAGTAGCTTTGTGTACATTGATGGCTCTTGGACTGACCATGGTGTTGGGTGTACCTTTGTCACTGTCAGTGATGATTTTTGGTATCTGCTTCTGGAACACTGCTTAGTCTTTTCAGTGGAGCTCTTTGCCCTACATAAGGCCTCACAGTACAGCTGGTGACACAGACTTTTCAATTGTGTCATTTGCTCTGACTCTTGCAGTGCCCTTCAGAGTCTCTTTCTGCTGTACACCATCCATTTCTTAATACAATGGGTCCAGGAAAGCTTTCTCTTGCTCACTCTTCATGAAGCCACTGTGATGTGGATCCATGGTAACATTGGTCTGACAGGAAACGAGGTGACTACCACTGCCGCCATGGCTGCAGTCCTCATACCTCAGTCCACTAGGTCTTCCATTCTCTCCAATTATCTCTGTGTTGCCGTCTGTCAGCATGTGGTGTCACTTTGGCATCACCACTGGTCTTCCCTTCATGGGAACAAGCTCTGGGGAATTACACCTCTCCCAGCACCTTGGCTGACCTCCTCTCGGCCCACTCAGCATGCAGAGATCATTTTGGCTAGGTTGCACATTGGACACTGCCGTTTTAGCCATCACCATATGTTAAGTGGTGAACCCCCACCACTTTGTGCTTATTGTCGTCAACCTCTGACAGTTTGCCATTTCCTGATGGAATGCCCATTTTTTAACCACTTGCATCCTAATTTATTTTTTCCAACTGAGTTAAGAACATACGTGCTGTCGACTGCATTTTACTTCTTATACATTGTGGCAATATGGTGAAGGACATTTACTCTTTAGTTCTGGACCTCTGTTGTCTGTATGGTGTATTTTATGGACCTTTCTCCAAGAGGAAGGCCCTGTTTTTAGCTGTCTTTCCTTCCATCAATTGTGCTTTACATGTAGCTACTTCTACTCCTTTTCTGTCTTTGTGTTCTATGGTTCCGATATGGAGGCATATAACCCTAGTTGTTTTTGCACCCTAAAACAAAACAAACAAAAGTTCTCCTAAGTTTCTCCCCATATTCCTATCCAGAGAAAAATGTTTTGAGTTGTTCTTGAGATATGACACTATTCTCTCTCTATCTAGTTTACTGAACATATCACTCTAATTACTGTTTTTAAAGCAATGGAAAATCCAGGCTGGAATAATGACAATATTATGAAAAGAATAGTTGATACTCATCATGTAATGGAGATGCTGGGTTGCGGACCACACACACACACACACACACACACACACACACACACACACACACACACACACAACCACATGAATTGGGTTTCGCGCGCGATTTTGTGTGTGTGTGTGTGTGTGTGTGTGTGTGTGTGTGTGTGTGTGTGTGTGTTATGATGAAGGCCTCTTTGGCCGAAAGCTTTGTTTGACAGTATTTTTGTTGTCTGACAGTATCTAGCAGCTACCATTTTTATAATATTGTAGCTACTGGTTTTAGTTGCGGACATCCTCAAACAGATCAACTTTATTTGTTGCCATTAAATGTAATACTTTGTTCCCTGATTGGCCTTCCAACCTACCTGTTCCAGGTGGTTCCCAGAGAAAGTGTTTAGCATTGTTTCTCAGGATGTCTTGTCATGTTCACCACTTACAAAACTACAACTATCTCAATCAAGTATTGGATTATTAAAGTCTCCTCCATTCATGATACGAAGGGCATTCAATAAGTAATGCAACAATTTTTTCTGAAAGCAGATTAGTTTTATTCAGGATTCCAATACACCATATTATTCCCCACTCTTTTCGCTACAAAATCTATTTTTCAACATAATCTCTGTTCAGTGCGATGGACTTACATCACCATACTGGAAAGGCCTACGCCTGCACGGTACTACGTTACTGGTCACCATTGGGAGCCAACATATTGCTGCATCAATAACCTCATCATCATCCACATACATGCATGCAGTTCTGTACAGATGGTCCTTTGTTGCTCTTTATGATCTTCTGTTAGGCAGTGAAGAACCGTGTGGGCACACTCCTATGAGTACACCAAATGATGGATGAGTGTGTCAGCACTACCGACAGAGATGTCGCATTGCACAGTGAGGTGGTTGATTGTGATCTGTTAATCACCTTGAATGAGAGTGGCCACTCATTCCAACATGCAGGAGTCACAGCTGGGCGTGCCTGGCTGGCACATGGCAGATCGGACTGGTTTGCATGACCTTGTTGTGATGATGACGGGTGCCTTGCCCAATGACTCATTATGCTTTTGTTCATTGCCAGGTCCCCATAGACATTCTGCAAACACCTACAAGTATCTGAAATGCTATGATTTTCTGCTAGAAGAAACTCAATGACAGCTCTCTGCTTGGAACACATCTTCATTACAGGCACCATTTTGAAGGCTACATATGGTACCACCACCTATCAGAACTTCATGATACTGTAGGGGCTGAAATGGGAATATTTTATGTTCTCTCATAACAAATTCCTCTTTTTTTTCCAACTGAAATTGACCAAAACAGAAGTGTCACATTACTTATTGAATGCTTGTCATATTATTGGGAAACACACATACTAGCAAGCTTAACTTTCCTCTTAGGTTTTTGGCTACTTTTGGCATGAGTCTGTTGGTTAGTAAAAAATCAAATTATGTGTTTATGCCCACCCTTCACTCTGAGACTTACCAAAAAAATCTCACATGTAGCTTCTCTTTCTATTTAGTGGATCTGAGTTTCTTGTCTACTGTTCATTACTCCACCTCCATTTGACATTAGCCTATCTATTTAATACACACTTATATTTATCACAAAAATCTCATTGAAATTGTTTCTGGGATTTAACCAACTTTCTGTATGTACTATTATGTGAGCTCCACTGTGTTTTGGTAGTGCTTCAAACTCCAGCACTTTGTTGCGAGTTCTTTGGCTGCTAATCACTCGTATTTTATGAGTCTCATCTGTGAGGGTGTCAGTTTGGAACTTAAATTAATACTTTGAGGTCTCTTAAGCTATCAGACCCTTGTATACACTCCACACCAAGTCAACTACCTGAGTACTAGTTCCTAAGGCATGTTTTGAATATTGTTACAGATAATTAATACTTTGTATTTGTTTATATATTTCACAGCTCTTGAGATGAATGCTCCCATAAGAATCATCTATGTCCCATCACATCTTTTCCACATGCTGTTTGAGCTCTTCAAGAATTCAATGAGAGCAATCATGGAATTCCATGGAAATAGTGAAAACTATCCACCCATAGAGGTCAACATTGTGCTTGGGAGAGAAGATGTGTGTGTGAAGGTAATATATTCATCGTTGTGTAAAAGGAGAACTACAAGTGTTGGAAATGAATTTTCTTTAAATTTCTTTTAGTTGATTTTAATGTTTCATTTTTCATAGACTATGAAATTTATTTTACTGCTACAAAGTAGGTTACTATTCATCATCAGTTCTTTTTCTATTGCTTTAATCAATATAAGTAGAGATACATAATTATATAAATAGACACAGACAGACAATAGTTTTTGATCCAGATATGAAATAAGTAATGTTTGTGAAAAGTTGATGTGTATCTGTGCTTTTATGGACAAGGTGACAGATATAAATGACTGAAGAGATGAGCATTTTGGTTATTTAGAATAGTGTATTTTCTGACATAAATCTTTTTCAAAAGTTAGATATACTGTAACTCCAGATAGGATGATGGAAAAATGCCACAGGATATAATCTGATATATTGACCCTGTCTCTTACCATTTATCTCCTGTTTTTCCTCTGCTGACTGTAGAGACTGAATTGTGTGTAAGTTTCGAGGTGTCAGATGTAACTGAGAAACTGGAACATAAGTTAGCAATTAGGGTGAAGTTTCAATTTTGTAAATGCATACATACCAAGTAATAGTATTGTGTATACAGTTTTATACTGTTCTGTTTTGGAAGCAAAGTTAAAGATGTGTAGGTACACTGTGTATTTTATAATGGTGCTAAAAATGTTATTAAATCTGATGACTAGATTTAAAAATGAAAATAATGTTCTTGTGAAGTTGGCTTGCTTAGACATTAATGGTATTTTATAGTGTAGTTAATGGTTTGTACTCAGTTGCCATTGATAGGGGGTGGCACATTCTAACTGTCACAAAAGTGACTAAGAATTTACAATCCTTTGTAGGTCTCACATTGGTGGTGTTCTTGTGGATCAGCCAATATGTGGAACTGCAGTATGTGACCCTCACTTCAGCTATCCACTCCATAGAAAAAAAAACTTAAAAGGTGAGGGAGCAGAGGCAAACATGATTTATTAGTTAGGATCAGCAGTGCAATAAGATGGTTTGCTGATGAGTCTGTTGTCTACAGGAAAATATAATCACTAAATGATCATAAGGAAATGCAGGAAGATTTTGACAAAATTTTGGTCAGTGTGATGAATGGCAGTGTGGATAGATGCAAAACAATGTATATAACAAAACAAAAGGACGTGATAGTATCAAATTGGAAGATTAATGGTGAAAATCTTGAGCTTGTCACATTGTGTAATACTGGATAAGATATGGAAGGGAATGAACACGTAAAATTAGTATTGGGGAAAGTGAATGGGAGATCTGGATTTATTGGAAAGATTCAGGACAGTGCAGTGCATCTGTATAGAAAGTAGCATTAGAAGATGGTAGTGCAACCAAATTTACAATACTGTTCCAGCATTTAGCATCCACATGACAATAGACATCAAAAAAGTTCAGAAATGAACCAATAGGATCATAAGAGGATGGTATAATTCATATAAAAGTTAAGATAAATGCTTGAGGAATTAAATGGGAATCCTTGAATGAAAGATGGTGTAATTCTTGTGAAACTCTATTGCGAAAATTTTGAGAGCTGATGGCTGATCTCACATTCCTTGGCAATATGTTTTGTGCAACTATTCACAGAATGAAAGTAACATGTCTAATTTCTCCCCATTGGTGTACATGTCTGCATGCAAGGAATTTTTAAGCAGAAATGACCTGCCAATAGTTGATACTGTTCCTATTATTTCTGCAGTGCAGTTAAGACTTGATACAATGACATAGCCTGGCACAAGCATGTTTACAATGCAATAGCCAATTCCAGCTGACTTGTCTTTCTATTTTACAATATTTCTGAGAGTCTTTTGCAATGAACTTCAGCCTCAACATTAACAAGCATTATACCACTGTACTTACCTTTTCAAGCACTTTTGGAGGCTGTTAAAAAAATGTATCATTCTATTTAAAAAATCAGACTCAGTTCAATATCTCGATACAACAATTAAGGCTCTTTGCCAAATACCAAAGTACATCCCCTTTAGTGTAATATCATTTACCCAAAATCTTGTTTTGATATCTGAAACCCTTCACAAAATAAAAGGTGTGATATGTGTTACATGACTCACCCAGTATATTCAATTTTTGACAAAATAATTTAATTGGATAGATAAAAAATCTACTCACCTAGTGGTGGCAGAACACATACACAAAAGATGGTTGTAATTAGGCAAGCTTTCAGAGCCAGTAGCTCCTTCTTCAGGTAGAGGGATTCAAGGGGAAGGAAAAGGAGTGAAGGAAAAGAACCAGAGTGGTCTAGGAAATTGGGTAGACTGTGGGTCAGGGAGACTTACCACACAGGATGAGGAGGAAAGACTGATTGTTGGGGAGTGCATTGAATGAGATTTTAAAATGTGAGAGCTTAAAGGTGGAATACAGAGATTACTGCTTAAACATCATTCATGAGTTAATAAGAGTGAAAAGCTAAGTGCATTGTACATAACAGAGGTGGGAGGGGGTGGCAAAAAATACATGGACAAGTCAATGAAAGATGTAGAAACCTATAATGGAGTGAAGAAAAGAGGAGTTACTGTGAATAAATGCTGAGACAGAAGAAATTAACGTAAATTAAGGCCAGGTGGGTGGTGAGAACCAAGGACATGTTGTAGCAATTGGTTCCTACCTGTGGAGTTTTGAGAAACTAATGTCTGGGGGAAGAATCCAGATGGCACGTGTGGTGAAACAGGTGCCAAGGTCACGATTGTCATGTTGTAGCACATTCTCTGCAACAGGATATTGCGTGTTGCCAGTGTATACCCTCTGCCTATGCCCATTCATCCTAATTGATAATTTCATGGTAGTCATGCTGATGTAAAAGGCTGAACAGTGTTTACATAACAGCTGGTGTATGACGTGTGTCGTTTCACATGTGACTCCCCCTTTGGTAGTGTATGTTTTGCCAGTCACAGGGGCGTGTATGAAATGATGTGCGGCTGTGGCAGAGTGTATGTAGGCAAAATGGAAAGGATTGTTAAAGAATGTATTAAGGAACACTAATGCCACATGTGGCTGAAACAAAGTATGAAATTGGAAGTAGTGGATTTCATTAAGGTACATGTACTGGCTCAGGAAACCAACATTTATAGAAGAAAAGTCCAAGAAGTGATTGAAATGTCTAAGAACACATGTAACTTCAATAGACAGGGTGCCTATAGGCTTCTGGTATCATGGCTCCCTGCCATCAAGGAAGTGAATGTGCTGCCCCAGCATCCGAGCAGTACAAACAGCACCCTGGAAGCCACCTCTAAAGGCAATAATATTCCCCCTCTCCTGCTCTGCCTGTTTCCCTTCTAGCCAATGATGTGGGCCCACCAATAGCAGCAGGAGGAATTTTTAACCAATAAATCTTCTCCAGCATAAGTACAGGAAAAATCCATTTCTAATCATTGACTTTGGCCCATCAATGGTAGCTACAGGGAGTTTAGCCAATAGCCCCCTTCTGACATGCACACAGAAAAACTTATCTTAATATCCAGTGACAATGGCCCACCGATAGTAGACCAAGATTTTTACTCGGTAATACCACTCCTCCAGCACAAGTACAGGAAAACTCCCCTTTATAAGAGAAAGCAATACTGGTCTCTGACAGTGTTCAGTCTACAGTGGACACTACAAAATCCAGAAGAAGATGCCACCAGAGAGTTTGAAAGATCAGTTCTTTGAAGAAATATGATGCAGCCTAACATATAGATTATTTTGATTTCATTTTTTTATTTCTTACTTAATATGTGGTAGTTGTAAATGTTTGTTATGTGCATACTGCAGCCATCAAAAATTATTACAGGAAACATAAAACTATCTGTATTGTAAAGTATGAGTGTATGATTATGCACATGTGAAAAGCCAGGCCCAACAAAAAAGATGAAACATATAGGTTTGAGGTTTTAAAAAAGTCTTTGAGTAGATGACAATTTCCATCATTTTACCCTCTTCCATGCTGCAAAATCCCTCGACTTACACAAGCAGATGATGTCAGCTGATGTTGCTTCCTCCTGCTCACTAATGTACTGCAACACTGCCTCAGTCATCTTGAACCCTTCTGGATGTGGGATGAGATTTCTCCTCCCCTTTGGTTGCTCCCCCCTGCATCACCATTTCCACAATGTCATTGCCAGTTATTTACTTATCTTCATCATTTGTAACGCATTCCCTGACATCCTCAGCTTCGATGTCCTCACAGCCCAATACATTTTTGAGCAACAAAACAGTATCATTGTTTACATATTTTACTTCTGAGTCACACATGCATTTGAAGTGAAAATGTCCACTTTCATGGCCTAAAAGAATTTTCCTAGACCTTACAAGTGGTATCTTCAGAATCTCTTCCCATGATGTGGCCAGCCATCTTATGACATCTAGCAAGTAAGTCCTCTTCAGAATAGTTCTACAGCCTTCCTGTATTCAGCCATATATATTGCTAATATCAATGAACTGAGGAGATGGTGGTGATATATCTTCTTTAGCATTTAAAGGATGCCCTTCTCCATCAGCTGACAAAGAGCACCTACATTTGATAGTAAAAGTAAAGCTTTGATAACTCCATCTGTGACTACATCACTGCCAGGATGCAAAGGTGCATTACGAAGAAGCAGCAGAGCTTTCATCGGTGAACTGTTGTCTTTCAGATGTTTCTTTACAGCTGGTGAAAACTCGTTTGGGCACCAGGTTTTAAAGGTTTCTGAATTCGTCCATGCTTTCTTTTGATGAGTTGATATTTGAGACTTTTGAAAGCTCTAGTTTTCTGTGATTTTCCTACTAATGGAAGGCTAAGCTTGTGGTTGCCAGTTGTTTTACTGCAAGCCAGTATAGTAATTCATTCCTTACTTTTCTTTTATCTGGGTGCCGCAGCTTCCTTTTTTGAAGAAAATGTTTTTGTACGCATCATCTTGTAACTTAAATCACTTTCATTGCAACTGTATATCTATTCACCAGAAATTCCCTCCTTGTCAATTAAATGTGAAGTAGTGTCTTTAAACAATGGGCCAGCTTCCTTGTCAGCAGATCAAGCCTCTCCATTAATGGTAATCTGGCAAATACCAAATTGTTTTTACCACTGATCCAGCCATTAATCACTGGCTGAATATTCTCATTCTATTTGCTTCTGAAATTGCAACACTTTTTCCTGCAGTATCAGCCCTCTTAAATTTTTATGCCACAAAAATGAAGCTTCCTCAACTTCTTTATGCTTATCTTTCAGCATTGTCTTCCTTACTTTTATTCCATTTCCACTAGCTTGGGGAGCACACCAGTTTTCAATTTCTGTACAGTTTTTCTTCCAGTATCCAATTGCACTTTTCCTATCCGACTCCAAAGCAATAGTTTTGGCTGATAACCCAGAATCGAGTCGCAGTAAAGGCATGTAGTTTCAGATCCATAGTCACTCCAAGTTCTTTTCATTTATCACAATTTTCAAACAGTTAAATTGAAACATAAATGACCACACAAAACTACAGTTTAACACTGCATGCACTTTGGACATCTGATATGCAGCTGGAGAAACCATAAGGTACATACAATAAATTAATCCTCATTTTATCACAGAGAAGTATTATGATATTAATTAAGTAGACTGCATTAAGCAGGCTGATAGAATGGATGCCAGACAGTCATGAGCTGGGTAATTGAGGGCCTACTGTACATTGTGTGAAGATATAATCCCGTCAGGAAATGAAATAAAATCAGGATGTGATTTAGTGGAGCAGAAGACTGGTGGAACCAGAAAAGGATTAGTTGCTAGCTTTAAAAGTGAAAATGCGTATAGCATCTTTAGTAAATATTTTGTGTCCATTAGTTACAACATAGGCTTCAGTAAACAATTCTCTTGATTATCTGCAAAAAGTCTTTTATAAACAACAACCACTTTACAAAAATAAATAATAAAATCTTTAAAATCATAATGATAAAGTATCAACATAATCAATAAGAGAATCTTCTTGTGAGTTTATTAACATCTCAAACTTTTAGCATAATGAGTAATTTATCCCTGGAACCATTCAAGATCAGCTGAAAGATCCTGACGTCAAGTCTCTGTACAATGAAGTCAGGTAAAAAAAATTACAATCAAACTTTCACCAAATTTCACTTTTGTCAACATTCTCTAGAACTGCAATTTTTTTAATATACAACAAAGCAGATTCTTTTTTGTCTAACTAGAAACAACATATTGTCCAACGCGTATATTGGGTTTTTGAATCTTTTCTGATACTAAAAATGTGCTCTGAATGCCAAATACTATTTTGTCAGATGGTTAGGTGTTGATCACTGTATTTTAAGATTATCTGGTCATAATCATCATATACTGCTTATAAAGGCAGAAATATAACTGTGGCCAGTTATCTATCACTGTTGGATCATTTGACATGTGTACAGAATGAAAAGCCACCAATATTGGCATGTAGATGAATTGCTGAAAAAAATATAAAAAAGAAATTAAAAGAATTAACCATATCTATATGAAGGCATAAGCTGAATATACATTCATGTAGGCATCAGGCTTGTTTACCAGGTATTATAACTGAGCTGTCAATTCAATCCATCACTTAATATTGGAAGTAGGTTTATTATTGAAGCACAATCAAAAACACAGATACACGTTAACTGTCTCCTGAAAGATGGACATTTCTGTTTCTCTACAACACAGAATTATTTAGAGTTGTAAAACTACTTTGTTAAGAAGAATGTCACAAACTATTCCAGAACTATTGAATATGATATTAAGAATACTGACAAAAGATCAGAAACATACCCTCAAAGGTGAAGAAAAAAACTATGTTCTACTAGGGTTTCAATTTGTGATTTTTGTTCCAAGTCTTTAATTCTGTTTCAGGTTTCAGACAAAGGTGGTGGAATTCCCCGAAGTGCAACTGATCAGTTGTTTCATTACATGTACTCCACAGCTCCACAGCCACCCAAATCTGATGCTCACACTGTACCCCTTGCAGGTAAAGTACAATTTGTGCAAGGAAGGGAAAATATTAAATTTTGTTGTATTCCATTTGCACATCCCTATTTATGTTTCAGAGTATAATTATTCAAAATTCCGTGTTAAAACAAATCATCTAATGTGGACATCAGTCCATCAAAATCAGATGTGCATTTTGTAAAATAGTGAGTACTGATACAGTATTATGTAAAAAGAAAAATGCAGTGTCCAGAATTTTGTTTCTCACTTGTCTTCACTATATAGTGCTATGTTGTACAATGATGATTCAAAACATTATGGCAGCTGCCCACCGGAAGATTTAATGATGCTCGGTAGTGTTACAGGCACATGAAGCAATAAGGAAGGTATATAAGCAGAGCACAGATGAGTTGGGAATCATTGTAGTGATGATACAGGCCACAGATGGAGAAATCCATGGACATTAGTGACTTTGGCACGGGACAGAGATTGTTATATCCTGGCCCCTGTGAGTGAGCATCGTGCAAACAGCAAAACTGGTTCGCTGTTCTCGTGTTACTGTCATGAGCATTTGGTAAAGTGTTTGAATAATGGTGAAAGCATGAGCAGGTGACAAGATGTTGGGACATCCAAGCCTCATCACAGAACATGGAGATCATAGGCTTGCCCTCTCCATAAAGCAGGGTTGGTGGCACTCTGTAGCAGGTCTGATGACAAAGTACAGTGCTGGTTCAAACAAAAGTGTTTCAATACACACCATTCAGTGCACGTTTTCGAACTTCAGGATCTGCAGCAGATGACACCTACATGTATCCATGTTGACTCAATGACATCATCAGTTAAGACTGCAGTGGGCACGGGCTCATCGAGATTGGACTGTAGGTGGAAACATGTTGCTTGGTCACATGAATCACTTTTCTTGTTATGCCAGGTTACAACTGTGCCAAGATATGTCATCATCCAAATGAATAACTGCTGGAAATATAATATGTGATAGTAATCAAAGGCATGATGACAGCTTTGGGCTATGTGAGCATTATTGCAAAACATCTACCTCCCTCAATGCTTGATGTTTCCCCAATGGAGATAGCATCTTCCAACAGGATAACTGTCCATCTCACTAGACCAAAATCACACTGCAATGATTTGAGGAGCATGATAGTGAAGTATCATTAATGCCTTGGCTACCAAATTTGTCTGATCTGAACCCGATGGAACAAATCTGGGACACTATCGGGGGCCAGGTCCATGCCCGCAAACCACTGGCCCTTAATTTACAGAAACTGTCTGACTTGTGCATAGGCATCTTGTACCATGTAACTATGGAAGCCTGTCAAGCACGTAAAATCCACATCATGCAGAATTGCTGCTGTATTGCATTCCAAAGGTGGACCAATGCATTATTAACCAGATGGTCAACAATGGCCTGATTCATCAGTGTATAGTGTTGATATTGTAAATGGTGCTTTTTAATAAAACTTGTGTGTATTGTAATTTGTAAGATAAAAAAGGGCATTTTATAGATAAAGTGATTACTATGTAGGTAAAAACAGGTGTGAAGTAACTGGGAATATCATCCTTCTGAATTTTTTTCATACGGAGTACATAGGCAGTTCAAGAGGAAAGAAAAGTAAGTCATTTGCTGGAACAGGTAGTGTTTCATGCCGAAAGGGAGACTGAAGGATGTAGCAAAGTAGAGCTTGACATGAAGCAGTGAGACTGGAATTGGAGGAAACATTTATTGTAGGTGAGTGACTGTGATTTCACTCAACTGACAGTTAGTGAAGTGGCTCTGCCTACAGTAGTGCTGTTCTTTCAAGGGTGGTGCTGTTTCAAGCTCCTTAATTTGCTGCTCTGTCACTTTCCACACACTCAGAAGAGTATGTATGAGGCAAAAATACTTTTAAAATTAGCAAGTCACAGAACTGATTTACTTCAGATAATATGTACCATATGTAAGTAATGTATGGTAATAAACTGCATGTTTTGCTATAGTATGGACACTTTGAAGGTTTGCACTGCAAGGCTCCCAGTGGACAAATCACAAACATTATTCTGTGCATCTTTAGATCTGTTGGTAGTTGCTGTTGTTTTCAGTGTGAGCACTGGTTTTGAGCAGCTCTCCTTGCTGTCTATTCTGTGTAAACCTTTTCATCTCTGCATAACTACAGCAACCTACATCCATTAGAACTTGTTTCCTGTAGTCAAACAATGGCCTCCTGGTACAATTTTTACCACTCAAATTCCTACCATTCCCTAATTCATTATTTTTTGATGCCCAAGATGTATTGTATTCACTAACCTCTTCTTTTACTCAAGTTGTGTCATAAATTTATTTTATCCTCAATTCAGTTCAGTGCTTCTTCATTAATTGCCTGATCTACCTACCTAATCTTCATCATCCATCTATAATACCACATTTCAGAAGCTTGTATTCTCGTATTTCATTAACTGTTTATCATACACATTTCATTACCATCACTTCATAAATGTCTCTTAAACTCATAAGTTTATATTTGATGTTAACAAATTTCTATTTTTCAGAAGCCCTTTTCTTTCCATTGTTGACATGCATTCTATATCCTCTTCACTACCTGGGCCATCATCTTTTCCTTTGCTGTCCAAGTAACAAAACTTGGCTATGTTTAGTATCTCATTTAGTAATCTAATTATATCAGCATCACCTGATTTAATTTGACTGCATTCCATTACCCTTGTCATACTTTTGATGTTGTTAATCTTATAACCTCTTTTCAAGACATTGTCCATATGCATTATAGCCAAGGGCTTAAGTAGTTTCAAACAGTATTGCTGTTGTTGTTGTTGTGGTCTTCAGTCCTGAGACTGGTTTGATGCAGCTCTCCATGCTACTCTATCCTGTGCAAGCTTCTTCATCTCCCAGTACCTATTGCAACCTACATCCTTCTGAATCTGCTTAATGTATTCATCTCTTGGTCTCCCCCTACGATTTTTACCCTCCACGCTGCCCTCCAATACTAAATTGGTGATCCCTTGATGCCTCAGAACATGTCCTACCAATCGATCCCTTCTTCTGCTCAAGTTGTGCCACAAACTTCTCTTCTCCCCAATCCTATTCAATACTTCCTCATTAGTTACGTGATCTACCCATCTAATCTTCAGCATTCTTCTGTAGCACCACAATAGCATTTAATTTGTTGGTCTTGGGGGTGCTACAATGAAATCAAGAAAGAATATGATCAATTTCCTGTACAATTTTTCAGACCGTGCTTAATCAGGAGACATTTTCTAAGGGAGCAGTTTCATCATCATATTGAAGATGCATCCTACTGAGATTAACAGTTTTCATTAGTCCTACTACTGTAGGAGGACTGAAGTGTGACATACAAATAGATAGAGAATCCTGTGGTCCTCTCTGAACCTGCAGTTCACACCTTTCTGTAAGACCACACTTTAATGCAGAATCTGTGTCCATTTTGGATACCATACTTCTTGCTGGAGGATCAAATTAATTCTTTCTCTCTCATGATGCAAATAAATGCTCAAAAATTCTGAAGTGATCTATCTTATTATGAGAATTGCATTTTTTTGCAGCTTGTCACTTAAAAAGAAGGGAGTGTAGGAAGATGAAGATGTGTTTTCACCACTATAAGATATTGAATTCATGAAATGCAGTAACTGGGGATTTACATGCTGAACAGTGTCAATCTTAAGTCACAGAAGAGCATAATAATGTCTATCAAAATGAACTTTCTTTGACTGCAGAGCTGCTGTAAGAGACTGTTAATGTGTTTAACTACTTCAAATTGCTTGCAGAAAAAAAAGAAAAAAAAGTGAGTGATTTTGAAGTGTTGTGGGATGCACTGAATGCAGTGGAAATTAATCATATATGAAAATATATAGCTTGGGGGCTATTGTAAACTGTTCCAAGTGACCATTGTGGATATCCTCTGTAGACAGTTGAGTGATAACTGCATAAGTATGTAAAATGATGTTTCTTCCAAATGAGCATGAAGCTTGACTAGGATGCTGGTTAAAATGTTAAAAAGAAATAAAGAAACTGAGATGAGTGACAAGACAGATATGTAGGAACTTTAGAACACGACTGGTCTCTGAAAAGTTCGATGGACAGATTAAATGATAACATAATGTATGTGTAATGCATACAGTGGAGCACCAAGTTCAGTGAAATGGACATGTTCAGATGAGACTTGGAACCTGATACCCCAGCTAATGAATTGTGCTCTGAAGAAGAAGCAGCACTCGGTTTCTCTATTATAGTGAGAGTTAATTCTTTCCCATTTCTACACGAGTTATTTTGGTGTATCTAATACTAAATATGTGCTTACTGTTAACAATCAATCAGCCAAATTGAACCATGAGCCATCTACTGAATGAGAGGTTTGTATTTATGACAAGTTAAAAACATGAAATGACATAACTACCTGTTCAGTAAAAACTGAAATAATATGAGCATATGAATGGCCATTTTGAGACTGTTCTGCACAGATATTTTTGCCCCCAAGTGGATAATAAATGAGAGGCTATGTAGTTTCTATAAGCTGTATAGTGCTTCAAAGTAAATTTTAAGTGACAGATCCTTTGTAAGCTTATCTTCTGTATTAATGTAATTTTCACAGTAAGTTCATGCCAATGACCAATCAGCGTAGCTGCTGTAATTTCAAAATTTATGTGAAGTAGCAATTTATTAAGCAATTTAAATTTTCTGTCACTCTCTACCATCAAAATTGAGTCATAATTGAACTTTTTCTAGGTTACGGTTATGGTCTCCCAATTTCTCGTCTGTATGCGAGGTATTTCCATGGGGATTTGATGCTGCTTTCCTGTGATGGATATGGAACAGACACTATAATTTACATGAAGGTTTGATATATATTATTCTGTGGGTTTTCTTTTTAAGTTTATGGTCAATTTGAAAGAAAAAAAGTAATTTCTATGCACAGATATTGAATTATGTAAAATTCTAACCATGACACACACAATCATGGAAAGATGTTTGCTGTAGTCTCTTACAAATCATGAATAGTAAGAAACGAGAGAGTCTAGGATGGGAGACTGATGGAAACAAGCAAAGGACTCTGTACAGCTGAAGCCAGATCTCGATGATAGAGTGCTCACTTGTGCAGTCCAACAACCTGACTAATGCAGATAACAAGTTTATAAAGAGTTTCTTTTAAAGTTGATTTCCATTTATATAGCAGTGATTTTTACCATAAGCCTCAACATCAAATCTCGCTGCTTTTTTACAATTAGCAATAGATCACAACTGTCTTTCACATTAAGTTTCCTTTCTCTCCAAGAACACTGAATACTTGATAAAGAACCTCAATGACTAGTGTAAACAATGCATGTATGTATTCCACATAGTCTTTCCACGTCTTATCTTCTGTACTTTTTTGGGGTCTTGATAGATTTCACATATTATTCTCTTCAACTGTTATTTCATTCTTTCACTTTTGAAAATGTTCTGCACTCAAATGTGGAAATTATGATAAGTTTACAGTCAGAATGCCATGCAGATTCATAGATAGAATGAAAATGCTAACTGTAAGTACTTAACCCATTCCCCTCTTCCTCACTACCAAAATAAAGTCATATTCTTATTTCTCCCAACATGTGGTTCATTATTAGCTAGGTATTGATCCTCCCCTCTAATCTTCGTTAGTGATAGTTGATGGAAAATATTCCATTGAAAGTAGGTAACCAAACTGATATCTTTGTCTGGAAATCAATTGAATGAATGAATGAATTGAATGAAGGTTGGTTCTTGGTAAATAACTTTTCATCCGATTTTGTGAAAATTTGTAGTATATTCAGTTGCATTCAACAACAAGAGTCACATCAGTGGATGCCTCGGGAGTCTTACAGGCTTAAAGTGAAACCTCTACAGTAGTGTTGTTATTTACAATTTAAAAAAGAAACGGTTTGTTTTTTGTTTGGGTAACATTTAAATTTATATATTTATGACAGGTAAAATGTAAGAATATATTACTACCTTGTAAAGTACTTATGGAAAGGAGTTCAGTGACAACAATGAATACAAAGATGTCAGATTCATTTTATCTTGGGTGCAAGTACAACAGTTCTATGGATCAAAAGGACCTTCTTGCTTTTAACAGAAATAGGAGAAACCAGTGTAAAAGTTATTAAAATTTCTGAACTTCTGTAGCTGATTGCTGTTGTAGTAGCAGCTAGTAGAAGAGTGGAGAAACAAGTATGTTGATAGGTGGCAGAGGCAATTCCACAAAAAGAAAAAAAAAATCACTGTTTTAATATCTTCGTCTAATAAAACTGTTTATTCTTCATTTTAAATGGCATCTAAGCTCACCTACAGGTGTAAGTTGAAACATTCCTGGTTCTTTTGTTGCTAAAGTCAGTATTCACTAAACACACTTAAATTCATAAGTCTTGAGAAAACTTTGACAATTCTAATAATAGAGTTATTTATAAACAAACCTATTGTTTCTACAGTTGCAGGCTTTCAAAAACCATTTATAATGGATCAAATCAGATTTTGACAATTCTGTAATTTTTTGCTCATTTCTGAATATTATTGGACAGGAGTTTCATTAATTTCATGATCTGTCATGATCATCATAATATCTGAAATTTTACTAAAAATTATGGTCCAGATTGCAATATATTGTCAGGCTGTAATTGGTTTCATATTACATAACCATACAACCTAGAATGAATATATAAATGTCAACATATGAAGCATGTGCACGAATAATGCTGTATGGCACATTTTGCAGTTGTTGGGAAATTGACAAAAACTGTTAGTTCCAGAGAATTAATATGATATAATAATGTAATAGCAGATATGTATTGTTTGTGCATACAGACTGTGGAAAATACTAATTTCTGGTTTTTAAAATTGCACTAAGCACAGATTTTTCGAAAATAAGTAAGTTTTAAAATGGAATAACGCTGTATGGCAATGGATATACAGTGTTATTCCAGATCAGCCAGTGCTCTGCTGTAATTATAAGGTGTCTAGAATCGAAAATAGTAAGTAAGAGATTTAAAACAAGATACTAAATAATATTTATTGTAAACTGAATTGCTTGATCTTAAAAACAACATTAGTTTATCAAGTTTAGGCTCAAATCTAGTACATTATAGTCAGTTGTCACATTGCAGTTTTTCATAAAACTGCCTGTATTTTGGTTCCATATATTTTGTCATGTCCAATAGATCCCTTTTCTTCTCCTTATGAACTTTCAGTGTCCTGTTATAGAGCAACTGGAATTCAGAAGGCAATGGACAATTTTTTACTTGATGTTCACAACCATGCTTTACAATACAGTGTCTTTCCCATGGGCGAAGCACATTGTGGGTACGGCGCACGCTTAAACCTAGAGGATCGTCACTACACAGCTTCAACCAAAGTACATCAGTAATTTTCAAAGCAGCCGGGATCCTATGTCCTTGAAGTCTTCCATAATCATCTCGTGAATGGTCAGTTTTGAAGGATCGACAAAGGCCTCAGCAATGACGTGCTTCCATTCTGAAGGAACCATAACTTTTGACACTTTCTTTCTTTTCTCGATGACTGCAAAATCCCTGTCACAAGGTAGGAAACTATGACTCGAACATAAAAGTTCTGATGTATTTCTGTAAAATACTTGCAGCTGATCAGATAGAAATAAAGTGCTAAAACTCTCCAGTTGTTGTTCTGCCTGACACAGCGGTCAGACCAAACAATCAGTTTTCATTCCATACCTTTTCAAGCATATCATAATTGTGCGTTACAAATTTAAGCAGACAGGAAACTATTTCGGCTGAACCTCTCCTTGCGGTGGATTCATCCCACAAATTTACGGTGATGTTTCCAGTACCAATGTCATGAATCGTGAAATTATACGATGACAGCTGTCTCTGGTAGAATACCATGGAATGAATCAATGTAGGACAAAGTAAAACCTGTTCTAGGTCAACACATATAACATGTATATTGTTATTCCTCTTAGCCATTTCCATATCGTTTTTTAGGACTTTGTATGCTTGGTCTGCCCTTGAATGATGCAACTGACTCTCAATTTTGATCTTGTGCAGTTCTATTTCATCTGAAGCTGCAATCATTTTGTTAAACAACAAATTGCACAGCCTGCAAGTATCTGATCTAGGTGTTCCAAAATGCAGAATAAAATCTGTTTGAAACATACTTTGATAGTATGACCTGCTTATTGACTTATCAGAAAACTTTTCGGTAAACAACCGATACATTCTACAGAGGTTGAGATCGGGGTGCAGACATTCTTTTGAGGATTTATTCCTGCTGTAATGGCTCATCTGCTTTGGGAAACTCGATATGTGTTGCCAAATAAGAGCCCTGTCGTCATTTAATATGGCATGTGGCCTATTGCAGCAATCGGTATTGTAATTGTAAACTGCCGAAGCTGCGTTGGTAAAGTACCGGAACTTCAAGCGCTGATAGAAAGCACCGAAGCTGAAATCGTTATAGGTACAGAAAGCTGGCTGAAGCCAGAGATAAATTCTGCCGAAATTTTTACAAAGGTACAGACGGTGTTTAGAAAGGATAGATTGCATGCAACCGGTGGTGGAGTGTTCGTCGCTGTTAGTAGTAGTTTATCCTGTAGTGAAGTAGAAGTGGATAGTTCCTTGAATTATTATGGGTGGAGGTTACACTCAACAACCGAGCTAGGTTAATAATTGGCTCCTTTTACCGACCTCCTGACTCAGCAGCATTAGTGGCAGAACAACTGAGAGAAAATTTGGAATACATTTCACATAAATTTTCTCAGCATGTTATAGTCTTAGATGGAGATTTCAATTTACCAGATATAAACTGGGACACTCAGATGTTTAGGACGGGTGGTAGGGACAGAGCATCGAGTGACATTATACTGAGTGCACTATCCGAAAATTACCTCGAGCAATTAAACAGAGAACCGACTCGTGGAGATAACATCTTGGACCTACTGATAACAAACAGACCCGAACTTTTCGACTCTGTAAGTGCAGAACAGGGAATCGGTGATCACAAGGCCGTTGCAGCATCCCTGAATATGGAAGTAAATAGGAATATAAAAAAAGGGAGGAAGGTTTATCTGTTTAGCAAGAGTAATAGAAGGCAGATTTCAGACTACCTAACAGATCAAAACGAACATTTCTGTTCTGACACTGACAATGTTGAGTGTTTATGGAAAAAGTTCAAGGCAATCGTAAAATGCGTTTTAGACAGGTACGTGCCGAGTAAAACTGTGAGGGACAGGAAAAACCCACCGTGGTACAACAACAAAGTTAGGAAACTACTGCGAAAGCAAAGAGAGCTTCACTCAAAAGTTTAAACGCAGCCAAAACCTCTGAGACAAACAGAAGCTAAACAATGTCAAAGTTAGCGTAAGGAGGGCTATGCGTGAAGTGTTCAGTGAATTCGAAAGTAAAATTCTATGTACCGACTTGACAGAAAATCCTAGGAAGTTCTGGTCTTACGTTAAATCAGTAAGTGGATCGAAACAGCATATCCAGACACTCCGGGATGATGAAGGTATTGAAACAGAGGATGACACGTGTAAAGCTGAAATACTAAACACCTTTTTCCAAAGCTGTTTCACAGAGGAAGACCACACTGCAGTTCCTTCTCTAAATCCTCGCACAGACGAAAAAATGGCTGACATCGAAATAAGTGTCCAAGGAATAGAAAAGCAACTGGAATCACTCAACAGAGGAAAGTCCACTGGGCCTGACAGGATACCAATTTGATTCTACACAGAGTACGCGAAAGAACTTGCCCCCCTTCTAACAGCCATGTACCGCAAGTCTCTAGAGGAACGGAAAGTTCCAAATGATTGGAAAAGAGCACAGGTAGTCCCAGTCTTCAAGAAGGGTCGTCGAGCAGATGCGCAAAACTATAGGCCTATATCTCTGACGTCGATCTGTTGTAGAATTGTAGAACATGTTTTTTGCTCGAATATCATGTCGTTTTTGGAAACCCAGAATCTACTATGTAGGAATCAACATGGATTCCGGAAACAGCGATCCTGTGAGACCCAACTCGCTTTATTTGTTCATGAAACCCAGAAAATATTAGATACAGGCTCCCAGGTAGATGCTATTTTCCTTGACTTCCAGAAGGCATTCGATACAGTTCCACACTGTCGCCTTATAAACAAAGTAAGAGCCTACGGAATATCAGACCAGCTGTGTGGCTGGATTGAAGAGTTTTTAGCAAACAGAACACAGCATGTTGTTATCAATGGAGAGACGTCTACAGACATTAAAGTAACTTCTGGCATGCCACAGGGGAGTGTTATGGGACCATTGCTTTTCACAATATATATAAATGACCTAGTAGATAGTGTTGGAAGTTCCATGCGGTTTTTCGCGGATGATGCTGTAATATACAGAGAAGTTGCAGCATTAGAAAATTGTAGCGAAATGCAGGAAGATCTGCAGCGGATAGGCACTTGGTGCAGGGAGTGGCAACTGACCCTTAACATAGACAAATGTAATGTATTGCGAATACATAGAAAGAAGGATCCTTTATTGTATGATTATATGATAGCAGAACAAACACTGGTAGCAGTTACTTCTGTAAAATATCTGGGAGTATGTGTGCGGAACGATTTGAAGTGGAATGATCATATAAAATTAATTGTTGGTAAGGCGGGTA
This sequence comes from Schistocerca cancellata, assembly GCF_023864275.1. Classification (NCBI taxonomy): domain Eukaryota; kingdom Metazoa; phylum Arthropoda; class Insecta; order Orthoptera; family Acrididae; genus Schistocerca; species Schistocerca cancellata. The sequence goes on from NC_064629.1 coordinate 594,847,786, forward strand.
CCAGGTTGAGATTCATTGGGAGAGTCCTTAGAAAATGTAGTCCATCAACAAAAGAGGTGGCTTACAAAACACTCGTTCGACCTATACTTGAGTATTGCGCATCAGTGTGGGATCCGTACCAGATCGGGTTGACAGAGGAGATAGAGAAGATCCAAAGAAGAGCGGCGCGTTTTGTCACAGGGTTATTTGGTAACCGTGATAGCGTTACGGAGATGTTTAACAAACTCAAGTGGCAGACTCTGCAAGAGAGGCGCTCTGCATCGCGGTGTAGCTTGCTCGCCAGGTTTCGAGAGGGTGTGTTTCTGGATGAGGTATCGAATATATTGCTTCCCCCTACTTATACCTCCCGAGGAGATCACGAATGTAAAATTAGAGAGATTAGAGCGCGCACGGAGGCTTTCAGACAGTCGTTCTTCCCGCGATCCATACGCGACTGGAACAGGAAAGGGAGGTAATGACAATGGCACGTAAAGTGCCCTCCGCCACACACCGTTGGGTGGCTTGCGGAGTATAAATGTAGATGTAGATGTAGATGTAGATTTAGATTGCAATGTTTTCCTCTACCGTCTTTAGGAGTGGTTATTTCACCTTTTACTTTACATTGCAGAGCCTGCATTCATCACTGGGTGATGGAGAATATGTCAAGCAATGTTTTTTGACACACTTCTTTTGAGTAAACTTTGAATTTGAAAGAAGCTTCTTTCCATGAAGTATCGTCTGTCTTACCTCTCTTGCGCCTGGCTGGCATGCCTATTTCCATGGATTTTATTAAGTATATGGACTGCTCATCATATGTTAAGGCATGGTATTCTTCGTACAGCTTTAACTTCATTTCCAGGTTTATGTCCTTGCATCCTTCTTTTGAGCACTCTTCTGCACTGCATACATGATCCTGAATCACAAAAACAATCACTATTGCTACCTAATATTTAACTATATTATCAAATTTCACATTCTCTTTTAATAATATAGCCTTACTCAGACTGAGTACTCTATTTTTTCGCCAATGATAACTACAGAACTGTAGTTAATTTCATTCACGTTACATACTTTTACTGTAATGTTTTCAGAAGATACACATAACATGTCATTAGAGCCATGTACTCTACAGGACACATCGCCACTTTACAGGACACATATGCTTCTCTAAAGACATACACCTTTTTACAAAACCCGTACAGCATTATTCCACTCACCTATGTTGGAGGCTGTTTCGCAGGAACTACCTTTCCTTTTCATGATTTATGTTCCAGTCCAGCCTCACAAAGCCTTTTCCTCTTAATATCCTGCCAATGTTAATTTTCCTTTTCCATGCATTATTTCTATGTTTCAAACCACTTGCGGTAAGCGTCACCTTGCTGCACTCCACCATTCTTGTAACATACAGCATGGTTCGCACAGAGGCACGAAAACTGTGCATGTCTCGTCACTGTTAAGTGCTTCCCTCGGACGGTGAATCTGTCAATTATAACAGCAGGCGATGCAGACTGCCATATACAGCATATTTCCACGCAATTCTACGAAATGTCAAAATGTGCCATATAGCGTTATTCGTGCGCACGCTTCATATAATGATATCACACCACAATTATAAAGAATGAGAATAATATTTGAACATTGTTTCAAATGTCGGCCCTCACATGTTTCACACATAGCACTGTTAAGGTGTTTTAATGAAAGTGATAGGCATGATGGAATATAAGGATTGTACTGTTCTTCTGCTGCTATGTGTGTTTTGGGAGGACCCAGGTGGCAGGTATATGTTACCCTTTGAAATGCCAGCAGGAGGGAAGGGTAACAGTACACCCTAATAGTCACAGGTTTGGTGAGCTTAATAGCTATGAACAGTAATGCAAATGAAAGGAAAATGAATGAGTGCTATCTTGTTGGTGTGACTATAATGGATTGTACAGCTTAGTCCTTGGTGTTGGCTCAGTACTAGACAACTAAAATAGTGGTGGACTTGTTTTCGTCAATGGTTTGATGCTGCTTGCAGCAAGCTAGATTAGTAGCATATTCACCATTTGGCTTGGCTTCAGTTGTCCAGGAACTGCAAATGCAATGGAGAGAAATTGATACATGGTCAGTATGGCTGGCATGCTGAGTGACAAAGTGTAATTTTTTTGAATGAGGCTTATGTTAGCTTCTTCTATAGTGAAACCCAAGTACTATCTGGTTAGAAAGTCTCTTGGAATGGCTTGAAATCTGCTGGAGACATTTTTAATGAGGTGTCTGAATGCCTGTTGAGATACAACAGCCTACTAATCCTTCTGCAAGAGCCAAAACCAAGAAAGCTAGCGATTTTGGAATCTGGGGTCTGGAATGAAGTTGTCATTCCAACTTGTGCCAAACGTGTCTCCTTGCATTCAGGTCAGGTCTTGGGGGCTATCCAGTCTGTTTGAGGAATGTTATTGTGCAGAAACCATTGTTTCACAGATGCTGCTTTATGACAGGGTGCGTTGTCATACTAATACAATCTATCATCATCTCCAAACTGTTCCTCTACCATAAGCATTACACAATATTGTGAGATGTATTCATATTCTTCTGCATTTACTGCTTCCTTAAATGCAATAAAGAGACCATACTCTAACCACAAAAAACACCCCCATACAGTAAGACCAACTCCTTTGTACTTCACTATTGGCCCTACACACAATGGCAAGTAATGTTTTCAAGGCATTCACAAATCTAAACCCTTCCATTGGACTGCCACAGGGTATTGCAAGGTTAATCATGACACTCTCTAGTGGTGTCACTCTTTACTCCACCTAAATTGTTTCTTAGCATTGATTATAGAAATTTGTGGCTTATGAGGAGCTGCTCAACCATTGTATACCATTCTTTCTTAATTCCTTCCACACAGCCATAGTGCTAGCTGCACTGCTGGTAACATTTTGGAACTCACAAGTTATTCCTTCACATTTCCTCTTCACAACCACATCACCAACACTGGACTTGAACAGCTTCAGAATGGTTTAAATGACCCAGATGGATTTATTACACCAGTGACTAGTCTATATTCGAAGTCAAGGAGCTCTCTTAATTGACCCATTCTTCTGTCAGTGCTTCTCTATGGACCACACAGTCCTACTCCCCACCTCTTTTTATACTGGCAGATTTGCCTCTCGTAACACCTAGAGCTCAATTCTACATTTTGTAGGGGTTTCCAGTTACTTTTGACCAGATAGTGTAGTTTGATATTCTAATAGGCCTTAAATCTCGTTTCAGGCTGTCTGAGCATGTAATATGAAATGGTCATTTTGCTTTCCTTGTGGCACAGAACTTCTACAAAACTACAGCATTCAGAGTAAAACTCCATTTGCTTTTAAAATGATTTTTTGAGCTTTCACTACTAATTTCAGTTGGTATGCTAATCGCCATTGGGTAGTTGTGATGGGGACCTGACCATTAAAAAATGGTTGGATGCTTTGTATGCTTTTGTTACATACACATGAACTGCTTTTAATTTTTTAATTGTTTTACATGATTTTAACTGAGTGTAGTACTTGCCACACTAAGGATACTAATTTAAATTAATAGCAAATCATCAATAAATGATTTTAAAAGGAACTTCAGCTGTGTTCTTTATATTTGCTTAAAAACAATTGAAACCTGTCATTGTCTTGCAATATGGTCTGTAATTATGTATAGAATTTTGTTTATTAATAAATCAGCTGTTGTTTCTTTACCTGAGAGGTATGACACTTAAAATCATTATAATAATATAATTATTATATTACTAAATATTTCAATTGCAAATTATACATTTTCTTCATCACAGTAAGTGAAGTTTACTTTACTTTAAATTTTTATTTTTTCCCAATCTTTCTTTTTCCCCATCAAACATGTTTATTCTCGACACCTTTCTAGAATTTCAATTTATTACGTACATGTTGAGTTAGGATCATTCTCCTTTTAACAGACCTGATGGAAAGGGAGACTAATGTGCACATGTGTAATATATTGGAATTCAGCAGCTACATGTGATTTGTGACAAGGAAATAAATTGTGCTCTTTTTAATGTAAGCTGTTTATTGATTTTACAGTCACTTATACTTTTAGGGAAAACACAGATAAGTTTACTCTTGTTTATATGACTGCCATAACTAAAAATAATAAAGGGAACTTCTTTTTAGGCACTCTCCAATGAGGCAAATGAATTGCTTCCAATTTTCAACAAGACATCAACAAAATATTATCGCACATCAATCCCTACGGGAGATTGGAGCAACTGTTCCAACATTCGGCATTTGACGATGAATCGATTACGAAGCTAGCCAATGTTGCATGGTTGATTTCATGTGAACTACTCCTGTCTAAGCTTTTAAAATTAAAAATGGAAGTGGATCCATTTCTGGATGAAGACTTCTTGAATTTCTAGAAGAGACAGATCTTCCATTATGGGTGAAATTCCAAGAAAAGACTTTATCCTCAACTGTTTATTTGTCATCATTTATTGGGAATAACAATATTGTTTATAATTGTGTGTATATTTGCAGGTGATAAGCAGACATAAAGAACCTTTTTTTTTTGTATAGAGGCAATGGAGAGCAAGAGAATAAGACTGCAGATAGAAATAAGCAACTGAAGTTTATTTGAAACAGGGGTAAATATTGTATTTTCAGCACAGAACTGCACACGTGTAACTGGTAGTTTTGCCAGTCTTTTAATTTTCTTGTGTACAGTATGATTGTAGTATGTTTTAAGGACTTCTTTAGTCTATCAGTAACTAGATCAATGTGTGTGCAATATACATCTAACATTAAATGTAAATGTTATAGATTATGTTCAGATTTTATGCTTAATAGGCATATTTCTGTGGGTAAAACTACACAGAAAGATGTTAGTAATCAAGCTCCTTATGGGTGATAAATGAAAAGCTGAGAGCTTTCTTCACCTTTTATTGTTGTTCTTGTGCCTGTTGTTTGTGCTGTGACTGCAGTTGTTATTTTATGGTATGATGTAAGTTTTTGCATTTACCATGGCTTTCCTATCTCCCTTTTCTGTTTACCTATGCAAATTTTACAATAAGATGTCATGTCTTAGAACAGAACCTACCATTTTTAAAGAGTTTTACATGTTGGATTTCAATAATATACCTATTTACATTCCAACAGTACAAAATATGTCATTTTTAATTTACTAATTTACATAACATTATTGATTAAGGTGTGATTCTTTCTCAGAATTGTGTCTTTACGTGCAGTGTACTGTTTCAATTAGATTATTGTTGTTGTATATCACATTTTAAATTGTGTTGAATATTAAGTTATTGTATTGACTGGATAATAAATAATCATTTTCATTAGAAGGGACAGAGAACTCAAATCATGAGATGAAATGGCAGCCTATAATCATATTATGAGTAATTATTGAGGACAGCAGTTGTTAAAACTGAATTGTTCTCAATATCTCAAAATTCTTGTTTGATCCAATATTAACTGCAACAATGTTTACTCCTCCCCATCTTTCTCTGTATCTGTTTTCTGTATTAGCAGTGAAGTGTAGTAGAGGACAAAATAGTCTTTTATTAAAAGTTACTCATTTCAGGGAGCAGCACTCTGTTTTGGAAATCAGTTTCAATCATATAATAGTGCACTATGATGGTGCAGTCAACTCAATTTTTAATTAATTCTCAACTTTAATGCTTTAGTCACTCACATGCAGAGAACATGGATTTTGTCATTTCTGTAACTCCACTTTTAATTCTTCTATTTCACTAGAGATATTTAGATAGACTAAAAGCTTATCCTTGCTCTCAACATCAGAAACTGTCTCATGAGGAGTAGAAAATAAAACTTGTTTGAGACAAGCTTTCAACATTAGAACTGAATTTTTGCATTGAGACGTTAAGGGGGGGAAAATTGAGGGTTGAGGAAGAGAAGTGTTCCTTATTTGCCCTTTCAGTTCTGACACAAAGAGAAGAAAAAAAAGGAAAACAACCATCCCTTCTAGAAGCATGATGTCAATAGTTTTATACTCCATCCCACCACAGTTTCAGCTGCTGATTTCTGTTGCCTTTTTTCCCCTCTTTCGGCATAAGTTTCAGTTTTCTATTTTGACTTTCTTGTTTGGTGTCATATTCTCTGCTTTTAATTTTTCTTTGGAAACTGTATCTTAACAAAGATGTTTTTATATGTGTCTCTCCTAAAAATGTTATAGACTGCTTGACTAGTTGAAGTACCTGTGTATTTTTAACATAAAAGCAATAGCTTATTGTTTTTAAGATGACCTTTCTGCTGTGAAATTAAATACAATTAAAATAGCAGGGAAATTTGTATTGTATGTTACATATTAAAACCATTTGCTGGACCAGGACTTGAAACTGTGTCCCTGTAGGCAGCATGCTATGATAAGCAGGCATGGTCTGTCTTTTACAATATGGAATGACTGATGATAGAGCTGTGTACTTTATTTTGGTCAGTCATTCCATTAAGCATTTTATTTTCTTTTGTTAATGCACATAGGTGATTCAGCTTAGTTAAAAACATATCAGTGTTGATGTACTGCTGATTTCTTTTTCCTGTGAGCTTACAGACATGTTAAAATTCAGCCACATCCACTGCCATACAATTTTATATACAATGGTTTTTTGATATATTACACCTGGATGCCTGTGAGAATATAGTATTATTAACAATGAAAAATTCAGGTTTATTTATTGTCTATTGTTAAGAAATATGTACTATTACTTGTCATAATGGTGTAATGGTAAGAAATGAACATGATACAGGAAATCAAGTAATGATTTCTTTAACTTTCATATTAACCAACTATCCCTCAAATTGCAACAATATTATGATTGAGAGGGAGGGAGAGAGAGAGAGAGAGAGAGAGAGAGAGAGAGAGAGAGAGAGAAGATGGTATCAGAGCTACAGGGCAAATAGATCTAGCTCAAAATGGGATGAATATAAGAGATGGTGAAAGGAGACAAATAGTAGGCAATAAATAATAAGATATGAGTTTCACTTTAAACAAGACCAGAGCTTGTCTCAGCCTAGTCTTTGTTGAACCACATTGGACTCTTACTCTCTAATTGTCTTACTTTCATTTAAACAGTACTGTATAGCATAAGGAAGGTTAGTGTGGCTTGCATAGTAGATAGTATAAGGATCAAAAGTTAAGCAGTAAAGTAAGGGAAAAGTAAGGGACAATGGAGGTAACAAAAATCATACCAAAGGGGGGGGGGGGGGGGGGGGGGGGGACACAGGGGTAGTATTTGAAATTCATAGGAGGGTAACAGTTTTACATTTTCTCTTATATTTTTGTAAGCATCTAAATCTGAGTCTAACATATTGTGAGATGACAGATCAGCTCCATGAATTCCCCCCTTCCCTATTATTAGTCTTCGTTCTATTCTTTGCCCTATGTTGCTGTTTTCTCGGTGGCCATTTATTCTATTTGTCTTCTCATCCATTTCAATTGTTTTGCCCATCCAATTTTCAGTGTCTTCATGCTTTTGCTATTGTCCTGTCCACTTAAAGATGGTCTTGTCAAGCTTTACTACCATTTTCAGTGCTCCTCAGGACTACTTCTCGTAATGGCAAAGGAGGGACTGGGGCTTTAAGTTCCTGTTCCATCATGATTTTTTTTCACTTTTACCACTAGTTTTTGCCCCCCCCCCCCCCCCCCCCCTCCCTCACTTCATACCATCTATGTTCCTTCATGCACTTTAGATCATTCCCTTATGTTTTAAAAAAAATCAAGTAGACTGTCGTATTTTAATTTTTAAGCCTACTTTAATTTCTCAGTTGTAGGCAAAAAGACTGTCAGCTCTGTTTAATATGTCTTATTCATTCTTCACAGCCATATGGAAACTGTGTGTAGTAATCTAACAGCTGTTTAATTATACAGTCTATGTAAGAACCTTGGCAGCAATTCAACTTTTTCCCAACTACTCCCATACTAATAACCTGAGATCCCTTGTATCATGTTGCATTGTTACTGTAGATTTATAAATATCATATATTATTGTTAGGTGAATTATGCATAATCTCCAGCAGATATACTATAATGACTACAATCTGACATCCAGCACACAGACAACTATTCGCTCATCAAAGGGTGAACAGCTGAATGCATAAATGTGATGAGCTTTGTTAGGTCATTGACCAGGCTGCCTTGATTACATTTTTGGTAATATTATTTGAATCACTTTACACAACTGTGCTTGAATACCTTAAACAAAGATGCCACATCCTTCTCCATTTGTTAACAAATGTGAAAAAGTGTGTGCTGTTTAATGCTCGCATGAATGATGAAGCATTAACTGATAACCAAAACAGGAAAAAATGAAAGTCACCTGTTACTTGGTGTGTGATGTCAACTGCTTCATTTGTTATAGAGGGATGTTTCTTAATTACTGAAAGGTATTAACCAAGGGAAAAAATTATGAGTACTTTCTTGACCTGTGAAGTTTGCAGTGGTCTATTCCCAGGTAAAACCAATTTGAAAGATCACAACTTCATGCAGAATTTAAAACACATACTGATAGGATGGCATTAAAGGAGAAGAACGAGGTTTTTTTCAGGACATTCAGAAGCAATGGTTGTGGGCTGTTTATGGAGAGATTGAAAAAGAATGCAAGAAAATGGGTTCACTATTGAACAAACTGCAGAAAACACTATTTTTAAAAATTAATACATTTCAACAGTTAAAAAGTATTCAGAATTATAATAAAACAAATTTGTCAACAGAAGTGTAGCAACAGCAAGGGACCTAATGTGTCCCTTCTGCATGTGAGATGTCAAAATGTGAGCACTGGTATTGCCATTTGTTATTGAAATAAGATTTTACTGTTCATGAATTTTCAGTGTTATATACTTCGATTCTATTATTGGTTAAATGCTGCACAATTTTTTTTTTGTTTGTTCTGTAGAACTGAAAACAGATAATAACTTCAAATGCGACTGAAATTTCAGGAGTAAGAATACAGGAATGACTTAAATGAATTATAAGAAAATATCATTACATTTCAAGCATGGTGGCATTGGTATTATATGTAATAAAGAAGTCAAAGGAAGTACATAACAATATTTAAAAAATAACCTTAACTGTAAAACATTGTAGCCATCTCATCTCTTTATTCCATGGTCTCTGCAACTTGGGTAACATTACAAATAAGATATAATAAAGGAATAATGTTGTCATTCTATGATACAGTGTTAACTAACTTAAGAGAGATTACTGGCTTTTGAGGAAATACAACATCACTAAAATAAAAATATGTTTTTCTGGAATTTTTATCGCAGAAGTGATATTGTGTAACTGTCTGACAGAAAGCTGACTGATTTTACTCATAAAATTCTCTTAGGAGCATCTTTATTTTTTTTTTTTTTTTATGAAACCTCTATTGAATTGAAAATAAGATTTGCATGTAGTTGCTTCATTACATGCAGTGTAACCTTTCTTTTTTTAAAAAAAACTGTAAGCTCATACAGGCTGTGAGTCATAATCAGGAGAATTATGGCCTGATTAGTGATGTAAATCTGTAGTTGTAACTTAGTAATCGTAATTTTCTAGAATGTTAAAAGCTCGTGCAACGATTCCTTAAGTGAAGCCAAACTCAACTTATTTCTCTTCCTACATCTACATCTATATATACTCTGCAAGCCACTTTATGCTGTCCACTGGAGGGTAGTATGTGTACTATCACTGATGTTCCTGTTCCAGTCATGAATTAGGTGGATAGAACAACTATTGGTAAGCATTTGTATGAGCTCAAATCTGTTATAATTTTACTTTCATGAAGGGAGCAATACATTAATTCACTCTTCTGGGAACTAATGCTCTTGGAATTTTAACAGTAAACCACAATGTGATGCACAGTGCCTTTCCCATAATGTCTGCTGCTGGAGTTGGGTTAGCATCTCTGTGATCTTTACTAAAAGAACCCATGCTGAAAGCTCCACTTTTCTTCATATCTTATATATTTTTCTATCAATACTACCTGGTAAGGGTCCTAGACGTAACTGCCAGTTGGAGAAGGATTTTGTAAACTACCTCCTCCATGTGTGGAGTACACTTCAAGAGATTTCTTCCAATGGACCTGCCTTTCCTGTGATTATTTTTATTCAGTTGTTCACTTTAAACCACACCATACATGTACTCCCTGGTATTTAATGGATGTGACATCCAGTGATTGCTATGCAGTAGTGAAATTGCACAATAGCAAGTCTTTATGGCTGTTTATGCACAGCATGATAATTTGTGTATGTTGATGGTCAACCACCAATCCCTGCACCAAGCATTGATCCTCTACTGATCTTCCTGTGTTTCACTGGAGTTTTCTAGTCACTTCTGTATATATAAGAGCATCATCCACAAAAAACCTAGTGGAACTCCCAGCATCACCCATTAAGCCATTTATTTGTATTGTGAAAAGTAATAGTTCCATAACACACCAGAAGCTAGTATTATACCTGAAGATTTCTCTTTGTTATGAAAAAGTGCTGTGTTCTATTTAGTAGGATCTCTTCAATCCAGTCAGAGTGTCAATCTGATATTGCACAATCTTGGATTTTCTTCATTAGGAAAGGCTGTTATCTTGTTCCTTGGCTTCCAGAACATGTTGAATACACTTCTGCCCTGTGGCCAAATGAAGAAAATTAGTATCTATTACCTTCTGAATCTTGTAGTCAAATGGAGTGAGCTGGGCTGCACAAGATCATCATTGGTGAAATTAATATTGACTCCTACAGAGGAGATTTTCAGTTTACAACAAGGTTATTACATTCAGACATAAAACTTCCCAGACTGAAATAATTCTCTTTTTCTAATAACCAGATTAGTGACCGTCAAACTTGAAATTTTCCTGTTATTATTAATGTGCTTGCAGAAATGTTAAATTATATACCCACTATAATTCAAGAAATGTTTATCTGTAATGAACTATGAGTACCTTTCATTAGTGTTATTTAGTAGCTGATGGAGAGCATGGAATAATTGTATCAATAGTATTTATGCATATAAATGTTATTAGTAAACCATGAAACATTTGGACTTAGAATATTGAGGTTGATACCATGAGAAGTATTTTCTGATAATTCAGTATACAAGCAATAAATGGAGTTAATGTTTTGTCTTGTCATCAATTGAAACTGTAAACTATTATTATAACTGAATAGCCCTTACAAGAAAAGTATCATTAATAATGAGGAACAATGAAGTATAAGCATTCTTGTTTCTTAAGAAAAGAATAAAGTGCTACAGATCAATAGCTGAAAATGAAAAAAACGTATATGATTTCTGACCCACTTATTTAGTGCAAATGAAGAAATAAGGGAGATCTGAGTGATAAATTTCAAGTCTGAAAAATGTTCATCAACATGTATTATTGGAGTAGTGGTTTAGTTTCTATCTGCAATTCAGTCATAAGGTATGGTCATTGGTGGGAGGAAGGGGTGGGTGGGGGGGGGGGGGGAGACTAGTGAAATTAATCATTATGAGTTATCATAATCACACATACTACAAAACTTTTTTTCGGCTGCGTAATACTCTGTTACATCCGAAGCTTCCAGTTTCCAGATCTGCTTAGGTCATGAAATGGCAGTGTCTGCTAATTTTGTAAAAGTATGCTTTGTTTTGAAATGTGATGTTTTTAGTAGTGTGTGTGATGACTGTAATATGACTCGAGCAGAATGTATTAGAAGATGTTCGAGACAATTTCCCCAACTCTTCCTTTATGTAATGTAAGAACTGTTAAGGAGAGATGAAAGACAGGTGGAAAACTTTATTGGACAAAATTACAAGGTAACTACATTGTTAATGAGATGTATTTCAGGCCCCAATGCATATATTTGTCAAAACATTTTCATGTTTGCATTAGAGCTATGGAAGTTGTTCCAGAGAATATTAGGTGGTATTTAATTTCAGGGTGATGTACCAGCTTCTAGTGCCTTGGCAGCTATCCACAATCTGTTTGATGTTGGCGTAGTGGATCAGTTTGTAAATGTGTGAGAGTGAAGACACTGATTAACAAAGAGATATATTGAAAGTATGACTATGTCAAAGCAGGTGTGAATCCACAAAGATCTACAAGGTGAAAGAGAGACTTAATGTGGTGTGAATGTAATGTGAAACAGAGATTTTGTTGATCGTTAGTAAGGAACCTTTGTTCTAGTGAAAGTGGGAAACACTGTACCACCAAAGATACCAACTGGAATAAATCATGGTAATAAAATATACTGAATCAGATAAGGAATCTAGTTGACACCTTTATATTGTTGAAAACATTTTGAGTTGTGGAAGAAGAAGTAAGGACCGTTTTAAGTGGAATGTAAGGAACTTGAGATATGAAGGAATTGTATATAAGCTACAGGTCTACAATATTTTGTGTATCATGTACTCTTACAGCATTTCTTTATAAACAGTGGATGTAGACTCTATCCAACATATATTCACTAATAACAAAGAATGATACAAAGTGGAGGAGGATAATATATTGTCCAATCACATTAATGTGACCACCTGTCCAAAGCCTGAATAACGACCTTCTGCACTGCGGACCATTGCAAGGCATGCAGGAAGAGAATCAATGAGATTCTGGAAGGTACAGACAGGGATATAGAGCCATGCTGACTCCAGTACCTGGCCAGCTGTGCTAGGTTTCTTGGTTGAGGATTAATGGTGCGAACAGCCCAATCAAAGTCATCTCTCATATTCTCGATTGGGTTTAAATCTGAGGAGTTTGGTGGCCAAGAGAGTATGGTAAACTCAACTTAGTGCTCTCCAAATCATACACGTACACTGTGAGGTGTGTGACACGTTGCATCGTCCTGGTGGTAACCATAATGCTGAGGAAAAACACACAGCATGTTGGCATGGACTAGGTCCGCAAGGATAGATGCATATTTGTGTTGATCCATTGTACCTCCCAGAATGACAAGATCACCCAGGCAATACTAGGAAAAGATTCCCCAGGCCACAATACTCACTTCTCCAGCCTGGACCCTTCAAACAAGTGTTGCAGGGTGTTTGTCATCTGTTGGACAGAGTATAAAATGTGATTCATCCAGAACGGCAACCTGTCACCACTCAGTGGACATCCAGTTGTGGTATTGGCCTGCAAATTCCATCTTTGTCGTTGATGAACAGCAGAAAGCATTGATGGATGAATCATATGCAGCAAAGTTCATGGAACGGCCATTGAAGGGATGGAGCAAGGTGATACAATGGTTAGCACACTGGAGTTGCATTCGGAGGCTGACGGTTCAAACCCACGGCCGGCCATCCTGATATAGCTTTTCTGCAATTTACCTAAATTGCTTCAGGTAAATGATGGGTTGGTTCCTGTGAAGGGGCATAGCTGAATTCCTTCCCCATCCTTCCCTAATCTGATGGGACTGATAACCTCGCTATTTGAACCCTTCCCCCAAATCGAACAACCAACCAACCAAGCAGCCAACCATTGAAGAGTCATTGTTGGTAGCCCCTTGGTTCATCTGGGTGGTCTGTTGCTCTACTGTTGGATGCTTATTTATCCATACACTGCTCTGCAGCCATCATTCACCCCTGTCTTCTGTGGCCTGTGGTGCACCACAGTTCCCTTAGTTCAGGTTTGGGATAGTGTCATTTTGCCACAACGGTATGCCACAGCAGCATGTGCACTGTTTACAAACTTAGCTATTTCAGAAATGCTTTCACCCTTGGTCCAAAAGCCATTGATTATGCCCTTTTGAACATCAGATAAATTGCTCAGTTTCTGCATTACAACAATAACTGCATTGTTTTCCACATCCCTCAACATGCTTTATATACTCTATACTTCTAGTGCTGCCTTGTGCTGTCTGTGAGTAGTCATTACACGCTGATTTCAAACGTAGGTGGTGGTCACATTTCTGTGACTGGACAGTGTATATGGAGACTTATCTAGCCCTCTTGAAATAAGAAACATGGTATCCAGGAAAATGGTAAATGTCCTAAATGGCATGAACAGAAATATTTTCTGTGATAGCAACAGAAACTATCAAAACCAACTCACCAGGGTAGATATGTTACAAGTAAACTGTATGATGTTGGGTACATTTGGATCTCCTAGACAGATATTCTTATACACCTGAAACATGTAAAAATGAAACTTGTATTGTCTATAGTATTGGTATGTTCTTATAGCTGTGTAGTTTTTAGATCAAAGAGTGGAAGTGAGCTATAAGGTCCCTTAAACAGCAAGGCTTACCAGCTTGTCATTTCGGATGCACATTAGATTTCCTGGTAGTACATCTGAATATTTTTTATCTCTACTTTTTAATTTGTCATTTGAAGGTTACATTTTATTTTAATATCAGTTGTGTGTGGTATTACAGTTTCTGCTTCTGACATTTGTAATTGGTGCTGTTTTCTACTCACAACAGCAAAACACAGACACTTTAATATTACAATGTCATATGTATGGAGTGGTCATAATAATGTAGCCTGTTTGTCAAGGGTGTCTGTCTGATCAGTTCGGAAGGCACTGTGAGTAAGATTATTGTAATAGATTATGGTTCAAATGGCTCTGAGCACTATGGGACTTAACATCTGAGGGCATCAGTCCCCTACAACTTAGAACTACTTAAACCTAACTAACCTAAGGACATCACACACATCCATGCCCGAGGCAGGATTCGAACCTGCTACCGTAGCGGTCGCGCGGTTCCAGGCTGAAGTGCCTAGAACCGCTCGGCCACACCGGCTGGCTGTAATAGATTAGACTGGTTGTTTGATTACTTGATTAATGCTGGTTTTAGCAACAGAACAATTCAAGTTTTGTGCAAGGGTATAAAAACTATTTTATTAACTATAATACAGCTAAAAAATGTTGCAGCTTCTTGATGGTATTGATATTTAAGAATAGTCATAAATCTACATACAAGAGCATAATTTATCTTTAGATATGTTTAAGCAGATGGTACTGATAATTAAGAATAGTCATAAATCTGTCAGTTTTACCTATGTCTGTTGAAACTGTAATATACTGGAACAGATATTACAAGCTGCTGTGACAATATCTTAATCACCCTATTCAGAATTAAAAGAGAAAGTAAGCTATAATTGTTCAGCAATGTATTGTGCAACATTACTAAAAACTCCAGGTTGGAATATCAGCAATATAAGGAAAGGATAGATTGCTACTCACTGTAAAGATGACGCAAGTTGCAGACAGGCACAATGAAAAGACACTTGCACATTAGCTTTCGGCCAAAGCCAGCTTCAGAAAAGGGTCAGGTCAGAATGCTGGAAGGCTTTGACCAATAGCTAATGTGTAAGTCTCTTTTTGTTGTGTCTGTCTGCAACTAAATTTGACATCTTTACAGAGAGTAGCAATCTATCTTTTCCTTATATTATTATTATTTACACATTACTGATTATTTATGATACATGAGTAATGAATATGCTTTGTCTGTTCAAAGTGTTTCCCATAGCTTAAATATATCTTTTACATCATACTTAAAATTTGAAGGAATTTTAAGAAGACACTGAATTATTAATACAATCAGTACCCATGTGTGTACTGTATGTTGAGTTTTAAAACAGGATAACAGCTTGGACATTTTTAAGAAATAATGTCTCGTGTTCTTCAGTGGTTGCTCAGAGTGACTCGTTACCATGATTTTGTTTCATAATTCATAAGCAGCTGTCTTGGTTAAGGAATACTCTGAAGTTGTTGGCTCAGTTGATGCAGTGCTATCCACTTGTACTTAATACTGGGTGAGGTACTGCGGTGATTAAGACACTACATTTGTGTTCAGGAAGAGCAAGGTTCATATCCATGTTCAACTTTCCCAATTTAGGGTTCCTGTAGTTTTCTTATGTCACTTCAGATGAATGTCAGAGTGGTTCTTTAAAAACACACTCACGCCATGCTTGTTAAGGTGCAACCGAGCTGATGCTCCATCTCTAATGACATCAGTATTGAAAGATGTTAAGCCCCAACATTTATTTTCAGTATACTTAGATTTTTACACACATTCCAGGTAGGTGGAGGTAAGTGCATTCAAAATAACTTTTTTCAGGATTATTGACAAGAATATGTTTATTTTCTTGCTTTCTCTCCAGTGTGTTTTGGCAGTTAAAAGGGTAAGTGTCAGACCACAAATCCATAGACTGAAGGTTCTATCCTCAGTCAAACCTATGATATCTTCTTTCACTTATCACTTCCTTCACCTTCAGCAATGGTATGTATGTGTGAAACATGCCAAGTTGCATCATGGTTTGGAGTCAACATTAAACACTGAATCCTCTTACACCTGACTGGTAAGTCTCAGAACCATGTGTCATAGAGCACAGTGGGTGGGGTTTTTTTTTTTTTTTTTTTGCAAGAAACTTCTATAACTTTTAACATTCTTTCTGAGTGGAGGTATACACTGACACAATTTAAAGACCAAACCTAAGCTAAGACACCATATGCCTACTATTTAAATATTCAAATGAACATTCAACACACCTATCTAAATATGCTCCTTCCTCCTCCCCCCCCCCCCCCCCCCCCTCCGTTTTTAGATAGCAGCTGAAATATTGCAAATAAAAGACAACCACATTAATTTAACCTATTATCATATTCTCAAACATAATGCTTGAATTTTATTACTAAGGAAGTCCATTCTGTGATTATGCCTTACAAAATATGTTCAATGAGTTCATATTCGAGTTCAGTGAAAGTTGGACAAACACAATACCATTTATCAACAGCACAAACACCTTACATTTAGTGGTATTGTTACAAACTGAGATCAGTTTCAGCATTGTTTTCCTGCTTCGTTGTGTCTCAGTGCTAACACACTCAGGTTACCCACTGTACAAGACCTGATATCATTTTCCCAGTGTGAGAATTCAGTCTATGTCTGACTCACCCGTCTCTTCCATACTATGTATTATGCTACAGGAACAGCTCTAATGCCACAATGACAACTAGAATAAAAGAGATATAATAAATGACTGATGGGTGATGCTGACAGATGAAGGAGAGATATGCTACAAGTTCATAGATTCCCCCTATGAAAAGATGTTTGGCTTCTTTGTTACTTATAAACATATTTAAAAAGATGTATAAAAATTTTCATTGAGGAAGACAGTTCACAGCTAATGTTCTATATAATGTTAGATTTTTCATTCTGTTAGTTTGCATTACACAGGCTTGAATTTATGGTCAGCTTGTTTATCAGAATAAGTGTTGGTAGTCTGTAAAGTAAATTGTATTTTGAAATTATATATTCTTTGTATCTATTTTTCCATAAAATGAATAGTCATATACACAGCCCCAGGACACACAGTGAATAGCACAAATGGCATCTCACTTCTCTGAGGTACATAAAATGTTATGAACTTTCCTCATATCTCCATCCACATTCCTAGATAATTTCCATTGCACATCTGTGTATATATTCCACAAAACTTGATTTCCTTTTTAAATTGTGATTTTGGAATTTAACCTGTGGAATGTTGGAAGTTAGACTGTGCAGCCCATCATCAACCAGTAATGGCTTTTCCCATCTTACAGGAAGAGGACTCACAGTGTTAGAATAAGATCAGTTGTTTACGTACTGGTACAGTGGTGTACATAGTCGCAACAGAAAATATTCAAGTGATTTCTACAGCCTGCATCCTAAAAAAAGCAGGGGGGAGGGAGGGGTGAATAGGATCAATTTTTAATGTCAAAATTAATTTTCTTCTGTCTTAATGTTCCTAGAGCTCTGGAACAAAATCCTCAATCTGGTTGTTGAATCAGTGATGATTCTGAATACTTGAACTAGCCTATTACAACTGTTTGGTAAATTATTATTGTTATTATTATTATTATTATTATTATTATTTTTTTTTTTTTTTAAATTGGTGTTCCTATTGGTCTGAATGTTGGGGTGAAAAACATCAGCTCATGTTTTTAGCTGTCTAAACCCAATCAACAACCCATGTGATGTATAGGATCACCTAAAGTTAAAAAAGAAAAGAATAAGGGGCGTTGGAAAGAAAGAATATACCTACAAATTAGAACTAATAAACATTAACTATCCATTAATTAATGTATTTTACAGTAAATAAGTGTAGTTTGTTTTAGAAAATTAAGTAAAGTAATCTGAGGAAGATGTTTAACAAAATTAGCTTTGGTAAACCAGTGTATGATACAATGTGAAAAAATCATACAGTAGAATTACATAATATAAAGCAATCATAAACATAACACAACTGCTGTTATTCTAAATGTGTTGAATCTACACTAAAGAAGTGCTGCCCTCAGATTATTCTGGATTGTATAACACTCCTTTCTATTTGATAATGCCCCTACTACTACTGGTGGGAAAAAATGTATTTTTCTTTATTACCTGTTTTCACAAGCATTTTATTGTAACAGCAGTGGGGAAGCATATTGAACTTATTTGATAAACCACTGTTCTGTCTTGTTAGTAAGAAATTTCAGTATTGTAAAGTCATTTATTTTAATGTCAGAAGGCTTGATGATATTGGTACCACTTGTCTCAGTTGGTACTGCTTCCTCATCACTAAGAACATGTGTTTGATCCATATTTTCACTGGAAGTGTCAGACAGTTCCTCTTCAGACTCGCCTGAATTGTCCTCTAATGACATACTTTCCCTGGATCCACTGTTGTCTTCCTTCTTGTTTGCCATGATTGAACATCTGCATCAGTGCCCCTGAGTTCCTGTAGGAGCTCTAAAAGGCTTTGGTCAAAAGTATTTCAAACCATGTTGTCAGAATTTGGATCCGATTCAGCTTTTCTGTCTGGCAATTTCTTTAGAGCTTCATTTGGGTTAAATCTGCAAAAGCCTGATTTTATGTTCTCACTGGATCTCTGTTCTATTTGTTTCATGAGTTTACACAAAAGTCTAGGAAATCTGTCCTTTGCAACCATACCTTCTTTCCTTCATTGGTCCAATGTCAACTCCATCAAAATAGTTCTCCAAGCAGATTTCATAGGTCTGAAGCAAGCAATGCCCTGAAGTTGTGTTAGATGTGTGAAGTTACTTGGGAGGAAAATCATTTTTATGTTGTTACCTTGACACAATTTAATGGACCAAGTAGGCAGATCAGATGAAAGATTGTACCCAATGATTATCTTTCTGTCATCTAGCCTCCATAAATGTGGGACAGTAATAGTTTTAAGACAGTCATCAAAACACAAACTGTCAAACAACCCTGAAATTGTCATATTTAATCATGCCCATTTTGTAGCATTTTCCACCCAGGAAGAATATAAATGCTTTGCTCTATAAATAATGTAAGGTGGAAGAAGTATTTCATCAGCCGAGGTGACAAACATTATGGACATGGCTGATTTTGGTGAGTTTATTACTCTTTCTGGATGTTTTGTCTCCCCATTTGTTATAGCTTTTAGATTGGTCAGGGTTGTTGGCCAAATATGTTTCATTGAAACTGGTAATGTGGGTGGGAGGGATATTGTCAGTTTCTTTTCCTAGCTCTCCAAAATATTCTGCTATAGTTTGGTGGGAAACCATTGTCCTAACTCATTTAATATTTTGACAAAGTCTGAGGCTTAATCTTTCCTTATGACACTTGAGAAAGTAGACTGTGAATCATGCCCTGGAATGTTATTTTTGAACACTTTTACTACTTTTCACCTGTGATCTAAATAGGCTTTTACAGGGAGCCTCATTGTGGTTCTATCAAAAGGATACCTCCAGTCAGTGAAGGTAGATATTCTGTCAACTAGTACATCTCCTTCCTCATCTGTCAAGGCTACTTGTCCTCCATGCTTCTTCAAGTTTTTTTAAATGTCTATTTAGCACTGTATATGGAATTGAATTTTTTTTTTCTGCAGCTACCTAATGCTCATTCCCCTTGACTCCCCAAGAAAGCGTCCTCAAACTCCTCCAGACTTCTTTTTACATTACACTTTCCTCTGCAGACAGGCTAATAGTTTTGTGGCAATGTGAATCTGAAAAACAAAAATGTCGGGGATTATTAACAATAAAAGACACATTCTATGAAGTTCTAGAATTGCAGCCAGATCATGTTGACTTCTTGCCACAATATTTTGGCTGGCAATCGTCCAGCCATCACTGCATAGTTGCCAGCCAAAATATTGTGACAAGAAGTCAGCATGATCCAACTGGAATCCTGAAACCTCATAGAATATCAGAATGCTGGGAAACTTCAAGAATCACAATACAAGACACCTTCATAGAGAATTATTTCTTTGGCTGGTATTAAAAGTTCTAAAATAGGTAAATAAGAAGTATGTTGGTGCTAATGGTATCATGATGCCATTCACCCCTTTCCTACAGATGGCAGTTACATAATTAAACAAAATTTTGATTAAAAGTACAGTAATAATTATTTTGCTTAATAATTAAGTGATAAATTTCAAAAACATATTTACTTTGGTATTAACAAGTGAATAACAAGTTCAGAATCAATAACAATAGCTTCTTTTGATTGTTTTTTGGAGGTCATACCAGCTGAGTACCATTACAATTTTTTCTGCAGCTTCTTTCTTGCAATGTTACTACTGACCTGATGGATGACTTAAAAATGTAATATCAAATTATTTCAATACTGATATTTGTTCTATTAAAATGGAGGCCTTAGTCTGTTTGTTATAGAAATGTAACAATTTTTCCATATTTGATCCTGTTCACCCCGTTGATCCTATTGAAGTACAATGGAAAATCAATAAATTTTTGAAGTAAATGTGTTTCTAGCTAAATAAGACATTCTCTTGCAAGTTTTTTTTTTTTTTCTCTTTTATGAACTACATGAGAGGTTCAAATTTAGTGATGGGTTGTTGTTAGGAGTAGATTATAAAACTGAATAGCTTAAGTACAGTTTTGTAAGGTTTTATGTACACTTCTTATTTTCTCTCTTATTATAGGCTGTGAAGTAAAATAAGTGCAAAGTACATTCAAACAACAGTACTTAGAAGCCCTAGTGCTTTCCAGGTTTCCAGCCAGATTAAACCTCAAAATTTGCACAACATTTTGCAGTGTACCATGCTGCCATCATCAGGTGACCTGGTGTCAGTTTGTCCAGCCTTCTGATGATGGCAGCGTGGTATGTACCTTAAGTATCATGTGAGTTTTGTTACTTAATTTATCTTCTCACCTGTCAACTACTTAGGTTTTTAACAAGCCAGGAATGAATACTTATAAAACTATGCTTACATATTTCCTCACTACCATGTAAATTGTCAGCATGACCTGTCTCATTGACCTTACGAGCTGTTAGTCACAGCACACACCGACTATGTGAGGTGGCACAGTAGTTAAGAAACTGGACTTGTATTTGAGATGAATGGGGTTCAAACCTCCTTCCATTCACCTACAGTCAGATTTTCCATAGTTTTTCTGACTCATAGGGACTTCATTGTCAGTGGGATGTTAAAGCTAGATTTTTCCTTCCTAGAGACACAGTTGCCGCAAGTGACAAGTATCTGATATGTGACTAGATACAGAAGGAGTTTCAATAAATTCAGAAATTTGTTTGTAGATCACATCAAAAAATTAAGGTGTTGTTTCTCTGTATGTGTATAATTATGTTCACTGCACAAATGAATATATGATGTATCAATGTCATGTTTTGTGTATTGGCAATATTTTTGCCAGTTGGCAATACACTTTGGAGGGAAATGTAAAGTTCTCAGGACTGCAATAATTAGAGGCACTGCAGTTCACTCTAATACTAATTTCTTTCCTTAAACTGCACCAAAGAATATGTATGCAAATATGAGTGTGTAAAAATTCTAAGCTTGTCAAAGACATGACTATCAACTTCTTGTAAGTCTAAGAAACTTGACGCGATGTAATAATACATTTTATTTCTAACTCCTTGGTTAGACTATTATAATGCCTGCCTATTTCTGAAAATAGTTATAGTGGCATGTTGAAGATAACAGCTACTAGTTTTGAGCACTGACATAGCAACATAAGAAACAGAAATCTAAAGCAAATATCCACCATTTCAGTCATTACAAAAGTACTGTTTCATCAAGTATGCCAGACACACCTAAATTGAGTCATTAGAATGATTAAACTGGACATTATTTGATGTCAGGTGGATAAGGAAAAACAGCCATCCAATACCTATGGAAACTTTTATTTTTATATGTGCTTTGTCAAAATACCTGTACTTCACAAGTTTTCATACAGAAGACATTCACCAGCACAAATCCATTTTATCACATTGCAATATAATTTCTGTGTGATGAAGTAACTTTGAAGGAACTGGTAGTCCGTGAAACATACTCTTAATTTCCACAATGAAATTTTAACTCTGCAGCAGTGTGTGCACTGACATGAACTCTTAATTTGCTTCTCATTGGATTACACTAACATGGATGAAACTCAGATTGCTTTAGTAAGGAGGTAACAGTATTTTGCCCTCTGGGACTGTGCATTATCTCATTATTATTTCCAAGCTGGCCCCAGATTACTTCGGCAATTACCCTGAAATGTGATAAACATTGCAGTCATCACACTCTCTTGTTTCTTTCCAGCTTATGTGGTTACAAAAAGTTTGGCTCCAGAGATATTCTGTTAAACTTATTTTACAACAAGAAAAGATATAATTTGTCAGTTACATTTGTTTCTATATCTCTAATTGAAGCAAGAAGTGAAGCAAAGGGTGGAGGGGAGAGGGACAAAGGAAGTTAGGAATTAATATTCTGTCAGCAAGCTCATTAGAGATGGGAAAAGTGAATCTAAGTGAAAAATATGCTATAGTCTTACCAGTGCCAGCTATTGCCAGATTCTTACTGTTTTCAAAATACATACACTACCCTCATGCATTCTTATAACACCGAGAGTTAACCTGGCCAAAAATTATCTCTTAACTATGCTATTTTAAACTGTAATTTCACATTTATTGTGCTGTTATTGTGTCAAGTTTTATGCTCTAGAAGGCAGACAATAAAGATTATTCTTTCTGTAAAATCTCTACCCTTTTGAGAGCTAATAGTAATTTTATAAGGAATGTTTTCACACACACAATTCAATAACACAATCTTGTGTAACGTGATTTTGCATACAAAGCTGATGTAGCGAACACTTTATGAGTGACATATAATTAGTTTCTTACATTTGTTGTGTGGGCATAAATATGATAATATTAACTAAAATAAGTATTTGACTTGTCTTCAATTATGCCCATCCTGAATGATTCTATTACTTTGTAGAGTGTGCTGCATCATATGCCTCATAAGAAATTATTGAGGGCAACCAATGGGATTTGAACATTGGTCTACTCTTCTTGGTATATGTGAATTGTCTATTTTATTTAAAACAGAATTAAGTAATTTTCAACATTACAAACATATCATTGTTAAGTCAAGTAAATAAACATAAAAAAGGAGATTATAATTGACAATTTTATGAAAACTGTCAATTGATTTTGCACGATCAGGCTTCCTTTGCTTGTTGAAAATGTGCAGTTCATTCAGTTTTGTGGGAAAACGGGAATATGGTAGTTTAACGTCATGTTGATAATGAGGTCATTGGAGACAGAACTCTGTTTAGTATTGGGAGAAATGCTTTCCTGTGGGCTGCTGCCCTTACTGATGACAGTAGACAGGGTAGAATGTTAAAAGGTTTTGAAGTTTTTCATTTTGATGAAAACTTAAATAGGGAAAGAAAAAAAACATATTGTGTGGCTTCCAAACTACCTTTGTCATAAGAATAATTGCCAGTGCTTTTCACTCAGTTATGTCCTAAGGAATAATGTTAAGATGTTAATCTCTGATTACGCAAAACTGAATTGGGTGCACACAAATAAATAAATAAATATAATGTAAGTATACAGTTACTAAATTCTTAGATAATCTGACATCAAAATGATTAAATCATCTTTATGATCCAAGTAATAGCATTATCATGTAGCAATGTTTTGACAAGGTTCTTGTTCATCATATTCAGGCAAAATACTCAGTTCCAGCATGTCATGTTTTCTTGAGTCCAGGTGGGATCTGTCCTCTCTTGAGGAATCATCAGGTGGATCATTTATGTATATTTGAATGTGAGTGTCCAACCTAATGATGGGAGCTATATTACTGTGTAACCTTCCCCCTCCTTCCTTCTTACACCTATCATCCACATTAAAAAAAGCCCAGTCCAAGTAATTAATAAGCAAAGTCTTTTATGAAGATTTGAGAGGAGCAAAGATTACAATAAATGTTCAAGCTTACTACATGTTGAGATGGCTCCAGTTCTTCTTCTCTAAGGTTCTGACTTTTTGAAGCTGAAAATCTAACATTAGGTCCTCATGGTTGGTTTGAACTAAATAAGTTGGAATATTATTGTTGCAGAATTTTGGACATAAATATATTTTCCACTGATTTTCTCACATTTTAGTATATCATACAGTATTTTGATTTTTCACATTAACAAAGTGGAAATTACATTATTTTTTTGCACCTATTATACAAAAATACACCCAATCACATCAGAGACAAACTGACGACTCTCTCACTCTGTGGAAATGGCAAATATTCCAAAGGTTTTACCATTTTTCTTAACAAATGAGTTCCTACTAGTTTTCATTACATTAATAATTTCCATTATTATTTCATAAATGAATCCAGAGATAAACATAGTAAACAGTACAGGATTGCATAATTAATAATAGAAATTTTAAGTGTGCAAATAATTCATAATTTCAAATGTTTCTAAAAAAAATAAATGTAACTGTACGTTCAGAACTAGTGCTTATCAATTATAACATTGAAAGAAAAATATTTTATTAAGTAATTCCTTTTCAGAAATTTTTGATTGAAATATGACATACTGTGTATAAAATTATATCCAAGTTTTCAGAAAAGCAACTGAGATAATATTGACGTGTCCAAAATTTGAAACATAATGCTGGTATCGACAACTACTGTTCAGGAAAACTAATGCTAGAGGAGGATGTCCCGTTACAACTGGGTGTACCATGTCTCAAGTTCTGCTACTGTTTGCAGTGCTCTTTGAATAAACATAGTTGATGTGCGATGCCAATGCCTACTGGAAATAGGTTCTCAATTGCACATTTAGCAAGAACACCCATACCTTAGACTGGTACAGGCGAAAAATAATTTGGACTGTTAGCGCTGGAAACTGATGCCTGAATTCCCCATGAAAACTTCTCTTACTGGTCGGGGCACTAACTTCAGAATTCACAAAACCAGTTGGCCAGATTCTCCCTCAGGTGGTGAGGAGGGGCATCTGGACTCTGTAAAAGATGATTTCTCACATTATCTCAGTATGTTTTGTAAATATGACAGTTACGCCGGTTATTGAAATGTTGCTTCAAAAATATAGTCTAACTCAGTTGATAAATAAAGATGATTTTAGCATTGAAATTCACCAAGATAGTTTGCAGTCTCATTCAGACATCAAAATGCGTAAGTGTGCGTAAGTGTGTGTGTGTGTGTGTGTGTGTGTGTGTGTGTGTGTGTGTGTGTGTGTGTGTGTGTGAGAGAGAGAGAGAGAGAGAGAGAGGCTGTTTCATTCTAACACACAAGTGTAGTTACATAACTTTGAGAAATGTGTTTGTCCATCATTTATATGTATTGTGTAAGATAAGATGAAATAACACTGATGAACCAAACATTATGCCACCTGCTTAATGGCTTGTTTGTCTATCTTTGGAATGAAATATATCATTGATTCTGTGTATCAGGGATCCAACAGATTGTTGGTAGGTTTGTGGAGGTGTGTGGTGTTATATGTCTACACACAGGTCATGTAATTTGTGTAAATAATGGGCTGCTGATTTGCATATGTGGTGATGGCACCCATAATGACCTAGATGTGTTCTATAGGATTTACATCGGGTGAATTTGATCACCAAGACATCAACATGACTTCACTATAATACTCCTAAAACCACTGTAGCATGATTCTGACTCCAAGGCATGGATTACTACTATACTGCTGAAAGATGCCATCACTGTCAGAGAAGGCATTAAGCATGAAGGGTACAGGTGGTTTGCAGCTGTCAGCACGTCTTTGATCACTACTACAGGTCCCTTGCAAGTGCAGGAGAATGTATTCCATAGCATAATACTGCTCCCACCCCCCTGGGTCTGTGGCACGCAGCTCATTTCAAGCCAGAATTCACGTAAATGAGACTGTTTGTGGAGATGCCCAATGGCATACTATAGCAAAAATGTGATTCATCCAAAGAGCCGACATGTTTCCATTGATTGACAGTCAAATCCTGATGGTCCTGTGCCCACTGAAATCATAATTGATGATGATGTTGGGTCAAGTGTGAACATGTGGGGGTTGTCTGCTGCAGAGCTCCATGTTCAACAATGTATGATTAACAGTGTGCTCTGAAACACTTGTGCATGCACCAGCATTGTGCTTTTTCATCAGAGATGCCTCACATCACCACCTATCCTACTTTACAGAGCAGACAAGCCTCCAAACTCCACATTCTTGATGTCAAACCGTTTAGCACTTGGTGATAGTTTCACTGTCCTTTTACCTCTTCCCATAGATGCTCACAAGTGTAGCATGTGAGCACTCAACCAGTGTCACCATTTTTGAAATACTTGTTCAGACGCTGTGCGTAATAATGATCTGCCCTTTGACAAAGTCACTTATCTCATTGGATTTCCCCATTTGAAGCCCGTATCTTTGTTAGGACGATCCCTCATCTGTGTCTGCTCTGCATACCTACTTTTGTTACCATGTCATGTGCCTGCAATGCCAGCAGGTGGCATCTAACATTGTGATGGGTAGTGATCATAATGTTTTGACTGATCACTGTATTTTCAGATAATAACTGGAGAGTAAATAACAGTGAGACTTCTTTCATGCAAGAAGCATCTATATTAT
Organism: Schistocerca cancellata; assembly: GCF_023864275.1. NCBI lineage: Eukaryota > Metazoa > Arthropoda > Insecta > Orthoptera > Acrididae > Schistocerca > Schistocerca cancellata. The sequence continues at coordinate 594,874,556 of NC_064629.1, forward strand.
TTTTGTTTAATTGATGGAAGATAACAGTTTATGGTTGTTACAATACTGTATAGCTCCATTAAGTGTTTATTCAGGTGATTCTGCATCACTGAAAATCCTATGCAAAATGGCTCTGAGCACTATGGGACTTAACATCTATGGTCATCAGTCCCCTAATTATATGTTATGAAGCAAATATAACATAGGTGACATTCTGTTCAGTGCACAGATTTAAACCAATTCAAAGAGTCAGCAGTTGGTGATAAAACTGAGGAACAAGAAATTCATTGCAGAAAACTAAGTATAAAAAACTGATCAGTGTCCAGGAAAACTGCAGATTGTAATTGGAGTTAATGCTGTGAAGTAAAAGAATGATTTCCAATAACTAAAATTTTAATTGGCTCTAGTATTTGGAATTTCATGGATTATAGCATTTGTTGTGAGCGTTCTTTGTGCATTATGATGCTCTGTCATTAAGTGATACTGTCACTTCAGTATTTTCAGTCAACATGACATCCTAGTTAGACCATAAATAAAGAGTTATACAATGCACCCTATGCCACATGCCATACAGAAGCTTGCATAATATAGATGTAGTTGTAGGAAAATAAGTCTCTGAACTACCATTTTCATGAAATAGTTCTAATGTGAAATTTTTGTGTAAAATAGATGCTAGGGTCTCTCTTTTCTAAGAAAAATATAAAAAGATGTTTCACTTATAAGTATCATGGAAAACAAGTGGCTGACACTGATTTCATTTTCATTAGTATACTGTCTTAACATTACACTTCGAATAATTTATTACAGAAAAATTTCAAATTAATATTAATCTCATTTAAACAAGTTCTCAGTTACTTGCATTCCTGGCTGAGTGAAGTAAGGCACTAAACTCACATTTGGATGTAATGGGGTTGATATTGTTTATCTAACCTGATTTATGTTTTCTGTAGTTTCCTTGAATCCCTTAAGGTGAATTCTAGGATGGGTCTTTCATAAGAATATGCTTCTAAGCTATTAGTTTGTGCTACGACTGTCCTCCTTGCCAGGATAATAATAATAATGATAATGATGATGATAATAATAATAATAGTAATAATAATAATAATAATAATAATAATAACCCTCTTACTCCTCCTCCTTTTCTTTACACACCTGGCTGCAGTTTTATTGTTGGGGTAATTGCTGTACACTTTTTTTGGTGAGTGCTTTCCAGAAGTATTCTATGTAAATGAAATATTTTCACGGCTTTCAAAAGTTGTACTGTAGGAGCCATCTCAATAATGTAAAGTGAACATGAATGAATAAATCAAATTAAAATGAAGTTAAGAGATGTTTTGTAATATTTATCTCAGCTGAAGAATTCTGGAGTACAAATGTATCAAAAGCTAACGTACTGCTGCAAAAATATTCAAGTAAATTTCATGTAACCTTAGCAAAAGTATTTTAGCATCAGAGTTCTCCTACTGATGTAGTCACTAAGTAAGTATCCCTGATTTTCTATAATGAGTGATAAGAAGTGGCATGAATAATTGTTTGTAAGCTCACAATCAAATTCTTAGATGTCTATAATAAACAGGGAAACTAAGAATGGAAACTCATCCCTCCTGCATATTCTGTGTGTTGTATGATCTATTTTGTGCAGTTACCCACAATTATTATACATATTGTAAATCCAGGATTTATTTTGGTGACATTAACCTGTCATACGTAAATTGGAAATAAAATGTTTTTCTGACAGTTTTTTTTTTTTTTTTTTTTTTTTTTGGTGAAAATGTGCTGTTTGTTAGTGCAGATTACTCATGTACTTCTTCGGTTTGTATTATTACATGTTTCATATTGTATTAATGTATTCTGTGTAACTTCTGTAATAAATCAATGAAACTATATTTTCACAGGTACCGATAATAATTCTATGTAACAGACCAAAGTAGGATTAAAATATATTTGCCATATAACAGACAAAATTATAAGAATTTACTAGTTTTTGTGTGTGTAGTGTTGGGTGTCTGTAAGGTATTAAGTCAATTAATTTCTTGTAAAGTTATTTTTGTAGTTTATTCTAATTAAAACTGTAAAGTGTTAAGTTACTTTGTTAATATTCGATTTTGTTAATGTTTACTTCATCTAACTGCCATACATATCATTGTTGTAATGAGTATTATTTTCTCTTTAGTGTCACATTTATTGAAAATGTAAAATATTTTCATGATGTGAATTCAATTCCCAGTTCCTAAAAGGAATATAGCTGAAAAGATGGTGCTCCTGTATGACTACTTAAATCTGTTATGAAATAAAGATATAAATATTTTTGAATGCTGATCTGATACTTTCCTTTCCATTGACTCTGCAAACTGTATTATTTAAATGTGGAAATGGCTACATGAAACTCTTTGGATACATAAAGAGTAATTTTGCAGGAGCAGTCTAATGTTGTTAGAGGCATGGGAATAAACTCTAAATGTTAAATTACATAATCCTAAATCTTTAAAAATGGTGACCTGCATTTACATTACTAATGAATGAGTTTCCATCTGGTGCAAGATGTACCAGATTTATTTGTTCTCACTGTTAACATTCCCAGATCCTGCAGAAGAAAAATGATTGGCTCAGCAATGATTTTGTATGTGTACTGACACAAGATACCTCAAACTTTCAGGGTCAGAATTACACTGATGTTGGAGGGTCTTAGACAAGTGTTTTGGAATAAGGAAGAAATGGTAAGAATTGAACATTTCTGGCACTGTGATTGTGTATTACTCTTCAAGACAACACCACTGATGTTGTTGAAGCAGCTGGTTGTTTTCTGTGAAAGATAAGCAGTTTAGAAATACATGTCTCAGACACATTTTTCTTGTAGATTGAAGTTGATTGGATAGCTAGCTTAGTAATGCACTTGTGCCAACCAGTTAAATTCATTGCCAGTTTACTGGTCTTCTTTGAGCTGCTTCTGTTTCCTCAGTCATCATGTTTTTCTCATATATCTGTTCTCGGATGGGCTACAGCTTTGTAAATTGTTTCTTTGACAGATAAGTAGCAGTCCCATATAATCTTACCTGTGAACTAGAATAATTTTTCTTCGCCACTATGAGGTTAATCTATTTGTTCCATGTGCTGTGCATTTCACATGGGTTTGCAGAGTTTAGACATACAGGTAGATGTAGATTTTATAAAGCTTTTAATGGTCATGTGAAGAAACTCGGACAATATCACTGACTATGCTTAAATAATAATGGAATGCCATTTATTTATGTGCATTTTCATGTTTTTGCTTGTACCTGAGAATAATGTGCAAATAGTTTACAATTAAGTGTACCTGTGCACTGCAATAACATCTTGATATATAATGTTATTAGAATTATAATGGCTAACAACCTAAACACAGTAGTGTGAGAAATTTCAACAATTTTTCATATATAAGAGGCATTGGGCAGTGGTGCATTTTATGGAAAGAAAAAAGTTAAACTGCGTCTACTCCTTGTCACTTTGTCTATATGATATGGATGGCTCTATATTCTCACAGCAGTGTTTGTATTCCACATACAATTGTCCATCATCATATTAAGAAGTTAGAAGTTTTTCTGTCTCTTAATGCAGCAAACACTTAAGATTTTTCCAAGAACTTCCAAAAATTTCCAAGTAATGATGTGTGTAACAACTATTATTGTGCTTTTAGGCAGTAAGGCTTCCCTGTGTTGTCCTGCACAAAAACTATTTGTGTCTGTAGTTTTAAATTTGTGATTATTTTTCACGTTCATCAAAAACTACTCCTTGATCCATATTGTTATTGCAATAGGAAGGTGCTAATTTAAAATCTTCAAGATTCAACAGTTATATTCCTATATATACATGATGTTCAGATATTTAAAGTACATCAACTAAGTTTCCACATCCTAGTTCATTTAGGAAATAATAAGTACTGCCAGTCTTTATGAGGAGGTTAATCTAAGAAGGGAGCCTCTCACACATCACTAATTACAGGAAATTTGACATTCATGATTGTGGCCCCCTTATTCTCTCAGCTAATAAATCTGCTAACCTAACTATGCATGTTCTTCTGTTCGTTAATCAATCTTATGACAAGTTTCATGTGACGTGCCACAAATTCCTGTATTGTACCAACCTCTTTATCGCAGAGTAGCACTTGCACCAAACTTTCTCAAATATTTAATGGCCATATTTCGGGCTCTGTCTTCCACTACAGTTTATACTGTGTACAGTTTTCTCAAGTAGTGTGTGTGTGTTTGTTGCACCACGAAGATGACGTGCTACAGATGTGAAATTTAACCGACAGGAAGAAGATGCTGTGATATGCAATGATTAGCTTTTCACAAGCTTGGCACTGGTGGCAACACCTACAATGTGTTGATATGAGGAATGTTTCCACCCGATTTCTCATACACAAACAGCAGTTGAACGGTGTTGCCTGGTGAAACGTTGTTGTGATGCTTCATGTAAGGAGGAGAAATGCATACCATCATGTTTCCGACTTTGATGAAGGTTGGATTGTAGCCTGTCGTGATTGCAGTTTATCGTATCATGACATTGATGATTGCATTGGTCAAGATCCAACGACTGTTAGCAGAATATGGAATCGGTGGGTTCAGGAGGGTAATGCGGAACACTGTGCTGGATTCCAATGGCCTCGTATCACTTGCAGTCGAGATGACAGGCATCTTATCCGCATGGCTCTAATGGATTGTGCAGCTACGTCTCGATCCCTGAGTCAACAGAAGGGGACGTTTGCAAGACAACAACCATCTGCATGAACAGTTCGATGACGTTTGCAGCAGCATGGACTATCAGCTTGGAGACCATGGCTGCAGTTACCCTTGGTGCTGCATCACAGGCAGGAGCACCTGTGATGGTGTACTCAGCGATGAACCTGGGTGCACAAATGGCAAAACGTCATTTTTTTGGAAGAATCCAGGTTCTGTTTACAGCATCATGATGGTCGCATCACATCTGCGTTTGGTGACATCGTGGTGAACGCACACTGGAAGCGTGTATTCATCATCACCATACTGGCGTATCATCCGGTGTGATGGTATGGGGTGCCATTGGTTACAAGTCTTGGTCACCTCTTGTTCGCATTGATGGCACTTTGAACAGTGGTCATTACATTTCAGATGTGTTACGACCCGTGGCTCTCCCTTTCATTTGATCCCTGTGAAACCCTACATTTCAGCAAGATAATGCACGACCGCATGTTGCAGGTCCTGAATGGGCCTTTCTGGACACAAAAAATGTTCAACTGTTGCCCTGACCAGAACATTCTCCAGATCTCTCACCTATTGAAAACGTCTGGGCAATGGCGCCCGAGCAACTGGCTCGTCACAATACGCCCGTCACTACTCTTGATGAACTGTGGTATTGTGTTGAAACTGTGTGGGCAGCTGTACCTGTACACGCCATCCAAGCTCTGTTTGACTCAATGCCCAGGCATATCAAGGCCGTTACTACGGCCAGAGGTGGTTGTTCAGGGTACTGATTTCTCAGGATCTATGCACACAAATTGCGTGAAAATGTAATCACATGTCAGTTCTAGTATAATATATTTGTCCAATGAATACCTGTTTATCATCTGTATTTCTTCTTGGTGTAGCAATTTTAATGGCCAGTAGTGCAGCAAGCAGTTGAAGTGGCAGCTGGAAGGGACATGCTAGACCTTGTAACATTACATGTATATAGGTGAGCTAATTGGCCACGTAGAACTGGTACAAGTTAATGTGAATTTATATGTGTGGCCACATGGCCCCAGGACTGATAGCACAATGTGACCGGGTGTATTGCCATGGTCGCTTCAGGCGAACTATGTGTGATAACAAAGGACCGGATTTGGGTAAATCCCAGTATGGGAAATTTGGATGAAGCATCAGTTGCTTAATGGGGCTGGCTATGCTTACAGCAATGGCAGGCCTTGAGACAAACTGAAAGATGGCTTCTTACAGCTCTCTGAGAGATTATAATAATTTACAATCAAATATTAATGCAGATCTAAATACATTGGCAGTCCCAGGGAAATGAGGTGCATCAAATGACACAATATTTCAGTATCCTTAGAACTACAGAACTTAATATTTCACAGTAAATAAACATTTTCATAATGAACCTCTGAATTAACAACTTTTAAACACTTCATGCTATTTCAACAAACATTATCTCAGGTGATGGCATTGTACTATAACTATCATTCCTGAAAGATTAATATCTGTATCTGTTTTATTTATTGATTTATGACATCTGTTATATCTGTTTCATTGTGCAAACATTTGTCAGAACACTGTATCTGCCACAATTACACAGCAAATGAATACAGCATGAATACTTCATATTTTGCCATACTTGTGTATTTATTTACTGAACAGTTTACTATTTTGCCAGTAACTTTATGTAAATGTTCATTGCAAATGCTATTAAAAACTGTACTAATTTAAAAGTGGTCATTGGCATGTGTTTTTGGTCACCACAACTGAATAGAGAACCAAAAGACACTTCTGTCAATTAGGCCTGTGGAATTGTTTAAACAATATATAATGGCAGTCTGTTGTCATTTATGATGATCACACTTGTGCAAAGAAACTGGCATATTTATTTATGGACAAACCTTTATGTATAATAATTGTAAAGTATCTGAGTGTGACAGACAGTTTATAACATTTCTTTATTTAAAAATTGCTGTAATATACTAGTTTAGTCTGGGAAGTGATCAGGTGGAATCAAATCACATCTGTAGAGCTTAAGGATGATGTATTTTTGGTGGGGACAGCCTTTAGCCTTCAGCCAGCAGTGGAACACTATGGGAGTCAAATGAAGAATGGGTCTTTTCAGGGGAGGAGCTCAAGGGAGATATTCTGGACTTTGTTGTGAGTTCTGGAAGACGGTAGCCCTGTCTAGGGTGACGTGCACAATTTAGTCATATAGATGATTGTTTCCACATTGTGAATGGCCGCTAAGTACTCTAACTTTTGAAGGGAATTTATATTTTGAGAGATCTCAAGGTGCTTCAAAGTAGGACTCTGATTGCACCCACTTTATTTATGGATCTGAGGATAGACAAAGTGTGAGTTACTGTTCTGCACATCATGTGTGCTAATTTGTGTATCAATGGATTGTAAATTGTGCTATGGAGAAGTATGTGCCAGGTAAGTGGATTAAGGGTAGAAAAGAGCACTGAGGTTTAACAAAATTTAGAAAATGCTGAGGAAGTAAAGGCAGCTGCACTCTCAGTTAAAAGAGAATGTGCAAATGACAGCAAGCAAAGGTTAGTAGAGATTCATGTGTCTGAAAAGATCTAAGTGCAGAGGATACAACTACTACCACCATCATACCCTAGCAAAAGATATGGCCAAGCCGGCCGGTGTGGCCGTGCGGTTAAAGGCGCTTCAGTCTGGAACCGCGTGACCGCTACGGTTGCAGGTTCAAATCCTGCCTCGGGCATGGATGTGTGTGATGTCCTTAGGTTAGTTAGGTTTAATTAGTTTTAAGTTCTAGGCAACTGATGACCTCAGAAGTTAAGTCGCATAGTGTTCAGAGCCATTTGAACCATTTGATATGGCCAAGAACCAAGAAAATTCAGGTCCTATGTAAAATTTCTGAGTGATTCTAAGGCTTCATCAAGTCACTCATTGACCAGTCAGGCGTGGCAGTTGAAGATAACAAAAAGAAAGCTGCAGTTTTAAATTTCACATTTAAAGAATCTTTCATGCAAGAGAATCATACAAACACATCATCAATTGACCATCAAACAGACTCATCATTTATCCAAGAGAATCATACAAACATACCATCATTTGACCATCAGACTGACTCCCCTCTGGATGACATAGTAATCATCAGGTCCATATGGAATCCCAGTTTGGTTTTACAAAGAGTATGCTAAGGCTTTGGCCCCCTTATTTAGCTTACGTTTATCATGTATCTATTTCCCAGAAAAAGGTCTCAAGTGACTGGAAATAAGTGCAGGTGATTCCTGTATAAAAGAAGGGTAAAAGAATGGAACTGCAAAATTGCAGACCAATACCCCTAACATCAGTTTGCTGCTGAATCCTTGAACATATCCTCAGTTTGAACACAATAAATTTTCTTGAGATCAAGGAGCTTATGTCCATGAATCAGCATGGTTTTAGAAAGCAATGATCATGTGAAACTCAGCTTGCACTTTTCTCACATGATATACTGCAAACTGTGGATGAAGGGCAACAGGCAGATTCCAGATTTCTGGAAAGCATTTGACATGGCTCCCCACTGCAGACTGTTAACAAAGGTACAAGCATATGCAATAGGTTCCCAGATATGTGAGTGGCTTGAAGACTTCTTAAGAAGTAGAAACCAGAATTTTTCCTCAATGGTGAGTGTTCATCAGAGAGAAGGGTATCGTCAACAGTGCCCCAGGTAAGTGTGAGAGGGTCGCTGTTATTTTCTACAGGGTGTTTCAAAAATGACCGGTATATTTGAAACGGCAATAAAAACTAAATGAGCAGCGATAGAAATACACCGTTTGTTGCAATATGCTTGGGACAACAGTACATTTTCAGACGGACAAACTTTCAAAATTACAGTAGTTACAATTTTCAACAACAGATGGCGCTGCAAGTGATGTGAACGATATAGAAGACAACGCAGTCTGTGGGTGTGCCATTCTGTACGTCGTCTTTCTGCTGTAAGCGTGTGCTGTTCACGAAGTGCAAGTGTGCTGTAGACAACATGGTTTATTCCTTAGAACAGAGGATTTTTCTGGTGTTGGAATTCCACCGCCTAGAACACAGTGTTGTTGCAACAAGACGAAGTTTTCAACGGAGGTTTAATGTAACCAAAGGACCAAAAAGCGATACAATAAAGGATCTGTTTGAAAAATTTCAACGGACTGGGAACGTGACGGATGAACGTGCTGGAAAGGTAGGGCGACTGCGTACAGCAACCACAGAGGGCAACACGCAGCTAGTGCAGCAGGTGATCCAACAGCGGCCTCAGGTTTCCGTTCACCGTGTTGCAGCTGCGGTCCAAATGACGCCAACGTCCACGTATTGTCTCATGCGCCAGAGTTTACACCTCTATCCATACAAAATTCAAACGTGGCAACCCCTCAGCGCCGCTACCATTGCTGTACGAGAGACATTCGCTAACGATATAGTGCACAGGATTGATGACGGCGATATGCATGTGGGCAGCATTTGGTTTACTGACGAAGCCTATTTTTACCTGGACGGCTTTGTCAATAAACAGAACTGGCGCATATGGGGAACCGAAAAGCCCCATGTTGCAGTCCCATCGTCCCTGCATCCTCAAAAAGTACTGGTCTGGGCCGCCATTTCTTCCAAAGGAATCATTGGTCCATTTTTCAGATCCGAAAAGATTACTGCATCACGATATCTGGACATTCTTCATGAATTTGTGGCGGTACAAACTGCCTTAGACGACACTGCGAACACCTCATGGTTTATGCAAGATGGTGCGTGGCCACATTGCACGACCGACGTCTTTAATTTCCTGAATGAATATTTTGATGATCGTGTGATTGATTTGGGCTATCCGAAACATACAGGAGGCGGCGTGGATTGGCCTCCCTATTCGCCAGACATGAACCCCTGTGACTTCTTTCTGTGGGGACACTTGAAAGACCAGGTGTACCGCCGGAATCCAGAAACAATTGAACAGCTGAAGCAGTACATCTCATCTGCATGTGAAGCCATTCCGCCAGATACGTTGTCAAAGGTTTCGGGTAATTTCATTCAGAGACTACGCCATATTATTGCTACGCATGGTGGATATGTGGAAAATATCGTACTATAGTGTTTCCCAGACTGCAGCGCCATCTGTTGTTAAAAATTGTAACTACTGTAATTTCGAAAGTTTGTCTGCCTGAAAATGTACTGTTGTCCCAAGCATATTGCAACAAACGGTGTATTTCTATCACTGCTCGTTTAGTTTTTATTGCCGTTTCAAATATACCGGTCATTTTTGAAACACCCTGTACATACATAAATGATCTGGTGGACAGTGGGTAGCAATTGGTAGTCATTTGCTGATGAAACTGTTGTGTACAGTAATGTGTTGAACAAACCCATAATGTTAGGATACAGCATAGTGTCCTGCCTGACATAGTAGCATTGTTCAAATATCTGAGCATAACACTGCAAAACGATATGAAATGGTGTGAGTGTTTAAGGATTGTGATAGGGAAGGCAAATGGTCAACTTTGGTTTATTGGGAGAATTCTGGGAATGTGTGGTTCATCTGTAAAGGAGAACACATACAGGATGCTAGTATGATCTGTTCTTGAGTGCTGCTTGAGTATTTGAGAGCCATACCAGATCGGATTAAAGGAAGACTTTGAAGCAATTCAGAGATGGACTGCTACATTTGTTACCGGTGGACTCAAACAATACAAAAGAATTACAGAGGTGCTTTGGGAACTCAAATGGGAATCCCTGGAGGGAAGGTGATGTTATTTTAGAGGAACACTACTGGAAAATTTAGAGGACTAGCACTTGTAGCAGACTGCAGACAATTCTAATGCCTCAAACATACATATCATTTAAGGACTACAAAGGTAAGATACAAGAAATTCGGATTCATATTGAGGAGGTATATAGACAGTCATTTTTCCTTGATCTATGTATGTGAGTGGAATATGAAAGGAAATGACTAGTATTGGTACAGGGTACCCTCCGCCATGTACCATGCTGTGGCTTTCAGAGTATGTATGTAGATGTCGATTCTTAAGAAGTTGAGTCTCATAGTATGGTGTTTTGGTACTGGAGGAAAACTCTCCTAATCCCAAGTTCACTATGACTCCACAGTCACCACACCGCCCCCCCTCCCCCCCCCCCCCCCCAAAAAAAAAAAAAAGAAACCATGACAAACAGAATATTGACTTAGGCAGTATTCTCAAAGAAAAGAATAATTTACAATCGTAACGATGTTAAGATATTTATAAGAGTCAGGTAAATGAAAAGGAGACATTAAAAAAGCAAGTAAACTGTTTATTAATTCAAAAGTAAATAAACTGTTCATTAATTCAAAAGTAATCACCATAACTATTAACACATTTACTCCATTGAGAAACAAGATGGTAAGTGCCTTCATGGAAGAATATTGGTGGTTGCCTACAGAACCATGATTGCACCCATGCATGCATCTCTTCATTCAAAGCCAATCAATGACCATGAATGTCTTTCTTCAGGGCCACAAAAATGTGGAAATCACATCAGGAGAGATTGGGACTGCATGGAGGATGTGTAAAGGTTTCCCAGGAAAACTTATGCAGTATAGTCAAAACAACAGGCATGCCAGCTCTGAGAAAGTCCTTATTTCCTTTTTGTGTGACTGAAAGGCTGTATTTTGGTCTCCAAGCATAGCAGTAAGGCATATTCAGTCACTGAAGAACAACACAAGAAGGATCTGCTTGGATAAAAAAGTATTATACAGAATTATAGAACATTAATTTATACAGAAATTGAACACTCAATTTCTGAAAGATCAAAACATTGCTGGAACAATGATATTTCTAAAATTAATTACAATTAATGGCTTGAACATTGATAATATACAAGCTGCTAAAACTGCATGCTCTTCTCTGGTATGGAATTCATAAAACTGTAGACATACAACTCAGTTAGAAAATGAGGTTCATTGAGCCATGAACCACTAAAGCCATCTATGGAACTCGAGTAGTCTTTCCTGTACATCTGTTCATGATAATTGTACCTACGAAAACAAAGGCCTTGTGCTATTCTCCAATACCTCTGGTCACACTGACTGCCTAAAACTGGCCAGTTTGATGACATATGAAAAACAAGCATATGGAGGTTTTCTTACAGTGTTTCCATTTCCCAGAACACTACCAAGTCATTGGTTAGAGTGGGGAAAGCTTTCCACACTGGCTGATAGATGTTGATGGTAGAGCAGTAGGGAAGGGAATGGGTGGTATTCTAACAAGAATGTCCTGTGCATATTCATGTATAATCCATAAGTTTCACCTGTATTGAAGATCGAGGAGGGAGAAATTATCTGGTATTAAAGAGAAACAATGACGTATGGAAATTTACAGTTTAATGTTGCACGATGTTTAGATCTATGCTGTTACAAAAGGAGCACAGGGAGATAAAGATAAGTGAGGGAAACAGCCATATCATCAAGGTGGTGGTTGTTGTTGTTATTGTTGGTAGTGGTGGGGGTAGTGATGATGGTGGTGCAGTGGGGTGTCAAATAGAAAGAGTGAGGCAAAACAGAGATTGTTCTGTAGCTTTCCAGATGCAGTGAATATGCTATCTTGATGTGACTCAAATATCATAATAGGCCTTGTGAAGAATTTGAAATGCAGACTGGAACAAGTCAGCTATAAATTATGATCCAGTGGTGTATCTATGATGTACCATTATGTAGTGTTCACATTAATCTGTGGGTTACCTTAAAGCTTGTTGGGTGCATCAGGTCAAAGGTCCAAGGAAAGAAAGACTATACACCTACAACAGGAGCACACATAATAAAGCACTGTGGTGTTCAAACCAAACTCTGGGTTGAGGACAGTTTTACCTTCTTTTATCTTTGTTCCATATTTTAGACAGCACCTACCTGTGGTGGATGTATGTTAATACATAAAACTGCAAATGCACTGTGTAGACCTGAATAGGTACCTGGAGGTACAGAGCAGAGTAGAAATAGTCACATACTAGCAACCTACTCCACCTTAGCATGAGTAGTATTAAGTACCTACAGCTGGATGACCTGGATGGCATAGCAATAATAAATTATATATACAAACCTTTCTCATGAATCAGTCTAATAGTGAAAAGTGTGCCACAATTCCTACAGTAGTTCCTGAGATTAGCCTTCACATACAGACATAAAAATGCACTAAGGGGCTTCAGTCTGTAATATGTAGTGATGATGGATGTATACCAAATGTCTGGCAAGACTCCTAGCCTTTCCAAGACAGGGAAAAGTACAAATTAAGACTAGTATTACTCAGAGCATTGAAAAGACCTAGATGGTGCTTCTGCTAGTGTGTAGTTGTGGGTGGGAGAAGGGGGGGAGGGATGGTCTGAATTAGTACTGAACTCCCTGGATCCTGGAGAGTGAATACCAGATAAATAGTATTTATAAGAAGCCAAGTATAGGGTTAAGCAATGTTACTTGTGGTTTAGGTTCTCTGGAGAGAGAGCTTGGTAATGAAGGTCATGCAGAGATAATTGGGGGAGAGTGCTGGCAACAGTTTGGACCATAACCTCAACTAGATAATAAAGAATGACATCAGACACATTATTGAGAATGCTCCTCACAAGTGACATGTACTGGATGTAGTGTTCTATCAAACATTTAAATGCAGAGCATTAAGTGATTTAAATGATCCACATGAGTTGCTCCAAACATGTTTCTGGTATGAGGTTACTTGCACAACTCATTTCCAGAAGCACTGTCTTTCCAATCCCTGTGATTTCCTGTATTTTCACCAGACCATTTTAGTTGCTGTCAAAAGCAGTCCTGCAAAATAAGATATATACAGTTGCACAAAAATTGGAGAAAAGAACAGCAGTTTGGACTGTTCCACCAAAACATAAGAATTTTTTAAAACAACAAAAATGAGCTGCTCATATCACTGCAGGAAGCTGAAAAACATGAAAGTCGAAATGTGCTAGTCATAACGGAAGCATCATTTGGGTGTCACAGAAATGGAACATGTACACATAGATGGACACAAGTTAGTATTACATTACTGTAGCACAATACCATAAAATCGACAAACTCCCAGGTCATAGAACTAAATGAGTACTGCATTGAACATCCAGGAAATAAACAAGAGAGTGATCCTGACTGAAAATATTTAAAGTCCATTAAGAAATTAGATGACTAATGATACTTTGTGGAACTAATTGGGAAGTATATGGAGATCTAAATATTGATTCCACCTTAGATTGTTCTGGTAAACAGCACTTAGAGTTACTGATGTTCAGCTATGGTTTGATCCCACATTAAGTAACATTGCCAACAAGATCAGGCAAAATCACTTGTGTGACCCATCCTAGGATATTGCTCAAGTGTGTGGGACATGTACCTGTTAGCACTGCGAGGGGGTATTGAATGTATACGGAGAAGGGCAGTACAAATGGTCACAAGTTTGTGCAACCTGTGGAAGAGTGCCACAGCAATGAAGAAAGAACTGAGCTGACAGACTCTTGAAAATAGATGCAAACTATACCAAGAAAGTCTACTAACAGAGTTTCAAGAACTGGCTTTAAATGATAACTCTAGGTATATATTAAAACCCCCTACATATTGCTTTCAAAGCAATCAAGAGAACAAGATTAGATTAATTACAGCTGGCACAGAGGTACTTAAACAATCATTCTTCCCATACTCCATGTGTGAATGGAATGGGAAAAAGCCCTAAGGACTTGTACAGTGGGACTTGCCCTCTGCTATGCACTTCACAGTAGTTCACAGGATATAGATGTAGACAGTGCAACATATAATGATACTTTATTACTAAAACCATCAGTATTTAATGAAATAGATGTTAGCCCCATGACAAGTTGTTTATCTGATCATAACGTTCAACCAGAAGCAATAAAGTATTGCCATCACTCAGTCTTAACTGTTGTTGTGGTCTTCAGTCCAAAGACTGGTTTGATGCAGCTCTCCATGCTACTCTATTCTGTGCAAGCCTCTTTATCTCCAAATAACTACTGCAACCAACATATTCCTGAATCTGCTTGCTCTATTCATCACTTGGTCTCCCTCTACAATTTTCATTCCCCACACTTCCCTCCAATACTAAATTGCTGATCCCTTGATGTCTCAGAATGTGTCCTGTCAACTGACCCCTTCTTTTGGTCAAGTTGTGCCACGAATTTCTTGTCTCCTCAATTCTATTCAGTACTTCCTCGTTAGTCATGTGATCAAACCAGCCTTAACTATGAAGGGAAATGTACATTTTCACAGAACCATAAATTCTGACTCGTTTGTATTATTCAGAGATAATTTATAGGATGGACAATGAGAAGAAGTTTGCTAAGGACAAACAGTGGGAGAGGAATTTTATTCTTTCAAATAGCTTTCCTTTACAGTGATCAAGGTAATTACCCTGGAATCTAAGAGGAAGGGTGGCTAATGTCAGAGACCAAAGTATCTTGTGCCAGAAAAAGAAAGCTTTGTTTTATGCAGAAGATTAGCTCTGATCAAGATTTGAAGGGGCACTATAACACTACAAGCAGTGCTGCAAAATTCTCCTCTATGTCCTCAAAAAGGCACAAATGATGTACTATGCACAAAAAATTCCAAGTTCCAAGAACAGAGCAAAAGCATTTTGCAGCACTGTTAGTCATGAAACATACATTTTTGATAAAGCAAATGATATTCAACTCCCTGATGGTAGTAACAGTGAGGCAGATATATTAACTGCAATTTATTGGCAACTAAATTGAATGAATTCTTCTTAATAGTAGCTGAAAATGCAGAGACAAATAATATACCATTTGAACAGGTCCATTAGGTTTACTTAGACACTGCATACTCCGCCATCAGACATGAGTTTTGCCAAATCATCTGTTATCGAGGTTCAAAAAAACATTGGTTCACTGAAAAGCAGCAACTAATCTGAGAATAACTATATTTTAACCAAAGTGCTAAATTCTTGAGCTACATTGTATTATCTTTTCAACTGGTT
The DNA here is from genome assembly GCF_023864275.1 of Schistocerca cancellata. NCBI lineage: Eukaryota > Metazoa > Arthropoda > Insecta > Orthoptera > Acrididae > Schistocerca > Schistocerca cancellata. The sequence goes on from NC_064629.1 coordinate 594,890,199, forward strand.
AATGAGACAACAACTATCACCTGTAAGACTGAACTAGGCAACAGCAACATTCACTTAATAGAATCCAGCTTAAGCTTCCATAAAGGCTTCTCTACTGAAAAAGAGATATATATTCTCACAGATGCAGGTCAGTTAGAACTAAACAAGAAAAATTACATACCCTGTTGGCATTATCTGTGATTTTGCCAAGTCTTTCAGTTCTGTAGACCATAAAATTCTTCAGGGAAAATAAAATGGTGTCCTTGCATGGTTGCAGCTTTATCTCTTAAACAGGAAACAGATCTTCACAAATAACTCAACATGAGTAAATTCTGGTGGAAAAAACAAAGTGTGGCACCCCACGGGGTTTGGTGGTACTTGGCTCATTATTGTACTTGTGTACTTGACCTACATAAAAGATTTACCTATGATATTAGAGGGCTCTTCAAAAACTGTAAAGTTTGCTGACAACACAATTATGCTAATAAATAAAGGGCCCAAACACATCCATCAATGTCCGCCGCTCGTGGTCTCGCGGTAGCGTTCTCGCTTCCCGAGCACGGGGTCCCGGGTTCGATTCCCGGCGGGGTCAGGGATTTTCACCTGCCTCGAGATGACTGGGTGTTTGTGTTGTCCTCATCATTTTCATCATCATCCAGGAAAGTGGCGCAATTGGACTGAGCAAAGATTGGGTAATTGTATGGGCGCTGATAACCACGCTGTTGAGTGCCCCACACACCAAACATCATCTCACATCCATCAATAACAGAAACAGCCAGAAGAAGATGGAACAGGATTACAAATGTCTCACACCAAACATCTTATCCCTTAATTTTACAAAGACACACATTACACAAATCCATGCAAACACAAATGACTTACAAGTACCAGAAGCAGAGATCAATGGGCACAAACTGTATGAAGGACTTTCTGTGAATTTTCTAGGCTTCCACATTGATAATAAATTGATGTGGCATCAACTTGTTGATAAGTAAACATAAGAGCTCATTTCTGGCTGCTTTACACTTAGAAATCACTCTCATTAATTTGACTTGCAGATGAAATTTCCAGCATACTTTGTATTCGTACTTTCATTCTACTATTCTTCTCTGCCAATGCAGCTAAAGTAAAAAATAAAATAAAAAGGTATTTATATCAAATAAGTGTACAGTAAGAATATTGTGGAAAATTGATAATCAAACCTCTTGCAGAATCCTCTCCACGAAGCTAGGTATTCTTATACTTATGTACCAATACATATACTTCCTAATGACATCTGTGGTTAATAAAAAGAGTGAATAGGATGAATTGTGTAATTCACAACCTTAATACTAGAGGTAAAAATAATTCTATATAGACTAAGCATCACTATTTAAAGTACAAAATGGAGTTTTATATTCTGGTTCAAAACTCCACAACATATTGCCAGTAGATAGTGGGAGGAAATTGAAAATCCCCGCTATTAAAAACAGAGTAAAAGAATAACTCCTTAACATCTTCCACAAGTTATTAGAATATGTGGACATAAGGGTGTAAATTCTGCATAACTTTAATCTTTACATTAAATAGATCAATCTTTGCCAATATATACACTACTGGCCATTAAAATTGCTACACCAAGAAGAAATGCAGATGATAAACAGGTATTCATTGAACAAATATATTATATTAGAACTGAAATGTGATTACATTTTCACGCAATTTGGGTGCATAGATCCTGAGAAATCAGTACCCAGAACAACCACCTCTGGCCGTAATAACGGCCTTGATACGCATGAGAATTGAGTCAAACAGAGCTTGATGGTGTGTACAGGTACAGCTGCCCATGCAGCTTCAACATGATACCACAGTTCGTCAATAGTAGTGACTGGCGTATTGTGATGAGCCAGTTGTTCAGCCACCATTGACCAGACGTTTTCAATAGGTGAGAGATCTGGAGAATGTTCTGGCCAGGGCAGCAGTCGAACATTTTCTGTATCCAGAAAGACCCATTCAGGACCTGCAACATGCGATCGTGCATTATTCTGCTGAAATGTAGTATTTCGCAGGGATCGAATGAAGGGTAGAGCCACGGGTCATAACACATCTGAAATTTAACGTCCAGCGTTCAAAGTGCCATCAATGCGAACAAGAGGTGACCGAGATGTGTAACCAATGGCACCCCATACCCTCACGCTGGGTGATACGCAAGTATGGTGATGACGAATACATGCTTCCAATGTGCGTTCACCGCGATGTCACCAAAAATGTATGCGACCATCATGATGCTGTAAACGGAACCTGGATTCTTCCAAAAACATGACATTTTGCCATTTGTGCACCCAGGTTCATCGTTGAGTACACCATCACAGGCGCTCCTGTCTGTGATGCAGTGTCAAGGGTAACCGCAGCCATGGTCTCCGAGCTGATAGTCCATGCTGCTGCAAACGTCCTCCAACTGGTCGTGCAGATGGTTGTTGTCTTGCAAATGTCCCCATTTATTGACTCAGGGATCGAGACGTGGCTGCACGATCCGTTAAAACCATGCGGATAAGATGCCTGTCATCTCGACTGCTAATGATACGAGGCCATTGGGATTCTGGCGTTCTGTATTACACTCCTGAACCCACTAATTCCATATTCTGCTAACAGTCATTGGATCTCAACCAATGCAAACAGAAATGTTGCGATACGATAAACTGCAATAGCGATAGGCTACAATCCGACCGTTATTAAAGTCGGAAACATGATGGTACGCATTTCTCCTCCTTACACAAGGCAGGCATCACAACAATATTTCACCAGGCAATGCCGATCAACTGCTGTTTGTGTGTGAGAAATCGGTTGGAAACTTTCCTCATGTCAGCACGTTGTTGGTGTTGCCACCGGCGCCAACCTTGTGTGAACGCTCTGAAAAGATAATCATTTGCATATCACAGCATCTTCTTCCTGTTCGTTAAATTTCACGTCTGTAGCATGTCATCTTCATCGTGTAGCAATTTTAATGGCCAGTAGTGTAGATAGGCGATAGTGGTCCGTGTAAAGTTACATGAATGCTTTGTCTGTCTGAAATATTAGCAGCTGCTGTGTATTATAAGAGGATGAGCAACAGTTTTTTCAAAGTAGCCATTTGTCTCCTGATATACACAGACACATGTCAAGTAAATTTGAAGTAATTCACACAGGACTATGTGTAGATTGGTATAATCATAATTTGTTAAAGAAGGAAGGAAGATCAGAGTTTAGCAACCATCAACAGTGAGACAACTAGAGATGTTCAACATCACTAAAGGCAGATTTTATAAAAAACTGTGTGTAAATGAGTGACTGATTGTATGAAAGCATGTGCATAAAACTTTGAGTATCACTAGAAGAATTACAAATGTATAGTATGTAGCTACAACTTAATGTTTTCTGGGTACACCTGCAAGAATAAACCCAATGCTTTATTTGAAAGTATTAGAACTTACTGCATCTGGAACACATATTTACTCCAAAATGAAATATATGGCATAACACAAAGTCAAGATTGTTGTGATGCCTGCCTTGTGTAAGGAGGAGAAATGCGTACCATCATGTTTCCGACTTTAATAAAGGTCGGATTGTAGCCTATCGCGATTGCGGTTTATCGTATCGTGACATTTCTGTTTGCATTGGTTGAGATCCAATGACTGTTAGCAGAATATGGAATTAGTGGGTTCAGGAGTGTAATACAGAACGCCATGCTGGATCCCAATGGCCACAGAGTGAATAACAAGCCTTGAGTTCCATATCTTCATCTACATACATATTCTGCAGGCAATCATTTGGTATCTTGTGCAATTAATAGCCATTTATTTTCCTGTTCCATTTTTAAATAGAGCGAGAGAAAAACAGTTGTCTATATGCCTTCATATGAGCTCTAATTTCTATCTTCTCTTTGCATTTATTAAGCAAAATATACATTGGCAGCAGTATAATCATTCTCCAGTCATCTGCATATGCCAGCTAAATTTTCTCAACAGTGTTTCACAAAAAGAATGTCATTTTCCCTTCAGGGATTCCCATTTGAGTTCATGAAATGTCTCCAAAGTGTGTGCATGTTGATTGAGACTATGAGTAACAAACCCAGAAGCATGCCTCTGAATTTGTTGAATGTCTGCCTTTAATCCCACCTGGTAGCATTCTCAAACTCTTGATCAGTACTCAACAATGGGTTTCACTAGTGTCTCTTTTGCAGATGAGCCACACTTTCCTAAAATTCCCTCATAAACCAAAGTCAAATATTTGCCTTCCCTATTACCATCTTTACGTCCTCCTTCCATTTCATTACACTTTGCAGTGTTATGCCTAGATATTTAATTGAGGTGACTGTGTCAAGCAGCACACCACTAATACTGTATTCAAATATCACAGGAATGTTTCCCTACTCATCTGCATTATCTTACATCTTTCTACATTTAGAGCAAGCTGTGATTTATCAACCAAAATAGAAATTGTAAGTCATCCTATATCCTTCTACAGTCGCCGAATGATGATGCTTTCCTGTAAACTATATCATCATCAGAAAACAATCACAGACTGCTATTCACTCTATTCATCACATCATTTATGTGTATAGAGAAAACTTGCTCAGGGCACTCCTAACAACATCCTCATCTCTGACGAATGCTCACTGTCAAGGAAAATGTACCAGGTTCTATTACATAAAAAGTCTTCAAGCCACTAACATGTCTGAAACCTATTCTGTATGCTTGGATCTTCATTAAGAGTCTTTGGTGGTGCACTGTGTCAAGTGATTTCTGGAAATCTGCAAATATGGAATCTGCCCGTCACTTTCCATTTATGGTTTGCAGAATATCATATGAGAAAAGGGTAAGCTTATTTTCACATGAGCAAAGCTTTCTGAATCTGTGCTGATTTGTGAACAGAAGCTTTTCTGTCTGATAAATAACATTCTTCCCCTCTTATGAGATCGAAGATCAACTACAAAATAATAGTTTCTAAAGTGTGGGGTACACAGCCCATCACCAGGCTGCTGGACTGGCTGTAGGCAATCGACAGCCTTTCATTGTCACAGCACTAAAAGGGGAAATGGAGTGGGGTGGGGGGTGGGGGGGGGGGAGCACATCACCCTAGCCATTTATTAACACCAGGAAAGATCACTGGTACTAATGTGATAACAGGTAGAGAGGATGTGGGGCCATCCTGCAAGTGACTGTGGAATAATGCCCACCTCTATCAGGGACTGAAACAGACCTCCATGGCCAAGGTATAGTGCTGTACCTACTAGACCACCATGGCCAAACAAAGTAATAGAGTGATTAAAAGAGTTAACTGTGTGACATATATCATTGGGGACAACAATGTGGTCTCATTGATTGTTGTAACATCTGAGATGGCTAGATTTGTTGTGGCACAGATCTTGCTGGTGAAGGAGCCTCAAGCTTACTTGCTCTTTCCACTGGGATGACCCTGTAAGTCGAGAAGACAGCATTGTCAATTCTGGATATGCAGATGAGCCTAGAAGTGCAGGTGACCCTGGAGATAGAGATGGTAACTTAACTATTGAAATTGATTTATGACTCTTTTCTCCTCATTCACTTTAGAGAAATTGTCAGCACATCTTTTGAATCACTGACCTTCATAATCAGTCTCCAAATGAAGATCACCTACTTTTGTGATGACTCTACCTTTGATTCATTTTTTTATACAGATTTTTCAATAGAAAATAGGCTACTTGCTTAGGTTGAAACTGTTGAAATGAATCAGTGAATTAGCTTGAGACTTTCCATCATCTTTATACATATGTATGTCAGTAGGTTGGATTAGGTCTATTTTTGTCTGTATAGCCTACTGCATCCAAGAAACAACTGAATAGGTGATTGTACCATTGTAGCTTTTCTGTACTGCTGAAAAAATTTATTTAAGTTTGTTTGTTAAGCTCCTGTGTTGTAGGTGTAGCACACAGAGCATCTCTAATTATCTGCCTTTAACTTTCTACTTGACCAATTGTTGCTGGCTGATATGGTGCTACGTATTTGTGAAATTTTGTCTTCTCAAATTCAGAAATGTCTTGGATATACTGCAAGTAAACTGTGTTCTATTATCTCTAACAAGTGTGACATATAAAATGAAGAGGCAATATTATTTGTGCAAAATAAGTTGACACTTGGAACAATGGCTGATGGGAGTCACCATAAAGTAATTTCCCATTTCATTCACATCAACCAATGTACTGAGTTTCAACTTAGTCTGCATGAACAGTAGCTGAAGACAATGTGGTGACATGCATTGCTCTCATCTCCAGCCACTTATTATAGGCATAAAAAAAATTGTCACATCGTAACCACAATTAAGTACAAATCTGTAAGCAGAATTGCAACACTTAGCACTTAAAGCACTCTTATTACGAACACCAACATACAGCTAGAACAGAACTGAACTCCCATATGGAGAGCGCCACTGTTTATATAGACAATGAATACTTCAAAATATACAAACATTTCAAACAAGAAATTCTGAGAACCTTCAAGATATAATAAATACTAAATCACAGATAACTGCAGGTGCTTGAGCATGCTAGCCTGTGATACTAACTACTCCACCCTATTGCATGCATCACAATTTATGACATTGCTGCCCCTCCTACAGAAAAAAGCAACCAGCTATTTCAGAAGTTCTCATTGGATCGAGATACTGTCAGTGGTCCTCTGTATGGCAACACTAACTATGATGATCATTGAACATAGCCCCTCAAAGGTTTACAGCTGTTGAGTGGGTCTTCAGTTTCCTTGAACAAGAAGCCCCCATCATTGATCTGCATCTCAATATGGTAGTAGGGCTTCACATGGAAGACACAAATGATCTCTCTGTGATTTTGTCTTCTTGATGAAGCACCATAATACTCAACTTTGTACATGACATCCAGCAAGCAACAAAGGATATAATAAAGTCCAAATCAGCACTTTAGTAGTTACATCTCAGTTTCCACACAGGTGTAAACATTTGAAACAAGACTTCTGGGCTCTTTCTCACTGGCCAGTATTTGGCATTATAGTACTCTTGGTGTTTCTCCTGGGCCTCCAGGCTGCCAGCTGTCTTGCTTCTTCAGTCCTGGTGATAATGTGTTTCAAATATTCATCCTGAGTAATGTGTAGTTGAAATGGGAACAGTGTTTCCATTGCCATTTTGGCCTTGTGACTGTGGAGCAGAAAGAATTATGCGAATCCTACAGTGTTTTGCTTCACTGTGGTGCGTGTAAATGTCAGAATGGATTGTATGATGTTCCAATTTGACATCAATGTACTTCCAAAGCATATCTGCCAATGTCTTAGTGAAGCATCCTGTGAGGTCACTTGGCTGAGGTTGGTAGGCTGTTAATATTAGACTCTGAGCCACAGAAATGTTCAAACTTTTCTGAATGCAGGGCAGTTACAGAATGAAATTCCCAGTCAGACTGTGATGTTTTATACAGAAACCTTGCATTATTTGGAGCCTCTACAGCTGTGGAAGTTCTGGATTAGATTAGATTAGATTAGATTAGATTAATACTAGTTCCATGGATCATGAATACGATATTTCGTAATGATGTGGAACGAGTCAAATTTTCCAATATGGAATGAGTCAAATTTTCCAATAATGGTGACTGCACAGATAGTGTCTAATTGATCTGTAAAGGACTGGCAAGTGATACCTGCATCAGATTCTTTCTAGAGCCTCCATGAATATCGGGTGACAAGATGTTACATCATTGCGGAAAAACTTCAGGTTAGCTGACAATAGATGAGTTGGAATGAAAAGCAACCATTTCTGCCCCATCAGATCATAGATCCTCTTATGCAATATTCTGGTTGTTAATTGGAATTCACCTTTGGTCAGTTCCTTGTTCTTCAAGGTTTCTATGGTTTCTATCAGTGCTGGATCTTCCCTCTGTTCAGCAGCAATGTCATTTAATGCAATGATGACTGAGATTTCTTCCACACTGTTGTGTTCCACCAAAAGATTAATCAAAAGGCGGTTAGCATTGTTGTATTTGTATGTGATTTTGTGTATTGTTGTGATGTCATACTCCTGAAACCTCAGTGTCCATCTTGTCAGCTGACCCAACAGATTCTTCATGCTATTCATCCAGCATAGAGAACAGTGAATAGTTTGCCTAATAAATATGGCCAGAACTTGTTGTTCCATACAGTGCATGGCCCTCTTTCTCAGTTGTAGAATAGTTCACCTCAGATTTGCAGAATACTCTGAAAGCATAAGCTATCATCTTTTCAGCACCCTCTTGAATTTGTACAAGAATTGCACCTGTTCCCTAACAGCTAGCATTGGTGTGAAGTTATGTCCCAGCATCCTCATCCCATAATGCTAGGACTGGAGAGGATGTTAGTGCCTCCAGAAGGACAGCCCTCTCAGCTGCTCTTATATTACTCTTGGGTGAAAGTGTCCCATTCAGCACAGGACATGCTTCATTCCTAACCTCCTCTGCAGCATCAGAAGGTAGTTTAAAAACTGCCTGTTATAAAGTCAATGCATAGAAAAAGCTTGGACATTGGTGCAAAATTAAAACCTTTCTTTAGCATAGAAGAAGCTGTGTCAGCAGAAGCTATCTCTCTGAGATTGATCAGAGGATGCTGAGATATAGTATTAGACTCTGAACCATAGAAATGTTCAAACTTTGCTGAACACTGGGCAGGTACAGAATGAAATTTTCAGTCAGACTGTGACCATGAAGCACTATCCTGCCTGTTCCAAGAAGATGATGAAATTTTTGACGCAATACATAAATGAAGCCATAATAATTCCTTACAAACAAAATCCAACTGTCAGTGAGTGTAATGGAGTGTCTCATGAACAGGAATGAAACCAACAGATTGATGTGATTGGTGGCAGGAGAATTGACATGATGCTCAAATTTGGCAAATGGAACAGCATTATGATGAGGGTGCCTCACGAAAAACCACAATGCACATTGCAATCTAACCCTACAATGGTACTGTGAAGTTTATGCAACTCCACAAGCAACAATACATTTCCTCCTCATAAAGGTAAACAATGTGAACACTGAATTTCCCTGGCATATGAAATGTTCAAATAACTTACAAGAATACAGCTAGGTGACATATTTGACACCTATATTTTGATGGGTGGATGCTCTGTCATTTTCAAGGCAGAAATGCCTCCAAAGTTCCACAAGGAAGGGATTTCTGTTGTCATTTTGGTATTCTGGCTCCTTATTTCTTCTTTGCCCCCTCTGTCTATGAGGTGTGGAGTTGCAATTCCTGTGTGTGGGTGTACCATGTAATATGTTCTCTGTGAATACAAGTTTTATGTGCAATGTAATTGTTATTTATCATTACCACCACAAACAAGCCTCACTTTGCTAACAGGTTATAGGCCCAAAACTGTAAATCTGTGCAGTGAACAGTATATGTTGTGCGGGTAGGAAGATAAATAACTGAAAAAGCATTTTAGGTTATGTGACCACATTTGAGTGATACTTATTTTTACTTGTGTTTTGTCAAAATCTTCAGCATCTGAACTCTTAGATTTTGAAAGAAATCAGTTACATGATTTAGTGTCTGTGAGTTAGGGTTTCCGAAAATGTCTTCAAATGTAAGTTTGACCAAACCCACTACTCCAGTGGTAGATGAACTGAAAAACAAGGATGATTACAACATGTGGAAGTCTGAAATAAAACACATTCTAATGCATGAAAAATTATCAAATTATGCCATAGTACAAGTACTGCTATGAATTCAGAGAAGAATATAGATGCTTGGATACTTATTCTTTTGCTTGTGGATAAATCTCTGTACACACATATGGAAAACACAACAAAGGCAAAGAATGCTTGAGATACCCTGGAAATCCTGTTTGCCTGTAAGAATAAAACTAGATCGATGAATCTCTGAGATACTCTGTCAGATATTTTATTATCCAAATTTAAAGGAAATGTTCAGTGTTACATTACTAATATTCTGGACATAGCCAACAAACTACAGTTCATGCCAAAACAGATGATGATGGAATAATTGCAATCATTATTCTTAGAGGCTTACCAAAAATTTGCTGCCTTATTGGATGGGTATTGAGTCCAGTGCAATGGATGAAAATTTCACATTAGGAAACATCAAAGTGAAGATGCTAAATAATAATGTGGAAGAATATCACAAGTTGGACAAAGAGTGCTGTGATAGTGCCTTATACATAAAGCATTGCTAGAAATCATGGTAGAGTTTCTCCAGAGACAAGCAAGAAAAGAAGAAAGTAATATATTTCAGTTGTTGGAAGAATGGTCACCAAAGTCAAACTGTCCCCAGAAGCAAGAATTGTCAAGAAAAAGATTCAAAGAGAGCAGACAAATCATGGTTTTCTACACTTGGGATATCAGATTTCAACCAGAATGAGTGGATCACTGATTCTGGAGCATCATCACATGTAACTTCAAGAAAGGAATGGCTTCAGGATTGTGCACCAGAAAACTGCAAACAAAAAATTGTGTTAAGTGTGCTGATAATGTCGAATTAGTAATTGAAGGGAAAGGAGATATTATTATCAACTCACCAGATATATCTTCTCTGACTTAGCCAGTAATTTGTTGTCAGTTTCTGCTCTTGATGAGAAAGGCATAAATGTTGGTTTTGACAAAGATGGATGTAAGATGACCAGAAGTGGTGAGCTACTTTGTTCTGGGACAGACTCCAATGGTATTTATAAACTAAAAAATGTTGAACTGTGTTGTCAGATGAGCACGCTTTTGCTGTTAAAAATTTTGGTAACGTTGAAGACTTATGTCAGTATAGACTTGGTCATTTTAGAGTTGACAGTGAATGGAAGTTATGTTTACAGAGTGGTTGCATAAAGTTGGAGTATTGTGAATCTGAGTCAGCTGACAAGTTTTAACCTTGTGAGCTTGGTAAGATGTCGAAATTCCCATTTCCTAAGACTGGAGGATAATGTGCAGCTGAGTTGCTTGGCCTTGTGCATGTGGATTTATGTGGCCCCATGGAGCAAATATCACATGGTATGGCTGAGCTATGTATGTACTAGTGGCTGATTGTTACAGAAGGACATTCTGTTATTTTGTCAAGAGTAAAGGTCAAACATTTGAATTTCTCTTTGCATTTAAAACTTGGGAAGAAAATAGAGTTGCTGCAAAGATCAAATCAGTTAGATCAGTTAATGACATTGAATTTGTGAATTCTAAGTTTGATTCATTTCTCAGAGACAATAGAATAGAGCATCAGATTAGTGTGCCCTAAAGTCCAGAACAGATTGTTGTAGTGGGCAGGACTAATGAATCAGTTTGTGAGATGGTATAGTGCATGTTATTTAAATCTAGTTTGCCTAAGCAGTATTAGGCAGAGGCATGTATTACAGCTGCTTACATAAAGAAACATGTTCTTCACAGAGCACTTAATGGTAAGATGGTTCAAATGGCTCTGAGCATTATGGGACTTAACTGCTGAGGTCATCAGTCCCCTAGAACTTACAACTACTTAAACCTAACTAACCTAAGGACATCACACACATCCATGCCCGAGGTAGGATTCGAACCTGCGACCGTAGCGGTCGCGCGGTTCCAGACTGTAGCGCCTAGAACTGCTCGGCCTCTACAGCCGGCTCATGGTAAGACTCCAGAGGAGCTTCAGAAGGAAAAGTTTCTTATTTGAACCATTTAAAGGTGTTCAGTTGCCGAGCCATTCTCCATATACCAGATCAAAATAGAAGAAAGTGGGATGCCAAAGTTAAATAACTTATTTTTGTAGGTTACAATGAAATGGCCAAATGTTACATACTAACTGATCCACAAAACCTGAATAGAACCCAAAGAAAACCATGAAAGGCACAATGGTTGTTTTCCTGGAGAATGAGTTCATGACTGACAGGTGATACCAGCTGTAAAAAATTAAGAATACTTTATATTCTGGCTGAATAAACAGTATACTGAATGGAGAGACATGGAGGAACAAGTGGAAGTCAGCAGTGCTGGGAGTGACAGGGCTGACACCAATCAAGACCCACACTGCAACCCAGATGCTCACTCAGTGGTAGACACAGAGAGACTGAGATGCAGCTGACAGATCCTGATGCTCCAGAAGAGGACCAGCCACCAATCAGAAGGTCAGTCCATGTCCCCAAACCCAACGAGTACCCAGATTAGTTCACCTATTTGGTAAGTGATTTTTCCAGTTTGAGAGAAGATTCTATGAACTTGGAGGATGCCATGTCACAGAGAAGACTGGACAAAGACAATGAAAGAGAAAATGAAGGGTTTCCAAAACAATGGTGTTTGTGAACTTGTGGACCCACCAAAGCATAAAAATATTTTAGGTAAAAAGTGGATATTTAAGCTGAAAAGGAATACAGATGGTACAACATTCTACCATACTATACTTGTTACTAACGGATTTACACAAAAGTTTGGTATAGATTTTCACCTATTATGAGATGCAGTATGCATAGAGCTCTCATTAGTTTAGCTGTAAATCTTGATCTTAAGATTTATAATTTTGATATTAAGATTGCTTGGCCAGTATGGGGACTTGGAGGAAACTATTCTCATGAAGCAACCACATGATTTGTCTCAAAAGGGAATGAAGGTAAAGTCTATCAATTATCTAAGGCTATTTATGGTGTAGAACAGTCAGCTAGACAGTGGAATGAAAAGGCCAAAGTTGGGCTTTTAGGCTTAGGTTAGGTTGCAAATACCAATGAAGATTGTGTGTTCATTAAAAGTTCAGGTCTTGCAATTGTTGCTTTGTATGTAGATGATTTTCATGTCTTTTGAAATAACAATGGGATGAAAGACAAATTAGGATGGGGATTATCTGAGAGTTTTGAAGTTAAAGATCCAGGAACTGATCATTTCATGTCCCAGTGGGATAACTGTTTTAACTTTTGTGGTGATTATGTTTGAATGGAACCATTCCATGGTCCTGTAGTGGTGGATGTTCGGCTGCCATTTGACTGCCCCTCATACTTACGCAAGAAGCATTTCCAACAAGGTTGGTTGTATTTGGAAATATTGCATGAAAAGATATTTTTTTCCACCACCATCTAAGATCACAAGTATCACACACACACACACACACACACACACACACACACACACACACACACACACACTTACAACAGCTGAGGAAATCTGTTACTGCAGAACAGTGCCTTGGCAGTGATCATCCTATACAATATAACAACATTCTGGGATGCAGTTTCAGCTATTGGGATAGTTTTATTTAGCAAACAGCTGAAATTAAACTAGCAAATGATCTTACGAATGGAGATGGAGGTTTTTCTTTAAATTCTGCATGTAATCCTGCTCTCACCATTGTAAAAAACAGAAGGAGTCAGTTAATCCTATCTCACTCATTGGTTATTAACCTCCTGGGACCCCTGATAGAGAATACTGTACTTCAAGCTTAAAAAATTCTCCACCAGATGTCAGTATGAAGTAGTCTTTCTTTCCTTGGTCAACAGTTGCTGCTGATGTCCAGGAATCATTTTGTGTACTTGATCCTGATATTCTGTTCACAGTGTCTCTCTAAACCAGCATTTTAGAAAATGGCAGCAACCAGTTTGCACCGTGAAAGAAACATCCTGCAAGGTAAGTGTGAATTACAAGTTATCGCTTTACTTTTAACACATATAACAAACCAAGACTTATTTCTAAATGTCTGAGGATTATTTTAAAAAGAAAAGAACAATTTTGTGTACAGTTTTACTTGAGGCAATGACCTTCACAATCAAGAGGTTAAGTATCCTTTATTTTGGGACTCAGCTTAACTGATCTTATTTGTAAAACTTTACATTCCTGTTTCATATGCAAAAACAGCTTGTTTAATTTATGAAACAGTATATTCATTAATAATATGTTACTAATATTGTTAATAATCATAATAGTGAACATTACATTAAAATATGTAAGTATAATAGTGGTAATTACTTTTATTTCAAGTTATGAAATTTTACCATATCTGCAGGAATTGCTAGACCACTGTGATGAGTCTGCAAGAGATATTTCTGACAGTGATGATGTTTCAGAAAATGGTAATACCAGCATAGTAGTAATTCCACCACTGCTACAGAATGTAAATGAAAATGAATCTGACAGCGAAGGATCAGAGGAGGAATCTGAGGTAACATATTTGTAGAACAGGAATTAAACAATAATTTTACTGCCCCAACATTTTGCAAAGATTTGCAAAGCTTTTTCTCTTTCTGTAATAAATGCTAATGTATGAACAGATAACAAAGAATCAACATGTATTCAAATAAATTAAATTAATCTATTTTAAATTGTAGGTTCCTCTTCCGATTGCACCAAGGTGCCACTAGCGAAGAAGATCTTTCAACCTAGCTTCAGTAACAATTTTCCAACCAACACAGACTCCAGCAGACACTAGAAACTACAAATACATTGTTATTTTAGACAGTACCTGGATGATGATATATTGCAAATAATAGTTGAGAAAACCTGTAAAACTCACACTAAAGTGAATGGAAGGCCTTTAGGTTTAGATTTGACTGGACTGAAAATGTTTATTGGCATATGCCTGATCATGAGCTGCTTTCAATATCCTATTATCTTTATGTATTGAGATAACATATGGAGAATACCTGTGATAAATGATAACATGACTAGAAACAGATTATTCATAAATAGGTACATTTTGAAAGTTGTGTTTGATAATATCAAAGAAGAAGAAAGAAAAAAGGACAGGCTATGAAAATTATGCCTACTGATCACAAAAATTAGAGAATCTTCTGATTTCATTGAATTTGAAGCTTAAATATTTTACACTGCCAAGAGACTGTAGATCTTAGTTTTTAACATAAATTGCAACTAATGTATGAACATGTTCCAGAGAAAAAGGTGTCTTAATAAATGGACAGATCAACTTATAGATGGACAACAAATGACAAAAAATGTTTTTAAATGATATTACTATAAATTAACAATTTGCAAATTTTTTCTTTACTTGCTTTGTGATACCTTGCTTCTCACCAAATTTCATGATTCTTGGTTGACAGTAAGCAACCTATAGGTTTCGATATATGAAATAAATGGCCATAACTTTAGATTGCATTGACTTATAAGCTTAAATTTTTTACATTTCCAAGGAGCTATCGACATTAGTATTTGGCATAAATTGCAACCTGGTGCCTCTACCCACTGCTGTGAAAAAATGGGTATTAATAGACAGACTGATAGACTGATGGACAACAAAGTGATCCAGTAGAAGTTTGGTTTTACTGATTGAGACATGAGACCCTAAAACACCTAGTAATGAACATGTGCAAGCATAAATTATTATTATTACTGTAGAAGGAGAAATATCAACTATTACATATGTATGTTTTCATCAATAATAGGAGTCCATCCCTGTGGATTCATACTAGAGGAAGGTGATATGGCCTGGGATGGGTAAGTCTCAGATATTTGTGTCATGAGTTGTAATCAGGAAATGTTAGTAGCATTTATCCTACGATATTTCTCTATAATATTATCCAAGTCTGCTAGAGAAACAATAATGTTTATAAGCATTGTATGCATGCATAAGTATTATATAAAACTCCCTTATGTGAATTACTAATACTACCTATGTGTTCAACTGTCTATAGCAGGCAAAGGCAGTCTTTAGTGACCTTCAGGCCTGATTCACATAGTTACTTAGCTCATGGGTCTCTTCAGTATGTGATGTGACAGCAGTGCTTCTGGTGCATAAAGTCAAAACATTTTACTGGTGAACTTTACCCACAGGCATGATTTACCTGAATGGTCATGTGTGAATAAGGAAATTCACAGAATTAATGCGAAACTTAAAAGTAGTTGTAGGCTATTCAGCAATGTGAAATTAATTGACTCAAGCACACTTGACAGAGAATGTTTTACGAAACATGGGCTTCACCTTAACGGAAATGGTAAGGCCAGGTTAGGAAACTTAATAAGGGAAGCAATTAAATGCAATTACAAAGTGACAGCCACTGAACTGGGCTGGTATAAATCTCCAATAGCAGAAACACCAGCAAAAACAGGAGCAGCACGCAAATGGACCATCCAAAAAACAATAGCAATAGAGGAACCTACTACTGAACCAACAGCACGAAGAATCCTGTCAGCACCACCACCACATCCACTACCATTACCACCACCACCACCACCTCCGGCCACAGAAGCACCAGCAACAACAACAGCAGCAGAAACTGAACCAACAACAACAGTAGCAGCAGCAACAACAAAACCATCAACAACAGTTGCAGCAACACAACACTGCCTAAGGAGGAGTCAAAGACAAGGTACATCTACATCATTAAATAAGGATTTTTTATGGCTTCAGACAAAGAAATGGAAAAGATTGTGACAAATCAGCAAGAAAATTTGCAGATAAGTCACAACTACTATGGAAAAAGCAGCACATTACCAGGTAATGACAAAAGAAAAAATACTTGTAAAACAGTCAGGATAATGTGTCAGAATATTCAGTGCCTCAGAAACAAAGTACTAGATCTAGAAGTAGCTTTAAATAATCTTGCTGATGGCTCTTGTATTTGTTTATCTGAACTCTGGTGCAAGGCTAGTGAATTAAGTCTCATAAATATAAACAAATTTAATTTAGCAACACATTATCGCCGAAGTGTTTTTAAAAATGGTGGGGTATGCATTTACTCTAGAGTAGGACTGCAGTTCAAAGTGAAAACAGAATTGGACCATCTAAATATAGAAAAACATTTTGAATCATGTGCCATAGAGTTAAAAACTGAGGAGAAGAGTGAAAAACTAGTTGTCATTACAGTATATAGATCTCCACTGGGTGACAAAAACATGTTCTTCAAAAAAATAGAAGCAGCATTAAACACTTTTTATAGTAATGAAGTGAAATTATTTTTATGTGGAGATTTTAATATTAACCTGTTAATTGAAAGTGAAGAAAAAAGACAGCTTTTGAGTATACTCAGCAGCTTCCACATGAAACCACTCTTTACAGATGCCACCAGAATAACAGAACTGTCATCTTCTCTTTTAGACAATATTTTCTCAAATATGGAGAATGGTATCACTGAGCCACTAAACGTAAACTTAGGTCTTTCAGATCACAATACACTATTAACATACATAAATTACTCTATCCCCAAGGCAGTAAAATATAAGTGGGGATACAAAAGGCACTTCTATACAGAAAAAGTAAATACTTTCATCCAGTTGTTAGCTAATGAAACCTGGGAAGATGTCTTTGCACAAATTACAACCGAGGAATCTTTCAATGCTTTTTCTAGTACATTCATGTCCCTATTTGAGATGTGTTTCCCAAAAAAGCTCACAAAGATCAATGTCATGCCTAGTAACACAAGCCAGTGGATAACACCCGCTATTAGAGTATCTAGTCAAACACTAAAACATATCAGTCAACTCAAAAAAGATAACAAAGATGAACACTTCACAGATTATGTTAAGACATACAAGAAAATTTACAGGAAGGTGATCAAAAAAGCCAAGACAATGCACAATGACAGTGTAATTGCTGGGTCACCAAACAAATCAAAAGCT
The DNA here is from genome assembly GCF_023864275.1 of Schistocerca cancellata. NCBI lineage: Eukaryota > Metazoa > Arthropoda > Insecta > Orthoptera > Acrididae > Schistocerca > Schistocerca cancellata. The sequence continues at coordinate 594,907,687 of NC_064629.1, forward strand.
ATATGGAATGTAGTAAAAAAAGAAATAGGCCCAAGCAAAAATGTTAGAAATCCAGATGACTTTGTTTTAAAAGATGATCAAGGTGTGCTAGTCAGAAATCGTACTTTAGCAAATTACGTTAATGACTACTTCATAAATAGTCCAATCAATCTGCATAAAAATTGTCCTAAGATTAGTAGAACATCAATCCCAGAAGAACAAAGTGTGAATTCATTATTGCTACCTCCCACAAACAAATTGGAAGTTAATCAAATAATAAAAACAATGAAGAATAAAATGTCCTCAGGGATTGACGAGATACCTTGCTCAGTCATGATGAGATGTGCTAGTGTCATATCAGACCCACTCTCACACATCATAAACATATCATTTTCGGAAGGCGTCTTTCCGCAACGATTAAAAATTGCAAAAGTAAAACCATTGTATAAAAAGGGCAATATACATGAAGTGGGAAACTATAGACCAATAGCTTTATTATTGGTATTTTCAAAAGTTATAGAGACAGCCATGAAAAACAGAATTACAAATTACCTCGAGAAATTCAATCTATTGTCTGTAAACCAACACGGCTTCCGCAAAGGAATGAGTACAGAGTCAGCCATCACCCAATTCATTGAAAATATTGTAACGGGGCTAGATAAGAACAACAGTACAATAGGAATAAATTTGGACCTCTCAAAGGCATTCGATACTGTCCAACATGATATCCTGCTAGACAAATTAGAATATGTCGGTATACGAGGAGTAGCTAAAAAGTGGTTTCAGTCATATCTCCATAATAGGCAACAGGTAGTAGAAATTGCAACAACAAACAGTAAAAACCAAAGTATTGTTTACAGATCGGATATTCAGACTGTGCCAATAGGGGTACCGCAGGGGAGTGTTCTAGGACCTCTCCTATTTCTTCTTTACATAAATGATATCAAGATTCCAGTAAATGGTACTCATATAACCCTGTTTGTGGATGACACAAACATTGTAGTAACTGACATAAACCGGGTATTGCCAACATCTGCAACCAGAGTTATAGAATATTTGCAAAATTGGTTTGAAGTGAACAAATTAACCATAAATATATCTAAAACTAATTATATCCATTACAGGAAAGCAAAGTCACACTCTGATCTAGATCTCAGAATACAAAATAAAGAAATTGTGAGAGTTGCTACCACAAAATTTTTAGGTGTAATTATAGATGAAAATTTAGACTGGAAATCCCATATCCTGTATCTCTCACATAAGTTAAGTTCTGCTTGCTTTGCTTTACGCGTTATTAGCTTTGTATGTAGTAGGGAATGTAGCAAAGCTGTTTACTTTGCTTAGATACATTCTGCTATTACCTATGGCCTCATCTTCTGGGGTCATAGTAAGAAAAATCTCACAACCATCTTCACTCTACAAAAACGAGCTGTTAGAATAATTACCAACAGTTCAAGGCTAACTCCTTCAAAGCAATTATTTAAACAGCTGAATATTCTACCCCTACCATGCCTCTATATACAGAAAAGCGTAATTAATATAAAACAAAATATTAACAATTTCCAATACAACTCGGATCTACATACTTACAACACAAGAAAGTGCAATGACGTTCATATAAAAAGAGTTAACAAGGCTTTGGCGCAGAAGCAAACAAACATACAAGGAAGTAGATTGTATAACAAACTACCGGTAAAGATAAAAGAAATAAAAAAAATTGTCTTCATTTAAAGAAGCAGTATTCAAATTTTTAATGACCAACTGCTATTATAGTGTAAAAGAATACCTGGAATAGCTCCATACTAAACAATCATATTTATGTACTCTGTGCCAATAGTAATTTTTATCTGACTGTTGCTATGTTCTAAATAAATAATATGTACAAAAGTGCTAGAATTGTATGTGTTATATCTAAATATCAACTGTGTATTCCATGTAAAAAGTCTTTCTCATACATCAATGTAAATAATCAAAGTTGTACATGCTATTTCAATGTGGTCTGATGTAGTCTACTATGCACATCTGTATTTTGTATAGTATTGTTCACCCTATATGTGTGTATATATATACTATGTATTTTTTTGACGAAATCCATGCAATGTAAATTGTCTCTGGATGAATAAACTACTACTACTACTACTACTACTACTACTACTATAGCATCTGTGACATTATGTTCATGGCATAGCAAGTACAAATCATTATGTTTATGGGACAACACACTAATGTGAATGGTACACCTTTTCTGATATGCCACATTAAACATTCATGCCTTGAAATATGCATAATTGAGAGTACATTCATTTTGTGTTCATCCACAATCCCTTCCTCAGGCCAGATGTAACCAATCACAGCCTGGATGCAGCCCATGGGTCACTGATTACCCACCCATGGTCTGTAGTTTGAGTTAAGTCTTGTGAACCCACACAACGGATCTGATCAACCCTAAGTACTTGTATAAAAACACAAGCGGTGGTGTCATATAAGTATCTTGCATAAATATACACATACACTTAGAGATGGATGATATATATATATATATACTCATGTTGATGTGCTGATGCAGGTGTATAGTATGTTGTGTCAACTTCAGTCATAGGCTGCTGCAGAGTGGCCACACTCTGGATGCTTGCAGTGAGAGGGCTGGACTGCACTTCACCTATTCTCACTGCCACAACCTTGTTGAAAAGTTCTACAAGACAAAAAAGCATTACATTAAATAATCATATTATTATTCACACACACACACACACACACACACACACACACACACACACACAGAGAGAGAGAGAGAGAAACTGTAATTATGGTCACAAAATTTGCCTGTTATAGTTGCTGGTTCACCAATCCTGAGCCATCTGTCACCAGAACTACCATGTGGTTATAACTAAACTTTCCCTATTCAACAAATTATAACACAGAAACTAATTATCGCATGAGGACCAAACTTGGTACCATTAATGTCAAGGACATGGGGAAGATAAATAATGCAGAATCAATTAAATTGAAACACATTTCATTTTCTGCTATGGTACCGCATACCATTACATTCTGGCCCTTTACTGCTACAAAAGGGGCTCAATATGGTGCCCATCAGTGTCTAGAAGAGTCTGAAAGTACAGGACTGCATTCTACACAGCAGAACAAAACATGTCCGTACCTCTGTTGATATGATACACTTCAGATCAGCACATATGTGAATGTTACCCTGGTAAACCATGTCCTTCAGGTAGCCCCAGAACTAGAAATCAAAGGGAGTGAGATCAGGTGATCGTGCTGGCCAAGCATTTGGAAATGATCGGCCGATAATTCAATCATTTCCAAATATGTTTTGGAGAAGCTGGTGAACTTCTTGAGCGATGCGTGGTAGGGCCCCATCTTGCATGAAAACTGTTGAGTTCAATGTGTTTCTATCCTGTAAGATGGGTATGACATGCTGGCGAAGCATATCGCAGTAATGCTGGCCAGTCGCACTGCATGTCTTTGGTCCTTGAGCACCAACCTGTTCAAAAAATAATAGGCCAATGATAAATGTAGCCATGAAGCCACACCATACAGTGACACATTCACCATACAGAGTAACTTAGTGCACAGTGACTGCAGGTGAAGATCCCCACACTCAGCAATTCTGCGTGTTCACCTCACCTGTCAGAGAAAAATGAGATTCGTCTGTCCATTGTCAACTTCAATCCTTGCGAGAAAGTGGAGAGCAAAGTCAACATGTTGTTGTGACTCAGGAGTGAAGCAACTGTGTGATATGGATCTTGTATGGATGCCATTTGAGAATGGTTCGAAGCACCTTCCATACAGTGGACTATGAGATGTTCAACTGTCATAACACAGCACGCACACTGCCTGACATAGGCAATTGTGCAAAGCATTGTCTGCATACCAACAGCGATTTCATCAACCACCTGTGGTGCAATCAGTCATCAGCCTCTTTCTGGAGTGATGCACAATTCTCCATTTGATTCGAACTTCTTCATCATGCCCCGCACAGCACATGGAGAAAGAGGACCATTCCGTAATCCTTTCAGCTGGCGATATTCTCATAGTGCAGCTGCAGCATTACTGTTGTTTTGATAATAGAGCCTCACTGATAATGCCCTGCTCTTTTTGTCCAAGCTCATGATGACACATCAACAAATGGACTGCGGCCAGTCAGGTGTGTGAGACTATGAATCAGTATGTCTGATCGCAGCGTCTGGTAGCCATAGTGGAACTCGATGGTGGTGCTGTGACACATGGGAATCATGCACCCAGTAGTCTGGACATTAATTCTACCAAGTTTGGTACACATGCGGTAACTAGTTTCTGTTATAACGTATTAAATAGGGAAAGTTTAATTATAACCACTCAGCATATGCAACAAACACACACACACACACACACACACACACAGTACATATGTAAAAAAAATCATTCTACATGGTCCATTCACATTAATGTGACAAGTACCTGTGCTAGACTTCAATGTGCAATAACCACTCACAGATGGTAGGTGGCAGCACTATAGTGGAGGATATATGAAGTGTGTTGCAGATATGGAAAACAATGCAGTCATTGTCATAATATGGAAATGGTGTCATTTATCTGACATCCAAAAGGGCACAATCATTGGCTTTTGGGTCAAGGGTGGAAGTATTTCCAAAATGGCTAAGTCTGTAAAGTGTTCACGTGCCATTGTTTTCTGTCTCATTTGAAAAAAGTCCTACATGTTGCATCATTCTTTTTTTGTCTTAGAGCATATATACACTATAAAATTTACTTTTATCTGTTTTAAATGCCAAGATGTTTCTGCCTTGAATATACATACAAGAGGGGAACTTTGTACAAGGATGTGCTGGAAAGTAATGCCTCTGAATTTTTCATGTAAAAACTCTTAAAGCTTTGTAAATGAAACAAATTTTATTAATGTTCTACATCTTTATCCTTCATGTCTATGTATTTATTTCTCAACATAGTCACCATGATGCTGATGAACAAATTTCTCCCAACAAGAGGTCAGTTTGTTGATATTATCACTGTAGAATGTTTGACTTTGTTGACAGAGCCACAACCTCCCCTCTACTTGCACCAAACAACAGTGTCAAAGTGAAGTCCTTGAAGGTGTTCTTTAAGTTCTGAAAACAGATGAAAGTCTGATGTGGCCAGTTCTGGACTGTATAGAGGGTGATCAGTGACAGGTAACTCAAGGCATCAGATTGTTGCACTTGTGTGTGGTCTGGCATTGTCACGCTGAAGGAGAGGGTGTGCTATTTGTGGACAGACTCTTCAAATACCTGTTCTTTGAGGGTCTCTCACACACTGACATAGTTACATTACACTCCACTATGTTACTCACTACAATTTAGGTCCTCTAGCAGAAGAGGGTTGCAACTAGTGTCAGCAAAGTGAGAAAGTTGACTGAGTAATATGCATGATATGTAATATCTCAACTGATATGGAGAACAGAATTTAAAAAATTGGTGATATTGATTTTCAGCATGCCCTCGTAATTATGTGGTAGCCACGTGACAACATTTGAAAAACTAGATCTCCATCAAAGTAAGTAAGGTTTGTGTCCCTTGATACCGTTCTTTACATTGTATCTTTTGTTGATGTGTTACAAGCATAACACAAACGTAGCTGAGGTATGCCGAACATGATAACACACGGCGCCATGGACATATATATGAGAAACAGTCATTTATTGCAATTATGTCTCAGCATGCACAGGCCATGATATATAGTATTCTGGCACTTGTTAAGTGTGATGTTTTTGGTGCACTATCACAATGAAGTGATCTAGTTCCAGCAGGACCACTCACCATTTCATGTGTCGAATTGCTCAGCAATGGTTTTCACAACTGGCTGACATCAAGCTAATTGGCTGGCCTGTTGAAGCACATAGCTTGAATCCCATTGAAAATATGGGGACCAAAATGAAGTGTCACATGAACTTACACTGGCCAATAGTGGTCTCCAGATGTAGTGTAGGATACATGGGAGAGTGTCACTGACAATTTTGAGAGGCTTACTGCCTTCGTGCCTCATAGGATGAGGCAGGTAACTGATGTGGTGGGTGGACCTCACACTAGCCTCATCCCAGATGTAAAACTTTCCTCATCTCACATTACTCCATTTTATATTACAACATATGATACAACCGTATGTTTTTTAATTGGAAAACTACATGAAAACACTGTACTTTACATTTCACTAATTGAATTCATGCTCTTTAACATTCAGTACATGTAAATTTGAAAAAATAGCTCAAACAAGTCAGTTTGAATAGAAATAGACATGGTGTCCTAATAGAAGATAGACCAACATAAGAATGAATAATACTTCAAATAATCATATGCTCTTTGTAGCTGCCTCTCCAATATTTTCTGTGTTTACTGAGCAAAAGAAGTGTAGTCAGGGGATACATAGGCTCTTTTTCAAGTTAACAGTCTTTAGGAGCCCAATGGCAGCATTCCACGCACTGTGCCCATTTCTCTGTTAGTCTTCTGAGAAATGACCATTGCAGAATATGCATTCAATGTCTTCTTCAGATTACACATCTGAAGCATTGTCCTCAATTAAATCTGTATCAGACTATGAATGACTGGAAGTTTATTTCCTGTGTTTTCCTCTTTTTCTTTTTCAATAACAAAATTTTTGCTTCTTTCTTCTTTGATTCCACTACAGATTTCATGTATTTAAATTGAATTAGTTAATATAAATTTTAATCTGGTGGATGGAATGTTTGTGAAACATGGTGAGCATTTTCACAGAGAAACCATTCAAGCTAATGCAGAATCTGGTGGACCAATAATTGATGAACCACATTATCCTGTATATATTCCAATTTTTGATCGTATACAGGAATTAGAAATAATTGTAACTGATGAAACTGATAATTTAATTGACTTTAATGGTGCCACTGTAACAGTTGTTTTAGAAATGTATTAATGAATTTTATCCTTATTAAATAAGGAACAAAATTGAGAGTTATCAGTTTTACTAATTACCTGTGAATGAGAAGACTAAAAACACTTTGAATCTCCCCAACAAGAACACAGAGATTAATATAAATATTGGAGATGATTGGGTTCATCCTAATCATGCACAGTTATACTTGAACTTTATAATTGTTATAGATAGCCCTGAAGGATCAGAATCAGATTATCCAACATACGATAAATAATCTAATAAAAAATTAATTGATAATTATGTGGCAAAGCTGTTTGAGGTCATCACCATGAAGAATGGAAACAATATTTTGTCTAGAATGGAACATCCTTTCATTTCTTCATCTGTCCTTACACAACTGACTTCAACACTAGCTCATGAGGTAACCATGGAGGGACATATCGTCAATAATGGTAAGATAAAAGGTAAGAAAAATAAAGTACTTTTTCTGCCAGATTTGTTTGGTGAATCTTTCAGAGATTATAAGGCGGTAATTTTGGAAGGAGATTTCACTGTAATTTTTATGTGGTCTCGTAGTACTGAAGATGATGCTATTTTTAAATGGGCTGATCAAAATGAAGTTGGAGTTGAAATAAAAGATACTCTTCCAAATTAAGAAAAAATTGTTCCAGAAACTATGGAAATTCATGTTACTGTAGTTAGATATGAACCAGAATATTCACTCGAGTTAGAGCAAGAAAGACTAAAAAATACGAAGGTTCCCATATCCTCCTTTGAACCACAAACCATGGAGATTGTGGGATTGAATGGAAAAAGAAACTTTCAACTTGATATTACAAACTACTATAATTCTGCAGAATCTGATATGCCTTATTTTATTTTTGTCATGTTTCAAACAAATCGAAAAAATAATCAACTAATTGATTCTTCTTTTTTCAATCATGTTAAATTACAAAATAGCTACATAAAGAATGGAAAAAACGAAGTTTTTCCTCAAGAAACTTGGAATCTTGGTCCACCAAATAATTATCTGAAAGTGTATGATGCTTTTCTAAATTTTAAGAGTCACTCAATGTGATGTCAATGTAACTCCATTCAGTTTTAGTGAAAATTATCCTGTTTGTGTTATAAATATGTCTAAGAGACTGAATGAGTTATCCACGCAGAAAATTACAATGAAATTTGTTGCCACTTTTAACGAAAAAATGATTATCAGTATAGAATTTTAAGCGAAAATTTTTTAATCTTATTAATTTTTTATTCTACATAAATGGATATTCTACTGAAGAAGCTTAATAACTCAAGCAATTACAATTTGTTTAAAAAGATTTGTGAGCTACAAGTTAAAGAATTTTATTACATTATGGGTTGTGAATATTTAAAAATTAGATATGGGGAAAAATTTGTATGGAACTCCATAGTAAATTTAAAATTATTTTACCAAACAGATATAACAAATTAATCACCAGTTGGGATTTTCAGTTTTTTGAAGAAGTTAATATTAAACTAGGGTATAAAGGAATGAAGAAACTTAAAAATATTGATAGTGAATTTCATGCTCTGGAGTTCATTAGGTGAGAATAATTTTTTTCTTTTTATAATTATTTTTGTGAGTACGGTGGGTTGGTTCACTGATTTATCTCCAAGTGCGCTGAACTTGCCCACGTCCTACTCTCCATCTCTTGCCATTACGCAAGCAGTTATTCAGCATGGCATTGATTAATAGAATTTTAGATACTCTCCTGAGGGTTATAGTGCCAAATTCTGTCCAACTGACGTATCAATTGTCAAAATCCCAAGATGGTAGGAGGGTCCTACCCATAATGCTCCAAATGTTCTCAATTGGGGAGAAACCCAACTACCTTGCTGGCCAAGGTAGGACTTGGCAAGCACGAAGGTAAGCAGTAGAAATTCTCACTGCATGCGGGCGGCCATTATCCTGACGAAATGTAAGCTCAGGATGACTTGCTGTGAAGGGCAACAAAACGGGAAGCAGGATATCGTCAACGAGCCGCTGTGTTGTAAGAGTGCTGCGGTCGACCACCACAGCGGTCCTGCTGTGAAATGTAATGAATGGGCTCAAATGGCTCTGAGCACTATGGGACTTAACATCTGAGGTCATCAGTCCCCTAGAACTTAGAACTACTTAAACCTAACTAACCTAACGACATCACACACATCCATGCCCGAGACAGGATTCGAACCTGCGACCGTGGCAGTCGCACGGTTCCAGACTGAAGCGCCTAGAACTAGAATTGCTCGGCCACACCAGCCGGCTGTAATGAATGGCATCCGCGACCATCACTCCTGGTTGCCGGGCCATATGGCGGGCGAGAGTCAGGTTGGTATCCCACCCCTCTCTGGGGCGTTTCCAGACACGTTTTCACGTGTCACTGCGGCGGGCGTAATTTCACTTCATTAAATGAGATTCCAGGCCGAATACACCTGACGCCACTTCTCTACAGCTCCAGTTGGTGGTTAGCCTTAGCACAACATATTGACCAGATGGAGGAATCGAATTTTGGTTCAACGAGGGACACCAGGCACTTTGACCGTGCACTACCTGCACAGTGGTGCTAAGCCTCCTGGTGCTGCCGGTCAAAAGTTCTATGCTGGCCACGCTGCTGCTCTTGCACCTATTTGTTGAATTGGAGGGGTATCGAAGGGGTTACCTGTCTGCAAGGGTCCAGGGCGTCGTCACAAATTGTATCTGTATGGTAAATTTTTAAAGTGCTCAACAAAGGCTGGCGGATGACGCCGAGGAGGGGTGGAGGGGTAGTGCCTTAGAGACACCCTTTGACGTTTTATTCGCGCATGTGTCAATGTCGCTCCCGTCCTTGGTCACGTCACAGAAGAGCGCGAAACATGAGGGCTGAAAAAACATAAGCACCCTCTGCTGTTTCGGATCGCGCTCAAAAATCGTCGAATGGTTTTGAACGGTCCCCTGTCGTCTCATCTTCTGCGTGAGAACAAAAACTGCGGCCGCACAGCACTCCTAAGCGGCGCGATCACGTTCAATGGGGTTGCTGGCCAACGATGTCCTTATAAAAGGATTGAATAGTCTGGGGGGGGGGGGGGGGGGTCAGCAGTGTCAAATACTGTCAAGAACGTCGTTCTGTTGCTCATCACACTGCGAACTGTCGTCTTCGACCGCGAAATATGTGGGAACCAACGCCCCAAGAGAAATATTGGTTTCATTGGCGACCTTTATCTTACCCCCTGAGGCCTTTTCGTCGATTCTGGGCGTTGGTGTGTCTGAAACGTTTGCCTCGGCCATCTGTAAGAAAACCGCGTGATTTCCACGCTGGGCGTAGCGGTTCTGACCTCCATGCCTTCCCACCCCATAACACCTCGACCACCAAAACGATCATCTTCGACAATGCCGGACGTACCCTCATGGCGAGAGGTAGGAAATCCAAGAAAGATACGAAAGGAAATAACACTTTTATTCAAAGACAATAATTACGCTGAAGCTGCAGTGACTGATGATGGCCACCTGCACATTAAAAAAGGCTCTTAAGGTTCTTAATAGGACGTGTGATCCCCACAAACGGCAATGCATTGTCTGCAATGCCCTCCCACGCTAGTCATGAGCTTTGTAATAAGTTCTTGTGATTCGGCGTTACATTCCTCCATTAGTGTGGTTGATAACCGTTGGAGGGTTGTTGGTGAGTGTGGATGCATCCCACACATACTCGATGGGATTTAAGTCGGGGGAACGGGCAGGCCAGTCCAGTCGCCGAATATCCTCTGTTCCAAGAGCCCCTCCACATTTGCTGTTCGATGTGGTCACGCATTGCCATCCTAAAAAATGAAGTAAGAGATGCATAACTGAAAAGACGAACATGAAGAAGGACGACAGTGTAACCACAACGTTGATCGGTGAGTGTATGGTGTTCAAAGATTCAGAGGTGAGTAAACCCATGCAACATAATGTCTCCCCACACCATAACACCTAGGCCACCTGAACGAGTTCGACAGTGCTGGACATGATGAATGGCCAGGAACATTGTCAAAGATGAGGTGAAATTCTTTCAGTTACCTTCTGTACTATTCTCCAAGAGTTCTTTTTACGTATGGCCCAAGTTTCATCGAACTATGTTACTTGGCACTTCCGTCCTTAAGTGTTCGACACCGGTGTACCTAACCTAACCTAACCATTCTGGTAGTTTAAGTGCCCTCCTGTGAGAACCTGTGACTTCTCCCAGTGTTCGGAGCGCTCGAATTCACTTACGACACTCGTTATAGGCGTCACTGAATACCTCTGCGTTACCTGCAACGCCTAGACTGAGGCTTCTGAAAAGTCAAAATGGCTTCGGGTATGCCAATTCTCGTATTTTTATCTTGGCTTCACAATTTATTTGATCTGCTTATAAGTGCCTCTTGGGACAACAATGCCCTCAACTGTTTCTTTGGGTTCTCCCCTCTAAGTATTCATTGAGGAGTACGTCCTTACTCATAGCAGACACCGTTCGTGAGTTGGTGAATGCTGATGTTGTCAAGGGCTATATCAACGGTATTTGTATCCCCGGCCGTCCTTCTCCTAAGCGGTCCGTAGGCTTTTGGATAGCGTGCATTTATTCGTATCGTCATTACAAGCTTGTGTGTGCACACAAGATTCTGTCTCAACCTAGTATTCGGCTGCATCAAGTAATTCCTGAACATAATCATGTTGCTTAGAGTTTCCATGTCTATGCTCAGTTTCATCTACAGGTTTGGAAACGTCGAACGTATTCACGGCCTCAAAAAGTGAGCTGTGTTAGATCATTGCAAGTTAGAAATGACAGCTGCTGCCCCAGCTTAGGTATGTTATTTTTGTTACTGCTTTTCTACATGCCACCGTGCTTCGAGTGTTTACTCACCACTAACAAAGTTCGCTACCGCGGGGCGGGTATTCACTGTTCATTAACAGCACTCGTTAAACACTTGTCCCCCTGGCAGCTGGAACCACAGAAATCCAATAACGCACCTGAACAAAGTAAGCCGTGCCTTTACGGTCAAACTTATGCGTTAGAGGACCCTGAACTGGGTATTTTGAAATAAGAGCGAATGGTCGGAAATAAATATGTCAGGTGGTACGAGGTCTTGGTGAGGCACGGTTTGTGGACTGCTTGTTTCATCACAAACAACTGCTTGGCGCATCGCTATTGGTGGCATTACCTTAAAATACGTAATTGGTTGAGTGACCTATTGGTTTCAGCTCATCATTAGTTATCGTTACAGAAGCTTGCAGAAACGCATGTAATGCATTATGGAACACTATGTAATGTTGAAAAGCCAAACGAAAAGACAGAATAGATTTTTCTTATGGGAACCATCCTAATGGAAGAAATTTATCGCCATGGATAGAAATTTGTGCGGAGCTGGATCATTCGATCCACAGCGCAAGGTTCTCGACAAAGACTATTCGGACAGCAGAGTGTCAGAGGATGGTTTTGGGTCATGTGGGAAAAAATTCATCACTAGGCACCTGTAAACTTGCCCATGAAATGCACCCTTCGAAGAACCTACCGTGGAGCAGTAAATGGAACTCAGTCATAAAGACGTGTGCTCTAAGTTATGGGATGAATGTTTTTGTACCAAGCAGATGAGTTCTGTTAATGGACTGAGCTGTGATTTGTGCACTAAGACCGCGAGCTTTACTTTGAACACTTGCTATGAGCTTAAATTGTTTCCATAAATTTTTTATGTCAGTTAAAAAAACTAAATAATAATTTCTCACCATTTGTTCCATATTTCAAAGCAACCAGCTTGGGATATCTACCATCTACTCAGTTTTGACCCAAAGGGCTTAGGACACTGTATGTATCTTCTGCTGACGGTTCTCCAGGAACCTACGACACAGGAGCTCCAGATACAACTGTGGCTCCTCTTGGAGGTCTGGAGCAACATATGATGATTCCCTCCGGAGGTTTATTTTGGGCAGTATCAACGGGAATTTTGAGAACTATATACATTAGCGCTTAACCTTCGTACGTTGATGATGTCATTAAAAATGGAGCAACAGGTAAGGGCTACATCAGGACGGTGCACGACGACGCCTATGCCCGTTTCAGAGGAACTGTTCTCCTTATCACCGTAAGTGGCTTACTCGTTAGGGAAACCATGCGAAACATGAATCTGCATGGCCAGACAATAACTTGAAACCTCCTCCATCCGAATTCGAGTTAACTGTCTCAAAAACAAAATTACGTGCTGTCGTCAGTATACTATGAGGTCGCTTCAAAATAAGTGGTGCCGCTCTTGTTGGACGCCTACCTAAATACCCTTAGAGAGGCGTCCTGGTCGTTTGCAGAGGAGTGCAGCAGAGATTTTTTTCAATCTGTGTATGAATAATACAAAAAAACGAGGACTCTAAAGAAATAGAAACCTGAAAACAAGCGCCCATGACGCAAGGAAAAGTTGCTCAAGAACACTAGCATATTTTACCTCCGCGTAAGTACTGCTGATCTGAAAGTGGAGAAGACAAGTTCACTTATTTTTACCTTGAGCGGATTAGGGACTTGCAGAGCCTCTCTCATATCAGAACAGAGTTTTACACATGGAAACTTTTTGCTTCGCAGTTTACTTAAATAATGAAAATAATGATAATATTATAAATAATAATAATAATAATAAATAATGCTAATACGGTATTAATAGAAGTGAAAAAGATATGAAACCACGTTTGCATATACAGGGGACCGACAAAGAATATGGAAATACCAAAAACACAACACATCACCATGACTAATACGGTATAGTAAACACGCACTCAAAACAGGTTCCAGTGGTTTTCAAGGGAATCGTATACCTTTCTTCCTGCAAAATAGTGGCAAGTTCAGGTAACGATGACGGTGGTGAATAGCGATTACACAGTCTTCTCTCCAAAGAAGACCACAGACGCTCAATAATACTCATGTCTGTGTACTGTGATGGTCAAGGGAGATGCGAAAATTCATCCTTCGGCTCACAAAACTAGTCCTGGATCCTGTAAGCTATGTGAACAGCTGCCTTGTCGTCTTGGAACAGCGCATGACCATTGGGGAATAAACATTGTACCGTGGGATGGACTTCATCATCCTAAATCGTCACATAATCCCTGGCAGTAGTGCGGTCTTGTAGAGTAATCATGCTGCCCATAGTATTGTGGCTTCCTTCCATTGCTCCGTAGTTCAGCTTTTATGGCTTAGGGAGCACGTTTCCCTGTTGCAGGCATTTGGATGACTGATGAGTAGTTTTGGAATTCCCAGTTCCCTGTTTATGAGACTCCCTTCGTGTCGCTGTGGTGCTGAAGGTACGCTTCTATTCTGACAAATTCCAGACACAAGTGACCGGGCGCATGTTGCGTATCATTTTGTCTACAGTTTCCAAATTACCTGCAGATTCTGCAACGGGGATGGAGTGCAAACCTGTTTTAACAGTGAATCAGATACAGTGTTTTCCAGTGTTTCTGTCGATTTTGACCGAATACGGACATCTCAGCTAATGCAGCTTCTGCGATAATGGCAGGAGCATGCTATGAACTACTAAAAAAAGACGAAAACTATCAAGATAGTAGAGTAGAAGTTTTCTAGCGAGAAGACGTTAGGAAGGAGCTGTAACTCGTTATGCGGGAGTCCAAAGTGGGTATGAGAATTTTGTTAGAATGACAGAAAGTGATTCTGAGGTTTTACTAAACCTTCTTGGACCAGATACTAAAAAAAGCAGGAAATTTCGAGAAGCAATATCGCCTGGCGAAATGCTAGCGACTACTCTACGTTTCTTAGCGAAAGGTGATAGCTAGTTCTTTACTCTATCTGCACACAATCTCCAAAACCATATTTTCAAAATTTATAAGGGATGCAGCTTTGAGCAGTTGCATTAAGGTAAGAACACTTAACAAGAAACTTTGTTTATAAAATTGTTTATATATAACTTTTACATTTTATAAAGCGGTAACTTGTCTTTAACACGTGAGGTTTCATATAGCACCAAAAGTAGGTGGACGTTAACTTTGAGGACATACATTTATCAGGTGATAATCTTCTTGATTCACGAGGGTTGGAACTTAAATAGTGTCAACTATTTATTCACAACCGATGCAAAAGAGTTACATGTTTGCACCTGTTTTGTCCTTCAAAGTAGTCACCAGCGTTGTATAGAACCCGTTGCCAGCGATGTGAAAGGCGTAGTATACGCAGAGCCTGTTCTGTTGATGGTGCGAATGGAACGGTCTAAAGTTATGGTGATTCTCGTGCACGACTGTGATGGTGTTATCCTAACACATTACGTTCCTCCACGGCAGATCGTCAATGCACAATATTACTGTTCGTTTTTGGAGCATCACCTGCGACCAGCTTTGCGAAAGAAGCGGCAACCCATCCATCATTTTGCACGACAATGCGCGGGCGCATACGGCGCAAGCTGTGGCTGGCCTGTTCGGTCGATAGGACTGGGAAGTACTGTACCATCCACCATACTTCCCGGACTGAAGTCCTTGTGACTTTGATTTGATTCCGAAGATGAATGAACCACTTCGTGGCATTCGCTTCAGAACTGTTCCAGAGATTCGACGGGCAGTAGATCGCTCCATTCGCACCATCAACAGTACAGACTCTGCTTACGGTATACTACCCATTCCACATCTCCGGCAACGGGTTTTACACAACGCTGGTGACTACTTTGAAGGACAATAACAGGTGCAAACATGTAACTATTTCGTATCAGTTATGAATAAATAGTTGCCACTATTTAAGTTCCAAATCTCGTCTTTGCACTTGCACGGGGGAATATTGAGGCTCGCTGTTGTTTCTTTGGGGGTAAGGGTATGAAATCTGTGGACTACTTTGCTACAAGTTAGTACTGGACGATTTGCTGGAATGAGGCTGGTTATACGCACAAGGAGCAGGATACTGAACTGTTTGCTGTGAACCAGCATAACTTATAAATCCAGGATGGAATAATGGAGGAAATAGACCTCCTGTTCCTCCACATTTAGACTAATAGAGTATGGTTGAAATGCTGTTGCGAACCCAACCCATAGTGTTCCTATCTTGAATCCTTTTTAATGACTCACCTACGTACTCTCTAAAACATATATTCTCATCCCTGTTTTTATTCACAGTTGATTTGACTACATAGTGTGCATGGCTGATTTTTTTTTTTCAAGGACAGAACATTCTGAATCCGGTGGAGGACGTTTTTTTTTTTACTGTTCTTGTGAACAGGTGCTGATTTTGTATTGAGTTTGTGGATGGATTTGGTACAGCAGCAAGTTCTGATACTACACTATCTGTGGATTCTTCCTGTTATCACCCATGTCCTCTGTGGGTAGGTCGTCAGGGTCGTTCTCGTCAAGGCCAGTTTGGGGTGAGTCATGCAAAGTCCAAAAAAGGACAGGAAAAACAAAGGAATAATAGCAACTAACAACTATCATTGTAAGAAATATAAGCAACTAGGAGTTATGTTCTCCTGGTGGTTTATATTTTTTATGTTTTTTTTAACAATTACAGTGTTTTATTGCATGGTGAAAACTGGATTTAAAAAATGAATAGTTTCGTATGTTTTTTATTCTTCTACAGAAATTTTACGACAGATCTTACTTTTTAGGAACGAAACAGAATGGGATGATATTGCTTAAGGGTTTTATTATAAATGGGACTATTCGAAATGCATCGGCACACTTGATGGAAAGCACGTAGATCTCCAAGCTCCAGTAAACAGCTGTAGTTTGTACTACAGTGATAAATGAACTTTCAATATTGTGCTCATGGCGTTGTGTGACACAGAGTACAAATTTTTGTACGTGGATGTAGATGTGCAAGAACTTGAGTATGATGCAGGTGTGCTTTTGGACACAGACTTCTATGCTACTGTTGAGTAAAACACGCTGAAAATACCACCTAAACGATCTTTACCAGAAAGAGACGTGGACATGCCCTTTGTAATAGTTGCTGACGGTGCATCTGCTATCCCAGAGCATATTGTGAAACCATTTGTGGGAAAACATAGCAAATGCTCAATTAGAAGAATTTTTAATTATAGATATTCAAGAGCTAGGAGGGTAACTGAAAACGTTTTCGTAATAATGAGTAGTGTATTTAAAGTTCCCCGATAATCAATAGTACTGCAACTCGAAACAGAAGGCCGGCCTGGGTGGCCGAGCGGTTCTAGGCACTACAGTCTGGAACCGCGCGACCGCTACGGTCGCAGGTTCCAATCCTGCCTCGGGCATGGATGTGTGTGATGTCCTTAGGTTAGTTAGGTTTAAGTAGTTCTAAGTTCTAGAGGACTGTTGATCTCAGATGTTAAGTCCTATAGTGCTCAGAGCCATTTTTGAACCGAAACAGAAAGATGGGTTACGTGAAGCTATGCTTACCTCCGTGTCTTTTTAAGGAACAGTTCTTCTGAAGAGACCTATTTTTCTGCTCATGTGTTTGAGTCGGTGAATGACTACGGAAATGTTATCAACGGAACTTGGAGAAGGGAAAGAGTGAAGCTTCCTGGGCTTCACTACTGTAAGCAAAGAGCAGAAAATCCTGGCACATTTGTCCGTCAAGAATTTGCTCACTTTTTTCAAATGGCTCTGAGCACTGTGGGACTTAACTTCTGAGGTCATCAGTCCCCTAGAACTTAGAACTACTTAAACCTAACTAACCTAAGGACATCACACACATCCATGCCCGAGGCAGCATTCGAACCTGCGACCGTAGCGGTCGCGCGGTTCCAGACTGTAGCGCCTAGAACCGCCTGGCCACTCCGGCCGGCTCACTTTTTTCACAGTCAGCAACTGTTGCGCCAGAATTGATATGCTTGCTATTACAGTTACTTGTTACGGCTTTACGTTAATTAACCTCTAATTTAACCTTTAATTTTGTGTCAGAAAAAAATTTGTACGGTATTTACTGTGGTTCAACGTAAGCTTCTTGAATAATTAACACGATTTTCGTTTGTGTCTAATTATGTATACAAGTAACATCTTAAGAAAAATTTCAAAGTTGTTATTTATTCACAATATTTAGTGAGCTTCTGTGTGCAACAAGTTCACTAGCTGCTGACAGAAAACTCAGTAAACTAAAATACGACCATTTAGGCGTGTAAACATCCTTAGCACCACTTGTCTTGTTCTTTTGCTTTTTTTCCCTCAAGTACTGAAATCTCAGTGAGTGAAGTTTCTTCTCGACTTCCTCAGTAGGGTATTTCATAATATCAGGAATACGTTGCAGGGCACCGTTTCTGTCGTTGGAATTCTTATAGCTTGGATTTTTTACATTGTGCAGTACTCCTGTCCATACAGGGTGAAAAGTATTTAAACATACAAACTCTGGGAGGTTGTAGGTCACATCAAAACAAATATTTTTCCCTAATGTCATTTTTTCCTATGAGGATTATTTAAACTAGTGGAGGCCGTATTACGTACTACGTAGCGCACCACAACGGACGAGCTGCACTGCGGGTTTATCAACAACAATATCCTAATCGCCGTATCCCGCATCATACGACCTTTGCTGCTGTGTACCAACGTCTGCGTGAGACCGGGTCATTTAGCAGATTACCTGGACAGGGACGCCGTCGCACGGTAAGAACGCTGGAATTTGAGGAAGCTGTCTTGCAGCACTTCAGTCATCACTCGTGCAATTGCACGTAACATGGGGACGAATCAGACGAATGTAAGAACAGTCCTTCGAGAGCAATTGTTACGTCCATTTCACTTACAACGTGTTCACAACCTGGAAGCAGTTGATTATCTACCCAGAGCACAGTTTTCACCGTGGTACCTGGAACAGTGTGAAATGCATCCTACATTTCCATCCTCTGTGTTGTTTACCGATGAAGCAACGTTCGGCGTGATGGAGTCTTCAACATGAACAATTCGCATGTTTGGAGTGAGGATAACCCACATGCCACAGTTACTAACGCTCATCAAGTGCGGTTCTTCGTTAATGTGTGGCTCGGTGTTGTTGGGGACTGTTTAATTGGGCAGTATCTGCTACCTAGGCCATTAAATGGCAGGCACTATTACAATTTTCTCGCCAGAGCATTGCCAGAGTTGCTGGAAGACGTCCCGCTCCCTACAAGACAACGCATGTGGTTCCAATATGACGTGGCGCCGGCACATTTCAGTCGTCGTGTGCGTCGATTCCTGGACCGACGGTTCCCAGAAACGTGGATTAGCAGAGGTGGTCCTGTACCATGGCCTGCTCGGTCCCCAGATATGTCCCCTCTGGACTTTTTTGTGTGGGGAGAGATGCGCAACCTTGTTTACGCAACTCCTGTTGCATCAGAAGAGGATCTGGTTGCCCGGATAGTAGCAGCAGCAGGAACAATTCAGGATACTCCTGGGGTTTTTTCCCGTGTCAGCCAGAACATGATCCGACGGTGTAACCTTTGTTTACACGTCAATGAAGGGATTCCTGAAAATCTACTGTGATAGAAATTGGGTTGTGTTAATGTGTTGTCTCTTGGTCATAAAAAAATGGAAAAGTGTTTGTTGGTTTAAATAATTTGCCTCCAGAGAAATCTTCCTCTGCCGGTTTAAATACTCCTCATAGGAAAAACTGACATTAGGGGAAAATATTTGTTTTCATGTCCCTTACAACCTCCCAGAGTTTGTCGGCTTAAATACTTTTCACCCTGTATAGTTCAATAAGTTTCACCACTTTACATTTGGACCACGCCATGACAAAACAAACTCTATCACCGACACAGGACTGAAATAATACAACCGTAAACAAGGGAGCACATTTCAGATTATACTCGTAGGGTCTGGATTGCGATTACAGACTGCACTGCGCATGCGGGCACACGTTGCACTTTTATTTCCATTGCTCGTGGAATAAGTTGCGGCACATGTTGCGTCCTGTAGTCGCTTGGGACATTTTTGTTCCCGGCATTTGCGTCGCAACATGTTGCAGACTGTGTCCATGTCAACAAATTTTGGGCCCATGTGCCCGCACATGACGCGCAACTTGTTGCGGGACAGATTTGTAGTAATGGAAAGTACCTTGACAGGGTTCACGAGTACAACATTCAGTTCTGCTGTGACTTTTGCAGCTGCCCGTACTCTTATTTTTCCTCAAAATCATCTCCAGTGACCGCCTGTCGCGAGGATCTGAATTTAAGTCCAAGCATAAATTTCTCGTGGTCTTTCCATACTTCTGTCTAACCCCTGTATTATGTTTACCTGACAGTACCGTCTAGTAACCAACAACTGTGCTACTACTTCTACAAAGCTAAACCAACCCCGCCGTCAGGCACGAAAGACGGCGTGCTGCTGAGCGGCCGCAGTGTCATCCTCTGCTACATGGCGTCATACGGATGCAGTACGGAGGGGCGTCAGGTTAGCACACAGTCGTTGCCAACTTTCCTGACCTTGCAGCCGCTACTTCTCATTCAAATAGCTCCTCGACTGGCCTCGCGAAACTGAGTGCGCCCCGTTCCACCAAGGAACAAACTCTGACTGTACCGGAAATTGAATACGTGTGATCCGCGTGCGAGTCACACGCACTTACCACTCAGCTGCGGATACACATGTGACCACTACTACTACCACTACTACTACTACTACTACTACTACTACTACTGTTAATAATAATAATAATACTTTCTCTTATTCCCTGGCCGTGCAAACCGCAGGCAGTTTTTGGCCTCATGAAGTTGCTCCTCCACAACATTATGTCCTTGGCATCTTCTTCCCTTGCTGCAAGTATCTGAAGATCCTTGGCCACCTGGTCTCTCTGTCTTATTTTCAGTCTGCGTAAAGGTCTTCCTCCTTCGGGTTTCCTCTCCTCACTTCTCTCAGTCCTGATCTTTCCTCTCTTTTATAGACCTGGCCGGCCCTTTCAGTCACCTTGGCTTGGCTTCCGCAACATCAACTGGTTCATTATACATCTCCTGAGCTCCCTGTTCTTCCTTCTTCGCCATTCTACTCCCTCACAATTTGTTCCAAATAACTTCCACTGAGTTTTATTTCCAAACACCGTTGTACTGTATTTCTCCCTGTATACTTCCGTATTCTCCATATTTATGCCCCGTATAGTAATACTGGTCTGATTATAATTTTATAAATCCTTATTTTGGTTCCTCTGGACCAAATTTTGCATTACAGTGATTTATTGAATGAACACGACGCTCTGGATGCCGCTTTGATCCTCGCTTCTATTCCTTGTTTCTTGTAATTTCTGCTGGTTAGTACAATCCCAGATATTTAAATATTGCTGCTCCTTCAAACACTTGGTTATCAATCTGCATGGTTTCCCACTTTCTCTGTTGTAATTTCCTTTTACTTCACGAATTTTGTTTTTTCGTCATTTACCTCCAATCCAACTTGCTTTTTGAAATAACTTCCTTGACAGTATTTTCAAGTCATCTAGGTTTTCAGCGATTAACGCTACTTCCTTTTAAACGCCAGCATATTCATTTTTATTCCTATGTTAATTCCCTCTAATGCTTTGCCTACTGCATCCAATGCTTCCTGTATTAATATGATGAACAAACCATTACTGACACTTTGTTTTTGAAATAAAAATATGTTACAGATATATTAAGACAGTATGGTTTCACAAAGCAGTTTGCACGCAGTCAGAGATGCTATATTTTCTGAGGATTACATAATTTACGTAAAGTTGTCAAATATGTATTCATTTTACCATTGCTTACTTTTTAATTATCGATTATACTTCATATTCTATCTTGTTGCAAATTGTGAGTAGGTTTTATGAAGAAGTGAACATATTTATGGTAATTACTACATCTTTTATATATTGGAGAAACCTTTGAAAAAATTAACTGATCCACTGTCTAGTTTAGCATTTCGAATTTTTTAACCCCGCTTTTTTTGGTGTACAAAAATCTCCATCTCCTCCGTTAAATCCATTTTACACGATTTCGGGAAGTGGTGTCGCATCTTAAGATCTTCTTCTATGTTTTTGAATGAGTGTCCGGTGCTCGCGCTTTTTATGAACGCCATCGCACGGTTTATTTGTGAGGTTCGTAAGTTTTATGATATTCCACCGTCTTATCTGCTATCGTGGTTACGTTCTTTCTGTGTATGGCCCAAGTTTAATCGAACTGTGTTACTTGACGGTGATACACCATTCGAAAGCTACTTGCGTCCTTAAGTTTTGCACATCGATGTATATTATGACAACTCATTACTTCCTGGTGCTACTATGAGAAATATTACCACTGTGTGCATTTCCATCTGGCAAATAAGCCGCAGGATACTACGCCTCGGCAGTGGGGACGCGACGCATTGCTCTGTATGCGGATGCTTGACATCGACCGGATTCAAACCGTAACCGAAAACTGATGAACTGGTGTCTGTAAGAACGGCAGTGTGACAGGAATTGTAGAGATACGGACCAAACAATGCACAACATTTTTCTTCAACATTGCGCAGCGGCAGAGAAATAAAAATGTACATCTCAGTCGTGGTATAATTATCATTTACCCGGGTCACCATCCGTATCCGACAATATTTACCAAAGACAGAATGGCATTTGTGAGTGAGAAGACTTTGGCGTCACAGATCACATCGTCTTCGACTGCCCAAAGTACGATGTAAACCGACAACTGTCTCATGGGGCTAAATATTCGTAGACTAATAAGGGAAATCCAGAGCTGGTACAGAAAAATGCACTGATAAGTCGAAAAATTATGACCGCTACCCACCGCGAAGTGGATGCCGCATGGTGGCGGTGCGGGCACGTTACACTGTAAGAAAAGTATGTAAGCGAAGTAGAGACGGATGGGGGATCATCCTGCAAATGGGGAAATACACAACTGGCCACTAAAATTGCTACACCACGAAGATGACGTGTTACAGACGCGAAATTTAACCGACAGGAAGAAGATGCTGTGATATGCAAATGATTAGCTTTTCAGAGCATCCACACAAGGTTGGCGCCGGTGGCGACACCTACAACGTGCTGACATGAGGAAAGTTTCCAACCGATTTCTCATACACAAGCAGCAGTTGATTGGCATTGCCTGATGAAACGTTGTTGTGATGCCTCGTGTAAGGAGGAGAAATGCGTACCATCAAGTTTCCCACTTTGATAAAGGTCGGATTGTAGCCAATCGCGATTGTGGTTTATCGTATAGCGAAATTGTTGCTCCTGTTGGTCGAGATCCAATGACTGTTAGCAGAATAAGGAATCGGTGGGTTCAGGAGGGTAATGCGGAACGTCGTGCTGAATCCCAATGGTCTCGTATCACTAGCAGTCGAGATCACAGGCATCTTACCCGCATGGCTGTAACTGATCCTGCAGCCACGTCTCGATCCCTGAGTTAACAGATGGGGACGTTTGCGAGACAACAACCATCTGCACGAACAGTTCGACGATGTTTTCAGCAGCATGGACTATCAGCTCGGAGACCATGGCTTCGGTTACCCTTGACGCTGCATCACAGGCAGGAGCGACTGTGATGGTGTACTCAACGACGAACCTGGGTGCACGAATGGCAAAACATCATTTTTTTCGGATGAATCCAAGTTCTGTTTACAACATTATGATGGTCGCATCTGTGTTTGGCGACATCGCGGTGAACGCACATTGGAAGCGTGTATTCGTCATCGCCATACTGGCGTATCACCCGGCGTGATGGTATGGGGTGCCATTGGTTACACGTCTCGGTCCCTCTTGTTCGCAGTGCGGTAGCGTTCTCGCTTCCCACGCCCGGGTTCCCGGGTTCGATTCCCGGCGGGGCCAGGGATTTTCTCTGCCTCGTGATGGCTGGGTGTTGTGTGCTGTCCTTAGGTTAGTTAGGTTTAAGTAGTTCTAAGTTCTAGGGGACTGATGACCATAGATGTTAAGTCCCATAGTGCTCAGAGCCATTTGAACCTCTTGTTCGCACTGACGGCACATTTCAGATGTGTTACAACCCGTGGCTTTACCCTTCATTTGATCCTTGGAAACCCTACATTTCAGCAGAATAATGCACGACCGCATGTTGCAGGTCCTGTACGGGCCTTTCTGGATACAGAAAATGTTCGACTGCTGCCCTGGCCAGCACATTCCCCAGATCTCTCACCAATTGAAAACGTCTGGTCAATGGTGGCAAAGCAACTGGCTCGTCACCATACGCAAGTCACTACTCTTGATGAACTGTGGTATCGTGTTGAAGCTGCATGGGCAGTTGTACCTGTACACACCATCCAAGCTCTGTTTGACTCAATTCCCAGGCGTATCAAGACCGTTATTACGGCCAGAGGTGGTTGTTATGGGTACTGATTTCTCAGGATCTATGCACCCAAATTGCGTGAAAATGTAATAACATGTCCGTTCTAGTATAACATATTTGTCCAGTGAATACCCGTTTATCATCTGCATTTCTTCTTCGTGTAGCAATTTTAATGGACAGTAGTGTACATTGAATAAGCAACTTTGACAAAGGGCAGACTTTTCTTACGCACAGCCTGTGGATGAGTATCTCGAAACTGGCGTAGTTTGCCGAATGTTCGCGTGTTACTGTCGTGAGCATGGGCGGAAAGTGGTAGAAGGGCAGTGCAGCTACCACTTCACTGCTACACTAAATGGTTGGACGTCCACGAATCTTCACAGGATGTGGGTTTCGGAGGCTTGTCTGCTCTGTAAAGTAGAATAGATGGCGATCCATAGCACCTCTGGTGAAAGAGCACAAAATTCTGGTGCACAGACATGTGTTTTGGAGCACACAGTTCATGCGTACATCGTTCAACATTGGGCTCCGCAGCAGATGACCCATACGTGTTCATATTTTGACCCAACGACATCGTCAATTGTTATTGCAGTGGACACGGGATCAGCAGAATTGGAGCGTGGATGAATGGAAACGAGTCACCTGGTCGAATCAGTCACGTTTTTTGCTACAACAGGACGATAATTGTCTCCGCAGATGCCTTTATCCAGGTTAACGGCGGTCCGGAACGTGCACCGTGCCATGGGCGCAGACTAATGGGAGCAGTATTATGCTGTTACAAACTTTCTCTTGCGCTTGTATGTGACGTGTGGTATTTATGGAATACACAATGCCATCTGCGGACCACCTGCATCCATTCATGCTTGACGTCTTCGACGACGATGTCGTCTTTCAGCAGTATTGTCCGCGTCTCGAAGCCTGAATCGTGCTACATTGTTTGAAGAGCATGACAGTGAAATCACATTGATGTCTCGACCACCAAATTCGCGTAATATGAAGCCGATTGAACCCATCTGGTCGTTATCGGGTGCCGTCACAGCGTACTCGGATCAGCGGCCCGAAATTACATGACTTGAAACTTCCTGGCAGATTAAAACTGTGTGCCCGACCGGTCGGGCACACAGTTTTAATCTGCCAGGAAGTTTCATATCAGCGCACACTCCGCTGCAGAGTGAAAATCTCATTCTGGAAACATCCCCCAGGCTGTGGCTAAGCCATGTCTCCGCAATATCCTTTCTTTCAGGAGTGCTAGTTCTGCAAGGTTCGCAGGAGAGCTTCTGTAAAGTTTGGAAGGTAGGAGACGAGGTACTGGCAGAAGTAAAGCTGTGAGTACCGGGCGTGAGTCGTGCTTCGGTAGCTCAGTTGGTAGAGCACTTGCCCGCGAAAGGCAAAGGTCCCGAGTTCGTGTCTCGGTCGGGCACACAGTTTTAATCTGCCAGGAAGTTTCATATCAGCGCACACTCCGCTGCAGAGTGAAAATCTCATTCTGGATTACATGACTTGTGAGCGGACATCTGGTGCCGCATACGAGGGGCGTTTGAAAAGTCCGTGCAAAGTCCGAGAGATGGCACCACCGGCGCGTATCGAAGTCATGTTTAGTTATTATCATCTTTGGAAAGAACACACACCAAGTTTAAGCCATATTGGTCTATTTCTTTGTGTCTGGCATTCGTGTGAATCAAGGAAGTGATCGTAAAAAAAATGGACGAAAAAGAATTTCGTGTGGTGATTAAACATTACTTTATGAAAGGCAAAAAGCCTCAGGAGTCTAAAGAGGAGCTTGATAAACATTACAGTCACTCTGCACCTTCGATTAGAACAGTTTATAAGTGGTTTAAAAATTTGCGGAGTGGCCATATGGGCACAAGTGATGCTGAACGTTCTGGACGCCCTGTAGAGGTTACGACTCCAGAAATCATTGATAAAATCCATGATGTGGTGATGGATGACAGAAGAGTTAAGGCGTGCGAGATTGCTAGTGCTGTGGGCATCTCGAATGAACGGGTACATAAATATTGTTCTCATTTGTAATGTGAAGCTGGGCCACGTTTTGTAAACGTTATTCGTGTGTGCTGCGTGTCAGTTAATATGATGAGGTTAAAAGTGACATCCATAGACTGGAATAGCACTCACATAGTGCATATTGAAAAGTTTATCAAGCTTGCGTTCGAAAACATAAACGCACGAATATTTCGTCAGGCAGAACTACACAGCTCTGCAGCAAATGAATAACATAAACAAAACTGGGTCCAACTAAGAACGCTTGTAATCTGCCATCTGAAGATGGATTTGTAAAGATAAATCCGAAACCGGTCATGGTCTGAAGATAATAAACCTTTCTAAACCATACATGTGGCTGGTAGCTGTTTTTTATATAAATTATAAACCTTGGGTACATAATATTTTGCATAAACATTTGGGCATGAGAAAGCTATCCGCAAGATGGGTTCTGCGATTGCTCACGCTTGACCAAAAACGGAATCGTATGAAGTATTTCAAGGATGGTTTGCAGCTGTTCAGGAAGAATCTGCAGGACTTTAAGCATCGTTTCGTCACTGTGGATGAAACATGGATACATTACTATACTCCTGAGACCAAAGAACAATCTAAACAATGGGTTACCAAGGGAGAATCTGCACCAAAAAAGGGAAGACCATTCCTTCGGCAAGAAAGGTTATGGCGACTGTATCTTGGGATTCGCAAGGGATAATCCACATCAACTATCTGGAAAAGGGTAAAACTATTACAGGTGCATATTATTCATCGTTATTGGACCGTTTGAAAACCGAGCTGCAAGATAAACGCCGGCGATTGGACCGCAAAAAAGTCCTTTTCCATCACGACAATGCACCAGCACACATCTCAGTAGTTGTGGTCGTAAAATTAATGGAAACAGGATTCCAACTCGTTTCACAGCCCCCCCTCCCCCCTATTCTCCAGACTTGGCTCCCTCTGACTGCTATTTGTTCCCCAATTTGAAGAAATAGCTGGCGGAACAAAGATTTTATTCAAATTAGGAGGTGATTGCAGCAACTAATAGCTATTTTGCAGACTTGGACGATTCCTATTAGCCGGCCGAAGTGGCCGAGCGGTTCTAGGCGCTACAGTCTGGAACCGCGCGACCGCTACGGTCGCAGGTTCGAATCCTGCCTCGGTCATGGATGTGTGTGATGTCCTTAGGTTAGTTAGGTTTAAGTAGTTAAAAAGTTCTAGGGGACTGATGACCTCAGAAGTTAAGTCCCATAGTGCTCAGAGCCATTTGAATCATTTTTGATTCCTATTATTCGGAAGGGATCAACAAATTAGAGCAGAGTTGGACGAAGTGTATGAGTCTAAAAGGAGACTATGTCGAAAAATAAAAAAGGTTTACTCCAAACACGTATGTAGTTTTTATTTTTGCACGGACTTTTCAAACGCCTCTCGTACTTCCATAAAACCACCAACGAACTGTAGACTAGATGATAGGCAGAATCGGTGATATATTTCGTTCCAAACACGGAACAACAAGCTATTAAGCGGTTGGTCATAATATTTTGGCTTGTCAGTACACTATATTATACTATTCCGAGGATCAAACAACTTTGCTATCAAAAAGCGCAAACAGGTAAACGACGTGTTGCGCGCAAAAGTTTTTCTGTTGAGCGTGTGGTACTGGCGATTTCATCGTCAGTAATACGGGCCTGCTCTGGCACAGTGCGTGTGAAACTGCTACGGCGTCGGCCGCAGCGCCGGCACCAGCAGCGGAGTGCAACGCTAACCGAGAGATAAGCGCGGGTTGAATAGTCGCCACTGCGGGCTATCACTGCACACGCAGCAATCTAGCCACTACAGGTGGCCGCAACCTTTGCCAGCGAACCGGACGCCAACGCCAGCGCCATAGCGGTCGTGTTCTCTGCAAACGTCACTTCTGTTGGAGAACCTGTGGACGCCACCCACGTACAACTCCTCAGGAAACGGCTCTTCCGCTTCTTGGGAGTGCGAGACGAGGACGACAGCATCTGACGAAGTTAAAGTTCAACATCGACAACTTCAGAACCGCAAAGCTGGAGGCGCAGATTCTGAGAGAATCTGACTTTGGAGCAGCTACCTGACACAGCAGCCGTCCGGCTTGCTACCATATTTCAATAATTTAGTACAGCCAGGCGTTTCTCAAGCCTGCTGGAAACACGCTAAAGTAATAGCTCTTCCCATGCCAGGAAAGGACATATACTTGGCGAAGAAATATCAACCAATAAGTCTCCTCCTGTCATTTTCCAAAGTGTTAGAGAAGTTATATCTGCAGCTCCTGATTCGTCATATCAACGCAGAAGGCTTCTTGTCGGACGAGCAGCTCGGATTTAGGCGAGTTCAGTCAGCAACTGCTGCGAATAAATGAAGAGGTTTTCGGTGCCACTGACTAACACGAGTATTTCGGCGCTCTTTTGCTCACGTGTCACACTCCATTGGCTCCGTGTGGCACGGTTGCCTCTTGTACAAATTATTTGTGCAGGGAGTTCCCGTGCGGATGTGAGGCTCCTCCAGAACTATCTGAGAGGCAGGACGGTTCACGTTAAAGCAGACAGTGGAATTTCCGCGAGGAGTAGAATATTCTCGGGTGTACCACAAGGCTCGGTCTTTGCTCCCAATCTCTACTCGCTGTATATCGCCGACTCACGCGCCCAAAGCTTGATAGCTGTTAAGGCGGACGACACAGCAGTTTACAGCCGCAGCAGGAACGCAGATGCTGCAGCGGTGTCTTCAGTCTGCAACGGGCGGGCGAGTTAAATGCATGGGCTTAGGGGTGTCGTGAGTCTTACAACCACTACAACAGCCAGGCACGCGATCAGTCTGGCGAAGAGGCACATTCCTCCAGGGGTGCCAGCAGTCTCGATGCGGGGAAGACCTGTACTGTACCTCGAAGTGCCAGCGTCAAATACCTTGGTGTCACGACACACCGACGCCTAACGCGATGCCAGCACATCGTAGAAATCAGAGGAAAAGCACCGGGCGCCTTAAGGCTGCTTTGCTCAGTATCTGATAGAACATTACCGCTGCCACACAGCTTAGGTGTAACGCTGTATAAACAGCTAAGTCAACAAAGACCAAAAAAGCTCAAATAGGCGAAAAAAATCGTGTTGTCGCAAATTTTTGTACGGTGGTAGGAAAGAGTGTCACGAGCAACATACTAAGAATCCCGCCCGTTGAGGAGTGAGTGTGGGGGTGGGAGGTGAGGGGGGTGAGAGGACGTCTGGGGCATTTAACGGCCATTTTTATATATTTTTCGTGAATAATTCGGAAACCGCGACTTCGAGCGAAAATATTTGCAAGTACAAAATTAAACTACACTAAATGTCTCACAAAAAAGGCTCATTCATTTTTCAGCGTTTGTGGTGTGGAAAGTCGTCTTTTCAGGAAGTAAGCTTAAGCTGCCGTATCAGGAAGACTAAGAATTAGTTTCGCCTCTGGAAATGGAACTGAGCGTTTGGCGTCATTGGCCGGGAGGCCCCTTACGGGGCAGATCCGGTCGCCTTGGTGCAGGTCTTATTACTTTCGACGCCACATTGGGCGACCTGCGCGCCGGATGGGGATGAAATGATGATGAAAATAACACAACACTCAGTCCCTGAGCGGAGAAAATCCCCGACCCAGCCGGGAATCGAACGGGAGTCAGTAGGACGGCAATCCGTCATGCTGACCACTCAGCTATCGGGGCGGACAATTTCGCCTCTAGCTATGCAGAACAGTGTGCAGAGATGTACTTAGGTTCGGTACCCATGCGTTCCTTGTGTAGGTGTTGCTAGTAGCTCATGTCAGTATTCCCTGGAGTGTTAACGCACTTGTGGACAATAAGGACACCCCGATGTTATCTAGTACTGCGTTGCCAGTGACTCGTAAGGTGAACTGCGGAAGAATCGTATAACTTTGTGAAACACGCTTTAGTTGTTTCTTGTGGTGTAGTGGGGTAGAGAGTGGGAACTCGCCTGCTCGATCTTCAGTTTGCAGATCTACGACGGAGGGACTTGCATGACCACAACCTGGTGATCTGATGTCCCTCACACGTCTACCCTTCATCCCTTTCTCCGCCCCCCCCCCCACCCCAACCACCCCGTCACACCTCCAGAACACCATTTATCTCTCAAGATGGGGTTTCACTGCATTTAAATGTGGTACACACATCTCATATTTGTTCTCAATCCGCATCCTTAAATATTAACCATTAATTTCATGCCATTAAATCACTGTTTTTAATACTCTGTAATTTTTCCATTCCCTGCAACATAGAAAGTATTAATCCTAAAGCAAAAAAGAATAGAACGTTTCTTGTAGGAAATTAAATGTATTTTAATTTTTTAATTGGAAATATTTTTCTTTTTGGAGCTGCTCCCTCCCCTACTCTCACACACAACAGATCGGAATTTTTCGTATGTTGTTCATGACACTCGCTCGTGACACCGTTCAAAAATTTTTGACTACACGAAACTTTTACCCTAATTTTCGTTCGTTGACAGAACTAAAGGTCACCACCTCGCCGTTGCTGGGATACAAAGCTGTGGCATGGGACAATATTGCTGAGAGCAATTTCCGTCGTCTTCAAATTTTGCAAAACAGGGTGATGAAACTGGTGCTTCACCTTCCACGGGGCTTCCTCTCGGAGTAACCCGTCGTTGCAGACATCCTATAGGGCAGTTTCAGGAGATCGCTGCGACTTTCTGTTAAAATTCAGAGACGTCGCGCAATCCATTACTGCACGAACTCAGGGACAGGCCACATTACGCCGGCCAGATCTGTTGCGACGTTAGCGACGCAGAGAGTTTAATTTGTGCTATGTTCAGTACGCAGAACAGAAGGAGACATCCATAAGATTTTCTCTAAAAACATTTCCTCAATGTTTACTGAAGACGCGCAGTGAAACACTTCAAAGCTTCAAAAAAATTCCAGTCCAGGCTGCGACACATCGCAGACTTTGCAGTCAAGCTACTCAACCTGTTATTGTCCCGGTTTGCAGCTAATCATAGCTGCAGTATTTTCACAGTGTAGTAGTTTCACTGTGTAGTGGAGTGTGTTCTGATTTAAAACTTCTTCGTAGATTATACTGTATACCAGATCAGAAAACGAACCTGAGACCTTTGCTTCTCGCGGACAAGAGCTATCCAAGTACGACCCACGACCCCCACAGTACAACTTCATGGACTGCGCACTTGAAAGCTTTCTGTTTACAGTTATCTTTCTATACTGTGAAAAGAAAAAAGAGTTACAGTTGAGGTGAGAGAAGGAACAAGCTCGACTTACGTGATTTCGTGTTTTAGATGGGAAAGAGGTGCGCAGGAGGAAAATTAAATTGCACCTTCACCTTAGAACAATAATAGTAATAATAATAATAATAATAATAATAGTAATAATAATAATAATGAAACAAATCAGACCGATATGGTTCATTCACATAAGGAAAAAAAGAAGGAAGTTTATTAAAATGGGAAATCATAAATATAAACATTAACCTAGACAGCTGATATTACGTTATTTATAAATAGCATACTGCCGCTATTAATGACCAAGAAACAAAAAAGATTAAAAAATTATGTGGGGCAAGGAAAGATAAAATCACAATATTACGATAGAAACTGGAATAGATAATACTACCGGACTTCAGAGAGTAAGTTATATGTTATTGTGGCAGGCCAGGTGACTTCCATTGATTGCTGCACTTCATTTCAGAGTGACTCAGATATATGACACCAGTTTTCAACGTAGCCGCCAAGTCTGTGTAAACAATCGTCGGAACCTTGTACCAGTCGTTCTACATCTACATCTACATCCATACCCCGCAAGGCACCTCACGGTGTGTGGCGGAGGGTACCTTGAGTACCTCTCTCGGCTCTCCCTTCTATTCCAGTCTCGTATTGTTCGTGGAAAGAAAGATTGTCGGTATGCTTCTGTGTGGGCTCTAATCTCTCTGATTTTATCCTCATGGTCTCTTCGC
Source organism: Schistocerca cancellata (assembly GCF_023864275.1). Lineage (NCBI taxonomy): Eukaryota > Metazoa > Arthropoda > Insecta > Orthoptera > Acrididae > Schistocerca > Schistocerca cancellata. The sequence goes on from NC_064629.1 coordinate 594,939,668, forward strand.
GAGATATACGTAGGAGGGAGCAATATACTGCTTGACTCTTCGGTGAAGGTATGTTCTCGAAACCTTAACAAAAGCCTGTACCGAGCTACTGAGCGTCTATCCTGCAGAGTCTTCCACTGGAGTTTATCTATCATCTCCGTAACGCTTTCGCGATTACTAAATGATCTTGTAACGAAGCGCGCTGCTCTCCGCTGGATCTTCTCTACCTCTTCTATCAACCCTATCTGGTACGGATCTCACACTGCTGAGCAGTATTCAAGCAGTGGGCGAACAAGCACACTGTAACCTACTTCCTTTGTTGTCGGATTGCATTTCCTTAGGATTCTTCCAATGAATCTCAGTCTGGCATCTGCTTTACCGACGATCAACTTTATATGATCATTCCATTTTAAATCACTCCTAATGCCTACTCCCAGATAATTTATGGAATTAAGTGCTTCCAGTTGCTGACCTGCTATTTTGTAGCTAAATGATAAGGGATCTTTCTTTCTATGTATTCGCAGCACTTTACACTTGTCTACATTGAGATTGAATTGCCATTCCCTGCACCATGCATCAATTCGCTGCAGATCCTCCTGCATTTCAGTACAATTTTCCATTATTACAACCTCTCGATACACCACAGCATCATCTGCAAAAAGCCTCAATGAACTTCCGATGTCATCCACAAGGTCATTTATGCATATTGTGAATAGCAACGGTCCTACGACACTCCCCTGCGGCACACCTGAAATCACTCTTACTTTGGAAGACTTTTCTCCATTGAGAATGACATGCTGCGTTCTGTTATCTAGGAACTCTTCAATCCAATCACACGGTTGGTCTGATAGTCCATATGCCCTTACTTTGTTCATTAAACGACTGTGGGGAACTGTATCGAACGCCTTGCGGAAGTCAAGAAACACGGCATCTACCTGTGAACCCGTGTCTATGGCTCTCTAAGTCTCGTGGACGAATAGCGCGAGCTGGGTTTCACACGCACGACCGTCTTTTTCGAAACCCATGCTGATTCCTACAGAGTAGATTTCTAGTCTCCAGAAAAGTCATTATACTCGAACATAATACGTGTTCCAAAATTCTACAACTGATCGACGTTAGAGATATAGGTCTATAGTTCTGCACATCTGTTCGACGTCCCTTCTCGAAAACAGGGATGACCTGTGCCCTTTTCCAATCCTTTGGAACGCTACGCTCTTCTAGAGACCTACGGTTGCTCAGATCCTCAAAGTCAGAAATCCGCTCCTTGGTCGCGGCGGAGCCATTCGAGAATCCCTGTATGGACGTCATCATCGATGGAAAATCCGCGAGTGCTGCGAATCAGTCCTCGGCTGCCTAGACATTGTTGTCTGTGGTCGATGTCAATGGCCTCCCTCCCCCATCTGCATCACCCACGTCTGTGCGACCCTGATCCAGTTGTTGGCACCAGTTCAGTACTGCTAGACGCGAAATTGCACTTGATCCACATTCCGCAAGAATTTCACGATGGATCTGTGCGCAATTTAGAAGTTATTTTCAACAAGAACTGCATTTCAACTATGACATACCATTCCAACTGCCACGCCATTTCACTCCCACACTTTTCTACGAAATAGCAGACAGCTCTCCTGTTTTATAGGAAACTGACATTTTGAGACAGTGGCCGTGTACAAAATACAGGCTGAGTCTTGCAGAGATGAAAAATGCAACCTGCCACTTTCAATGATTTATAATAAATATCTGTCTCAACGTGAATAGCCTCCTGATGATAAAACTGTTGGTTCCATACCAATAACGCCGCTATTTGTGTGAATAAACAGCATTATCGAAAGTGGGTGTTTGCTGTTTTCTTCTCAGCAAGAATCGGCCTGTAGAATTCTGTCTACGAAACCCAGAGCATGTACTCTATTCTGACAAAGCGCCATTCTTGTTACGCAACGGTCTTAACGCAGGACTATATGTGTAACTTACTTTCTGCAGCCCCGTCTTAGTTTTCAAAAAGGCTGTGTTTTATTTGAATAGTCGTCATTTTTAAAAATCAGTAACACTACCAAACAATCTGCAAGTGCCGGCCGGAATGACCGAGCGGTTCTAGGCGCTTCGGTCTGGAACCGCGCTGCTGCTACGGTCGCAGGTTCGAATCCTGACCCGGGCATGGATGTGTGTGATGTCCTTAGGTTAGTTAGGTTTAAGTAGTTCTAAGTTCTAGGGGACTGATGACCTTCGAAGTTAAGTCCCATAGTGCCCAGAGCCATTTGAAGGAATCTGCAAGCACAGCAAAACATCAATCCCAATTTCAGAGAAAAAACGAGCCTGTGTCTCAACTTCTCCATTTACTAGTTTGCGGTAAAACAGAGTTTCTGGTGACCCAATTCTCTGGGTCGTTGAATGTTTCTTTTTCATTTTTCTCTTCTTTAACATACAATTTTATCACACTGTCCACATTTGCGCTCTTTCCCATATGCGCAATTTGTTCTTTTTCTTACACACACTCTTCGCGAATTTTTTTGTCCCTAGCTCTGTCTTCCTCTATTCCCTAGTTTACAAATGTTGGAAACTCCATGTTAACATCAAAAGACCTCTTCTCAACGCCTCTTCAGCAACACCGACAACTTCGCTTCCCTTCCAAACTAGACCACCACTCTCGCCACACATTTCACCACTGTCAACGCGCTCGTTAAGTGGTGTTAAAATTTAACCTACTACAGATCGGGTGGTTCCAATTTGCGTTTTCAAGCTTACAGAAGTATTTGCCAAATCTTTTAGCTTGAACGGCGCCTTCCCTTTTTTCGTTTTTAGCTTCTTCCCGCAGCCCATCGTGTTGCACAGATTACGTTAAGGAAAGCAATAATGGATAACACAAACAGAGATGATAAATGTCAACCAAAGCAATGTCAACTTGAGCACGAATAGATGCAAAACATAACTATACAGCAGTTGCGACCAGTGACATTAAAAGTCGTCCTTCAATTGAACTCAACAACGAACCAAACGCTACGATTGCGACAGTGCTGCTTACTGCCGGTTAACCTTACGTTTTTTCAAATTATAAGCAATTCTCTCTCTATCTCTCTCCGTGTGTGTGCGCGCGGGCGCGCGGTTTTGTGTGTGTGTGTGTGTGTGTGTGTGTGAGTGTGTGAATATACAAGCGCCGATCGAAGCGTCCCGGCGTCCTACGCCCGGACCTACCTAGCTTACGCGTAAATACGGTCCTGCTCGCAGTTGCCATACTTGTAGATAACTGAGTTTGAGTGGAAAGGCCCACTCGGGAGATACTGTCTTTTATCACACTGTCCGCATTTGCGCTCTTTCCCATATGCGAAATTTGTAGCAGTAGAACGTCAAAGTGGTATTTAACTAAAACTCCGTCCGAACAGGCCTTGGAAGGCCCAACGGTACCGACCGGCCGCCGTGTCATCCTCAGACGACAGGCGTCACTGGATGCGGATATGGAGGGGCATGTGCTCAGCACACCATTCTCTCGGCCGTATGACAGTTTACGAGACCGGAGCTGCTACTTCTCAATCAAGTAGCCCCTCAGTTTGCCTCACAAGGGCTGAGTGGACCCCGCTCGCCAACAGCGCTCGGCAGACCGGATGGTCACCTATCCAAGTGCTAGCCCAATCCGACATCGCTTAACTTCGGTGATCTGAGGGGAACCGGTGTTACCACTGCGGCAAGGTCGTTGACGAAAGTGGTATTTGGCAATCCAAAAATAGGGCAAGACTCGAGAAACTTAACGAGATTTCGTGCGCCAGAGAATCCATCTAATTTCAGATAAAATTTTTGTGGTGGGTACTTGAATTTTATGTTGCACCTTCAGTTTAGCTCTACATTTACATCTACTTCTATACTCCCCAAGCCATCATACGGTATGTGGCGAAGAGTACTCTGTGCGTCACTGTCACTGGTCTTTTTGCGAGATGTACGAAGGAGGAAGCAATATATTGGTTCACCTACATCTACCGGTACATCACAACTCACAGCTTTTAGATGTGTGTGGTTTATCGTGTAACTGAAATTTAGCGGATTCTTTTTAGTGCTCATGAGGATGATTTCACACTGTTCACTATTTAAAGTCAATTGACACTTAAAATTTGATTTAGAATTTTTGTGACCTGGCCATTAATCTAGAAGGAAAGGGCCTTGTCCCAAAAAACCGAAAGAGGAGCATGACGCATGTATTGCATGACCTTTTCATTTCCCAGTTTCCAGATTTCGATGACTCTACCACAAGATTTTCTGTCTAGAACATTGATCATTTTCACACGTGGTCCAAAATTTTCGGTCTATTCCTAAAGACAAACAGATAACAATGAACCATCCAAACAGATTGCGGGTGTTATTGTGTATGAATGTAAGGGCGCAGTATTGGCCTACGCAGTTGCCTATCATGTTTTTCGGTTTGGAGTAAAAGCATTCTTTTAGCTCGGAATTTTCTTTTCAAAATTCGACTGGTCTGTGTGCAACAACGATTTTATGTTCTGCGCTTATAATAAAATTATAGATCACGTCAGCTGAAATCACTTTATTTTCCGACTAGTTTCTCGATGTAAATTTTGCTATTTTTCATGACGCAATTTTTTTGAATCGACTAGTCTAACTATTAGAAGCTGTAAGTTATTTTCGTCCTATATGTTTAGCAATGTCTGAAGTTTATACGTGCAAGATGCTATGCTGAAATTTGCTTTTGTCTGGCTTTAGAATGCAAAATGAAGAAAAGACGTGTGTTTAACGTCGGCATTACACCCGACCAACTCTTACGTCGTTCTGAAATTTCGGCTTTCCATCTACACAATTCACGGTCAGAACAACCAAAGCGAAATTTCTTTTAAACAGTAATCATACGTAGGCGTTTCTTACCACTTTCATTCACCCAATATACCACCGCTTTTTCTTTTGTCTGATAAGATAATTTTAGTTCCTGGAATTTCTTCGGAGATAATACAGAATTAAATGTGGCACCATCACTCGAAAAATCTTCGTGATAATAACTGTTTTAAAATTTTTCGTCTGTGGACCCACAGTCTGCAATATGAAGTATCCCAGTCGTTTCTAACCATATGTCTACAGTATTTAAATGTTCATCTAAAAGTTTAAATAGCATTTCGCACATCAGATTTTCTTCGCGCTGTGTATTCTGTTGATGGCTTCAGCTGCCCAAACATTCACAGGGTTTCCCATCACTTGTGAGGAGGCACTGAATGTGTAGAATATTTTTTAAACTCGAACTAGGTCAATATGTTCCCACTCACAGAAATTAAAAGAAAGAGCCCCAAATAAACGCACATTATCTTCTATTATCAACAGAACCTTCAAGTAATAATCCTCTTCGACGAACGTTGTGGCGATAACATTACATCCGCACTTTTCCAGCCACGCGCACAACGCTCGCCACAACAGCTCTTGTCCATTTATTTGTTGCAAACGCCATGCACGGAATTACACTTTAATGTAATTTTTTCAGGTAACTTCCAGTACACGTCGGCAGCAGAAATTTAGCATGTGGATTTTAACTGAGGTTAACAACGCGTTGCTAAAAAATCACTGCAGGTTTTAGATGAAAAGTTTGGCCACTCCCTTGTTAGTTCCGCGTCGACTCGTGCACCGCCTTTGAATGTGAGAAAAAACCTCCGTAAATCTTATCTCCCTTGTATTTGGCTATGGTTCAAATGGCTCTGAGCACTATGGGACTCAACATCTGAGGTCATCAGTCCCCTAGAACTTAGAACTACTTAAACCTAACTAACCTAAGGACATCACACACATCCATGCCCGAGGCAGGATTCGAACCTGCGACCGTAGCAGTCACGCGGCTCCAGACTGAAGGGCTTAGAACCGCACGGCCACCGCGGCCGGAGGTCCCTTGTATTTCTTTCAACAATACAGAAGTCAGAACTGGACACATTAGTCACACGGGAGTTATCCGCGATCCTTATTGATGCCAAATAGGCTTATTTTTCTGTCTATCGCTGTTTGTTATATCAAAATTACCGGTTTCGGGCAATTCCGCTCATCTTCATATCTGTTTAACAACAAAATAATTTACAATCGAGTCCTGATCCCTTACTCACAAAACTTTTAAAAAATATGAATTATATTCAGTACAGTATTTAAAATTCTTTAGTACGGATAGAGGGCAGTCTTCAATGCTGCAGACGTTTGTAACAATCAAATTTCGTTCAAAATCTTATTACAAAGCGTCAGCATGTCTGTATGGTTTTAATATAGGACAGTGAACTGAGAGTTTCAGTATGACTGGTTGCTCTGTAACTACGACATATAGTACATTATAAAACTTTTTGTATCACAATTAAATCACAAACTTTTTTGAGGTTTGTGAACATAGAATTAGAACCCAATTGTAATTTTTTTTTTTGTTTAACAGATTTGAAAGTGAGCTACCGTTGATTTTGAATAAAAAACAGCGTTCGACAGGCAGAAAAATTAGTCTCTTTTGCACAGTATAGAATTTTCACTATATACACTTTACAAGTGAACCCAAACACAAGGTACTTTAAAATTCCCCTTACAAACTTCTAGGACTCATAGAGGGGACTGAGTAGACAGTATTTTGAACTGGAACACATGTCAGGAAACGTACCGTATCCGTGCTACAGACGTTTGAAAACATGTTTGCTATATAGGTATGCGCACTAGAGTAGTCATGGTGGTAGGTGTAGGTGCTTACGTAGGATCGGCTGATGTCATTTGACGTCTGTCCTACCTCTCTGACCTGGTTCGAGCCTCATTCACGTATCTGTGAGTGTTAGAGCAACATGGCTGAGTACACGTTTGCGGGATACACCGACATAATCCTTTTTTATGGCAAAGCTCACGATAACGGAAGAGCTGCTCGTCACCTTTTCAAGATCGTTATCCACAACGTCCAACCGCATTGCGTACCATTTTCGTCACAATCACGCAACGGCTTCGAGAAAGGGGTACCTTCACCACTAGCAGGTCTGACTGTGGTGCTCCAAGAGGACGCCGCAAATTGGAAGAGGCCGCACTAAATCACGTTGAAGAGAATTTGTCAACGAGTGCACGAGCAATAACGTTTGCAATGAATGTTGCTCTCAGCGCTAGCTCCTATGTTCTGCTTGACCAACTACTATTTCCATACCACCTCCAAAGGATATAGTCACCAATGCTTGCCGGTTTTGCACCATAATTCTCGAAACAGCCGTGTCTGGATAGATGAAAACACACACGCCACGCATGTCCAGGGATTCCGACACAGATTTGGTATCAGTGTGTGGGCAGATATTCTACATGGACATGTAACTGGACCGTACACGCTTCTACCCAAGCTCACTGCCTACAACAAGTACTGGGCGTTTTGTTGAGTGCTGTGTCATTCAACGTCCGTCAAGACGTGTGGTTTCAACATGACGGCGCATCCGCTCTCTTCATATCTCATGTTCAGGAACATCTGTACCAACGATTCGGAAACAGATGGATAGGACGAGGTGGTCCAATCGAATCCAGATTTGACTCTATTGGACTTTTTCCTCAGGAGTCAAACATTTTCAAATGTGTGTGAATTCCTAAGGGACCAAACTGCTGAGGCCATCGGTCGCTCCTCTGGAGTCGAAAGAAGAGTTCGGTTTATGAGACTCCTGCAGAGACAGAAGAATGTCAGGTGGCACGAGTTGTGATCGCTGCAGGACGGAGTGCAGAGACATCAGAGTGTGTGTACCGCAACATCATTCGTAGGCACAATTTTTGCACCGAACTTGGTAATCGCCACATCGAACCTTACTTGTAGTGGATCAGAATGCTACCCCTCCTTTGAAATCGACAAAGACGATTTGAATTTAACTTTTTGTTTCTTTGGTTATTAATGAGTGGAACGGTAAAGCAAGTGATGTACTGGGTCACGCCAAATCAATTACTTCTAAAAGTAATCACGTTACTAAGAGGTTTTCAAATGGTTGTAGCACGGAAACGATACGTTTCCGGACATGGGTTCCAGTTCAAAATATTACAAGTCCTAGAAGTTTGTAAGAGGAAGATTAGAGCACCCTGTGTATCCGAGTTATATCTACCACCATCACAATTAGCGGGAAGGTCAAGGTGGAGCCGTACAAATTAAAGGTGCGCGTAGATGCTGAATTCACTGGTAGTAATTAGGATACACCCAACGCTGTATGGAATAAAACAAACTGTTCTCTCTACCTTTGTGATAACTTAACAATAGCATCAATACGACGCCCACAAAAATGCGTATGTTATTCTATGAGTCCTTCGCTAAACCTAGCGAGTGAAATCCCTTTAAAAACTCGACCTGAAGAAGGCGTGTTTATACGTGCCTCCTGATGAAGCATCTTAACGGAATACAATATGAAATACTCTGCTGGGCTTCTTCAAATACAATAAATTATAATTTGTAATTGGAAACTGTCAGCTGTTTTTAAAGATACAATAGTGCAGAATATTCTGAAGTGTACAAACTAGCTACACGACACAGCCGTCCACAAGGAGCGGCAAGAGGGAGCACTTGCCCCCTGCTGGAATCTGTGGTAGACTTTTTCTGAACTTCAGAATTCTCACGATTTTTAAAAATGATTGTCTCTGTATCTGCCCAACCGCAGATTTAGCATTGCCGAATGCAAAGGGAAACACTGTGGCTCTAAAAAACACTCGATTGTTTGGTTGTTTACATCTACATAACTACTCTGCAATTCACACTTAAGTGCGTGGCAGAGGGTTCATTGAACCACTTTCACTCTATTTCTCTACCGCTCCACTTTAGACCAATGAGCGTGAAAAACGAACACTGAAATTTTTCTGTGCGAGCTCTGCTTTTGCGATGATCATTTCTCCCTTTGTAGGTGGGTGTCAATAAAATATTTTCGGATTCGGAGGAGAAAGTTGGACATTGAAAATTCGTGAAAAGATCTCGCCGCAACGAAAAGAGCGTTTGTTTTAATGATTGCCATCCCAGCTCGCTTATCATATTCGTGACATTCTCCCCTATTTCGAGATAATACAAAACAAGCTTCCATTTTTTGAACTTTTTCGATATCCTACGTCAATTCTATGTGGAAGGATCGCATACCGAACTGCAGTACTTCAGCAGAGGGCGAGCAAGGGCAGTGTAGTCAGTCTCTTCAGCAGACCTGGCTTACCTTTCCTACAACATTATCTATGTGATCGTTGCAATTTAATCTGTTCGTAACTGTAATTTCTAGGCATTTAGTTGAACAGACATCCTTTAGATTTGTGTGATTTATCGTATAACAGAAATTTAACGGATGCATCTTAGTACTCATTTGGTTTCATTATTTATCGTTAATTTCCACTTCTCTTACCATACAGGTATCTTGTCTAAATCATTTTGGAATTGGTTTTGATTTTCTGACGATTCTATTGGACGGTTAATGATAGCATCATCTGCAAATAATCTAAGATGGTTGCTCAGATCGTCTACTAAATCATTTGTATAGATTAGAAACAGCAGAGAGCACACAAATCTACCTCGGGGAACGCCATATATCACTTTTATTTCACTCGATGTCTTTCCGTCAGTTCCTACGATCTGTGACCTTTCTGACAGGAAATTAGGAATCCAGTCGCACAACTGAGACGATATTCAGCAAGCACGCAATTTGTTAGATGTTCACGGGAAGTTCTACCGTTTTCCTGTCGAGGCGACGATTTCGACGTTGTTCTGCAACTTTGGCGGATGTGAACAGTTACAGAACATTACCGAAACATAGTACCCCATCTCTTCTTTGTCCCACACTTGTACAGCCATTAACGAACAATAGAAAGAGGAAGTTACAACACCCAATACAGTACAAACACGTCTGCTGTACATCTGTTCGATACCCGCTCCAATTCCCACACGAACAGCCTCTTTGCTTGCTGCAAATCTTGGTCTCAGCTGTATGTTTATGGTTCAAATGGCTCTGAGCACTATGGGACTTACCATTTGAGGTTATCAGTCTTCTAGAACTTAGAACTACTTAAACCTAAGTAACCTAAGGACATCACACACATCCATGCCCGAGGCAGGATTCGAACCTGCGACCGTAGCGGTTGCGCGGTTCCAGACTGAAGTGCCTAGAACCGCTCTGCCACATCGGCCGGCTGTATGTTTATACTTGACCCGTAAGACTTGCTGACACTGCAGTTAGTTTTACACGGTAGATCGATTATAGCGGAATTTGAGGAACACGGACATGGTACGCTGTAGGTGTATCCACCGATACTTCATCTGCAGGTCTTAATGCAGAAGAAACGTCAATTTCTGCGCTGGAAGAGTGGAAAAAATGGTGAAATGTCAAGGTTAATAAGGTGTTTGGACCTTCTTAAACCGTGTGGTTCTTGAACTGAATGGACTGCTACCCAGCGTGACATCTGGCCACAGAGTTGTGAGTTCTGTAGTCCAGTTGCCATTTCTACACAATAACAAGCCAAACTTGCGAGGCGACGGTCATTTTGGCCCAGTCCTAGGCTTTTAAGAGTTAGTTCAACCGATTCATATTAATAATATAAGAAGATCACATACAAGTTTTTAATACGGGCAGCCACATCCGTTGGAATTCAAGTAAATTGAACTTGAATAAAACCGCAGACTGCTGTCTGTTAACTGTTTATTCACGACCCGTTTCGTTGCGTTTAAGCAGCACCTTCAGGTGGTTAGTAGTGCTACATATATTATCACGCGGAGATGCCTCCTACATTCGTAGTCACAGACACCAAACCCATGAAGACGGAAAGTCGTCAGTGAGTAATGACCGGCAGAGCACTGGGGAGAATAGTGGAGGGGATGAAGCACAGTAACAAGCTAGTCGGAACGGAGAGTGGACATAAGATAGCAGGAGACCCCATTTATAATGGCAAACCCTATAATTGGTTGTCGCGAGGGTAGAGCACTGCATTGTCCCCTACGACTACACAACATACAGTAACATTAAAAAAAAAAGACGTCAACGTATTTTAATTGTTAGCCTTCCTTACCTCTGCACTCTCTTGAAAATTTCCTCGCCTTTAATTTGTATGTTTGACGCCGATGATACTTTGTACACTGTTAGTCTAACTTCGTTTTAATGCTGCGATTTATTGACAGCTGGGCTGTTGCTGGGAATATTAAATTTTTATCAGCATTAGAAATCAAACTATGAGATGTTGCTCCAAGTTCGTTCTTGCATTAGCCGCGCGGGATTAGCCGAGTGGTCTTAGGCGCTGCAGTCATGAACTGTACGGCTGATCCCGGCGGAGGTTCGAATCCTTCTTCGGACATGGGTGTGTGTGTTTGTCCTTGGGATAATTTAGTTTAAGTAGTGTGTAAAGTTAGGGACTGATGACCTTGGCAGTTAAGTCTCACAAGATTTCACACACATTTGAACATTTTTTTTTTTTCGTTCTTGCATTAGAGTCGCGGCCACTCCACTATTTATTTGCTTAAAATCTGACTTCCTGGTCTATGCTGGGAGGTGGAAATGCAATTTTGCCAGTAGCTGAGAGCCGAGAAGGAATTAAACAGTTACGAGATGGACATCCATTTCCATGTACTGGACAACAGATGCAGTGTTATCTTCTGTCTCTGGCATGTAGCGGAATGGGCAAGAGGAACGAATTTGCCGTAAAAGCACTCGAAGCGTGATGAATTCTCGAAACGCCGCGTGAGTTATTTTGGCTACAGCGGAAACGGCATTGAGGACAGGTCTTTCTGCTTAGCTCAGCCTGGTCGTTTGTTGACTCACTCTGGCTGCTATGACAAAGTAGTCTCCTTGCTGTTTGGTCTGGCAGCAGGGAAACAATGTTATGTTGAACGACAAGCAGGACGTGCGGTGTGGCCTATGTTTCCTGTCTCCACGTCGTCCTGTGGTTGTTTATCCCTATCTTTCATGGCTTCAGATTTTTAAAGATGTCGTCTAAAGCAGAGTTTGCTGATGTAAGAGATTTAGCTGTAAGGTTGCAGTGTGAATAAATCTATCCGACTCAGCAGCATTAGTGGCAGAACAGCTGAGAGAAAATCTGGAATACATTTCACATAAATTTTCTCAGCATGTTATAGTCTTAGGTGGAGATTTCAATTTACCAGATATAGACTGGGACACTCAGATGTTTAGGACGGGTGGTAGGGACAGAGCATAGAGTGACATTATACTGAGTGCACTATCCGAAAATTACGTCGGGCAATTAAACAGAGAACCGACTCGTGGAGATAACATCTTGGACCTACTGATAACAAACAGACCCGAAATTTTCGACTCTATAAGCGCAGAACAGGGAATCAGTGATCATAAGGCCGTTGCAGCATCCCTGAATATGGAAGTAAATAGGAATATAAAAAAAGGGAGGAAGGTTTATCTGTTTAGCAAGAGTAATAAAAGGCAAATTTCAGACTACCTAACAGATCAAAACTAAAATTTCTGTTCCGGCACTGACAATGTTGAGTGTTTATGGAAAAAGTTCAAGGCAATCGTAAAATGCGTTTTAGACAGGTACGTGCCGAGTAAAACTGTGAGGGACAGGAAAAAACCCACCGTGGTTCAAGAACAAAGTCAGGAAACTACTGCGAAAGCAAAGAGAGCTTCACTGCAAGTTAAAACGCATCCAAAACCTCTCAGACAAACAGAAGCTAAACGATGTCAAAGTTAGCGTAAGGAGGGCTATGCGTGAAGCGTTCAGTGAATTAGAAAGTAAAATTCTATGTACCGACTTGACAGAAAATCCTAGGAAGTTCTTGTCTTACGTTAAATCAGTAAGTGGCTCGAAACAGCATATCCAGACACTCTGGGATAATGATAGCATTGAAACAGAGGATGACACGCTTAAAGCTGAAATACTAAACACCTTTTTCCAAACCTGTTTCACAGAGGAAGACCGCACTGCAGTTCCTTCTCTAAATACTCGCACAAACGAAAAAATGGCTTACATCGAAATAAGTGTCCACGGAATAGAAAAGCAACTGAGATCACTCAACAGAGGAAAGTCCACTGGACATGACGGGATACCAATTTGATTCTACACAGAGTACGCGAAAGAACTTGCCCCCCTTCTAACAGCCGTATACCGCAAGTCTCTAGAGGAACGGAAGGTTCCAAATGATTGGAAAAGAGCACAGGTAGTCCCAGTCTTCAATAAGGGTCGTCGAGCAGATGCGCAAAACTATAGACCTATATCTCTGATATCGACCTGTTGTAGAATTTTAGAACATGTTTTTTGCTCGCGTATCGTGTCATTTCTGGAAACCCAGAATCAACATGGATTCCGGAAACAGCGATCGTGTGAGACCCAACTCGCTTTATTTGTTCATGAGACCCAGAAAATATTAGGTAAAGGCTCCCAGGTAGATGCCATTTTCCTTGACTTTTGGAAGGCGTTCGATACAGTTCCGCACTGTCGCCTGATAAACAAAGTAAGAGCCTACAGAATATCAGACCAGCTGTGTGGCTGGATTGAAGAGTTTTTAGCAAATAGAACACAGCATGTTGTTCTCAATGGAGAGACGTCTGCAGACGTTAGAGTGACCTCTGGCGTGCCACAGGGGAGTGTTGCTTTTCACAATACATATATAAATGACCTTGTAGATAGTGCCGGAAGTTCCATGCGGCTTTTCGCGGATGATGCTGTAGTATACAGAGAAGTTGCAGCATTAGAAAATTGCAGTGAAATGCAGGAAGATGTGCAGCGCATAGGCACTTGGTTCAGGGAGTGGCAATTGATCCTTAACATAGACAAATGTAATGTATTGCAAATACATAGAAAGAAGGATCCTTTATTGTATGATTATATGATAGCGGAACAAACACTGGTAGCAGTTACTTCTGTAAAATATCTGGGAGTATGCGTGAGGAACGATCTGAAGTGGAATGATTATATAAAATTAATTGTTGGTAAGGCGGGTGCCAGGTTGAGATTCATTGGGAGAGTCCTTAGAAAATGTAGTCCATCAACAAAGGAGGTGACTTACAAAACACTCGTTCGACCTATACTTGAGTATTGCTCATCAGTGTGGGATCCGTACCAGATCGGGTTGACAGAGGAGATAGAGAAGATCCAAAGAAGAGCGGCGCGTTTCGTTACAGGGTTATCTGGTAAGCGTGATAGCGTTACGGAGATGTTTAGCAAACTCAAGTGGCAGACTCTGCAGGAGAGGCGCTCTGCATCGCGGTGTAGCTTGCTGTCCAGGTTTCTAGAGGGTGGGTTTCTGGATGAGGTATCGAATATATTGCTTCCCCCTACTTATACCTCTCGAGGAGATCACGAATGTAAAATTAGAGAGATTCGAGCGCGCACGGAGGCTTTCCGGCAGTCGTTCTTCCCGCGAACCATACGCGACTGGAACAGGAAAGGGAGGCAATGACAGTGGCACGTGAAGTGTCCTCCGCCACACACCGTTGGGTGGCTTGCGGAGTAAAAATGTAGATGTAGATGTAGATTCTGGGCAGCTGTGGCACAAAATATTACATTTGTGGCGAAGACAAGCAATCCGTGAGCTATACGTTTGAATGGCTCTGAGCACTATGGGACTCAACTGCTGTGGTCATAAGTCCCCTAGAACTTAGAACTACTTAAACCTAACTAACCTAAGGACAGCACACAACACCCAGCCATCACGAGGCAGAGAAAATCCCTGACCCCGCCGGGAATCGAACCCGGGAACCCGGGCGTGGGAAGCGAGAACGCTACCGCTCGACCACGAGATGCGGGCTATACGTTTGATCCAGCTATTTCTTGCATTGGTGGATTATTAATCGGGAAGAAATAAAGTGTGTTTAACTACGGAGATATACTTTTGGCCATTATAATTTCAGTACCATGAAGGATAGCAAATAACGAAAATTTAGTTATTGTGCGCATAGAGTGTAGCAGGAAGAATTTGTAAGTGATTTGGGGATGTTGTACACTGTGTGAAATTTAATACACAGTACTGCCACCGCTGACACGAACATTGGCTCTAACCCGGCTAGGCACTGAGCTGAAATGAGCTTCGATGACCTCCACAGTTCCGTCATTCCATGCCGCTTTGGGACCAATGAGATATACGGGCTCTCTGGCGTAAATCACAGCACGTCTCACTACAAGTCTTACGAGTTGCAACACCTCCAGACTACTTTAATATTTTGTTGCCGCACGTTTAAACGCACTCACGCTCTCGATAATATATGACAAAGTTAAGGAATTTATTGGGTACAATTTCATTGACATGATGGTTTCCCGCCTGTCCCTGGACGTAGTCGAGCTTTCGCAATGATGTGTCGGGCAAGGCAACTACGAGAGGCTTTCAATAAATAATGTAACACATTTTTCCCTGTAAGCAATTTAGTTTTATTCAGATTCAAATACAACATATTATTCCCTACTCTTTTGGATACAAAACTCTAATTTTCAACATAATCTCCGTTCAAAGCGACGTCCTTACGTCGTCACCTTACCGGGATGGCCTGTATGCCCGCATGATACCACTCTACTGTCGAAGTCGGAGCCAACGTCTTGCTGCATCAGTAAACCTTCCCATTATCCACATACAAGGAATGCATCATCTTTCATTGGACCAAGCAGATGGAAGTCAGCAGGTGCGCGATCCGAGCTGTAGGGTGGGTAAGGAAGAACAGTCCAATGAAGTTTTGTGAGCTACTCTCCGGTGCGAACACTTGTGCGAGGCCTTACGTTGTCGCGGAGAAGGAGAACTTCGTTTGCATTTTTGTGGCGAAGAACACGCTCATGTCGTTTCTTCAAGTTCCTGAGGGTAGCACGATACACTTTAGAGTTGATCGTTACCTCATGAGCGAGGACATCAAACAGAAAACCCCTTCAGAGTCCCAGAAGACACCGCCGCCACGACTTTGCTGGCGGACGGTGCAGCCTTGAATCTTTTCTTCCGAAAAGAGTCAGTGCGCCAGGACTCCATGGACTGCTACTGTTTTTCCGCTTCGAAATGATGAACCCATATTTCATCACCTATGACGATGTTCGACAAAAAATTTTCCCGATCAACCTCGTAACGTGCAAGCAATTCAGCACAAATGGTCCTTAATTTGCTTTTTATGGTTTTCTGTTAGACAGCGAGGAACCCAGGGGGCACACACCTTTGAGGACGAGTGTGTCGCCATTACCAACAGAGACGTCCTGTTGAGTACCGAGGTGTTTGATTGTGATCCGTGGGTCACCTCCAATGAGAGTGTCCGCACGCTCCAACATTACAGGAGTCGCAGCTGTATGTGGCCGTCCGACAAGCGGGAGATCGGACAGATTTGCGTGACATTCTTGCCATGGATGATGACAGAAGCCTCGCCTAACGACTCGCCGTGCTTTTGTTCACTGCCAGGTCTCCATAGGCATTCTGCAAGCACCCATTAATATCTGCGATGCTCTGGTTATCCGCCAAAATAAACTCGATGGCAGCTGTCTGCTTGGAACCCACCTATGTTACAGACGTCGTTTTGAAGGCTACGTACAGCGCTGCTACCTACCGGAACGTTACGAAACTATTGCGGCTGAAGCGGGAATATTCCACGATGTTCCACAACAAATTCCGCAATTTTCAACCAAAATTGGCCGAGAGAAACAAAAGTGTTGCAATATTTATCTAACACCCTTCATAGTGTTCAAAATGGCTCTAAGCACTATGGGCCTTAACGTCTGAGGTCATCAGCCCCTTAGACTTAGAACTGCTTAAACCTAACTAACCTAAGGACATCACACACATCCATGCCCGAACAGGATTCGAACTTGCGACCGTAGCAGCAGCGCGGTTCTGGACTGAAGCGCCTAGAACCGCTCGGCCCCAGCGGCCGGCCCTCATAGTGTGACGTCCCAAGTTCGTCGCACGGCCTGTATTTCCTGTGAGCCCCAATGTTGTTTCACCGCTACGCCAGAGTTCATTAATCGTAGTAACTGGCATGTGGTGGCGTGACAGTCTCTCGTAAACCCACGACCAGATATTTTCAGTGGGCGAGAACGTGGTGACCAGGTTGTCAGTCGATCACATTCTGTTTTGAGGTATATCAGAACAGCATGCGGAACATTCAGTTCTGCGTTATCTTGTTGAAAGATAATTTCACGGAGATCTAGAAGACAGGGTACGGTCACTAGTCTTAATACGTCAGAAATGTACCAGCTGCCGTCCAAAATAACAGCCGTGTGAACCAGAGGTGATGGTGTTGTGTGCTAGACCTATATGACGATGACGGATGCAACGTCGCATTGTTTGTTCTCCACACACGGATTCGTCCATAGTGAAGATTTATGCAGAACATGACTCGTCTGGAAAGGCGACGTGGTGCCGCTCTTGTGTCCAGTGTTGTCGTCGGGTGCGCCACTGTCACTTCTCATCTCTCTGCTGCCGTACCGAGGGAAGCTGCAACAATGTTCGCCGTGATAGTCCATGCTGCTCCAGACGTCGTCGCGCTGTCTGCGTGGATATGTATTTTGTCAAAGAAAAGCTCGTTTCCTGACTAAAGGTACGTTCGTGACTGTAAGATCGTACATGCATGAGCCAACAAGACGTCTGTCCTCTCGGCCGCTAGAAGCATGAGGCCGTCGAGATCCTGCGTGCCTCTGAGTATTACCCTTGTGCACATCCGGATGATAGTTGACAGTCTTTGAATCCGAACAAAGCGAGCAGAAATATCAAGGAGCAATAAACCGCAATCTCGATAGACAATGATCATACAGCTGTCGAATTCTGATACATGTCGATAGACGTTTCTCCAGTGAACATTCACATGTAGCTTCTGGATTAGAAACTTGCTGCATAATCTTCCCTCATATATGGAATTCAAATGTCGTCACTGTTACGGGTTCGTTGAAATACTAAGGATTTGCGTACGCCAACGTAGCTGAGCGGTCAGCGTGGCTGCTACCATGCAGAGGACCCAGGTTTGATTGTCGGTGTTACTAAGGAATTTTCATTGGTGGACAGACTTGTAAGGAGAGCACCCAGCTTCGTGAGGCTAACTAAGTAGCTGTTCGACCGATTAGTAGCGGTTCAAAGATCAAGAGGTGAGACAACGATCGGCAGAGCGATGTGCTGGCTACTTGCCCCTCCATACCGCATCTGATGACGCCGTTGGCAGAGGGTGACACGGCGGTCGGTCGGACCCGATTGGTCCGACTATGACCAGCAGTGAATTTGTCCGACTTTTCAGGGTTTCCATTAAATAGTGAATCTACATGAACAATTTATGCAGGGCATTAAGCCTCTTTTACTCTGGTAGCATCGACGATCGACTTTTGGTATGATTCAATTCAAAACATGGAACAACACACAGACCAAAGTCGCATTACTTTCAACAATAACGTAATTCTCTTTCCATTGTTTAATTGCCCATCAATGCAAAACCGTAACAAAAAACAACAAACGTAGAATATGCTCTTTACACTATCATTAAGTTGGTTCACTTGTGAAAACGAATATGGCTCCATCTAGTAGCCGAAAACAAGAAACAGGAAGGGAGGGTGAGTGTAATGGAACAACAATCTTCGGTCACATTCCACCTGACAAACACAAGAATTGTGTCATTTCAAGTTGAGCGTTTTCGAACGTCAGCCCCACAGTCCATACTTGGCTCCAAATGAGTTCCACCTCTTCATCTACATGTGTAAGTGGTTTGGCTCCCAAAGCTGTGGCGTCTACGAAGACCTTGGAGATGCTGTCACAGGCCGCTCCAGTCTGAGGCGCCTGAATGTTATGCAGAGGGAATTTGTCAACTCGTTAAGACATACGATGAGTGCTTCAGTTTTTATGGTTATTATACGAAGATTAAATTTTGAGAGTTTTCTAATTAATATGATTTAATTATTCCAGTATTTTATGTACAGCCTAATGAAGGCTATTTACTCAGGATGTGGTTCGTGCATAGCACTGTGATGACAACACAGTGATGAAGTCTCTGTGACTGATATTACTGAGACGAACGACCATTTATGTCGTCACTGTGAACATTTGTTCTTCTATTCTTAAACACACACTGGACTCGCATTCGGGAGGACGACGGTTCAATCCCGTCTCCAGCCATCCTAATTTAGGTTTTCCATGATTTCTCTAAATCGTTTCAGGCAAATGCCGGGATGGTTCCTTTGAAAGGGCACGGCCGATTTCCTTCCCAATCCTTCCCTAACCCGAGCTTGCGCTCCGTCTCTAATGACCTCGTTGTCGACCGGACGTTAAACACTAACCACCACCACCACCATATTCTTAAACAGACTACTCTATTGACGCACAACGCTTCCACTAGTCACAATCGATTCGTATGCAGCACAAATTTCACGATGAATGCCAAAAGGTTTGAGACAATGTTTGCTTCTAAAAATCATACTACAGGACGGATTTAAATTTAGCAGGATTTTCGGTTGAACCAGTCATTTTGAAAGCTCACACTACGAGATCGAGCAGCAGTGTGCTTCCTGACTATACTACTCTAGGCAAACTGACCTACTGAGGGACTCAGTATAGCAAGAATTTCGTTCGCCACCGTGAGTACCGTGCTGCACGAGGACGAAAGTTGTTACCCACCAAAGCCTAGGGTGGTCGGAAGTGTACACAAGAGTTCCGTAGAATGACCTACACAGGGTGAACCTCATCTTCACCTACAAAATTTTGGACTTTCCTCTGGAATGTTTACGAAGTATTTCGGTGTAAGGGTTCAGTAGTTTCCGGCGGCTCGCTTGCATTGCGTATGACATCAGTGGATTGGTCGCAGTGGTCCTGTTCCATTGCCAGCTCGGTCAATAGACACCACTGGGCTTCTTCTTCTGGAGACATATGAAGAGCCTAGTGTACGAGACTCCAATCGAAGCCGCGCGGGATTAGCCGAGCGGTCTTAGGCGCTGCAGTCATGGACTGTGCGGCTGGTCCCGGCGGAGGTTCGTGTCCTCCCTCGGGCATGGGTGCGTGTGTTTGTCCTTAGGATAATTTAGGCTAGGTAGTGTGTAAGCTTAGGGACTGATGACCTTAGCAGTTAAGTCCCATAAGATTACGCACACATTTGAACATTTTTTTTTGAACTACAATCGATTTTCATAGTTTTGGGGCTTGCCGCAGCGGCTCAAGAAGTACGCCAGACTCCTTGAATTCTTGAGAGAATACGACAGTTGACATTGCGACAGTGAAGACTTTTACGTGACTATGGTGGCCAATATTTTGAACAATACTTGTAAGAGAGACGTTCTGAATTTGTTACGTACTGTATAATGAGTTGACAAAAGTCATGGTAAAGCGATATGCGCATATTCAGATGTCGGTAGCATCGCGTACATAAGGCATAAAATGACAGTGCATTGGCGGAGCTGTCATTTGTACCACGTGACAAGTACTTAGGTGATCCACGTGACACCTTTACGGAGATGTTTAACAAACTCAAGTGGCAGACTCTGCAAGAGAGGCGCTCTGCATCGCGGTGTAGCTTGCTCGCCAGGTTTCGAGAGGGTGCGTTTCTGGATGAGGTATCGAATATATTGCTTCCCCCTACTTATACCTCCCGAGGAGATCACGAATGTAAAATTAGAGAGATTAGAGCGCGCACAGAGGCTTTCAGACAGTCGTTCTTCCCGCGAACCATACGCGACTGGAACAGGAAAGGGAGATAATGACAGTGGCACGTAAAGTGCCCTCCGCCACACACCGTTGGGTGGCTTGCGGAGTATAAATGTAGATGTAGATGTAGATGTAGACAAGTACTTAGGCAGGATCTTGTTAAAGAGGGGCCCGACAAGTTAAAGAAGACCTTAAAAAGGCTCATGTTTTCAAAAAAATGGTTCAAATGGCTCTGAGAACTATGGGACTTAACTTCTAAGGTCATCAGTCCCCTAGAACTTAGAACTACTTAAACCTAACTAACCTAAGGACATCACACACATCCATGCCCGAGGCAGGATTCGAACCTGCGACCGTAGCGGCCGCGCGCTCATGTTTTCATTCTGTTCTAAAAACACATTTATTTATTTATTAATTTTTAAGCACGTAATTTTCTTTTGGGAAAACTTCATACAAATAGTACTTGGTCCATTAATTTAAGCAGGAAAAGCTTTACTTCAAAAAGTGTAACGTATAATAAGGAATACCCATCTGCGTAATTAAATATGTCTTTCGTAAAATAAGGAACAACCACCTTCATCCACAGTCGTGATTTTATTTCAATGGACAATGCATTTCGAGTACTCGGGGATCATTTACAGGTGCTTTAACAAGCTGTGTCAGTTTTTTTTTCTTTACCGAGATTCCGGTTAATTGTGGTCCTGGTAATATTACAAGAGTATATTAAAAAGTGGCACACTGTGAATATAAGTTTACAAAACTAAGACAAATCGGAAGGTGAGTTCAAGTGGCTCTGAGCACTATGGGACTTAACTTCTGAGGTCATCAGTCCCCTATAACTTAGAACTACTTAAACATAACTAACCTAAGGACATCACACACATCCATGCCCAAGGCAGGATTCGAACCTGCGACCGTAGCGGTCGCGCGGTTCCAAACTGTAGCTCCTAGAACCGCTCGGCCACTCCGGCCGGCAATCGGAAGGTAATTTACTATTTACAGTAGTGGGTACATGGTTTTGAAGCATAGTATGGGTGACTCTGGAACCACTCTTTAGTAATTACGGACGTGTGGGATGTCGCATTGTCCTGCTGAAATTTCCCAAGTCCGTCGGAATGCACAATGGACATGAATGGATGCAGGTGATCTGACAGGATGCTTACATACGTTTCACCTGTCAGACTCGTGTCTAGACGTATCAGAGGTCCCATATCACTCCAACTGCGCACGTCCCCCACCATTACAGAGCCTCCACCAACTTGAACATCCCCTGCTGACATGCAGCGTTCACGGATTCATGAGATTGTCTCCATACCTGTACACGTCCATCCGCTCGATACAATTTGAAATGAGGGTCGTCCGACCAGGCAACATTTATCCAGTTGTCAACAGTCCAATGTCGGTGTTGTCGGGTCCAGGCGAGGCATAAAGGTTTGTGTCGTGCAGTTCAAAATGGTTCAAATGGCTCTGAGCACTATGGGACTTAACTTCTGAGGTCATCAGTCCTCTAGAACTTAGAACTACTTAAACTTAACTAATCTAAGGACATCACACACATCCATGCCCGAGGCAGGAGTTGAACCAGCGACCGTAGCGGTCGCGCGGTTCCAGACTGTAGCGCCTAGAACCGCTCGGCCACTCAGGCCGGCGTGTTGTGCAATCATCAAGCGTGCACGACTGAACCTTCGGCTCCGGAAGCCCATATCGATGATGTTTCGTTGATTGGTCGCACGCTGACACTTGTTGATGGCCCAGCATTGAAATCTGCAGCAGTTTGCTGAAGAGTTGCACTTCTGTCACGTTGAACGATTCTCTTCAGTCGTCGTTGGTCTCGTTCTTGCAGTATCTTATACCGCCCGCAGCGATGTCGGAAATTTGATGTTTTACCGGATTTCTGATGTTCACGGTGCACTCGTGAAATGGTCGTACGGGAAAATCCCCATTTCATCGCTACCTCGGGGATGCTGTGTCCCATCGCTCGTGTGCCGACTGCAACACCACGTTTAAACTCACTTAAATGTTGATAACCTGCCATTGTAGCAGCAATAACCAATGTAACAACTGCGCCAGACACTTGTTGTCGTATACAGGGTGGTCCATTGATCGTGACCAGGCCAAATACCTCACGAAATAAGCGTCAAACGAAAAAACTGCAAAGAACGAACTTGTCTAGCTTGAAGGGGGAAACCAGATGGCGCTATGGTTGGCCCGCTAGATTGCGCTGCCATAGGTCAAACGGATATCAGCTGCGTTTTTTAAAATAGGAACCCCCATTTTTATTACATATTTGTGTAGTACGTAAAGAAATATAAATGTTTTAGTTGACCACTTTTTTGGCTTTATGATAGATGGCGCTGTAATAGTCACAAACATATGGCTCACATTTTAGACTAACAGTTGGTAACAAGTAGGTTTTTTAAATTAAAATACAGAACGTAGGTATGTTTGAACATTTTATTTCGGTTGTTCCAATGTGATACATGTACCTTGGTGAACTTATCATTACTGAGAACGCATGCTGTTACAGCGTGATTACCTGTAAATACCACATTAATGCAATAAATGCTCAAAATGATGCCCGTCAACCTCAATGCATTTGGCAATACGTGTAACGACATTCCTCTCAACAGCGAGTAGTTCGCCTTCCGTAATGTTCGCACATGCATTGACAATGTGCTGCCGCATGTTGTCCGGCGTTGTCGGTGGATCACGATAGCAAATATCCTCCAACTTTCCCCACAGAAAGGAATCCGGGGACGTCAGATCCGGTGAACGTGCGGACCATGGTATGGTGCTTCGACGACCAATCCACCTGTCATGAAATATGCTATTCAATACCGCTTCAGCCGCACGCGAGCTATGTGCCGGACATCCATCTTGTTGGAAGTACATCGCCATTCTGCCATACAGTGAAACATCTTGTAGTAACATCGGTAGAACATTACATAGGAAATCAGCATACATTGCACTATTTAGATTGCCATGGATAAAATGGGTTCCAAATATCCTTCCTCCCATAATGCCGTACCATACATTAACCCGCCAAGGTCGCTGATGTTCCACTTGTCGCAGCCATCGTGGATTTCCCGCTGCCCATTCGTGCATATTATGCCGGTTTACGTTACCGCTGTTGGTAAATGACGCTTCGTCGCTAAACAGAACGCGTGCAAAAAATCTGTCATCGTCCCGTAATTTCTCTTGAGCCCAGTGGCAGAACTGTACACGACGTTCAAAGTCGTCGCCATGCAATTCCTGGTGGATAGAAATATGGTACGGGTGCAATCGATGTTGATGTAGCATTCTCAACACCGACGTTTTTGAGATTCCCGATTCTCGGGCAATTTGTATGCTACCGATGTGCGGATTAGCCCCGACAGCAGCTAAAACACCTACTTGGGCATCATCATTTGTTGCAGGTCGTGGTTGACGTTTCACATGAGTCTGAACACTTCCTGTTTCCTTAAATAACGTAACTATCCGGCGAACGGTCCGGACACTTGGATCATGTCGTCCAGGATACCGAGTAGCATACATGGCACACGCCCGATGGGCATTTTGATCACAATAGCCATACATCAACACGATATCGACCTTTTCCGCAATTGGTAAACGGTCCATTTTAACACGGGTAATGTATCACGAAGCAAATACCGTCCGCACTGGCGGTATGTTACGTGATACCACGTACTTGTACATCTACATCTACTTCATCTACATTTATACTCCGGTGTGTGGCGGAGGGCACTTTACGTGCCACTGTCATTACCTCCCTTTCCTGTTCCAGTCGCGTATGGTTCGCGGGAAGAACGACTGTCTGAAAGCCTCCGTGCGCGCTCTAATCTCACTAATTTTACATTCGTGATCTCCTCGGGAGGTATAAGTAAGGGGAAGCAATATATTCGATACCTCATCCAGAAACCCACCCTCTAGAAACCTGGACAGCAAGCTACACCGCGATGCAGAGCGCCTCTCTTGCAGAGTCTGCCACTTGAGTTTGTTAAACATCTCCGTAACGCTATCACGGTTACCAAATAACCCTGTGACGAAACGCGCCGCTCTTCTTTGGATATTCTCTATCTCCTCCGTCAACCCGATCTGGTGCGGATCCCACACTGATGAGCAATACTCAAGTATAGGTCGAACGAGTGTTTTGTAAGCCACCTCCTTTGTTGATGGACTACATTTTCTAAGGACTCTCCCAATGAATCTCAACCTGGTACCCGCCTTACCAACAATTAATTTTATATGATCATTCCACTTCAAATAGTTCCGCACGCATACTCCCAGATATTTTACAGAAGTAACTGCTACCAGTGTTTGTTCCGCTATCATATAATCATACAATAAAGGATCCTTCTTTCTATGTACGTTTGTGACTGTTACAGCGCCATCTATCACAAAGCGAAAAAAGTGGTCAACTAAAACAGTCATATTCCTTTACGTACTACACGAATATGTAATAAAAATGGGGGTTCCTATTTTAAAAAAACGCAGTTGGTATCCGTTTGACCTATGGCAGCGCCATCTAGCGGGCCAACCATAGCGCCATCTGGTATTTTCCCTTCTAGTTAGACGAGTTTCGTTCTTTGAAGTTTTTCCGTTTGATGCCTATTTTGTGAGATATTTGGCCCGGTCACTATCAATGGACCACCCTGTATAGGCGTTACCGACCGCAGCACCGTATTCTGCCTGTTAAAAATAAATATCACTGAATATGAATACGGATGCCTATACGTTTCTTTGGCGCTTCAGGGTACGATTGTAATCTTACCAGAAGCAGAATTAACCGAACTCAGAAAAGAAAAAAAAGAAACTGATGCAGACTGTTAAAGCACCTGAAGATGGTTTCTCAGGGCTCGAAATGCATCGTGCATTGAAATAAAATCACGATTGTGACTGAAGATAATTGTTCTTTATTTTATGAAAGTAATACCGTCACGGAAAAAACACAGCTATTGATAATTTGGCAATATGGCAACTTCGCTCTATTGCCTAACGATTTAAAATTCGAATATAATGTATTACCTCATTGCTAACAAAGCACAACTCACTCTTTCAAAATAAGGTTCACTATCGGAGAGCAGAAGAATCTTATTATTGGCATGAATGACTTATAAAGTTAAACGGATTCACATCATTTTTGACAACAGCTATCTTTCTCCTACAATTTAAATTTGCAACTTACCTGAAACCAAGCCAAAGCCTCTTTAGCACATTAAAGCGTCTCGTGTTCGTCAATCCAGTCTCAAATTTTATTTAAGTATCTTTCATTTCACTAAAATTCTTCAGTTTACTTAAGTGATCAAGAACTTTATTGAGATTATTATTTCTACAGTCAACTACAGCAACCAATTTTCTTAAAAACAAAACTGAATACACAGCTACTATGAACAACAGTTTTTGGATCTGAACATTGATTCGCGCATTCATTTCAACTCGACTTCTAATGTATTCTACCTCATGAACGAAAAAATGGTTCAAATGGCTCTGAGCACTATGGGACTTAACTTCTGAGGTCATCAGTCCCCTAGAACTTAGAACTACTTAAACCTAACTAACCTAGGGACATCACACACATCCATGCCCGAGGCAGGATTTGAACCTGCGACCGTAGCCGTCGCGCGGTTCCAGAATGTGGCGCCTAGAACCGCTCGGCCACCCCTGTTGGCTTCATGAACGAGTTTATATTTATCTACGGTAATATGGTTACATAGTTTTTGATGCTAATAAACTCCCTTAGGATGTACAACATACGTTGTCGTTCATATGACGTTTATTTACAAATATGTTAGAGTTTTGACAGTTGCACGCGCTGTTTCAAGGATATTACGAATAAGATAGTAATAGAACCTGAAGGCACGATATATCGCTGTTACACAGGTGAGCCATCTTTATGCAAATAAACACAGAACAAAATGACGATCGCTAGCCGCCTTCCAATATAAATATGGCTTTCAGTAGTCTCCGAAGAGATGTTCGGCTCGTTTTCGGTGCAGCTTTGTTTCATTTGAGCAGAGAGGCTGCATCTTAGTTTCTGTCAGGGAAGAAAGCAATTCGGAAGAAGTTGCCTGTCGCCTAAAGTAAGGGACCAGTCCCGGCATTTGCCTAAATTGCAAATGGGAAACCTCAGAAAACGATATCCACGGTTGCCGGTGGATGGATTCGGACAACTTCACCTCCCGAATCAAGGGATTGCTAGCTCATCACCGCCCCCTATCGGTGAAGTACATGCAAAAATAGAAATAAAATAAAATGTTTCAAAAAATATGGAATTCTGATATTGCATGTTTTTCCTTTGTGCATGTTCTGCCATTTGATAGTGCATGATCCAATTGTGCAGCAAATTTGTGGCTTTAGTTATTATGGTATTACAAGAGCGTAAATGGATTTGGGACGAAAGGGGGAATGTGTAGCCCACAGACGGCTCGGACGAATTCAAGCAGCCCGCTGAAAAAGTCATTTAGAAGTGAATGAACTATAGAATGTGTTGCCGTCATATACTCCCGCTTTCCACAAACCTCTCTCCATCGTTCTGTATCGAATCAGTTTTCATTATTGAATACCGCCAGGTTGACCAGATTTAGGCTAATGATGGTGGAATTATGAGGGAATTTTTTAAAGGGCTGCAACCGTAGCCGTTTAGGAGATATATTTGTTGATCAGCGCGATTCGTGAACGACACAGTCAAATAAAACTCTGTTTTTATGCACTGATTTTAGTTTAATGTTATTTGCAATGAGGTTTACCGCTCTACTGTCTTGTGAAATAATAAAATATTTCAACCCCCAAGTTCTACCAGTCTCCAAATAACGACTCCAGTGCTAACATTTAACTGCTAAGGATGGGTAATTAAGCTATTACAGTAGTGCATAAATGGTTCAAAAACTCTGAGCACTATGGGACTTAATTTTTGAGGACATCAGTCACCTAGAACTTAGAACTACTTAAACCTAACTAACCTAAGGACATCACACACATCGATGCCCGAGGCAGGATTCGAACCTGCGACCGTAGCGGTCGCGCTGCTCCAGACTGTAGCGCCTAGAACCGTTCGGCCACTGTAGTGCATACATACAATCTGTTAGGAAATTCCTCTCACAAACCTGGACCTGTAGAGGGGAGCGAGTAGGTAATATTTTGAACAGGAACCCATGTGCGGAAACGTACGGTTTTCGTTCTACGATGGTTTCATTTCAAATGAGTAACTCATCCACTTCTGCTTGAGGAATTGAATTAGGCGTGATGCAGGACAATTATTAGGTAAAAATTCGAAAAGAAACATAACGAAACATCTGTTTATCACTTAAGCACATTTATTTGTATTTACACTTAAACATTACGTGTTTACATTATTCCAAAACAAAAAAGAACTCAGCATACTGTACGTACAGAACAGTACTGATGAATTACAACGGCGACTCGATGCGGGACCACCAGCGTTGTTACAGACATTGTACCTGCGAAGCATAATCTGGTACGCACTACCCATCCCACCTGGTGTCTCTTCAGTTTCTAGTCCAGCAGACGTGGACGCGTTACACATCTGAATTGAAACCGTCGCTGAAAGGAAACGGTAAGTTCCCGGACATGGGTTCCTATACAAAATATTATGTACTCACTGCCCTCTACAAGTCCTAGATATTTGTGTGGGGAATTTCCAAACACCCTGTATTTTTAACTTATCATAACGCTAGTGGACGAATCAAAATCGTTTTTCTTCTTACTAACTTATCTGTAATTAGTACACAGCACAAAAATAATAAACGGCAGCACTTATATTTCATTAAACTGAAAGTAAGAACAAACTGATTAACAAAACAAAAACGGAACTCAAGTGAGGCCAGATGTGTATAATAGTTGGTCTTGGCTAAAGTAGTAATAGGCGAAAGGCGGTATTGCTGTCGGCTTGTTGTCTATCGATAGAGCGTATCCGTTTTTCATCGTATGATTGAAAAACAGAATATGAAAGGCGCACAAGAAGTTTCTGTTCAATGGCCATGCAGTCCAGAATCGGCATGCTACTCAGGTAAAATCGCCGTGGGCACTGACGCAGTCATCCCACCGACACACCAAGTTGAAGAAAAACGTTTGGTAAAATGCAGCACATCTTCGTCCGACAGAAAACGTCGACCCTTCAAGACTTTTTTTAAGGAAGCGAAGGCGTGATAATCGCATGAAGAGAGCTCAGGACTACAGGGCGGATGCTCGAGTGTCTTCCACTTGAGTTGACGTAACTTCTTCGTGATATCTGCGATATGGGGACGTGCGTTATCACGAACCGGTAGCACCTGTTGTCGCATCATTCCACAACGGTGCATTTCAAAAATGGTTCAAATAGCTCTGAGCACTATGGGACTTAACACCTGAGGTCATTAGTCCCGCTGCGCGACGGCTACGGTCGCAGGTTCGAATCCTGCCTCAGGCATGGTTGTGTGTGATGTCCTTAGGTTAGTTAGGTTTATGTAGTTCTAAGTTCTAGGGGACTGATGACCTCAGATGTTAAGTCCCATAGTGATCACAGCCATTTGGACCATTTTTTCATTAGTCCCCTAGACTTAGAACTACTTAAACATAACTAACCTAAGGACATCACACACATCCATGCCCGAGGCAGGATTCGAACCTGTGACCGTAGCAGCATCGCGGTTTCGGACTGAAGCGCCTAAAACCGCTCGACCACGACGGCCGGCCGGCGCATTTCGACAGATGTGATGCCCCACACACATTCTTCATTCTCCGATGGTTGTCTACCAGTACCTGACCTTCAGCAACCATGAAAAGAATAGCAGCGCGCCGGTCGTGTTTGGACGCATTTGATAATACCGTCGCCATAGTTCACGCTTCTGTATTTACAGCACGCACGTCGGAAAGTGACGAATGCCAGACTTTTCCCTTGCATACATGTCAGTCTTTATAAAACCGCATCGGAGTCGCGCTACATTCATATACGCTGCAGCAATGCCCCCAAACTGAAAAATTTTGATCGTCCTATATATCTTCCAATTTCATAACACGGCAACTAGGTTCTGTATACTTTCATTTGGGTGATTGAGGGGAGGGGGTGGGGGTGGTCCGGATCCATTGGGCCTCCCTTTGGCTACGTCCTTGCACGTGAAACGATTGTCGGAAGTGATTATGACCGTACGACGGGAATTAACAGATTTCAAACGCGGAATGCTAGTTGGACCTAGAGACATGGGACATTCCATTTTGGAAACCGTTAGACAATTCAATATTCCGAGATACACAGTGTCAAGATCGTGCCGAGAATACCAAATTTCAGGCATTACCCCTTACCACGGACAATGCAGCGACCGATGGCCTTCACTTAATGACCGAGAGCACCAGTGTTTGCATAGAGTTGCCAGTGTTAATAGACAAGCAACACTGCGTCAAAAAAACCACAAAAATCATTGTGGGACGTACGACGGACGTATCCGTTAGGACAGTCCGGCGAAATTTGGCGTTAATGGGCTATGGCAGCAGACGACCGACACGAGTACCTTTGCTAACAGCACGACGTCACCTGCAGCGCCTCTCCTGGGCTCATGACCATACCGGCTCGACCCTAAACGACTCGAAAACAGTAGGCTGGTCAGATGGGACCCGATTTAAGTTGGTAAGAGCTGATGCAAGGGTTCGAGTGTGACGTGGATCCCACGAAGCCATGGACCCAAATTGTCAAGGCATTGCGCATGTTGTTGGTGGCTTCATAATGGTGTGGGCTGTGTTTACATGGATCATTGTTTGAAAACGGTTATGTTCAGCTACTCGCAGAGCATCTGCAGCCATTCTTTGACTTCATATTCACAAGCAACGATGGAATTTTGATGTGCCGTGTCCCCTGGCCTCAGTTGTTCGCGATTGGTTTGAAGAACGTATTGAGCAGTTTGAGTGAATGATTTGGCCACCCAGATCGCCAGACACGAATCCCATCGAACATCTAAGGGACGTAGTCAGGAAGTCAGTTCGTGCACAAAATCTTGCGCCGGCAACACTTACGTAATTATGGACAACTATAAAGGTAGCATGGATCAATATTTCTGCAGGGCGCTTCCAACGAGTTGCTGCACTGTACCTGCAGAAAAGTCGGTCCCACATGATATTAGGAGGTATCTCACGATTTCTGTCACCTCAGTGTGTTACATATTAAACTTTCCCTATTTAACACGTTATAACACGGAAACTAATTACCTTCCGAGTACCAAACTTGGTAGCATTAACGTCCAGAGTATGGGCTGCATGATTTCATTGCGTCACAGCGCCACCGTCCAGTTCCAAATATGGCCACCAGGTGCCGTGATCAGTCACCGTGATTCATAGTCTCACACACCTGAGCAGCAGCAGTGCAATTGTTAATGAGTCAACATGAGCTTGGAAAAAAGGAGCAGGACATCATCGGTGAAGATCTATTATCAAAACAACAGTAATGCTGCAACTGCACTTCGAGAATATAGCCGGCTGAAAGGACTATAGAAGGGTCCTCTTTCTCCACCTGCTGTGCGGAGCATGATGAAGTAGTTCGAATCAACTGGAGAACTGGGCGTCGTTCCAGGAAGAGGCCGATGACCGATTGCACCACAGGTGGTTGATGAAATCGCTGTTGCTATGGCAGACAACGCTGTGCGAATTTCCGATCGTCTGGCAGTGCGCGAGCTGTGTAACCACAGTTGAACATCCCGCGGTCCACTGTACAGAAGGTCCTTCGAACCATTCACAAATGGTATCCGTACAAGATCCATATTGTACAACAGCTTCCACCACAGGACGCACAACGACGTGTTGACTTCGCTCTCCACTTTCTCGCAAGGATTGACGAGGGCTGGCCCTGGACCATCCTGTGGACAGACGAAGCTCATTTTTCTCTGACGGGTGAGGTAAACACACAGAATTGCCGAGTGTGGGAATCTTCACCTCCAGTCACTGTACATGTAGTTCCTCTGTATGGTGAACGTGTCACCGTACGGTGTGGCTCCTCGGCTACATTCGTCATTGGCCCATTGTTTTTTGAATAGGTTGGCGCTCAAGACCAAAGACGTGCTGTGTGACAGTGTGAGTGGTCAGCGTTACTGCGATATGCTTTGCCAGTATGTCATACCCGCTCTACAGGAGAGAGACTTATTGAACTCAACAGTTTTCATGCAAGATGGGGCCCCATCGCACGTCGCTCGTGAAGTTCAAAATGGTTCAAATGGCTCTGAGCACTATGGGACTCAACATCTGAGGTCATCAGTCCCCTAGAACTTAGAACTACTTAAACCTAACTAACCTAAGGACATCACACACATCCATGCCCGAGGCAGGATTTGAACCTGCGACCGTAGCGGTCGCGCGGTTCCAGACTCAAGCGCCTAGAACCGCATGGACACACCGGCCGGCCGTGAAGTTCACCTGCTTCTCCGAAACACATCTGGAAACGATCGAATTATTATCCGATCGTTTCCAAATCGGCACGGTCACCTGAGCCCATTACCTGTGATTTCTGATTGTGGGACTAGCTGAAGGACAGGGTTTACCAGAGAACATTCACGTATGTCTGATCTTAAGCGTAGCATATCAAGAGAGGTAGCTAGCATACCTACGGACATGCTTCTTTCTGCTGTGCAGAATGTATTCCTGCGCTTTCAGTCTCTTCTGGACACTGATTGACGCCATATTGAGCCCGTTTTGTAGCAGTAATGGTACCGGTATGTAATCGTATGATGTACCGTAGCAACACATTAAATGTGTTTCAATTGAATTGATTCTGCATTATTTCTGTTCCCCATGTTCTTGACATTAATGCTACCAAGTTTTGTACTCGTACGGTAATTAGTGTCCGTGTTAAACGTGTTAAATAGGGGAAGTTCCCGGTAGATGCATAATAGATTGAACACGCTATGATGAAAGTGTACGTCTCTCGTCTGAGGGTTGTTGCGATACTCTGTGTCTTGTGTTGCACTTTTTAGTGATTTCATATTACAGGCTTTTTCACTGATGCGAAGCTATTTTCACGGTACCAAAGGTAACTGGAGTTACAGATCATCATAGTTATATTATTACTCTGTAACGAGTCACTGGAGACCACGAGTTTCTTAAATTAGGCAGAAAATGTCCCTGACCTTGTAACCTCCCGACTGCTGTGTCCTTAAGCGCTGGATGGCCCGGCGTAAGCCGCTTGTCACAGAGTTCTCAGGTCGTAGCAGCTGGCTCTGCCTCTTGAGCGGACATCTGTACACTGCCAGGAATTTTTAAGGAGACCTAACATAGTCCTAACCGTGGAAGACAATCAGCATCGTTCCTAGGAGAGCTTGGAGCAACTCTAATTAAAACGGATGAATGTTAAACAATAGGATATGTTCTTCTCGAATTTACGAACGTATGGCCGAGGGCAGCCTTGGCTGACCAGCGAAAGTCCTGACATACAGAGACAGTAATCAATGAATGCATGAATCAACATACATAATTATCAAAAGAAATTTAACGAGGCCTTGGAACTAAAGTGTAGGAGAGGGTTAAATTCTTGTCAGAACCTTATCATTTTACAGAGAAAGCTGAATCCATGAGATAGCGATCGAGGTACGAAAAGGGAATAGTTGCAATAACGGGTTACCGCATTGTGGAGTTGTCTCACCGCAAGAGCACAACGAAGTTAACTCTCACCAATTGCAAACAAAGGCGCCTATACGTGGTCGATATGCTACCTTCCATCAAGGTAATGAGCACGAAAATATTACCCTGACTGAAGGTGGCAAGTGCCGGGAGTACTGTATGTCGCACAATGGAGTTGTCTGGTCCGAAGAGATGCTGCCGACTAAGGCGCTCTGAAGTTTTATGAATTTTTCTGAACGTCCGTACATTAATGTGCTTTCTACCTAAAAAAAAAAAAAATAATAAGGCTAGTACCAACTGCTGGGAAGGGTAGTGATCGAGGATTTCCTGCTGGAAATAACAGAACAGACAATGTGTTTTGTCCACAGAGGTTTCTCTCGTACCTTGACCCCAACCATCGAAGCACAATCGTTTTTATACGTGTGTGGTGTCTGTTCTTTCGGACATGTCCAAAAGAACAGACCCCATGCACATATAATTACGGCGATCACAAGCCAAGGATCATTCCAGTACGGATGCACGCGTACTCTCGAACTCATGCGGGAATAGGTCTTGCCACGAGAACTGAGATTAATAAGCAGGGAGCATTACTTTCGTAGTGTGTGGAGTAAGTTGAGAATGTGGGTCTGCTTGAGAGGGGGGGGGGGGCGGTTCTTGGGATAAGTCCACGCAGCCGCGTTTATCGACGTGTCCCCCGTGGCGGAGCGGTTAGAGCGCATGCTGGCACGGTAGCTCAGCGTGTTCGGTCAGAGGGTTCAACTGCCCTCTGTAATAAAAAAAAACTGAGTTAGTATATCAACGATGAACTTCAATAAGTTTCATAGGACGTCCGCCCCGAACAAATAGAACGATCAATATCGAACAAAATGAGATTAAAAAAAAAAAAGCGCCTGTCTAGTAAGCAAGAGATCCCGGGTTCGAGTCCTTCTGGAGAATGCATTTTGATTTCTATCAACGTCCCGTACACAGCTGATGTTTGTAATTAATTGAAATTACAATCGTTTTTGTAGCACTGCACCTGGCCTAGGAAGAAAATGAGCCGTTCCACATTTTGTCTCAATGTAATAGTTGTAGCCATCCAGAGAAAACAAGTCAAATCTTCTCAAAATGATTGCATCCGAATTTAGATTCCTGTTCCTCAGTATATTAGGAATCTAACTGTTACGGTCTCTCTTCTCTTTGAATTATTAATGAGGGGTAAATCTGGACGGAAAACTTCGAAATACTAGGGTGTGCTGAAAAGTAATGCTTCGGAATTTTTTAAGTGAAAACGCTTAAAGCTTTCTTTAAATAAAATAAACGTTATTTACATTCCACATCTTTATTCTTCATCTCTAAATATCTGCAACCCTCTGCCGCCAGAGGGCTCCGAATCGTTGTATGAAACATGGCGGTGTGTAACGTAACTATATTGCTGAGTGAGAAACAGTGGACTATAATCGAGTTACGAATTCGAAGAGTTCGGCCATACGTGGAGCATCCCCTCCTTCAGCACGATAATGCCAGACCACTCACGAGCACTGCAACATTTGCAACAATACAGTGTCTTGGAGTTACTCTCATCGCCTCCATACAGTCTCAACTTGTCCCCATCAGATTTTCATCTGTTTCCAAAACTTAAAGAACACCTACGATAGTGATGAAGTTGTGGACGCAGAAGGCAGGTTGTGGGTCTCTCAACAAAGACAGACATTCTCCAGTGACGATGTCAACAGACTGGTCTCTCGTTCGGAGAAACGTGCTCATCGCCAGGGAGACTATGTTGAGTAGTAAGTATGTATACAGGAAGAATAAATATGTAGAATGTTAATAACGTTTGTTTTATTTAAAAAGCTTTAGAGGTATTACTTTTGAGCACGACCCAGTAAAACTAGTAAAGTGAAAACAAGTTCAGCAGTGAGTCAGTCGTTAAAAATGGGTCTTTAATCTACAGTTGTATGTCTTGATTTGTAAATGTATTGGGTTTTTGTACGGTCTGTCGCGAACGCGTACGTGTACGGTCCTGACGAACCTTGTCAGGATTGTGGCGTTAAGATCTACCTCCGAAATTTTGTCCGTGGATTATGGATTCAACCTACAGAAACATCCGTGGTACATAGGCAGTTATCTTAACTGCAGCCGACGGTGACAGCATGGTAAATTTCATGCAAAAGACACGAGTGAACCTGGCTGAAATGTCATTCCTCTGTACAGTATGGGTCGCGGGTTCATCGTAACTTGGCGAATTTGGTCGCATCACACCGACCTCCATAACGTTTTCCCGTGCGCCGCTGCCGATAGGCTCACAGGGGGACGGATTTTGATGAGCCTTAGATATTTTGCAGAGG
Organism: Schistocerca cancellata; assembly: GCF_023864275.1. Classification (NCBI taxonomy): domain Eukaryota; kingdom Metazoa; phylum Arthropoda; class Insecta; order Orthoptera; family Acrididae; genus Schistocerca; species Schistocerca cancellata. Next base: position 594,975,062 of record NC_064629.1, read on the forward strand.
TATCCTTCTTGAGTATGTGGATCGCGGCTTTCCGTGTGATAACCGCAGATTCCGAGAAAATCGATGTGAAGTTTTCGTGTATACCTGATACGCCTGTAATTTTCGTTGCTATCGGAACAAGCTAGCGTAGTCCTGTGGTTAAAGTTCACAGCTACCATGCAAGCGGTTTGGGTTCAAATCCCACCTATGTACTTTTTTCAGTTTCATTGTACAGAATATCATTGAACAGTACATGTCCTGCAAAATTGTTCAAAAATACTCTTTTTCACTCTAGTAATTTCATTAATAAATCGATATTACAGCAGACTCTTTTCCGTTTGTTACAGAATAGATTACAGAATCATTTTATTCGCTATCGCTTGCTGTGCTAGAACGGAATTCCGGATGGTATTAGTCGTAGAAGCAATCAAAACAAATTCGTAAGCACCAGGCACATTTAATGAAAGCTACAACCTTGCAGGCACACGGATTTTTGGGAAGCAATATTGAAAAACGTACTTCGTTTGGATTTGAAAAATTATTCTTCAGTTTCGATGCATACCCTTCATATTTGATATTCCTGTGGAAACAGGTGCACTAAATTTATGCAGAGTAAAAGAACGTATTTTTATTAGATCTTTCCTCGTAGCGCTCGCCCTCAGCAAGTCGAATGCATTTTAAATTTTTCGTGAAAATTTTAACCTGCCTGTAAAAGTAATCGTCACAGGGTTGGCAGATCCGTACCGCCAACGTCGTAGTCGTGAAACTGAACCACTGCGCTACACTCTTTAGGTCGAAAGTTGACTAACGTTACGGGTATAGGAGACATGCATGGAAATTCAACCCCGGTTTTCTCGGAAAGTGGAGCCTGTCGCATGGAAAGCTTCTAGTCAGGTACCCAGATAGACCCCTTTTACAACTTATCGAAGACTCATCGAAATCCGTGATTAACAGGTCTAGTGGTCCCCTTGTCGGATGCAACATTGTCAATGATAAAACACCTAGCGAATGTAATCTTACGGCTTAATTAAATTCTGTTGAATGTTTTCTTTCGATAATGAGCTCGGCACTCTTTTACATGATTTAAATTGACGTTCAAGACTCTAAATAGGAGTATCTTTCCACCTGAACGTAAAATTAAGCTTTCATCTGTAAACACTAACAACAATGGCTTCTCTAACGCAAACTCTTTTTGAACTTCAGTACTTGTATGTAAATTTATCTGTTCGTTTTCAAGAACCTAAAACTTGAACACATACAAGAATTTGCTTTAAACCGTAATAGAATGTTCTTCTCATTCCACAGCATGATAAATTCTGTTTAGAATGATAGGTCACAGTCGAACCGAAGGAATTATTCACAACTTAACTCTTCATTTTTGTTCCGCTGGTTCATAAAACAATAACTTTTTTGTAGGCCTACTTCTGGCAAGATACGTCACCTATCTGCACTTAGGTGTCTAACGTAAGCGAGATGGGATGGCTACCCTCCAATTGCAGACGTGACGAAGGGTGATCAAGCACATAAAGACAGACCAAAGCTTCTCTCCAAAGCTTTTGAAGGAAGGGCTAAAGCCGCATCCGCATGGAGCGGGATCATAAGAACTCTCTCATTTCTCGTTCCGAACAAACCCGTAGGGTTGTGTATCTGTACCGTGCTCCACTTCCTGCCACGGATCCCGTATCCCTACAGTTGTCCACTTATGGCCGTTCCAGTGGATTCCACTGACGACATTCACGAATAGTAGTCGAAAATTCTTTCGAAGAGTGCCAGTAATCTCTTACAAATAAAATAATCATTTTTAGCGTACTTGGTCTTATGCAGGATAGTCAGACACAGTCGGCAGAACTTGTAAGGGTGTTGTAGGAGAGGCTGTATTCTGTGCTGAGAAATGGTTGTCAAGAAAAAATTCCATACATTGTCCCGGTTCCGAGCTAATTACCATTGAAGTTGGCCACTTAGACCGTTGTGAGCGCAAGTTCAAGCGGCCCACCAGACATGGTGTTGCTAAACGTGTGGTTTCCTAAAACCGAACAAGAGTGATATAAAAATTGGACCTGGGACGGTAGTAAGGATCGAACCCGAGCCAAAAGCCGAGCAGTCTCCTGATTGGCTATCTTCAGTGTTAATTTATTCAGAAACGGCGCAACGTATCGAATTTTTTCCTTAAAATTATTTCTTAGCGCAGTATACCCTGCAACACTCTTACAACCTTTTCAGACTGTTTTCACCACCCTGTAAAGCAACGGCATCTCAGGCGGTTGTGTGTGACACACTGCAGCGGGCAGTGCATACGTGTTTGGGACAGCAAAATAACTTTGATTGCCGGCCGAAGTGGCCGTGCGGTTAAAGGCGCTGCAGTCTGGAACCTCAAGACCGCTACGGTCGCAGGTTCGAATCCTGCCTCGGGCATGGATGTGTGTGATGTCCTTAGGTTAGTTAGGTTTAAGTAGTTCTAAGTTCTAGGGGACTACTGACCTCAGCAGTTGAGTCCCATAGTGCTCAGAGCCATTTGAACCATTTTTTAACTTTGATTCCTGAGAATACCAATAAAGTTAAACAGTATGACCTACAAGCAATAAGACATTCACAGGATGTAGTGAGTTCAGTGAAACAGCCTGGTAGTTAGAGCAGTTAGCCAAGAGTATTTGCGCTCATTGCCCTGTTGCTCGGTCAGTTACAGGGTGGAGTTCGCATGGAGATCGTTTTGTGAGTAGACAGGTGTGTAGGTGTGAGGCAAGCATGCCATAAAACTGGAAGTTGTTGACACCGATCAGGAGTTTACTAAAAACCCAAAACATTTGATTTACAGTTACAGTCCAAGGAGAATTCACAAATAACTGTGCCTCAGTATAGGTGGCATATGGAGTCTCCAAATGGTCACAATTATCTGCATGGGCAGCATATACGTCAAGGCGTACTTAGCAAAGCGCGAAAGTTTCGCGTAAAGTGTCGCTGGGTTTCATGCATTTGACGTGTTTGCAAAAAGAAGACGCCAAAGCAGGTGGCAACACTGAAATGAGCCGGAATGATTATCTTCCACAAATGGAAATGCGCGCGATCGTTGGCAGGTGCGAAAGCTGTTAGCAGAAAATGCAAAGCGAGGGAATACGACCTGCCACAATCGGCGGTTGTTTTAATGTTGTTCTAGTATAAGATTCGTGGTATCTGTATGTGGCTGAACCAATGCCTTTCTTAGGAATCAACAGAAAGTGTACAAAGGCTTGCACTATAGCAAATAGGACACGTCCCACGTTACCTAGTTACCGGTAGTAGTGGGGCAACATTGCACTGTTGCCAAATTTATTTAGGATGGTGGATCTAAGATGGTGGCAATAGAGGTGGCAATGTCGCAATGATGTCATGGTGGGAAGCGCAAATTTCGGCGGGAAAATTGGTGAATTGGGCTACCTTCACTAAACTAACCCCTTCCCCTCCCCCCTCCCCTTGCCGATCTCCTCCCCAAGAAAGTGGTGAGGAAATTTTGGAGGGGGGAAAAGTTCACTTGGGCTACCTCCACTAATATATGTCATCCAACCACCAGCTTTACCTTTGAATTGGCGGGAAAAAGGCTGTCTGTGCTGGGCTGCTGGAGAGGAAGGAGTGTACTTTATTTATTTTCGATGGGAAGTTGAAATAATTTATTTAGGGATGGATTTCACGTAGTTTACTTATTCATTACGGTGATACAAAACACTGGCCCTGACGTGCTTGGAATCACAATACATAGCCTACAGACGTGCAATCTGCTCGTAAATTACGGTAATAATGCAGGACACTGATGTACAGACACGCAAACAACTCATAAATTGTCAAAATAATGCATGTAAAACGCTCTGCAAACACGTTCACTAATTGTAAACTGTCGAAATAATGCATTGCACCGTCTACAGACCTGCAAACTATTTTTAAATCACCGAAATAATGCAGTACACTGATTACAGACACGCAAACAACTCGTAAATTGTCTAAATAATGCATATAAAACCCTCTACAAATAAGCTCACTAAATATAAACTGTCGAAATAATGCATTGCACAGCCTATATACCTGTTCACACTCTTAAAATTATCGAAAAATAATGCATCTGTAACGCTATGCAAACAAGCTCACAACGCTTAAACAGCCGAAAATAATGCAGTGCACAAAAACTCATTGCACTTAAATATGCTTTTGAACTATCGTCAAGAAATTCGACCGCGATGTATCGGTGAACTGTTCCCAACAGAGCTCAAAGACGCGCACGCCGGGTGGCGCGAGCACGGTAGTCCCACATGCGATATACCTCTGGCCGCATACATGTTTACCTAGCCACTGTGCGTACCTGCGAGTCCAGCGCAGGCCTAATTGCCGAGGGAGAGATGTTTGAGTAGCCACTCACCCCCGCAAGCGCAGCTAAAAGTTGTCAGTGTTGTACTGAGGTCTCATGTCTCTGTAAATAACAGCCAAGTCTCCCTCTCAGAGGACGACAGTTCAATCCCGCGCCCGGCCATCCTGATTTAGGTTTTCCGTGATTTCCCTAAATCGCTCCAGGCAAATGCCGGGAGGGTTCCTTTGAAAGGGCACGGCCGACTCCCTTCCCCATCCTTCCCTAATCCGATGAGACCGATGACCTCGCTGTCTGGTCTCCTTCCCCAAACAACTCAACTCCCTCTCGCAATTCGTAAAGTGTCGCAGAAATAGTTAACGGTCGCTTTTCTTGTTGTAGGAGCTTTCGTGATGTCTCAGGGTGTTTGCATGGTAATTATTGTCCTAACAGGACCTGTTTATGAAAGTAGCCCAGAATGACGCTGATTGCATTCTTCCTGATGGTCCTAACCAGACACCCCGTCCATCCCGGAAATGGTAAAGTCCTTCTTTCAACATACGTCTCAGAAACGGTAAAAGTTCTCACCGCTAAAAGCCTTCCTCACATCTGTGCCTGCTTGCGAAAACATTGTTAATCATAAAAGCATTCTTGTTCTTTGGAAAGAGAGACGATGGTCGCATCAAGCCCTTCCAGGAAATAGTGACGTTCCATAAAGGCTTCTCATTGGCTGTCCATTAAAATGAAGCTCTCTCATTGGTCGCCTCGGTCTATATGTAAACCCACAACCAACCTCTATTGTCCTCAGTCCGCTGCTGTCCACCTTGTTGTGCACACTTTCATCTGTATCTATGTGTTTTTTTTTTTTTACCCCAGGATGAAGAGAGGTAGCAGCAGCAACCACTCAGAGTATAGCGGCAAGAGGCGTAGAGTTCTGTAGGCAGGATTACCAAGTGAGTAAATAATTTGTATTTAGAGTGTAAATTTTCGTGTGTATGTTAAATTCGCCTAATTAATTCCGTCTCCTTGTTATAGTACAACTCCAGGATTTTATCTTGGAGTGTGAGGAGAGACGGGAGAGGGTTGAATCATGGCAGGCTCTCGAAGTCAAGCCTCCTGTGATGGGTTCACAGCCAGGATTGTCTTGTGAGTGTAATTTTCATTGAAATTTGTTCTTGTATAACAGTGATTCAAAATATTCGTATTTCAAACTTGTTTTTTTCGGCTCATATATCTTGTTTGTTGTAGACGAGACAGACCAATTCCCAGTTGCCTGAATGGTTCAAACAAAGGGCCACTGAATTAGAGGAGGAAAGGCGCTGTGATCTGTTAGAAGATGATGATAACTTCGAGGGTATGGTGGAGTCGCCCGATGAAGTGTTAGTGTCTTGGAGCCAGAGCGAAAAAAGTAATTACTCAGTCTGCTTATAACCTTGTGATCGTCAGAATTCTTTCTTTCCCTGCGCCAGCAGCGGTAAGCAATGAGTTTAACTATTATTTTTTTATCTCTTTTTCTACAGCGGTCGCGTCTCCGCAGCCGCAACACAGTGTGGCGCGCATACCGGTGGTGGCCAAACCATTTTCCTCGCCAAAGCAGTGCCCGGTAAGGCACGCATCGCCTAAAAGGGCGCAGCTAGTCGCCGCGCGGGAAGCCGCCGCCGCCGCCGCCACCGTCACGGGGCCGCCGCCGCACTTAGAATATAACCATCCTTTTTAAGTCGATCCAAATAAGAATAAGATGTTGAGTCCCATAGTGCTCAGAGCCATTTGAACCATTTGAGCCAAATAAGAATAGGTCTTACTAAACACATTTTTCGTGTATCCCTTAATATAGTAAACGTCCGTGGGCCGAACAACGAACCACCAACCCTCAAGTTACCGGGTCGAGTCTGCAGCAGTAGGAACAACAGCATCGGTAACCATCACCGCAGCCAGGCTGTTCCCATTGGTCTGACCCGGTAGCACCGTAGCATCCTCCTCCGTCATCATCATCATCATATAGGTAATAAAAGGGGGGCGCTACGCTTTCAACTACCTAGTTTCAACTACTTTTCATGGTCATCCAACAGCCCACTTCCACATTCGAAATATATGCACATAGATCGTTGTATATAGGAAATGTCTTGGATTTTTTTTGTATATTAGCGAATAAGACAGGTAAATATTCTCGTACAAAATATTTATTAACTTTTGCGTATACTCGTACATTTACACACAGAAAACAACTCTTTCCTTACTTTTGTTAGGTGTAGTTTTAATTATGTCCAATTTAATTTTTAACTTATAGCTTAAATCCACATCTGAATCATCTACTTCTTTCTCCAACCAGTAATTTGACAAATACATAGAAGGTATAGTCTCGAATTGTAATACATATCTAATTTTCTTCCTGTAAAATACTTGTTTTATGCCTTTAACTATTAGCTCAGCTCCTTCGTGCAGTTCTTCTAGGTGAGAGCATCCGGAGATTTTAATTTTATCTCGTATCTCCTCCATGACGCTACTGTTAAAGCGTTCCACGTCTTCCTGTGTGTATGTCGGCAACTCCTCTGCTCCACATTCTTGCGGAATTTCTGTACAGAACTTTAAGTTTACAACTTTTGTAAACGAGTGTCTATTAAATGTAGTTATTCCATCAGTTTTAAACTCGGAAAATGGCTGTTCTGTTGCTAAGTGGACAAAATCCAGCTCGCCACACTTAGATAGAATATAACCATCCTTTTTAAGCCGATCCAGATGGGAATAGAAATTTTTCGTGTATCCCTTAATGCAGTAAACGTTCTCGATTCCATTGATTTCGGCCAGTACTCCAACACGTGACCAGTTTTCATTGCTGTTTACTGTAAAGGTCAATATTTTGTATTCCCCCTTCGTAGTCAGATTCTTCGGTGTCGTGGGGTTTCCTACCGTGAGGTTTCCTACGAGCAGTGGTGCACTAAACCTGTCAGAGGCCCGGGTCGGCAAAACAAATTGAGGCTCCCCTTGCTGCCCCCTCCCACCCTCCTCACCACACAGAAGTTCTCCGGGAGTTTCAAACGCAAACGGAAGGAAGTCCCACATTGCTTATCAACTTCATTTTGTGTCGTGATAATTTACAAGGTATAACATTATTTTACGTAACACTGGAAGTGACTGCTCTCGTAATCTCGTTGCTATTATTTAATAGCTATGTTGCCCCTTATACGACAGAAATAATTACGTGATTTCTGTTGTACGAATCTATTATTTATGTTTCGCAACTAAGTCGGCATAGAGCGAGCGGGGTGTATAAAAAAGAATCCCTATTTCCCAAACCAAGAGGAAGGTCACTGTCTACATAAAACTTCGTTCAGTGCATGGTGGAGGGTACTTTACTTACGGATTTCAACAAAAGCCACGGTGTTGCTCCGATCGTGATGAAATTTGTACATTTAATCTTCAAAACAAGGGGGACCTCACCGTCTACGTGAAATTTCATACGGTGTATGGCGGAGGGTACCTTAAAACAGAATTACACACCGTTTGACTGATCAGTTTGGGAGATGGCTCATGTATGTATGTATGTTTTCGTGGTGAAGGCATTTATACAAGCCAACGTATGCTGGGTGGCGGAGGGTTGGCCTACCTTTAAATATATAAGAATATACAGCCTACAGTTGCAGGTTAACATTATCGTTTACTTAGGTTTCAACGTTATTAATAACGTCTTCTTCAGAACCTGCAACAAGCAGGAAAAAGCAGAGGAGGAGGTGGACAGAGACGGGAAGATGGATGGAGAAGGAGAGGAGGCGGAAGTGTTGTGAGAGAGGGGGACAGATGGAGGAGATGGAAAGAGAGACGGATGGGCGGAAGGAGGAGGTGGATAGAGAGACGAGATAGTACTAAATGGACAAGAGAGATGAGGGAAGAGGGGATGAACTGACATAAAACTGGAGTGAATAAATATCCGGGCAACGCCGGGTTTGCTGTTAGTAATTAGATAAAGATATACGCGACAATGGGGGTGTTCATCTGAAAGAAATTACAGAATTTTTTCCTATGGTTAGATGCGGCGTATAAAGTCTCGATAACTAGAGTGTTGTTCTTGATGTCTACAGATGATAAAATTCGTTGCTTAATATAGATGACTCCACCAAAGTTCATCTAGTTAGAATTTCATCTTTATAAAATGAAGCTCCTGTTGGAGCACAATAAAAAAAATGGTTCAAATGGCTCTGAGCACTATGGGACTTAACTTCTGAGGTCATCAGTCCCCTAGAACTTAGAACTACTTAAACCTAACTAACCTAAGGACATCACACACATCCGTGCCCGAGGCAGGATTCGAACCTGCGACAGCAGCGGTCTCTCGGTTCCAGACTGGAGTGCCTAGAACCGCTCGGCCACACCGGCCGGCGGAGCACAATTAAGGCAAATATGATCGTGTTTAAAAGACTCTGACAGAAAAGTGGGCAACCAGCTGTCTGAGTCCTCATTCCGCCTTCCTCACCAAAAATTCTAGAAGCTTCACAGGACGAGTGACCATGTTATGTAAGAAATTTACCAAGTAAATTTCAGTTTTGTTGAGTTAAAAATGCAATAAATAGCTGATTTTGTATTAGAACTTTAGAAATACCGTTAAAAGTGTACTTTTGTCAATGAGATCCGCCAAATACAAATAATTAGTTTCGTATGATATATATGACGAAACTTCAGAATCGGCAAGTTAACTTTGCGAAATTATTGATGCTGGTAAAATGTGTACTGTATTTACACATACCGTTTTGAAACAGCAATATTTTTAAGGCCCATAGCAAATCCCAGAATTTTTCACACAGAATATCACGGTAAATTTTTTTTTTATCATACAACTTTTCGAATCTCTAGACCCCCTCCGTGGTGACGCTCATGTTTCCGACTACAAATAAATATCGTAACCGTGAACTTTCCGACTGACATGAAAATAAGAACATCCCTTCACATTTCATCCAGGATTAAGACTAGCTATGCACGTAGCACATAGGCATGTTTAATTTTTTTCATTTTTTCCTTTTTATTGATTTTTGTTATTTATTTTTTGTTGTTATTGTTGTTGTTCAACATTACAGTATCAAATTGATAACCTTTTTTTTCTTATCAATCGTAATTTCTTATTCAATTTTTTGTAAAAAGGCTAGAGATTTTAAATCTCCAGAGTCTTCATATGTTTTCATATTGGTTTTCATATTGTCTTTTAATCTTTTGTCGCCGGCCGCAGTGGTCTAGCGGTTCTAGGCGCTCAGTCCGGAGCCGCGCGACTGCTACGGTCGCAGGTTCGAATCCTGCCTTGGGCATGGATGTGTGTGATGTCCTTAGGTTAGTTAGGTTTAAGTAGTTCTAAGTTCTAGGGGACTGATGACCATAGATGTTAAGTCCCGTAGTGCTCAGAGCCATTTGAACCATTTTAATCTTTTGTCAAGATCTATGTACCTTTTCTTTCTTTTTTGAAGAGGTAGGCCAATGGAATCTTTTAATTTCAAAAATAGCATTCACTGCCTCCTCCCTCAGCTTTTGAATCAGAAAGTACACATTTGGATGTTTCTGATTTATTGAGTTCAGTTTTCTATGCCAACCTTCGACAGCATTCGTCGTTCTGTATCGTTGGTTAAAAACATTCCACATTTCAAAAGGTATATTAGGATTTTCCATCCACTGATCAATCATATAGTCAGCAAATGCTGTGATCTTCTCTCCATTGTTCCATTACTAAAATTCACGCTACATCGACAGTGTTAAGTGGAAGATGTGCTACTGCAGCACACATGCGAAAAGACAATCGGACTTCTCCCCTATCCCTGTAGTCTTCCGTTAATCCCAGTTCCTGTATCTTCTTCCACAGACACTGGTTAAAGTGAAAATTACAACCGGAAGTTGTGTTTCAGGGAACACTGAATTCATTGCTGTAATTGTAGCCATTTCAAAATCTAGCACTGCAGTTTTTGGTAACCACCCAGGCATCTTAGATTTCAATCCAGAAAAAGTCTTTCATATGAATTTTTACTTTTGTCTGGCAGCAAAGCAAATAAAACAGGAAATATCTTAGTTGCCTCTTCTGTACTTCCGATGTCGACATGGTCTTCGCTAAGGTGAATTTCCGATCTAGAACCAGGGTTCTGGGTTGTCACAATAGCTCCTCTTCTCGCCTTACACAACTGAGTCTTGGAGCTGTCATAATTCGGAATATATGTCACGAATTCTAATCCTTTATCTTTCAAACCTTGAAATTCCTGCTTAAAAATTTGGGCTACAGGCACTGTCTCTTCTTCACGAACTCTTTTTCTGCAATTATGTAGTATTTTCTATATCTCCACATCTGTTTTGTCAGGTGGACAAGAATGTTGCTGTTGAGCAACGATTTCAGCGTTTGCAATTTTTAAACGGAATTTGCACCTACTCCGTTCATAATTGAGGCACATCCAGTTCGTATATTCTTCATTTTTCTTATAAATACGGTAGCAATGACCATCCTTGATAAGACACGGCTTCCCTTTCGTTGTTTTTATCACTTTCATCGTGTACACTACATAGAACAGAAGTCGTATAGGAAAACGCACGGAACGAAAGCTATCGACGATGATACTGTCTGAGAAACGGTGACAACACCTGCACTGAGGGTGAGCTACTGGGGTAGACAAGCAGTGAGGGAGGCTCAGTTCGAAATCACCTCGTTAGGGAGGTGTCCGGACATTTGCCACGCCGGACATTTGCCACTGTTTTACCTGCTCCGAGGGGTTGGGTCCCTTCTCTTCCCCCACCCTCCTCCTCCTCACCCGCCTGCCCAGTTTGATTTCGAAGTTCCTAACGTGACCATTAGTATGGAAGTTATTACAACGAACAAGGGCAGGCCTCCTGCTCATTAGAAAGATTACGCGTATCTTAAACAGAGGGAATCTAAAGAAGGTGTTGTTACATGGATGTGCTTACGCTGAAAAGCGGACCATTGCAAGGGAAAGCTGCTTTCGAGGAACGGAGAAGTGTTGACCGTATTAGAACATCTCTGTGGACCACCTGACGATGCGGCTCTGAAAGTGAGAAAGCAAGTGGAAAGAGCGAAGAGAAGTTCTCGAGAAGAAACTACAGTTATTGGAGACATACGCGGATGAAATGGGAAATCTACATAATAAAATTTATGACTTTGTTACAGTGATGCCTAATTCAGAATCTATGAAGAGAACCATGCGTCGTCGATGGAGTCAAGAGTGGGGGAACCAACAAGAGCCTAAGAACTCTTATGAAATTGATCTTCATGAAGATCTATTAAAAATGGTAGATGGCAGTAGTTTGCTTCTGGAAGACGATAGATTAGAGGTGAGAATAATGATTTTTAGTGGAAGCAAAGAGAAAAAAGGTTAATAACACGTTCCCATTTTTTTATGGATGGAACATTTAAGAGATGCAGCAAGCAGTTTGCACAGATCTACACCATGCACGTAGACTTAGGAGCCCCGACTAAAGAAACAAACATTCCTCCCACTGTATTTGCACTGCTCCCTAATAAGAAGAAAGACATATGTTCGTCTGTTTCGTCTGATAACAGGCAGTCTCTGAGTGGCGTCCTAAATAAGTAAAAGTGGACTTTGAGGCAGCTGCGATATCGGCCATTCGTCACTTTTACCCACAACTGAAATAAATAGATTCTACTTCCATATGAAGGAGAGTTTATGGAGAAGAATTCGAGTTCTCGGTCTAACTGAAGAGTACCGCTCGAACGAGGATTTAAGACTTCGCGTCAGCATGTGTGCAGCGCTGGCAGTTGTAAAACCGGAGGACGTAAGCAATGGATGGATTGAGATTCATGCAGAAGCTCCTGATAACGGAAGGTTCTCTCAATTTTTTGACTACTTTGTGGATAACTTGCTAGAAAATGAGGATATCGCAATAGAAATGTGGGACTGTTACGGAGAAAGGCATCGAACGACCAATGCTGTTGAAGGGTGGCACAACAAAATAAATAGTATTATTGGAAAACTTCACCCTAGAATCAACTATTTGGTGGAGTGCTTGAAAAAGGAAGCAGAGCTCACAAACTGCATGTACACGAAATTGGAAACTAATCTTGAAGGTAAGAAGAGGAAGAAGAAGTACTTGGATCTGGACGACAGGATAGAGAGAATCGTAAAGAATTATGAAGAGACTGGCAACATTAGGCCTTGCTTGAAAGCCATTGCCCATATTCAGAAACTGGACTAAAATACGTTAATACACTATTTTTAAGAACTATGAAGGCCACTGAGTCCTCGCAGATTACGGAGATAAAAATGATTAAAACAATGAAGCAGCGTTATCGGAGCTAATATTAAGTTGTAATTGTAAATAGAGTGTACATTAGTTCAGCGTGTTTACGCTGATTTTACACACGCCAGAATGGTAGGTGGTCATTTATCATTTTCACGGTCCAAAGACTGTGCAAAGTGTGATGCGAATCAGTCTTTAATGTAAAAATTAAAAAGTGTTTCAAGCCTCACGAAAGTATCCCTACTGTTGTCACGTTAAGATAACTTTTTTCTCCCTTCCAATATTATGGCCATACTATTAAATAATCGTGAGTTCTAAAATAATTTTCTGAAGCTTCAGAATCGCAACAATCACCTAAAATATCATGGTTTGTTAAACTGATAGTATACGTTTTTGTAAAAGAAAATGGGAACTGAACCTTTGAATTGCACCTAAAATTGACATGCCAAAACTGATCTGATCCTAAGGTTGACAATTTTGGTACCTCAAATATTTTTTATTTAAGTTTATCTGCAAACATTTATAGTAGATGTAAATCTACTTAAGTACATTTAGATATAGTCCTTTAAAAATTAAAATTTCTTACTAAGTTGTTGATTATCTTTAAACAGGTCAGTAACAGCAAGGAGCTTACTATTGAAAATTAATTGTTACTAAAGAACGTCAGAAACAAATGTATTAGATCTACTTTTCTTATACATTAAACACTTTTTGAAAATATATTTTATCATTTCCTCTGTTACTGACAGTGTAATTTCAGTTGCTTTGCAACACCAGGGATATCTACTTCTAAATTATGTTTGCGGCTGTTCTCATTGCGAATTCTGGAATATTTACTTCGTCTTCTTTGGTGAAGGAATTTCGGAAAATGCTTTTACTAACCCCACTTTAGTGGCACTGTCATCAGTAACATTAGCGTCGCTGTCGCTCAGTAAAGGTACTTACTGAGCCTTTCCGCTGGTTTACTTAACATGGGAGCAGAATCTCTTTGGATTTTCCGCCACATTTCTAGAGCGAGTTTCGTTGTGGAAACTATTAAATGTATCTCGCATTGAAATCCGCACCAAATTTCGAGCCTTAGTAAAACTTCACCAATCTTGGAGATTTTGCGTTCGTCTAAACTATACGTGCCTTTTGCGGTGCTCCTGCAACAGCTTTCTGTCGTGTTTTGTGTACCATGCGGAATCAGTTCCGTCTCTTATTAATTTATTTGGTATATCTCGAGTGCAGTTGATACTATTTCTTTGAACTTAAGCCACATATGGTCTTCATTTACATAGTTTGGAAGGTTTGGAGACTATCTGTTAGAAAGACGTCACCCGAATTTTTAGCTGCTTTTATAAATAGATATATTTCGCGTTTAGTTTTGGTGAATTTATTTGTTACAGAATTGAGCCTCGCTACGACTGCGCGTTCACTAATCCCTGTACCCGTCGTGATGCTCTGGATTATTTGTGGCTAAGAGGTAAAGTGTGTTTTCATAACCATTTACAATTTGAATGGCCTCGTCAACTAATTGTTAAAAATAATTTTAAAAAAGCATTTAGAACAATTACGGAAGTTGTCTTCTATTTACAATAGGGTATGAAAATGTATTTTGTCAACATACAGAAGGTAGATTCAAGTCACTGCCAACTATAATTGTATGGGTTGGGTACCTATTTGCGATGAGACTCAAGTTTTCTTTGAACTGTTCAGCAACTGTTTCATCTGAGACAGGGGGTCGGTAAAAGGAGCCAGTTATTAATTTATTCCGGTTGTCGAATATAACCTCTTCCCATACTAAGTCACAGGAACTACCTGCTTCAAAGTCGATTGTGAGCTTACATTATTTTTCCTTAAGTTGTCCTTCTTGTTTCTGTTGTAGTGCAGGTAATTACAATTACGACTTTTCCCTCCAGAACCTAAGATGCTTTCTCTGTGATCCTGTAAATACCAGAGCTTAACAATGTAGAACAACAACGTACGTTACAAGCGTAGCATTCTGTATAACTTCATTTCCTTATTTCTAACATTTTAAAACTGTAAGTCGACTTTAGATGACATGTCAAACATAGATGTTCTTATCTCTATTTAGGGAACGTGTTTTCAGTTATGTTTTGAACATTTTCCTGCTACACTTTTATTAACCAATGTTTTTAGAGAGTAAATTAATATGGAGTATGTCGTTCTTCTTTTCAAACATTCGCATACCCATTTATTCTTTCCCCATTGTCTTTTGGGTACGCAGTTGTAGTAATTAAAGTAGGCACAAATGCAGTGATAAAAAAGAAATGATTAGCGTACATTCGCATTCTCGTTACATCGTTCCTTTCTTGTTGCTCCTCTGCCGATGGACTGTTTCTATCGCAATCAGTAAGCGTGAAAGGAAGCTACCGTACAGACAGAGGAATCTATATTTATACTTGGCCGAACTAATTACATACTGACATAATCGTCGGTATTGCTTTCGTTTCCCAAAAGTTATAAATATTTCGATTTCGGAAAGGAAGCTCTGTATTTGGTCAAGATGTCGAAGAAGGTCCCTTACGTAGTGGTCGTATCGAGTAAGATGTGGAGACGGCGGTTTGAAAGCGGACAGAAGAGGTACGAGGAAGGGCGTCCCTTACCTGAGGGATCGCTACCTGGCGAAGGGGCAAGTGTGGCAAATGTCCGGCGTGGCAAATGTCCGGCATTCGTTAGAGAACCGGTTGCTCGGGACAGCTTCGCTACCTGCTGCACCCCTGTAGGAAACCCCCACGATAGGAAACCCCACGTAGCCGATTTTCCATACAGTGTGTTTAAATCCGCATGTAAACCTGGCCTGTAGATCCGCAATAGCTTCTTCCTTTTCCAATTGCAGCTCGTTCTTCCTTTATGGCAGTGGTCTTGTCAATATATTCCAGTTTCCTTTTCTTTACTTCGAGGTCCTCAATTTCCAGTTTTCGTTTCCGTTTCCGTTTCCGTTTCCGTACTCTTAATATATTAACTGCGTTTAAAGGAGTAATTTCTTTAAGTCTGATAAATTGGTCCTTTTTCTTAAGATCTGGGATATAACATTATTTGTGGGAACCAGTCCCAGCTCGGCTCGGCGATATATATATGGGACGGTATTGTGGAGAACAGTGTTCTAGACTGAGAAAATAAGTTTTTTCTGCTTTAACATAACACTTTTGCGTAATACTCATTATCTTTGTTGGAGTCAGAGTTAAGAACCTCGACGACGTTTACAGATAGATAATTAAAACTGTATGCAGACTGAGCATAACTTATAAGCTTTTCTCGGTCTTGAGAATCCTGCAAACTTACTTGCACACCAGTCAATGTTCAGGCGTTCTTATTACCCTAGTAGACAAATTGCAGAACGTTGTTAAACACCACACAGCAACTGTTCTGTAAATTATTAGTTAGCAGACACCACATGGACGCAACTGGCACAGAGTAAAGTGGAGCACATTGTAAACACTGCTTGTTGGTGTCTAATACACTTAAACAGCGCCGGCCGAGCGAGTGGCCAAGCGGTTCTAGGCGCTACAGTCTGGTACCGCGCGTCCGCTACGGCCGCAGGTACGAATCCTGCCTCGATCATGGATGTTTGTGGTGTCCTTAGGTTAGTTAGGTTTAAGTAGTTCTAAGTTCTAGGGAACTGACGACCTCAGAAGTTGAGTCCCATAGTGCTCAGAGCCATTTGAACCATTTTTGAACTTAAACAGCTTTCCACTGGGTCGAACACACGATCCGTTCTGTAGTTGTATATCGTTGCCTCCAGCCTGGTAATGCCATGCTCCTTAGCCAAAGAGGACGTGAAAGTTTCCCATAGTCACGTGTCTAGACACTTTATAAAATCTATAAGATGGTTACCGATAACTTTGTTTACTCCTGGACTTGTGATTTGACATATTTGTTATATATCTTTATAATTGGAGCTCATCCATGTTAAACAGTCTATTCCAGCTGTCTAATAGTTGTCCACAATCACATTGCTGCTTCCGTGATGGTCTCCTTCCATGCAGAAGTCGTAGTTTGATATTAGGTAGTCGCACATCTCCATTTTATTAAAAATTCCTTCAGAGTCTTACGTTATGTCTAAATCCGAAAGGTAATAATCGTCTACAAGTAACTGCTGTAATATTCCAGGCAACTCCTCCATTAGAACATCCTATTTAACGTCGGCTAATTCCACTTTATACGGTATAGCCACAGGATTTTTAAATTTCTTCGAAATGGTTTCCAGTGTTTCCTTGCCGATTTTATCCAACATTCGTCATGCTGTCACACTGTCGCTTCCATGTAGGAGAAGTGGTAGCTTCACCTTGACACCATGTCTTGCAGTGACGAACTTGGAGAATTTAGTAGTAAATAATAGTTAAATGAGTCACACATCTCCTTCTTTAACATTACAGATCGTCCCTTCTCTAACCGCTCCTGATAGTTCCCTTGATCATAGATTTTAACTACTACAATGTTATCGCAAACGATTCTGTAATAGGAGTAAGCACATTTATTTATTACTAAGGAGCGTACCATTTTCGGTGTAATTTATGTTGCAAATGTCAAACAAGATTGTCCAGGTCCTCCAGCAGTAACCATAAATCAAAGCGTTCGTCAGTTGATCTCGTTCTCCTTACTAATAGCTGAGGCATGTTATGCACTTTGGATGAATCCATATTGACACTTTCAACTACCACGGAAGACTGACCGGTTGCGGCTGTAATACATCCTTTTTTACTCTAAATATCCACGATGTGCGGCACTTCCGGTCACGTAATCTTCCGGTCATACATTCTAAATTTGATTGTTCGTGCAGTCCCAATGTAAACTCCTAGCCGAATTGCGCTATTTTGTGTGCAAGGTGTCCGTCGCCTTCCCTCCCACGGACACAGATTAACGTGAACGTGAAACAGGATGTTTGTTTCAGTAGTATCGGTGACCAAGTGTTGTCTTTTCTTCTACATTTTCGTGGCGAGTATGCTGTGGACGCTCCCCTCATCCTATACGACAACAGCTGTCTTCATCTACATCTACTCCGCAAGCCACCTAATCGTGAGTGGCGGAGGGTAATTCCCACCTTCCCACGTTACCCAGTTCACTCACGAATGGCGCTTTGGTAATTCTCTGTACTAGCTCCAGTTTTTTCTAATTTCCTTGTCGTGGTCATTTCGCGAGATGTATGTAGGAGGAAGCAATACGTAGCCCCACTCTTCCCGGAAAGTGCTCTCTCGAAATTTCAATATAAAACCTCTTCGTGATCGGCAACGCCTCTCTTGTAATGTCTGCCACTGGAGTTTGTTGAGCAAACCTGTAACGCTCTGGCGCGATCCCGTGACGAAACGCGCCGTCCTTCGTTGGATCCTCTCTATCTCCTCTATCAGTCCTACCTGATGGGGATCCCAGATAGATGAACAGTGCTCAAGAATCCGTCGAACAAGCGTCCTCTAAGCCACGAGCTTCGTGGACCTTAAGATTCTTCCTATGAATCCCAGTCTGGCATCTCCTTTTCCTACTGCTTGTTGTATGTGCTCATTCCACTTAAAGTCGCTCTTGATAGTTACTCCTAAATATTTTACGACAGATACTGTTTCCAGCAATTTGTGATCAATCGTGTAGTTGTAAAGAACACAATACATGAACATGCCTAATACGGTGTAGGAAAACTGCTGGCACTCAAAACAGCCTCCGGTCTTCTCGGAATCGATAAATACAGGTCATGTACGGTTCTCAAAGGAATCAGATACAGTTCACCATGCAAAATAGCGGCAAGATCATGTACCGATGATGTAGGTGGATAACGATCACACACCCTTTTATCCAAAATACAGCACAGAGGCTCCATAATATTGAGATCTGGTGACTCTAGTGATCAATGAAGATGCGACACTTCACCCTCGTGGCCACAAAACCAATCCCGAACGATTCGAGCTGTGTAAACAGGGGCGAGTGCGACATTCAATTGAACAACGACTTTTTCAGTTGTCCTCTTCTTATTTTTCGTGACATTCCTCAATCAACACACACTATCGTCCGCATTGTGACTCAGCGGATGATTTGTTTCCGCTTTCCCCGTATGCTCTGATCACCACTGACACTTGCAACGTATTGAGGACATTGTACGGGTGCCGTTCGTGGTCAAATACAGCAGCGCAACCTGCAGGCTTGGGAAGCATTTTCATTTCTGTTCAAACACACATTTCTCGCTGTGTTTTCATATTTTTGTCCAACCCCTGCACGATGATTATAAAAAAAAAAATGGTTCAAATGGCTCTGAGCACTACGGGACTTAACATCTGAGGTCATCAGTCCCCTAGAACTTAGAACTACTTAAACCTAACTAACCTAAGGACATCACACACATCCATGCCCGAGGTAGGATTCGAACCTGCGACCGTAGCGATCTCGCGGTTCCATACTGAAGCGCCTAGAGCCGCACGGTCACACCGGCCGGCACGATGATTATATCTCATCTTTACAAACCTATATCACTTAATTACATCGATCAGAAGATAACACTATGGAAACTAATCGTTGTCTAAATGAAGTAATACGGCAGTTTCTTATCGGTCGCGTCCTTTTTTTAGTACTTTGGAGAATAGTGTAAGTGTTGTGCTTGCAAGTGAGGCTGTTCCTCTTTTTACATCATGTATTTGCTGTTGTCCAGCCGGGTTGACAGTTCCCTTAAATGCATTTGCTGGCTGCATTCCAACCTCAGTGTATGGGTAATGCGCGGCCTTTTGTAATTGATTTAGTCTCCCCGGCCCGCTGAGCGTATTGATGGGCGATTGCTGTCTGGCTCTCCCGGCTGCGCGGCGTTCCTTAACGTGCACATCGCTTCTACCTATGGGATGGCATGGGAGATCTTAACAAACTTAATGTTAAACCACAAGCCTTAAATTCAAACCACTATCTACGAGGACGATTTTTTTATGTGAAAACTCTTAAAGGGGTGAGAGGGGGGCGAGGGGGGGAGAGGGGGAGAGGGGGGGTAGAGAAGGGGTGAGAGGGGGGATAGAGAAGGGGGAGAGGGGGGAGGGGGAGGGGGGAGGGGGAGAGGGGGGCGGGAGGGACGGAGAGAAGGGGGAGAGGGGGGATGTAAACGTCGAATACTGGAACTAGGATATCTAGGACAGAGCTCTGATGTGGTATATGCCAGTCGCAGCCAGTACCTAACATCACGAACGAAAAGAGATACAACCCCGTCTGAAGAAACTATTTTATCGACATAATATATTTGAAGAAGCGTCATGCTGCAATTTTCGATATTTATATTTACCACTCACTCATGAGTGCTAGAGCATCCGCAGTGGAAAAGCTTAATCCAATAAGAGTTAGGTTGTCCTAGGAAAGTCTTGTAAGACGTGACATAACTGTATGCTGGATGACAGAGGCTCCTGCGAAATACGAGTGAGCCTGTCTGACAATGGAAGGTCACAGTAGTTGTCACGGGGAATAGAACAAAACTACTTTTTGTTTTGTTACTGAAGAGAAATAAACACTCTTTGTAAAGTTTTTGATTTGCTGCAGCGGTATTAACAGGAAATGGAGGAATAGGTGGGGCGGTAATTGGTTTCCCCTCTCTACTAAAGCCCTCCATTTATGTATGGCTCTGCAAGCAGCGCAGAAGTCACAATACATAAGATGGGTTTGTGTTTGCCGTTAATGTAGACCAGATTGTCGTTGTGGCGTGGAAGTCGGTATACAGAGGTAGTAAGTGTTTCACCCTGCACAGTGAGACAGGTATTAATTGTGAAACTGTTGGTAGACCACTTTGGCGTACCTACAGGAGAAGAGCGTGTTACTTATGAGCAGATAAAGCAAGAGTTGACAGAAGAGTATGCTGTAATAGCAGAGGTTACTACACTTTTAATAAATGAAGAGGCATCAGATGAAGAAAATAATAGTGCCATGGCAGTGATGGATGAAGCAATGTCATCAATGGCGGATTTCTAGGGAAGCAGCGGTTCATCTTATTAGCCATGACCTCCAAGAAAAAGAACGAAGTTTACAGAAGGATTTTTGGCTGATGCGTACAAGATATGGGCAAAACAACCAAGGAAAAAAGATAGAAATGTTGACCCTACGCGTGTGTGTCTTCCTGCATTAGCAACTAATACGACACCGCGGCGATATTCTTGTCTTTGGTGCGGATGGATCCACAGCGACAACCATACACTCTCATATGATAATGCCTGGAGTTGTGATGGATGGTATGCTGTTACCCATTCATATGTCCTTGTATCCGAGCCCAGCAGCCATTTTACTGTAAATGCATATACGAGGCGTATAAAATAATACAACTCACTCTAACCAACACCAAATCAAAAGTAAAGTTTAGAGGAGAAATTTCGGAACCATTCCTCATAAAAACAGGCTTAAGACAAGGTGACTGCCTATCACCATTACTTTTCAACTGTGTACTGGAATATATAATGAGAGAATGGTACAAGGACAATCCAAAGAGGATAAGAATTGGAAGTGCAAAAGATATTAGCTTAAACTGCTTGGGATTTGCTGATGATCTTGCTCTCCTAGCCAACACCGTTCAAGAAGCCAGGCAACAAGTGAAATCACTACAAGAAATAGCAGAGAAAGTAGGCCTTAGAATATCATTTGAAAAAACGGAGATTATGCTAACTGATCCACCACTTGCAAAAAAAATTACAATAGGAGAACAGGAAATCAAAATTGTTGATAAATTTAAGTATTTAGGCGAAATAATAACATACAATCTAAATGAGAAGCCATCATGGCAAAATAGAATAAAAAAACTGAACTATGCAAATTACATTACCAAAACTACATACAACAAAAAAAGCCTATCTATAGATGCAAAATTAAAACACTATAAAACAGTTACACAACCAGAAATAACGTATGCAGCTGAAACTATCTTCAAAACAACTAATACAGCAGAAATTGACAGAATACTAAAAATAGAAAGAAGAATAATTAGGACATGTATAAATAAACAGTATAAAATAAATGGACATTGGAGAATAGCATCAAATGAAACAGTATATAAGAAAATAGAACCAGTCATGAGCACAATCAGGAAGAAACGCATCTCATTCTTTGGACATCTGATGAGAACTCCAGAAAACAGAGTTAGTAAAAAAATAATACAAAAATTGTGGAATAGCAAGAGCGACATTAAATGGATCACAGAAATTAAGGAAGATATAAAAGAACTTCAAATTACAGTAGATGACCTAAAAAGCAAGACAGAGAAAACCAGAATACTGCAAGACCCGCAAACCAGACTACAAATGAAAATCAATAAAAGGAGTACAGGAAGAGTTGTCTCAGATGAAGAAAGAAAATATCTGAAAGAATGAAGAAATATTGGGCAGACAGAAGAGCAAAACACCTTTCATATAAGAATAGCCTCTAATAATTATATTACCTAAATATATTAAGTTATTGTCG
Organism: Schistocerca cancellata; assembly: GCF_023864275.1. Lineage (NCBI taxonomy): Eukaryota > Metazoa > Arthropoda > Insecta > Orthoptera > Acrididae > Schistocerca > Schistocerca cancellata. Next base: position 594,996,978 of record NC_064629.1, read on the forward strand.
AACCAAATTGTATCCATTTGTAACAACTTGTTTAGAACTTTGTATTTTTGACTACAGTGGTCCAATGAAGGCCATAAAATAAATAATAATAATAATAATAATAATAATAATAATAATAATAATAAAAACGAGGCGTATTCGGAAAGTAAGGTCTGATTAGGCGCGGAATGGAAACCACTGTGAAAATCTCATGCAACTTAGCACAGATGTGCTGGGCAGTATCTTTAGTGTGCCCGTCGATCGCTTCACGTCGCTCTTTTCAGTTCAGAGCGCATTGAAATGCCTAAAACAACAGTGTCTCCCGTCAAGTTATGTGGATCTGGTTAGAGATTTCGCCTGAAGCTATGGAGCCCACATAACACAAATGCCATGCGTTTCTTTCTTCAAGACAATTTTCAGCCGCATTCTGCAGGGGCAATGAAGACGCTCCTGCCGCGTTTTCGATAGGAAGTGTTTGATCACCCACAATACAGCCCTTAATTGGCTCCTACCGTTGTTCATCTCTGCTCACATGAACCGCTAGCTACGAAGACATTTTGGCATAAACAACGAAAGACAGATAAGCTTAAAGAATTGGCGGAAAGCACAGTCGGGTGCTTTCTGAGACGGGGGTACTGGAAGGTTTGTACAACGCAACGACAAATGCCTGAGTCGGAGCGGCGATTATTTAGAGAGGTAGCTGGAAGGTGTGGCTAACTGTTGCGAATAAAAAATTTTTGATTTTCGCTATGGTTTTCATTTCACGACCGATCGGACATTACTTTCCGAAGAGCCCTCGTAAATTTAGCTAATATCAAGCCGTTTGCTACCAAATTTGCCAATATAACGAAGAGGCACTTAAAAGTCCTCCCAAAAAAATGGTTCAAATGGCTCTGGGCACTATGGGACTTGACATCTGAGGTCATCAGTCCCCTAGAACTTCGAACTACTTAAACCTAACTAACGTAAGGACATCACACACATCCATGCCCGAGGCAGGATTCGAACCTGCGACCGTAGCAGTCGCGCGGTTCCGGACTGAAGCGCCTAGAACCGCTCGGCCACTGCGGCCGGCAAAGTAGTGTGGACAGATATACAAGAAGAAAACTAAAGCCCTTCTTTTGGTTGATTCCTGGACAGCCAGCAGAGATGATGAGCTATAAAACTCCACAGTTCCCGGAAGCGTTGGTTCATCAAGAAACTGATTCCAGTAAAGTGCACAGGCATTATGCTACCCGCTGCCGTTTTCTTCTTCCATCTATACAAAAAATTTTGTGAAATCTATCACAGATGCAGTTATGCTATCTTGTGACAATTACATTGACATATGGCATAGAGACGACTTCTTATGCATTCAATCATTTGTGTATTTCCAGTTCCGGCACGCTTCTCCAACTTAATAAAATTTCCATTTTTTCAGTGCGGCTGTATCAAAGAATTTTCTGATGTATTTCAAACGACCTTGGAGTACTGTTTCGAAGAAGGTTTAACGGAAGAGTGTTTCCTTGAGAATTTTGACCAACGTACTTTCATCAAATGTGCACACAGCGAGAACTGTCTATGCATCGACCGTGCTTTATTGCTGACTTGCATATTTTTTGCCACCGATAGTGTAGTCAAGCGAGTTAACACGTTACATAGTGTATGATTGACTAATTGTCTCAAATAATCAATCTGTGTAATAAATCATTCTTACTTACATTATTCTCATCGTAACTCTAATAGTCCATAGCAGACAATTTTATGGCGCATGTTTATTTTGTTGCTCTATTAACTGTGCTGTTTACGAATATAATTTGCGCGACAACATATCGTGAGCTTCAGTTGAGAGCCTGAGAAAGCGAGGGGCTGCCGCAGGAGCGAGCGTATGCTAAGTGAGCGCCGCGCCGCGATCAATACACGCCCCCGCTCACTAATGTGTCCGCAATCACCAGCCCGACGCTCGCTAGTGATTAGTGACGCTGGCCCAGAAAAACACGACGCTCACGTTTCTCTCCTCCTTATTTAGCGTTCATACTTTCGCGGCGGTCGCGTTCGATTTCGAGCTGTAGTTTCGGCGCCGCGTGTCGTTACAGCGTCGCCTTAAAGAGTGCATTCACACTGGCACCGACAGCGGTCGGGTCGTCAGACGTGTCGCCAGACGCCGCTCGATAACATCGGCCGACTGCTTGGTCACAGCAGACGAGTGCTGCATTGCGGCTTTTGCTATTAAAAAGACACTAGATAATGTGAATGAGCTATATCTCTCTTGAAAAGAACGCCTACACTCTTTGTTACTGGAATAACCAGACACGTGTTACGAATGTATGCGATGAAGAAAGAAACGTTCTATTACATACGCGATATGATTCGTGATAACATTGAAAAACAAGATTACAAGCACTCTACACAACTTCAGATAAATTCAACAAAACAGACGTATGTCAATGAACTCTCAACGACTGTCGTTCAGCATATGGTTACGTGTGAAAGACAAACATATTTTTAGAATTAATTACTCTGGACATCTAAAACACTTGAAAGTGAAAACACATTTGTGAACCAAGTCATATAACGGAATCACTACCCTACTGGCATAAACACGCCAGTAAGCAGTAATAACAGTTTGTACACAGCTAATGCCCTCATACCACAACCCAAAAGGGATACACTGTAGTAATCTTCAGTATAAGATACACCACCTTTCTCACTCAAACAAATTACTTTTTGAGGTTATAATTTACGCCTAAAATTTGCGATAAAGATTTTACCAGCTTATGGTTTCCAACAGAGCTGCGATTTCGGTCCGTAGATTCCGAGCAATATCCCGATTATGATATTTTTCATCCTCTGGCTACCACAAACTCCTTTCTTGAACTAAACTTGTCCATATTTAGTGCGTGAGAACGTCGGCCGATTCAACCGAAGAAAACAGATTGATCTGAATTTTACCGATTGTCCTCCGAGGTCTGTATGTTCGGGCAATGAGACCGGCTGCATTGTGACCTCGCACTGAGTGGTGTACCGGTTTGCAAGGATCGGCCGTCTTCGGCCGATGTCGGTCATCAGCAGAGTCCACCGACGCCGGTGCCACTTTGGCGCAGCATAATACGAGAAGGAAATATCTGAGATTGGGTGAGGAGGTGCGTATTATCACAGTTTTGTTTGTTTTCTTGTATTTAAGAGATAGTAAAAATGGAGAAGCAACCAGCCGTTGCGTTCAAGTGGTCAGTAAAATCGTCTACCTTCAGACTCCTGTTAGCTAGAGTAACCCGGCACTCGGATTCGGCCCTGTTGTAGTACTCGTATTTACATTAAGTTTATCTCATTTCATGTTACTTACATGTAGGACGAAAGAAGGTAGGTTACGGTTCAAAATGGCTCTGAGCACTATGGGACTTAACTTCTGAGGTCATCAGTCCCCTAGAACGTAGAACTACTTAAACCTAATTAACCTAAGGACATCACACACATCCATGCTCGAGGCAGGATTCGAACCTGCGACAGTAGCGGTCGCGCGGTTCCAGACTGTAGCCCCTAGAACCGCTCGGCCACCCCGGCCGGCGAAGATTACGGCTTTTGCTCTTCGTTCTTATGGCTATAGAGCCCGTAGTTGCTTTACTGATGTTAAGGATATTTAAAGTTCGTCTTTGTAGCTGCGCCATATCGAAAACTTACTCTTCGTACACACTCAGTACTGTGAGCTAGCTATAAAAATCGGCATTTGCTATGTGTGGCTCTAATTGAAAATGTGTCTCTCTGACGTAGGGTCGAGCCACACGGATCTTTCTAAGGTAGCTAAATAATCTATAGCAAATTGTGATCCTACTGTCTAACCAATTAAGCGCAGGAAAGGTATGCAGATTAATTAATAATACTGAGTTGTAGTTATGAGCAATAATCAAAAAATGGTTCAAATGGCTCTGAGCACTATGGGACTTAACATCTGAGGTAATCAGTCCCCTAGAACTCAGAAATACTTAAACCTAAGTAACCTAAGGACATCACATACAACCATGCCCGAGGCAGGATTCAAACCTGCGTCCTAGCGGTCGAGCGGTTCCAGACTGAAGCAACTAGAACCGCTCGACCACAGCGCCCGGCAGCAATAATCAGAAATGATAAAATTGGGAAATATTTGCAAATTAATGTAGGAGATATCACGAGCTAAAAGTTGCCCAAGTCCGATAACTAATTCAGAAACAAAGCAGTTTTATGCAGAAATAGTGGTCCCACAAAAATATACTTAAAGAAGGCCATATAATAATAAATATTAAACAGCAGTTGATACTGCTAGTTCGAAAGTTACTAGTCCCACTTGTAAGTGAATTTTACCAAGTATAAGACTGCCTTTCTGATGCCCCAGAATAGATGTATTACAGAACTTTCCTATCACATTGAAAGTTTACCGTCTTACCTCCTGGCCTAGGGACGCCAGACGAAAGTTGATGTCAAGCCCTGAATCAAAATTGCGCAACGGATAACTGGGGAGACGAGCTTGAGGGCGCTACCTAGAGAGCGTGTTCTTTCTGTACGTTACAAGGCAAGGGGCTGGAGGGCTCACACGCTGATGTGTGGGTCCCTGCATTCTATAGCTTTTATTTTAAACAAATTCCTTTAACTTGACTTCTTTGTGATTTTTAAGGTATGTTAAAGATTGATGACAGTTGATTTCCTATTTATTTTAAGCATTATCACACGACTTTACACTTATAGCAGCAATTGTTTCAGTTTACAGATATTACAAATTTTCAACTTATAGCTCGGGTATATTATATACTAATCTGCACGCACATTTCTACAGGTAAGACGGAATTGCGTTGGCCAAATGTATATCAGCAAAGTCTCCCAACATTTTACATAGGACATCCACTATGTGAGGAGGATAACGGGCAAACTGGGGACCAGATACATTAACACAGGGGGTCAAATTTCCTAAATTAACGAGATCATTCATTTCCTTACACAATCCGAAGCTGGAAATAAAAGAATTAGTACAAATATTCAAATACCTCTCTTCCATGCATGAACATTGAGACAGACGCACTGAGGGCATGTCTGCTCACTTACTCGTCTTCTGTAACACTCCTAGAATATGGCGGGCACCCGGAGGTCTACCGGGGCCCCGGTGGAGGGAGTGGTCGAACCACTTGGTCGTGACCAACCTCTCCGCCCCAAATCTTGTGACACTGGATAGTCTTTGACTTTTACCTGCCTGTGCTGTCTCTCTGATCCCCTAGCCAGGAGTAAGGTTGGCACTACTATACTACAGAACTACTTCCCAACAAAGATTTGGCCACGCTTTACGGAAAGGTGCGAGGAGGATTAGGAAAGTTCATGTGCAGATTCACATTCACGTACAAGAAATGCATAATACACGACACATATAAATACGTATTATAAAGCCTGACACATTTCTTTCACCCGTCCACATGGGTTCTGTTGCACCCGCGACCTGCCCGCATCTCGTGGTCGTGCGGTAGCGTTCTCGCTTCCCACGCCCGGGTTCCCGGGTTCGATTCCCGGCGGGGTCAGGGATTTTCTCTGCCTCGTGATGGCTGGGTGTTGTGTGCTGCCCTTAGGTTAGTTAGGTTTAAGTAGTTCTAAGTTCTAGGGGACTGATGACCATAGATGTTAAGTCCCATAGTGCTCAGAGCCACAGCACCCGCGACCGGCCGCGTCGTGTAATAAAGTTGGCTCCGGAGCCGCCTCTGTTTCTATTTCCCGGTGCAAGCGAGCAGCGAAACATGCTGCTTATAGAGCGGAAACTACTGTACCGTTTCTACATGAAGAACTTTACCAAGTCTTTTGCCCTCCTATAGCGCCAAAATAAAGTGAAACTTCTATATCGTCTCCTTCGATGGCCCTTACAGAAATTTCTTCCTTGCGCTCAAGACCCCTTTCACACCCAGCATTCTCCAGCTGCCTACCGCTCCCGCCAATGAGGACTTGAGATGCCCTCACCAAAACCACGACTCTCTTACAATGTCATAAAATGCACAAACTGGAAAAATATTTTATCACTAAAAATTCTACAAACTAGACGTATACTTGAAATAAAAGCTTATTAGCTAACGTTTCCAATTATACTAAACACAATATTCTTGAAATCAGCGCCTCAAGTGAAATAAAAACATATGAAGCTAGCGCACACGTGCTTATAATAAAAACAACAATTACGTTAGAATAAATGAAATAGTCAACATAGAAAAACGCCTCACTGCTTCATTTTGTTGTTTGAATATGGAGGACTCTTCTGGTTCGACACATTTACGTAAAAAATAGTAAGAAGTACTTAGTACGTTGGAACTAAAGAATGTATTGTGATTTTCCTTTCTGCAATAATAGCTATGGTGCTATGCTATTATCCAATGCCTGGATGATCGTCATTGACTACATGGTTTAATAAGTAATTTGGTAAATGTTATTAGTTCTGCTGTAATTTCTTACTTCCATGTTTTTATTGATGAAACTGTGATTGACGTTTAATAGGTGTATCGCACTATGACGATTATTTTGATATGCTTGTATCTGTTCTACCATTTGTTCTTGAATCATTACAGATCATAAACGTATTTAAGAACGTCTGCCTTTTTAAAGTATTAAATTCTTGCCAGCGCTCAGATTTACTAATTTTAGAACAGATGAGCTGTTGGCACCTCTTCCGCGGCTATTAGTGTAAGACCCGCTGAGTACCTGTGTTATTCCTCCCTTTGTGTCACTGATCGCTCGGCCTTGCCAGAAACTGCCTGCCCCACTCTGGGTCCAAATCTCCTCCAACACGGCCAATACTCAAGGCTAACACTGAAATATTTTCGTCAGACTGTGATTTATCCAGCAACGCGTGAAGTTACATAGCTAGCAAAAAGCTGTATTGCCAGAACCTGCTTCCCCCATCCCCCTCCCCTTCTCTCTCTCCGTTCCAAGATTTCACGTCTGCCTCACGTCTTTCTCCACCCCCTTCTTCTGCATGTCATTACCACTTCACTCTCTTCACCTACTTTTAATTCACTGTTTACTACCCTGTAGTCCTCTGTACCACCTACCCCTCTAACCTACTCTCCATTTAGATCATCGGGCCAAAAAGGTCAGTTCCTAACGCAGGAACACCAGGGAAATATGCAAGCAGACCACACTTCCATACGTAAGCGGAAATCGCAGTCTGTACTAACGGTAACTTCGCTATCAGCAGGGCTACCGTGGGCATGATGGACGAGCCTGCCCAGTTCTCGACCTATTACCTCCACAAAATGAATGTCGTGAGCAGTGGTGAAGGCAACCAGTTTAGCGAGAACCCATACTCGAAAATGAGAAGATCAGTTGGCTTCGCGTTCGTAGTACCGACATTTTTCAGCCACAGCTGTGAGTTAAGAAATTCAAATGGTTCAAATGGCTCTAAGCACTATGGAACTTAACATCTGAGGTCATCAGTCCCCTAGAGTTAGAACTACTTAAACCTAACTAACTTAAGGACATCACACACATCCATGCCCGAGGCAGGATTCGAACCTGCGATCGTAGCAGGAGTGCGGTTCCGGAGTGAAGCGTCTGGAACCGCTCTACCACAGCGGCCGACGTGAGTTAACAGATCATATTATTTGTGTTGGTCTGATTCTTCACAAAGCACTTAAGTTTTTGTAAACAGTACATATTTAAAGTATAATCCATGAATTCCAACAATAAATGTCGACGAAGGAGAAGAATAGTTTATACAGCGTGATAAGAAAAATTGGCATGTACTTTCTCTCTCTATATGCCGGGGTAACATGTGTGTCAATAATTTAATAACCACGTTTAGTCACTGATTTCGTAGGGACAGGTCACACAAATTTACATTTTTGACTCTTCTTATCAGTATACTCGTGTTGTCTGCATATAATATCCGTAGGATGTACGCTTTAAATAACAGCTTGCATCTGGCAAACGCAGGCAGTACAGCGTGAATAACTTGAATGGATAAGGCGTTTTATTCATTAATTCATAACATCCTGAAGTAGTTGTTTGTTTGTATTATATCGCGTTCCGGTTGCACAAACTGATTCTAAAGCATCTAGCGCGAATAGGTTTCGTAATACTGAATAAGAATTCTAATGTAGTCGCTGACCGGATCTTAATATACGCATTGTGAGTGTGTTTGAATGTGTGTTTGTTCTCTGGCTGCGAATGTGACAAACAAGGAATCTATGTGGCAATCGGAGTTTTGTCATGTCTTTGTATTATATGGTACGTGAAGTTCCGAACTCGAATATCACGCTCACAAATAAATTCGAAGCAAATCTCAAAATTTTTTGATAAAATCAACTCTGAAGTTTTCCGATCGTCTTTAATACCGTAAATAAAGGTCGATTTTTCGACAGGCACTGTGGCTCCTTCTTATGTTGCTTGTTTCCCATGTGAGCAACTTGGGTTCGCTTCCCAGCTGTGATAGATAGACTTTTAAACAAATGTGCTCATTTTACGATCATTTCCGTGAAGAGTGAAATACATAAATTTATAAAAATAGATTTGTTATTTTTTGAGTACAAGCAATATTTATTAACAATCTTTTGCAAATGATCTGTAATTAAGAATTTATATTTGCAATGAAAAATGGATTTTCTATGTGATACGTAATTAGTAATAAGATGTGCATTTTCCATAAAAATGACATTTAAATATGTGTAAATCAGCATATATTTGACGAATTTTATATTTAATTGACGAAGGTGTTCGCACTAAACCGGAGAAACAAATAAAAAAATGACCGTAATGGGGCTCGATCCAGCAATTACCAGTCGCGAGCGCTATCGACATTTTTCCATCTTTATGTATAAGTGTCGATCAAGAAGTTTCCGTTTGAGTGCGTTGCTGCAGCGTATATGCAACGTAGCACGACTCCGCTGCGGGTATATAAGCACCGACATGTAGGCAAGGGATCAGTGTGGCAGTCGTGCCTTTACGGCGTGCATGCGGTAAATGGAGATACGTGAACTATGTAGGACATTATAACCAAATGCGTCCAAACAGGACCAAAGTGCTGTTATTGTTTTGTTGGCTGTCGAAGGAAACACACCGGTAGACATCCATCGGAGAATGAAGAAAGAGTATGTCTGTCGGAAACCACAGTTGTGGAATGGTGCGCCAAGTTCTGTGCTGCTGACGCACGTCCCCATACCGCAAATTTCGTAAGGCAGAAGTAATGCCAGCTCAAGAGGGAGACACTCGAGCACCCGCCCTCTAGTCCTGATCTCTCCCCATGCAATTAGCACATCTTTGGTCCCTTAATGAAGGCCTTGAAGGGCCGACGATTCCTGTCGATGAGGATGTGCGGCATGCAGTTAAGGACTCCTTCACGCACCATGACACTGGTACATCGGTGGTATGATTGGTCCAATGCCCACGGCGATTTTGGCTGATTGGTATACCGATTCTAGACTGTGCGGTCTTTGAATGGAAGCTTTTTGATTCACCCCCTATGCTTTATGCTCTATGGAAACACTCGTAGAACATATACCTTCGTTCAAAAATTTGCATTACTCGGGAATCGAATGGAGGCTGGCCACATTGTAGGCGAGCTGTCTACGTCAGACCCAAACCACCCGCCGAAAAAGAAAATCGTCCTTAATACAGAGAGTTAAAGAAGCTTGGAAACAGCAAAGTCCACTTTCTCGAGAATTTTTGAGAGTTGCATATAACTGCTTTTTGTGATGGGTATTTGAGTTCTGAACTTCACTTACTAGCACCATAAAAAATTACAAAAATTCAGTTGACGTGTGCTCTCCTTGTCAGTCCAAATAACACCTTCAGGAACCAAACTCCTACTTAAAATTAGAGTCTGTTCCCCACATGAGATACACCCCTCGCAAAAATGTTGAATTCTAAGAATCAAACGCGACACTCTGAGGTTAAGTCCAGCTACGACACTCACGAAAATTTCTGTGTTCATCTACACAATGGTGCTCAGAAGCAAAGTTCTATTGTTTGTTTTATAATAAAAATTCCCCGAGCGTAGTAGCGCAGTGGATAGCACAGCAGACTCGCAGATCGGAAGACGACTGTTCAAATCCCCGTGTGACCATACAAATTTTGGTTTTCTATGATTTACTCTTTTGAGTACGAATAGTTTTTCCCTGAAACATCTATGTGTACATGGATACTCTGCAAATTACATTTAAGTGCCTGGCAGAGGGTTCACAGAACCACCTTCACAATTCTTTATTATTCCAATCTCGTATTGCGCGCGGAAAGAACGAACACCTATATCTTTCCGTACGAGCTCTGATTTCCCTTATTTTATCATGGTGATCATTTCTCCCTATGTAGGTCGGCGTCAACAAAATATTTTCGCATTCGGAGGAAAAAGTTGGTGACTGGAATTTCGTGAGAAGATTCCGTCACAACGAAAAACGCCTTTCTTTTAATGATCTTCACCCCAAATCCTGCATCATTTAAGTGACACTCTCTCCCATATTTCACGATAATACAAAACGTGCTACCCTTCTTTGAACTATTTCAGTGTACTCCGTCAATCCTATCTGGTAAGGATCCCACACCGCGCAGCAATACTCTAAAAGAGGACTGACAAGCGTAGTGTAGGCAGTCTCCTTAGTAGATCTGTCACATTTTATAAGTGTCTTGCCAATAAAACGCAGTCTTTAGTTAGCCTTCCCCACAAAATTTTCTGTGTGTTCCTTCCAATTTAAGTTGTTCGTAATTGTAATTCCTAGGTGTTTAGTTGAATTTACGGCCTTTAGATTTGACTGATTTATCGTGTAACCGAAGTTTAACGAATTCCTTTTAGCACTCATGTGGATGACCTCACACTTTCCGTTATTTAAGGTCACCATTTTATTATTGTATTTCGATTTACCAGTGCCTTTCGGATGAAATCACCGATGCCGTTGCACGACAGAGACGTCTTGTAGTGAACTGAGGCACTTCTACGAATGGAGCGCATTGTAGCAGGCACTTAGACAGCGTTCAGAGCAACAGTCGGCGCAGAGATTTGTGCCACTTTATTGTAGGAGGTTTGACACGTGTTTTTTTGTGATCATATTGAGATCGTTGACAGTGAAAGTAAGTAAATACGTAGTTATTGTAACGTAAATTTGAGTTATTTGAGTTTTTACTACTGCTTCCTTAAATGATGCCACTGGAGCAGTAAGTACTTTTGATATAGCTTTATTAAATTTTAGGCCCATTTTGCTTGATACTTGGAAATATAATTTGTTTTAGGCTTTGTGAGTTCATGTAAGTTTCGAGATGTGGGACTGTGTCTAGGAAAAATGCGAAATTGCTTTCAAATACAGGGTGTTCGGGAATTCCCGTTACAAACTTCTAGGGCTTGTAGAGGAGAGTGAGTGCATAATATTTTGAATAGGAACCCACGTCCGGAAACGTACCGTTTCCATTTTACGACGGTTTCAATTCAGATATTTAACTCATCCACTTCTGCTTGAGGAATTAAATTAGGCGTAACGCAGTACAATTATTAGATAACAATTCGAAAGTAAACATAACGAAATATCCATTTTCCACTTAAGCTCATTTATTTGCATTAACACTTAAATATTACGTTCTATGGGTGTTCGTTTTTTTCCGCGCACTGATCGAGAGTGGGATAACAGAAAATTATTGTGAAAGTGGTTCGATGAACCCTCTTCCAGGCACTTAAGTGCGATTTGGAGTGTAGCCATGCAAATGTAGATGTAGATGTACGTACAGAAACCTGGGTTCGTTTGCCGGCCGCGATGGTCTAGCGGTTCAGGCGCTCAGTCCGGAACCGCGCGACTGCTACGGTCGCAGGTTCGAATCCTGCGTCGGGCATGGATGTGTGTTAGGTTAGTTAGGTTTAAGAAGTTCTAAGTTCTAGGGGACTGATGACCACAGATGTTAAGTCCCATAGTGCCCAGAACCATTTGAACCATTTTTGAACCTGGGTTCGTTTATTTGTTTTGGAATACAGTAAACACGCACTGTTTAAGTGTTAATAGAAACAAATGTGCGTAAGTGACAAATATATGTTTCATTATATTTCCTTTCGAACTGTTGTGAGGTAACTGTACTGCGTCAAGCTTAATTAAATTCCTCAAACAGCAGTAGATGAGGTAAATATCTGAATGGAAACCGTCGCAGAATGGAAACGGTGCGGACATAGGTTCCTGTTCAAAATATGATCGAGTAACTCCCCTCTACTAGTTATAGAAGTTTACAACGAGAATTTCCAAACACCGAGTATTACCTCATCAAAAGTTGGGTGGTTGAAAACTAGGTGGCCCATTAGTTCCAAAATGAAACTACAACTTTAAAACTATTGATTGTTTACTTTTTGCCAATTTCTTCTTGTATTCATTGCTAACTGTGGTAATAAAGGTCAATTTTTTGAAAAATTTTAAAATTTAAATGACGAGATAGGATACTGGGATTTTCTTACCCCTCTTTTCGTAATCCGAGCTTGTGTCCGTCTCTGACGGAACGTTAAATCCCTGCCTTCTTCTATTGAAGCCGAACTGCTGTTTACACACCTAGGCGCGGGACGCGCCATCCTACGTAGGCTCGCATTCTACCCACTAAAAAATTTAACTCACTTGCTTCAGCATTTATTTAATTTGTTTATTAAACGGTACTCCACTACGTACAATTCAAACAACCTTACTCAAATTACTATCCGCGCTTTCGACAGAGCGTTAAATTCCTGCTGCCTCCTATTAAAGCCGAACTGCCGTTTACACACCTAGGCACGGCACACGCCATCCTAAGTAGGGTCGCTTCCTCCCCACTAATAAATTTAACTCACTTGCTTCAGCATTTATTTTATTTATTTCTTACACTGTACCCCGCTACCTACAATTCAAACGACCTTACTCAAATTACTAACAACACTCAATTTTTCCCTATAAATCAGCAGCTAATGATTTGAAACGCACTATTACAGCTAACACAATAGTACTTCTCACCACCATAAATTTTCCTGCTGTTAATAGAAACTACGTGGACTACCATACCTACCTATATCTACCACCACTATTGCTCTATAACCCGTTTTCCTTTCTGTCTGTCACTGGATACTCTAAAAGTAATAGAAATAAATTATAAACACTAATAACAGTAGATTTTGTCTGCCACATTCCACAAGGCACCATATCGCTCCCCGGGCCGTGGGCACACCCTTCCGGTTCCTTACGTGCTGCAGAGGGCGTTGTGATGGAATCTGCTCCTTCTATTGTTTACCGGCTACCTAATCGCAAGGGACGATTCCCCTATTCTGAGGGAGCATCGAACATGTAGTTGCTGCTGAGAAGCGTAGTCATACAACGGCCCACGTCACCGCAATTGTAGTTCCTTGCTGGGCGAGACACGGACCCACAGCTGCGCAATCGCTCTAAGGTTGCAGCTACGTTCGCCGAGGATGGGCTGTTGATTGCCCGTCTGCCGCATATGTTGACTTCAGACCCAGCTGTCTTCGATGCATTGCTTCTTAATCTCCGTCACAACCGTCCGTAGTGCAGCGGACAGGGTTAACTGATAAGGTGACGCGCTGCCCAAGTCTTTCTTGCAAGAGCGTCGGTGATATTATCTAGGATCTGCGATGTTCTCTTTTGCGCAGTATCTCCCTAACACAGAGTCTTCTTAGCCAATTCAATTGCTGATATTTTATATTAACAACATCAGCATATGGCGGAAATCCACAGACAGTGTTTCTGGCGTGCCTTCTTCACCACAGGCATATTCGGAGGTTTGTCTTCGCCCAATTCGATGCTAGTAGGTGGCGTAAGGCCCATGACTTGTCAAGAAGTGTGTCAGGACTGTTGAGGAAGGCAGGTACGTCGACTCCAGTTTTATGTTTTGGAGGAAACCCTAGGTGTTTTCCACAGTTTCTGCATCATCTCATCATTTCTGCCACAGGAGGAGTATATGATTGTGAATTTACTGCTTGGATGCGGCTCGTACTCTTGTTAAATTCTACACTTCATGAGGTGCTTCTTTCTTCAGCCAATACATCGACGCTTTACTTCACATCTGGAGACGAAGTAGTCATATTCCAAATATTACGTTCAACGCTTAGGCTGACACAGTAGCAAAAGCTTCCTTCAACTGAAGAAGTATTCTGCATTACAACCTGCTGACGACCAGTGCTGGTATAATGAGCAGAAATCTGTGCTCCCAAGCACTTCTGCAGTATCCCACGGTCGCAATTAGGATAGCTTTAAGGTACGTTCTTATTCCAGAATGAGATTTTCACTCTGCAGCGGAGTGTGTGCTGATATGAAACTTCCTGCCAAATTGAAACTGTGTGCTGGACCGAGACACGAACTCGGGAACTTTGCTTTTCGCGGGCAAGTGCTCTACCAACTGAGCTACCCAAGCACGACTCACGCCCGGTCCTCAAAGCTTTACTTCTGCCAGTACCTCGTCTCCTACCTTCCAAACTTTGCAGAAGCTCTCCTGAGAACCTTGCAGAACTAGCACTCCTGGAAGAAAGGATATTGCGAAAGGCAAAGATCCCGAGTTCGAGTCTCAGTCCGCCAAACAGTTTTACGTTCTCATTGTTTACATTGGTAGATTATGATCATAACTGGGTAGGGTAATAATTTTGTTCATTATGTTCCTGCCTTCATTTCTTCAATATATACCCTACAATTTTGTAGCTTGTCCGAAACGAAGCCAAGGTATCTGGTGACAGATTTTCTCTTAATGGACTTGTTGCTTATGAGGATCCTTTATAATAACATGCATGTGGCTTTATTAAGACGTAAAAGACAGTTTAACTCCTTGATACCACTAATTTAATTTTTGACAGGTTTTGCCACACCCTTCTTCCATGTTACTTCTCGAGCTTGCATCTACAAAAATCGATACATCGTCGGAATATACTACCGCTTCGTTGCCGTACAGGTTTCCTAATACCGGCTCTCGAGTACCAGATCCCAGAAGATAGGGCCACATATGTATCACTGGAGGCAACCTCTCGAAATTTCTTTTGCAAGGTTCTCTCCCCGGCAGAAAGAGTTACCTCTTTGGTTTGGTAATAGTTCTTAAAGCAGTTTTATAACGCTCGTGGGCAGTCCAAGTCCGGTCAACAAGTGTTGGCCACCATAAATGATCGAACGCTCGGAAAGTACTTAACATTATGACTGCAATATACACTACTGGCCATTAAAATTGCTACACCAAGAAGGAATGCAAATGATAAACGGGTATTCATAGGAAAAATATATTATACTAGAACTGACATGTGATTACATTTTCTCGCAATTTCGGTGCATAGATCCTGAGAAATCAGTACCCAGAACAACCACCTCTGGCCGTAGTAACGGCCTTGATACGCCTGGGCATTGAGTCAAACAGAGCTTGGATGGTGTGTACAGTTACAGCTGCCCATGCAGTTTCAACGCGATACCACAGTTCATCAAGAGAAGTGACTGGCGTATTGTGACGTGCCATTTGCTCGGCCACCATTGACTAGACGTTTTCAATTAGTGAGAGATCTGGAGAATGTGCTGGCCAGGACAGCCGTCGAAAATTTTCTCTATCCAGAAAGGCCCGTACAGGACCTGCAACATGCGGTCGTGCCTTATCCTGCTGAAATGTAGGGTTTCGCAGGGATCGTATGAAGGGTAGAGCCACGGGTCGTAACACATCTGAAATGTAACGTCCACTGTTCAAAGTGTCGTCAATGCGAGCAAGAGGTGACCGAGACGTGTAACCAATGGCACCCCATACCATCACGCCGGGTGATACGCCGGTAAGGCGATGACGAATATACGCTTCCAATGTGCGTTCACCGCGATGTCGCCAAACACGGATGCGACCATCATGATGCTGTAAGCAGAACCTGGATTCATCCGAAAAAATGACGTTTTGCCATTCGTGCACCCATGTTCGTCGTTGAGTACACCATCGCAGGCGCTCCTGTCTGTGATGCAGCGTCAAGGGTAACCGCAGCCATGGTCTCCGAGCTGATAGTCCATGGTGCTGCAAACGTCGTCGAACTGTTTGTGCAGACGGTTGTTGTCTTGCAAACGTCCCCATCTGTTGACTCAGGGATCCAGACTTCGCTGCACGATCCGTTACAGCCAAACGGATAAGATTCCTGTCATCTCGACTGCTAGTGATACGAGGCCATTGGGATCCAGCACGGCGTTCCGTATTACCCTCCTGAACCCACCGATTCCGTATTCTGCTAACAGTCATTGGATCCCGACCAACGCGAGCAGAAATGTCGCGATACGATAAACGGCAATCGCGACAGGCTACAATCCGACCTCTATCAAAGTCGGAAACGTGATGGTACGCATTTCTCCTCCTTACACGAGGCACGATAACAACGTTTCACCAGGCAACGCCGGTCAACTGCTGTTTGTGTATGAGAAATCGGTTGGAAACTTTCCTCATGTCAGCACGTTGTAGGTGTCGCCACCGGCGCCAACCTTGTGTGAATGCTCTGAAAAGCTAATAATTTGCATAGCACAGCATCCTCATCTTGTCAGTAAAATTTCGCGTCTGTAGCACGTTATCTTCGTGGTGTAGCAATGTTAATGGCCAGTAGCGTATTTATGCGGAGCGTTTTTTGCGATCATTATCTCCTCACTAATAACGTATTCTTTCCGTTGTCTACGCCTCAACCCATACGGCTGGGAGTTCATTCCATGAGGAAGTCTTTTTTTCTGGTCGTCTGCCGCATAGCAGCTCTTTTAGCAGTTTTGCTCAGGTACCGCGAAGTCAGAGTGGTCTGTAGTTATCGGATCCTTATCTTCATCCTTTTTCAGGATAATCACTGTCGCTTTCTTCCAAATATCTGGTCTTCTTCCCTGTAACAAACTCGCGATACACATTTGACAGAAAAAAATTTCAAGTTTTTCATTTAATTTGACGCTGGGCGATCTGCGTGTCGATGATGCTGATGATAACACAACACCCAGTCCCGAGCGAGACAGTCTCCGACCTGGCAGGGAGTCGAAACCGGGACCGCTGCGTGGCAGTCAGACGGGCTGACCGCTCAGCTAAAGAGGCGGACAGGCACAAAGACACTGATAAGCCAAAGCATTATGACCACTGCCGACCGTAACGTTGGTTGCCGCCTGGTGGTGTTGCGAGCACGTGACACGGTAGCAAAAGTATGTAAGCGCAGCAGACACGGTCTGGTGATCACCCTAGTGAAGATATGGGCTGCAAATGGGGAAACCCATTGAGATAAGCGACTTTGACAAAGGTCAGATTATTGTTACGCAAAGCCTGTGAACCAGTATCTCGAAAACGGCGAAGCTGGTCAACTGTTCACGTGTTACTGTCATGAGCATATACGGAAAGAGGTAGAAGGACAGTGAAAGTTCCACTAGGCGCTAAATGTTAGGCCTTCCACGACTCTTCTCAGAGGGAGGCTTGTGTGCTCTGTAAAGGAGGACAGATGGTGATCTGTGACATCTCTTCCGAAAGAGCACAATGTTTGTGCACGCACAAGTGTTTCGGAGCATACCGTTCATCGTACATTGTTCAACATGGAGCTCCGCAGCAGACCACCCCTACGTGTTCACATGTTGACCCAACGTCATCGTCAGTTACGATTGCAGTGGGCACGGGACCATCGGGAATCGACCGTCAATCAATGGAAACGTGTCGGCTCCTAGGGTGAATCACATTTTTACTAAACTAGGTCGATGGTCGTCTCCACAAACTCCGGCATCGAGATGAACGGTGACTCGGAACGTGCAGCGCGCCACGGACGCCGGCTGGTGGAAGCAGAATTATGCTGTGGGAGACATTTCTTGCTTTTTCATGAGACCTATGGCAGTAATCGAAGACACACTGAAAGTTGCGAAATGCCCGCATCCCCTTCGTACTTGATGTTTTCCCTGACGACGATGTCATCTTTCGGCAGTATAACTGTTCGTGTCTTGGAGCCAGAACGGTGCTACAGTGGTTTGAGGAGCATTATAGTGAACTGACGTTGATGTCTCGGCAATCAGCTTCGCCTGATGTAAATCCTATGGAACACATCTGGGCCGCTATCGGGCCGTCACAGCGTACGCAAATCAGCGGCCTGTTATTTTCGCGAATTACATGACCTATGCGTAATCATCTAATGCCATATACCTCTACAAACCTGTCAATAAACTGTCGATCCATGATACGCAGAATCAGTGATGTATTTCGTTCCAAACAAGTTATTAAGCAGGTGGTCATAATGTATTGGCTGATCAGTGTATAAAGCTATGTGCGAACGAAGGGCATGTAGAATTTCAGCAGAGATGCCACCAGAATCAGGTGATTTATACCTTTACAATTTCAGGACTTCTTTCATCTCATCTTCTGAAAAAGGTATAATTATCCCATCACTAACGTATGCTTCCCTACTTTTGTTCCGCAATTCTTTGTGTTCATTAAATTCGTCCTTCGCAGTGTCATCTGGAAAGAGGGTATCCATCTGTGATCGTGTTGACCGCCGCCACTTTTCTGTCATGCTGCCTTCTGCTTGTTTTGAAGTTGGTGACATCGTTGGAGATTTTATCTTGAAATAGACGCTTTTATATGCGTACCCCACGCGTCAAGAAGTAGATTCTGTGAAACGAATCGGTTCCAGATCTTTATTCTTGCCTGCCGTAAGCACTCTTTAGCCCTTTCACTATCACTGGGATTTACAGGATGTGTACCACGATAGGGTATCAGGGAAGCAGTGGGAATCTGATGCGTGTTATTCTGATGAATCAATGTCGCACTGATAAAGGGAAGCCTGCTAATGTTTTGCAGAATTCTTATATTTATAGCTTACACGTGTAGGTTGTTCTGTCTTCATGTTTCCAGTGTTAAATTTTTGCTCCACTTCGCTCCGTATAGTCACCTCGAATTAGTTCGCGCCTGCAGTTAGGCAATACAATATACAGATTTGCAAAGCGTGGTTATGTCGCAGATTCGTGACAATGAATTGCGTGTACGCTTGACAGCTGTCGTATCAGAAACGGAACTCATATTGAGAACCTGTAACATGAATTGAAACTTGAAGAGATGCTATATCCACTGACAGGTGTCTGTTTTTTATGTCTTGTAGTTTTTGCGCAGTCGACTTCTGAAACAGCAGAGCAGGGAAGTGCAACTTTAGAAATTCTTCCAATACATATGTGGCATACAGCAAACCAGTGCTTAACATTATTGGTTAAAAACAGTCTTGGTTGCAATTTTAGTTTTTTATTTTTCAACGACGAGTTTCGCCTTATTTAGGCATCTTGAGGTTATCTTTTCTAGATGGACGCGAGAGAGAACCTGAAGATGCCTAAATAAGGCGAAACGTGTCGTTGAAAATTAAAAAACTAAAATTGCAACCAAGACTATTTTTAACGAATAAGTGCAACTTTGGTGACCAGCGAGCCTGTTTCACATACTTACTTACGCCCAGGGGCGCCTCGTCACGTGAAATGTGTCCCTAGCGCATCAATTTAAAACTATAGAGTCTGTGAAGTTAACATTGATGGGGTATCGTACCGATACGAATGGCACCCCTTTGCCAATACGGCACACCCACAAACTGTGCCTCAAAACACCCGTTTTTGAGAGTGCAATCATTTTATGTTCACACCGTCTTCAGATGTTTACATTTACTCGCGCGTTGTGAACAGTTCTTCATTTAAGACTTTACAATAGCTGTCTTAAAAATTCCGTTGAAAAATTCTGCAGAGCCGTTAGTAAAGAAACAATGTTAACGACACGTAAATAAATGTAAACATCTGTACATGGAATGCCAGGTATCCTGAAATGTCAACACAGAAAAGTTCAAAAATGGTTCAAATGGCTCTGAGCGCTATGTGATTTAACGTCTATGGTCATCAGTCCCCTAGAACTTAGAACTACTTAAACCTAACTAACCTAAGGACATCACACAACACCCAGTCATCACGAGGCAGAGAAAATCCCTGACCCCGCCAGGAATCGAACCCGGGAACCCGGGCGTGGGGAGCGAGAACGCTACCGCACGACCACGAGCTGTGGGCAACATCGAAAAGTAAACGCTTATAAACGCAACTGGTTGCATCTAATTCATTGTATATTACCTTCAGTTTCAAGGTTTGCAATGTTTATTACGTCCACAACGGGCTGGAATAACGCTGATGGAAAAAAAAAATCCCAACGCAAAAAAATGATAAATGGAATTTGGGAATATGTCTAGGTAACATATTTAAGTGATTAACGTTGCAAGATCAGGAGTTAATGTAAGCACGAGAAAAGCCATTGCAAATGCGACAAGCTGGTACATTAATGACCGATGTAACCGCCAGACTGTTGAATGCAACAGTGCAAATGTGCACGCATTGCGTCCTACAGGTGCCGGAAGTCAGTTTGTAGGATGGAGTTCTATGCTTGGTGAGCCAGTACAGGGACAGTTAGTGCTGGTTGTTGATGACGCTAGATTTGTTGTCCAGCGATGTACCAAACGTATTCGACTGAGACAGATCTGATGGTCGAGCAGGCCAAGGCAGCATATCGAACTCTGTGGAGCATGTTTGGTCAAAGCAGCGGTATGTGGACGAGCATAATCCTCTTGAAAAACGCTTCCTGTAATGTTGCTCGTGTGTGGCAGCACAACAGGTCGAATCACCAGACTGACATACAAAATTTACAGTCTGCGTGCGTGGGATAACCACAAGAGTCCTCCTGCTGTCATACGAAATTGCACCTTAGGTTTGTTCCAGTGTGTCAAGACCGCAGACAGGTTGCTTGCAGGCGCTATCTAGCCTCCTTCTAACCAATATACGGCCGTCACTGGCATCGAGGCAGAACCTATTTTCATCAGAAAACACAACAGACCTTCACTCCTCCCTCCAATGACCTGTCGACACCACTGAGGTCGCAAAGGGCGGTGGTTTGGAGTCAACGAAATGCACGCTACAGGGCGTCTGGCTCGGAGGCGTCCTTCAAATAACAGATTTGTAACGGTCACTGAGGTCCAACTACTGCTGCAGACGCAGTAAGTTGCGCCACAACTACACTACTGACCATTAAAATTGCTACACCAAGAAGAAATGCAGATGATAAACGAGTATTCATTGGACAAATATATTATACTAGAACTGACATGTGATTACATTTTCACGCAATTTGGAGTGCATAGATAATGAGAAATCAGTACCCAGAACAACCACCTCTGGCCGTAGTAACGGCCTTGATACGCCTGGGCATTGAGTCAAACAGAGCTTGGATGGCGTGTACAGGTACAGCCGCCCATGCAGCTTCAACGCGATACCACAGTTCATCAAGAGTAGTGACTTGCGTATTGTGACGAGCCATTTGCTCGGCCAACATTGACCAGACGTTTTCAATTGGTGAGAGATCTGGAGAATGTGCTGGCCAGGGCAGCAGTCGAACATTTTCTGTATCCAGAAAGACCCGTACAGGACCTGCAACATGCGGGCGTGCATTATCCTGCTGAAATGTAGGGTTTCGCTGGGATCGAATGAAGGGTAGAGCCACGGGTCGTAACACATCTGAAATGTAACGTCCACTGTTCAAAGTGCCGTCAATGCGAACAAGAAGTGACCGAGACGTGTAACCAATGGCACCCCACACAATCACGCTGGGTGATACGCCAGTATGGCATCCAATGTGCGTTCACCGCGATGTCGCCAAACACGGATGCGACCATCATGATGCTGTAAGCAGAACCTGGATTCATCCGAAAAAATGACGTTTTGCCATTCGTGCACCCTGGTTCGTCGTTGAGTACACCATCGCAGGCGCTCCTGTCTGTGATGAAGCGTCAAGGGTAACCGCAGCCATGATCTCCGAGCTGATAGTCCATGTTGCTGCAAACGTCATCGAACTGTTCGTGCAAACGTCCCCATCTGTTGACTCAGGGATCGAGACGTGGCTGCACGATCCGTTACAGCCATGCGGATAAGGTGCCTGTCATCTCGACTGCTAGTGATACGAGGCCGTTGGGATCCAGCACGGCGTTCCGTATTACCCTCCTGAACCCACCGATTCCGTATTCTGCTAACAGTCATTGGATCCCGACCAACGCGAGTAGCAATGTCGCGATACGATAAAGGGCAATCGCGATAGGCTACAATCCGACCTTTATCAAAGTCGGAAACGTGATGGTACGCATTTCTCCTCCTTACACGAAGCGTCACAACAACATTTCACCAGGCAACGCCGATCAACTGCTGTTCGTGTATGAGAAATCGGTTGGAAACTTTCCTCATGTCAGCACGTTGTAGGTGTCGCCACCGGCGCCAACCTTGTGTGAATGCTCTGAAAAGCTAATAATTTGCATATAACAGCATCTTCTTCCTGTCGGTTAAATTTCACGTCTGTAGCACGTCATCTTCGTGGTGTAGCAATTTTAATGGCCTGTAGTGTGTACACTGAACGCGATGATCTTTCCTCCGAGTAGTGCCACGTTGCCTTCAGGAGCCCCGTCTTCTGCTGACCGTACCTTCCCGTGACCACCGCTGCCAGCAATATCACGGAAAGAACATCCAGCTTCTCGAAGCCCTATTACAAAACCTTGTTGAAAATCAGTGAGCTGTTGGTAATGGCGTCTTCGTCGTGTTAAAGGCGTTCTTGACTAACATCAACTCACTTCGTCCAGTCGCAAAGGTAACTAACACTCATGACCGTTAGAGCGTGTATTCAAAGTACACCTGATTTGCATTCTCATAGTGGCGTTACTGGCACCACTCTTACGCGACTGGCACGAAGTTTGAATAGACTTCATTTTTCAGGTGCAGAAATACGTCTACTAACTTTCGTTTATCTCTCAAAACTCTATCTGGTGCTGGAATTTTTTCCATCAGTGTATTTACTAATGTTAATATGGAAGTGTTGAAAATGTGTCCCTGGTGGAGCGAAATGAGAGGCTTCTGTCCTCCCCCCCCCCCTTCCCCCGCCGGCCGCAGTGTCCGAGCGGTTCTAGGGTTCTAGGCGCTTCAGTCTGTAACCGTGCGACCGCTCCGGTCGCAGGTTCGATTCCTACCTCGGGCATAGATGTGTGTGATGGCCTTAGGTTAGTTACGTTTAAGTAGTTCTAAGTTCTAGGGGACTGATGACCTCAGCAGTTAAGTCCCATAGTGCTCAGAGCCATTTTTTCTCTCCCCCCCCCCCCCCTCTCTCTCTCTCTTCCTATCTGTCTCCCACGAATTTCTTCCGCGTATCGGATTGAAAGCAATAGGTTGCCGGATCCGTTCCACGGGCCCCCGACGCCTCACCCCTGCACTAGAGGTACTGATGAATAACCCTGTACGTCCCACCGTTTGCCGCGCTGTAAAGCGAAACAGCGGGAAATATTTTTTCCATATTGTCACTTCCGACTAACATATTAATTAAAATAACCGCACATTAACGTCTTTCGTTTGGAAAAAACTGGTAATGAAAGGGCTAAATTGGTGCTTAAGATCATTGTGTCTGCCCAGCCCACGCACTCTTTCTTCTGCAGTGCAGCCTTTCTGGTAGAATCTGTCAGCCCTGATAACTTCATTTCTCAGTCTTTGGAGACCCTTGTTCCGTGGTACTTGTGAAACCCAGACTGTTTTCCTTATGACTGGTTTTGCTCCTTTCATGGTTTCTTGCTCTGCGATAACAACAGTGTACAAATTAAAAGATGGCCATTTATTCAAATTTTGGCAATAATCCCATTACGATTGCTTTAAAAGTTTTTCCGTCTTTCCACGCTGGTCCTTCTGAGACTTTCCAGTCGGCTTTACATCTGCTGGTTCTCCATCAGTCACAAAAATGATAAATTGATCAAAATTACATCATCCAAAAAGCGTATCTAAATATTATTCTATTGATTAATACAGCACTTCATTTTAAAGTGGGTTTTTATGCGCTTTTCAATGTTTCTATCATACTCTACATATTTCGCGCCATTTTTGCATTGCGGCTGATTTTATGAACGGGTATTCCAATTAAATGCTAATTGTGCCGAGAAATCAATCTTAAATATACAACGTTTTGACATACGACGACAGGTAATGTTAGTGTGTACTTGTCTTGCCGTCTTACTATGTGTACATGTCTGAATTATGGCGTTCTGGATGAATTTACATACCGCGTACATTTAATTTTTGTGTTATAGCTTATGAAACATTTAATGAACCGCCAATATTTTTTGCTCAGAAGTAGCTACTGGCAGTAGCTATCGTTTGAAGTGTGTTATTTAGTCCATATGCTATAACATGGCCAGTTCACATCGTACGTAGTGTTGTGAAATACTGACGAGCTCGTCTCGTCGATACCAATAAAAGTATGTGCTAAAATTTTTCATAGCATTAATGCGTCATTCATAATTTTATTCTTGCAGAATACAATGGCCAACCCTTTGACAAGCTACAGCGTCGGTGGGCGAAGTTACCCGAGAGTGTTCATACAAAACTTGCGCACATTAAGTCCGCCTCCTTCTCCCAGAATGGCCCACACTGGCACAC
Organism: Schistocerca cancellata; assembly: GCF_023864275.1. Lineage (NCBI taxonomy): Eukaryota > Metazoa > Arthropoda > Insecta > Orthoptera > Acrididae > Schistocerca > Schistocerca cancellata. Next base: position 595,021,331 of record NC_064629.1, read on the forward strand.
AGAAATGCCTGGTGCCTAAATCTTGCCCTTAGGTCTATGGTGCAGCCTATTCGCTTTGGTCCACTTCTTGGCACCACATGCTCATCGCTCAGTGTTAATGTCAGCTTAGGGTGGCGGGTACCGTGTATCTTGTCACAGGGTCAAACTGCGGGAGACTGTCGAAACAGTCCTTAGAGGGCGAAGGACAAGTAAGCTCTAACGAATAGTCCAGTTGCCGCAACGCCAACAGTACCGTGGTCTGACAGGGAACGACAGTCTCTTTCATTGGAATATATTGGGTAAGCAAGGTGATGGATGGTGTGAATAAAATAACCTCGCGCATGGAAACTATGCTTTCCTCGACATATGTTCATTATACCTTATTTGTTTCGCATCTTCTGAGAGTCTTCAACAGTTTGTCTACAATTTTGAGATAACTTGTTCAATACCAGTGTGCGTAATAACTAATTAATGTATGCACTGGTAGAAATTGTAGACGGTTTTATTAAGTGAAAGCTTTTTTTGCGAACTTTTTATGTTACATGCAAGACAGAGGTGTGTTATTGATTTAAATAAATCCGCCTGATGTTGGAAACATAATCATTCGTAACATGTAATGCGACGATCAATAAAGGAGACTGGTTGCAGTCATTTATGTATTTTAACATGAATTTTTTCCGTAGTGCAGTGGTGAATCTTCGTATAACAGACATTGCTAGCTTTGTTAAGGTATGTAAATTTGTTATTCTGATATTTTCATGAAGTTGGTCTTTTACTCCAATGCCAAGTGGATCACTTCTACCACACACAAATGATAACTAACCCTGTCCAATAACATAAAATGTTTGACAAGCGAGGAACCAAATTTTAAATCCAGCCCAAAATCATTATATCTTCTATTCTGTAGACGAATATTTATTTAAAATTGGTAGCATGTCTAGCTAAAAAAGAACTGTATCACTTGCCTCGTGAGTAGTATTAAAAACTAATACGATTGAGCTATCTTATAACCTGTAAATACCCAGCGTGTAACCAAATCACAAAAAAATCTGCTGTAGTTAGTACGTAAAGTGGCTTGTTTCCCATTATTTCAATAAAAATCGTGGAGATGATACATGGTATATTTAAAAAAACTAACTGATTCGCGTGCATGACTTAGGTTTTATACCGTTACGATTATCTAGATATTTTGCGTAACGTTTACTCGCGAAGCTTGAGCTTGAGCGTGACTGCTTCCTAGCTGAAATATTACTACAGATGCCTGCTACCAGTCACTAATGAAATATTAGTTTATTTTCATGCATTAATTTATTCGAGCCGTTTTCGATTCCTAATCAGACGTGGTATACAGCAATTTACATATTCATACTTGGATGATAATGCCGGGCACTGGCGGTTGCTCCATGCTGCTATATGGGCGGTATTGATGTTGGCGTTCCTCTGGCAGCTTACATTGCGACAGCCTTTCAGTTGCAGAGCAAAGCATTATCCACTATGACTCAACTTTTTTCTGTTATTTTGTTAAACTCTTTTTGTGACAAGAAATTAAATAGCATCTAACACGTAATGTTTGGTTTCTTGTGGTACACAGTGTTTTACAAAATAACAGAAACAAATATGTAGTGGTAGCGAATAGTACTTAAGTCTGTAACTAATATGCTATGGCATTGGAAGCTAGCAATGAGATTTTAACAAAAATACTGCCCATAATGCGGCGTAAGACTACTTTTAGTTCAGTCATCGTTGCTGGAAACATGAATACGTAAACTTCTGCATAACACTTCTCAAAGCCTGAAATGACTCGCAAACTAATTCATGCAATGAAATTAATATTTCATAAGTGTGAGTGGCAGCAGCTATCTGTAGCTACATATCGTTCTGCAGTATCCATAACGGATAAGCTTAATTTGGGTTCTAGCCGTTTTGTCGTATGTGATATTATTTTGTACGCTGGTTTGTCAATGCTGCAGTCCACCCTGTTTTGTTCCTTGTGTCTCTTGGTATCCAATTTGAAACGTAATTAATTAGTGAAGTGTAATTAGTTGGCCTGCGTCCCACCAATATCAACTTTAATCGAACGACTATTTACTTTTGGAACAATTTGTGTGTGCTGGCGCGTCGTAATAATACGCTTCACTCGCAGCAGCTGTTTGTAATCGGTTGGGGTTTATCCGATTATTGTGATCGAATATTACTCATAAGAGTTTTACATAGATGAAACAACGTTACAAAATTCCCGTCCGCCAATCCTCATTTGTGACCTCTGCGGTTTTCGTAAAAATTGCTCGAGAGACACAGAAAATGATTGAAGTTTACAATTGTTTTCATACAAGGACAGTTTTTATTAAAAATGTGGGGCTTACCACTTTATTACATATACATCCCCGTATGAAAAAAAAACTATCTCATAAACTAAAAATGGCGGCTGTAGCCCTTGTCAAAGTATTAGCATTGCGGCGCGTCCTGGTCTGCGCTAGGCGTTGTACACACTCGTGGCTATTTTTGAAACCCATAAAAATAGATTATCCTCAAGTTAGAATGGATTTTGGGGGCCAACACGATGCGGTTTTGAAAGATACGTCAAAAAGTAGCAGCTATTTGTAAAACATGTCAATTTTGTGGTATGTTTTTATATGTTCAAATGTTAAAAAAATTCAGTATTCGAATAAATGAAAAGCTCTCGCTAAGTCCCCCAAGATTTAATTATCTTTCAATCAGAAAAATGAAGTGAATCGGTTAATCTTCGCGCACTGAAAAATGTTGTTTTGATAAAAACGCGTTTAGAGTTTGGAGTAAGAAAAAAAATGTTGTTCTAAATCTTGCGGTTAATCTGCGATCCCAGGACCATTGGGGCATCCTTCCTTTTCCTCATACTTGCTCTGGTTCTGAACTTGGTGCTGTATCTTTTCAATCCGGGCTCTTTTAAGAAACTGAGATATCCTTGCTCCGCGGCGGTCACGCGTTTCCTGCCCGATAACTCCGCGAAATTTTTGCTGTTCGTCCCTACGACGATTCCGAACACGTTCACCGTCTTCAGGACAGACGAATAACCTTCGCTGAGTATACCTGCGGCATTTGTGACTGTATGTACCGGTACGCTGTACCGGTACCTCTGACGAAAAAAAGTTAGAATCGCAAAATTTGAGATGTACGATGAAGTTCTGTTGCTGTTGAACCGATCTAAAACAAATGTTGTATTATCACTTTTAAAATGCTCAGAAAACCGTTAAAATAACGTTTTAAGAAATCTACATTTAAAAAACAGCCCCTGGAAGGTCACAGTACACGAACCTAATTTTTTTTACAAAGGAAGCACTGCTTGCAGCTATATATGCCGCTATTTCAATAGCTTTCCCCCAGAATGAAGATGTTTCGGTACCAGTTTCCAAATGCATACGTTTAAGCTCGCGTTGTCATTTTGCGTTTTCTTACCGGTGCGTCTTCTAAGTAAATCTTCATTAGATAGAAATTCGTAGACTGATCGAATCTTTTCTTGAACTAATTTATCGAGCGCCGACAGCTGCCCATATTTCGGGTGGCGCAAGGTTCCACTCAATGTGCTGTAATTTCTAAAATACTTTCACGATCAGAAAATGAATTTGCACGCAGACTCTATATACACTCCTGGAAATGGAAAAAAGAACACATTGACACCGGTGTGTCAGACCCACCATACTTGCTCCGGACACTGCGAGAGGGCTGTACAAGCAATGATCACACGCACGGCACAGCGGACACACCAGGAACCGCGGTGTTGGCCGTCGAATGGCGCTAGCTGCGCAGCATTTGTGCACCGCCGCCGTCAGTGTCAGCCAGTTTGCCGTGGCATACGGAGCTCCATCGCAGTCTTTAACACTGGTAGCATGCCGCGACAGCGTGGACGTGAACCGTATGTGCAGTTGACGGACTTTGAGCGAGGGCGTATAGTGGGCATGCGGGAGGCCGGGTGGACGTACCGCCGAATTGCTCAACACGTGGGGCGTGAGGTCTCCACAGTACATCGATGTTGTCGCCAGTGGTCGGCGGAAGGTGCAAGTGCCCGTCGACCTGGGACCGGACCGCAGCGACGCACGGATGCACGCCAAGACCGTAGGATCCTACGCAGTGCCGTAGGGGACCGCACCGCCACTTCCCAGCAAATTAGGGACACTGTTGCTCCTGGGGTATCGGCGAGGACCATTCGCAACCGTCTCCATGAAGCTGGGCTACGGTCCCGCACACCGTTAGGCCGTCTTCCGCTCACGCCCCAACATCGTGCAGCCCGCCTCCAGTGGTGTCGCGACAGGCGTGAATGGAGGGACGAATGGAGACGTATCGTCTTCAGCGATGAGAGTCGCTTCTGCCTTGGTGCCAATGATGGTCGTATGCGTGTTTGGCGCCGTGCAGGTGAGCGCCACAATCAGGACTGCATACGACCGAGGCACACAGGGCCAACACCCGGCATCATGGTGTGGGGAGCGATCTCCTACACTGGCCGTACACCACTGGTGATCGTCGAGGGGACACTGAATAGTGCACGGTACATCCAAACCGTCATCGAACCCATCGTTCTACCATTCCTAGACCGGCAAGGGAACTTGCTGTTCCAACAGGACAATGCACGTCCGCATGTATCCCGTGCCACGCAACGTGCTCTAGAAGGTGTAAGTCAACTACCCTGGCCAGCAAGATCTCCGGATCTGTCCCCCATTGAGCATGTTTGGGACTGGATGAAGCGTCGTCTCACGCGGTCTGCACGTCCAGCACGAACGCTGGTCCAACTGAGGCGCCAGGTGGAAATGGCATGGCAAGCCGTTCCACAGGACTACATCCAGCATCTCTACGATCGTCTCCATGGGAGAATAGCAGCCTGCATTGCTGCGGAAGGTGGATATACACTGTACTAGTGCCGACATTGTGCATGCTCTGTTGCCTGTGTCTATGTGCCTGTGGTTCTGTCAGTGTGATCATGTGATGTATCTGACCCCAGGAATGTGTCAATAAAGTTTCCCCTTCCTGGCACAATGAATTCACGGTGTTTTTATTTCAATTTCCAGGAGTGTACTTCAGGAATGCACATTATGTAAAAATAATCTAATTTTCATCGATCTCGACCAAAATCTCCCCTTAAGGTTGATGCCGGTATGGTTTCCTCTGCCAGCCGGTGTGGTCATGCGGTTCTAGGCGCTACAGTCTGGAACAGCGCGGCCGCTACGGTCGCAGGTTCGAATCCTGCCTCAGGCATGGATGTGTGTGATGTCCTTAGGTTAGTTACGTTTAAGTAGTTCTAAGTTCTAGGGGACTGATGACCTAAGATGTTGATTCCCATAGTGCTCAGAGCCATTTGAACCATTTTTTTGTTTTCCTCTCAAAAGATAGCCACCGATAGGATGCCAAGCCATAATCTTTCTTCCAAATCCGTGCAGCTACTAGAAGTTTAATAATCTGTTATGTCAAAGCTCTGCCGTTTTTGTCGTTAGGTCATCTGACGTTGTTCGAAATATCTGTGACAGAGGTGCTCTCCGACAAGCTTGTATTTAAACAGCAAAGAGCCACATTACAGCAGATCATTCAACATTTCAACGATGAACAGCAACTTTTCAGTAGTATTAAAATCTGGAATAATCTGGCGGCTAAGAGATGCAGATGACCATCGACCAGTAGTACTGTACAAGTCCCGTTTGGGAGCAGTTTTACGCACGCTATGTGTGGTATGATAGGTTGTCAGAGGATTTGTCTACTTTTTTCCTACACGAGACGAGTGATGCATGTCCAAACTAGGTATGTTCAATTTAAGTGGGAGGGATGTTTCTTTTTTTGTTAATCATTAGTAGATGAACCGAGATTCCCTGAGCTGAGCATATGTTTTTTTTCCCAGCAGAGGTTCTCAGTGCTCATAGAGCATGCCGAAAAAGAGATTCTCGGGGAATCTAAGTGCCACAGGCTTTCCACACAAAGAGCAGAATTATTTTCAAATATTAGGACATAAATAATACTAATGAGTGGTCCTGCCAGGAACATTTCCAAGCAGACAAGTACAACTATGAAAAAAAGGAGACAAAACCTATTTTGATGTTCATTACTGAGACAAAAGTCATGTCGTCCCTTATCACCATGATGCTTAGTTAAAAGGACGTAATTTGAAGCAGTTTCCTGGAGTTTCTCGGGGATTTCGGGAAATGGGTCACAGAACCTCATGCGGAGCAGATGATGGACGTGGCTTCCAGCAGTTTTCCGTTATTTGTGGTTCATAGGGGTCACCAAAGTCACTTTACAAGTGCAGGAGTTCGCAGAAAATCACAGTTACTTTTCCTTTCACACGCGGCTGTTTAGGGGTAAGAAAGACTGATTGTAAGAGAGTGGGATTTTTTGACAGCCGCCATTTGTTGGGTAATAGAGCCAATAGTTAACGCAAGGAGGCTTTAGCTTGAGCAACACACCATACGATGTTCATTAACATGGAACTAAAAAATGTCACGCTGAAACAGAGGAGACTTTATTTTCCTGTTTGACGCTTGTACTTTTGAGGTATAATTTCAGTGATGAACAGCACGTTTCTTTTGTAAGATTCCGAAGACGTTGTAAGAAAATGTTTTTACGATTAAGTAGATATCGTTTTTGACGAATAAATTTGGCTGAGTATTTGAATCGCGTGTGTTTCTGAGCACAATGAGAACCCAGCAATTTTCAAATAACCTGTGTAGTAGTGATGATTTATCTTGTTTTACAAGTCAGCGTAAGGTTAGCGAGCCTTACCAAAACATTTTCACAACATTAGGAGTGCAGGTGTGGCGTAACTGAGTTATCTAGGAATTTGCATTTACGTAAATTATCTGTATCACAATTTAGGGTAGACTAACAATCAGCATCTCCGGATTAGGCCTAATGTATCTTTCGTAGATGTCGAGTGTGTGAACATTCATTTGTCCTTAGCCTCTATATGCTGAAGCCGTAATCTTGGAAGATAATGGTCGTGTATCCTGGATGTGCGCAGATTTAACCGTAAGTAATAAGTTCGCCTTTTACAGTGAGGAAGTATAACTGTGCTCTTGGATATAAGTGAGGTCCAGCAGCTTAGCTAAACACGTTGTTTTAGAATACGCAATGAGACTGTGCGAGTAGCAGAAACTGCAGAAGAGCGTTTTCATTTTGACTCTGACGTATGCTGAAATTGATTTAGATATCGCGCTAGGCAAGCTGCTGTTGGCGTAGACACGAGTGACATCTTTTGGTGGGTATAGTACTGAACGCTGATAACAACGCTACCTGAAACCAGTGTCGTTTCACGGAACTAGCTCCGTCGTCTTTATGTGCCAAAAATAAAGCCCTGGATTCCGCAGATGTATCGCGTATTTTTTTCGTCCTCTTTATATCTGTGCCATGTTACCTGAGGGATTAGAGAGGCAGACGTTACATCTCGATTGAAAAATGAGTACACACAGCTGATTTACCTGGACAGCTGTTCTGAACAGATGCACTGCTCCTATCAAAATATGCAACAGAAGACAGTTCCGTTCACAAGTAAGAATCATACAAGGTTTATTGTGTCAAAAGGGAGAAATATTATCAGTCTTTTGCAACTGAATGCTCGTTATTATTATTTTCAAATTAACATGCTACAGCTACTAGTATTAGGCATCACCAGTGGTTTTTACGTTTTCACTAATGATGCCTATTACGAATATGCGCAACATGCTTATTTGAAAACAATAATAAAAATTTATTCTTACGTACATGATACATATAACTGAAACAGCAACTGAGGAAGAACAGCTGCAGATATTACTAATATAATAATACATGGATTTATGGACGACGATTCACCAGACGGAATGGCGCATTATTCCACTAAAAGGCTGGATACACGATATTTTGTCCGATGACAAATATCTTGTGACCACACCGCCTACGACCGATACTCTGATAAAGCAAATCGGGCCACTCAGAAGACAGCAATGTAAATCGACAAGAATTTCTTCACAATGACAGCTGGACTCTACAGCCCTATCTGTCAGAACCATTAAGTTGCCGACTCTCAAGCTGGGACCCTTCTTAGGAGACATCGTGATTAGAGTAATTCTGGGAATAATTTGAACTCCGTTAACAACGTATGGTATAGTTTAAAAAAAATCGTTTCCATAGGGGATACCAAGACGGGGCCCGCCTATGTTACTGCAGTGAGAGTCTCATCTTACGAGGAAACAAAGAGTTCGTAGACACACAGCACGAATATCGTAATAGAATAATTCACGCCCGTTTGGACTGTCTGGAGGGTTTAAGTCCTTATAATCCATACATACTGAGTGCCTGAACAAAATGCTTACTGACTGCAACAAGAGTAGTCAGGTGCGAAATCACTGTGTAACTTCATTGGGAATTTAGCAACTGATAGATATTGTGAAATCAGTAGGTATGCAGTAGACGTTCTGGACATAAAAATGACCCTGAACCAAACCAGACCAAACTAATTGCAAAACATCATTGACTCAGTCCTTTGACTTATCCGTGATGTCATAATCCACGATGGTTGCAGACCACGTAACCCTTACATGTCACGTGACAAGCTGATGGTAGGAACCAACCTAGCTGTACTAGTGAGTAAAAAGTAAGATCGTGGAACTGGCTCACTTGAGCTTTGCATACCGATCCCCCTTCTCCCTCCCTCATCCCTTCCTCCCTACAGCCACAGTGTAGAATTACGAGGCTGCCAGTCTGAATGTAGTTTCAGTTGTTGTTGTTGTGGTCTTCAGTCCTGAGACTGGTTTGATGCAGCTCTCCATGCTACTCTATCCTGTGCAAGCTTCTTCATCTCCCAGTATCTACTGCAACCTACATCCTTCTGAATCTGCTTAGTGTATTCATCTCTTGGTCTCCCTCTACGATTTTTACCCTCCACACTGCCCTCCAATGCTAAATTTGTGATCCCTTGATGCCTCAAAACATGTCCTACCAACCGATCCCTTCTTCTAGTCAAGTTGTGCCACAAACTTCTCTTCTCCCCAATCCTATTCAATACCTCCTCATTAGTTACGTGATCTACCCACCTTATCTTCAGCATTCTTCTGTAGCACCACATTTCGAAAGCTTCTATTCTCTTCTTCTCCAAACTATTTATCGTAAACGTTTCACTTCCATACATGGCTACACTCCATACAAATACTTTCAGAAACGACTTCCTGACACTTAAATCTATACTCGATGTTAACAAATTCCTCTTCTTGAGAAACGCTTTCCTTGCCATTGCCAGTCTACATTTTATATCCTCTCTACTTCGACCATCATCGGTTATTTTACTCCATAAATAGCAAAACTTCTTTACTACTTTAAGTGTCTCATTTCCTAATCTAATTCCCTCAGCATCACCCGACTTAATTTGACTACATTCCATTATCCTCGTTTTACTTTTGTTGATGTTCATCTTATATCCTCCTTTCAAGACACTGTCCATTCCGTTCCACTGCTCTTCCAAGTCCTTTGCTGTCTCTGACAGAATTACAATGTCATCGGCGAACCTCAAAGTTTTTACTTCTTCTCCATGAATTTTAATACCTACTCCGAATTTTTCTTTTGTTTTCTTTACTGCTTGCTCAATATAGAGATTGAATAACATCGGGGAGAGGCTACAGCCCTGTCTTACTCCCTTCCCAACCACTGCTTCCCTTTCATACCCCTCGACTCTTATAACTGCCATCTGGTTTCTGTACAAATTGTAAATAGCCTTTCGCTCCCTGTATTTTACCCCTGGCACCTTCAGAATTTGAAAGAGAGTATTCCAGTTAACATTGTCAAAAGCTTTCTCTAAGTCTACAAATGCTAGAAACGTAGGTTTGCCTTTTCTTAATCTTTCTTCTAAGATAAGTCGTAAGGTCAGTATTGCCTCACGTGTTCCAACATTTCTACGGAATCCAAACTGATCTTCCCCGAGGTCGGCTTCTACCAGTTTTTCCATTCGTCTGTAAAGAATTCGCGTTAGTATTTTGCAGCTGTGACTTATTAAACTGATAGTTCGGTAATTTTCACATCTGTCAACACCTGCTTTCTTTGGGATTGGAATTATTATATTCTTCTTGAAGTCTGAGGGTATTTCGCCTGTCTCATACATCGTGCTCACCAGATGGTAGAGTTTTGTCATGACTGGCTCTCCCGAGGCCATCAGTAGTTCAAATGGAATGTTGTCTACTCCCGGGGCCTTGTTTCGACTCAGGTCTTTCAGTGCTCTGTCAAACTCTTCACGCAGTATCGTATCTCCCATTTCATCTTCATCTACATCCTCTCCCATTTCCATAATATTGTCCTCAAGTACATCGCCCTTCTATAAACCCTCTATATACTCCTTCCACCTTTCTGCCTTCCCTTCTTTGCTTAGAACTGGGTTGCCATCTGAGCTCTTGATATTCATACAAGTGGTTCTCTTCTCTCCAAAGGTCTCTTTAATTTTCCTGTAGGCAGTATCTATCTTACCCCTAGTGAGACAAGCCTCTACATCCTTACATTTGTCCTCTAGCCATCCCTGCTTAGCCATTTTGCACTTCCTGTCGATCTCATTTTTGAGACGTTTGTATTCCTTTTTGCCTGCTTCATTTACTGCATTTTTATATTTTCTCCTTTCATCAATTAAATTCAATATTTCTTCTGTTACCCAAGGATTTCTATTAGCCCTCGTCTTTTTACCTACTTGATCCTCTGCTGCCTTCACTACTTCATCCCTCAGAGCTACCCATTCTTCTTCTACTGTATTTCTTTCCCCCATTCCTGTCAATTGTTCCCTTATGCTCTCCCTGAAACTCTGTACAACCTCTGGTTCTTTCAGTTTATCCAGGTCCCATCTCCTTAAATTCCCACCTTTTTGCAGTTTCTTCAGTTTCAATCTGCAGTTCATAACCAATAGATTGTGGTCAGAATCCACATCTGCCCCAGGAAATGTCTTACAATTTAAAACCTGGTTCCTAAATCTCTGTCTTACCATTATATAATCTATCTGATACCTTTTAGTATCTCCAGGATTCTTCCAGGTATACAACCTTCTTTTATGATTCTTGAACCAAGTGTTGGCTATGATTAAGTTATGCTCTGTGCAAAATTCTACAAGGCGGCTTCCTCTTTCATTCCTTCCCCCCAATCCATATTCACCTACTATGTTTCCTTCTCTCCCTTTTCCTACTGACGAATTCCAGTCACCCATGACTATTAAATTTTCGTCTCCCTTCACTACCTGAATAATTTCTTTTATCTCGTCATACAGTTCATCTATTTCTTCATCATCTGCAGAGGTAGTTGGCATATAAACTTGTACTACTGTAGTAGGCATGGTCTTTGTGTCTATCTTGGCCACAATAATGCGTTCACTATGTTGTTTGTAGTAGCTAACCCGCACTCCTATTTTTTTATTCATTATTAAACCTACTCCTGCATTACCCCTATTTGATTTTGTATTTATAACCCTGTAATCACCTGACCAAAAGTCTTGTTCCTCCTGCCACCGAACTTCACTAATTCCCACTATATCTAACTTTAACCTATCCATTTCCCTTTTTAAATTTTCTAACCTACCTGCCCGATTAAGGGATCTGACATTCCACGCTCCGATCCGTAGAACGCCAGTTTTCTTTCTCCTGATAACAACGTCCTCCTGAGTAGTCCCCGCCCGGAGATCCGAATGGGGGACTATTTTACCTCCGGAATATTTTACCCAAGAGGACGCCATCATCATTTAATCATACAGTAGAGCTGCATGTCCTCGGGAAAAATTACGGCTATAGTTTCCCCTTGTTTTCAGCCGTTCGCAGTACCAGCACAGCAAGGCCGTTGTGGTTAATGTTACAAGGCCAGATCAGTCAATCATCCAGACTGTTGCCCCTGCAACTACTGAAAAGGCTGCTGCCCCTCTTCAGGAACCACATGTTTGTCTGGCCTCTCAACAGATACCCCTCCGTTGTGGTTGCACCTACGGTACGGACATCTGTATCGCTGAGGCACGCAATCCTCCCCACCAACGGCAAGGTCCATGGTTCATAGGGGGGGGGGGGGGGGGGTAGTTTCAGTAAATAAATTAAAAAAAAAACAGTATGGTGGCACTAGCACAGTTGTACTTGGAACATCCTCCCCCTCCCTTCCATTTTTCACCAATCACACTGTAAAACTAAAATGATGCAGCCAGTCCAAATGTATACGCAAGCTTCTGGCTCCACGTTCGAATATAGACTGCAAAAAAGTAGGTAACTTTCACCTGAGTCAGTGCCAACGTCAAAGATATGTATTATTTCTGTGATGTCAAAGATGTTTACCTCTGAATTACGAATACACACACAAATATGTAACCAACACCGGAATTGTGTAAAATACAACAAAAAAGAATATTACCAAGTACTTTTTCGTTGCCAACTACAAAAATTGATTATGGACTGTACCACTAGTCACGTCTGTAAATTTCACTGGGTATATGACAATTGTATAAAACATACCCTCTATAAATGGTTACAAACCAATGTTTATTTATGCAACATAATTAATGAATTAGTAATAAATGGCTGCTGAAAATGGTTTTTACTTTCACTATTAATCCACAAAACTTCAAAATGGAAGTATAATGAACTACTGCATTATGCTTCTGTTGTTTCTCGTCACCAACCTGTCGCTGCACTTGTGAACATCCTCAATTAATGTATCAGAGTGTAAGGCACAACAAAGTCTCAGATTAAATATTTTATACATCTCTGATGCTTTTCAAATATGATAATATTAATTAAATGTTTAAAATATCTTCAAAAATACGTCAGAGAAGCAAAAAAGTGCAATATCTATGCCAACTACCACAACGTTGTTTTCCTGATGCATACAATATACAGGGTGAGTCACCTAACGTTACCGCTGGTTATATTTCGTAAACCACATCAAATACTGACGAATCGATTCCACAGACCGAACGTGAGGAGAGGGGCTAGTGTAATTGGTTAATACAAACCATAAAAAAATGCACGGAAATATGTTTTTTAACACAAACCTACGTTTTTTTAAATGGAAACCCGTTAGTTTTGTTAGCACATCTGAACATATAAACAAATACGTAATCAGTGCCGTTTGTTGCATTGTAAAATGTTAATTACATCCGGAGATATTGTAACCTAAAGTTGACGCTGGAGTACCACTCCTCCGCTGTTCGATCGTGTGTATCGGAGAGCACCGAATTACGTAGGGATCCAAAGGGAACGACAATGGACCTTAGGTACAGAAGAGACTGGAACAGCATATTACGTCCACATGCTAACACCTTTTTATTGGTCTTTTTCACTGACGCACATATACATTACCATGAGGGGTGAGGTACACGTACACACGTGGTTTCCGTTTTCAATTACGGAGTGGAATAGAGTGTGTCCCGACATGTCAGGCCAATAGATGTTCAATGTGGTGGCCATCATTTGCTGCACACAATTGCAGTCTCTGGCGTAATGAATGTCGTACACGCCGCAGTTCATCTGGTGTAATGTCGCCGCAGGCTCCCACAATACGTTGTTTCATATCCTCTGGGGTTGTAGCCACATCACGGTACACATTCTCCTTTAACGTACCCCACAGAAAGAAGTCCAGAGGTGTAAGATCAGGAGAACGGGCTGGCCAATTTATGTGTCCTCGACGTCCTATGAAACGCCCTTCGAACGTGTACCTCACCCCTCATGGTAATGTACATGTGCGTCAGTGAAAAAGACCATTAAAAAGGTGTTAGCATGTGGACGTAATGTGCTGTTCCACTCTCTTCTGTACCTGAGGTCCATCACCGTTCCCTTTGGATCCTTACGTAATTCGGTGCTCTCCGATACACACGATCGAACAGCGGAGGAGTGGTACTCCAGCGTCAACTTTAGGTTACAATATCTCCGGATGTAATTAACATTTTACAATGCAACAAACGGCACTGATTACGTACTTCTTTATATGTTCAGATGTGCTAACAAAACTAACGGGGTCCCATTTAAAAAAACATAGGTTTGTGTTAAAAAACATACTTCCGTGCATTTTTTTACGGTTTGTATTAACCAGTTACACTAGCCCCTCTCCTCACGTTCCGTCTGTGGAATCGATTCGTCAGTATTTGATGTGGTTTACGAAATATATCCAGTGGTAATGTTAGGCGACTCACCCTGTATATCCATAACATTGGTGCCTAAAACTTCGCTGTGGACGCCAACATTAAGTATCTCAACGCTATTTTCGTGCCTAAACACATATCACTAAAAAGTAATATGCTAAACAGACAGTTGGCATTACACGTTATGCCAAAAATACAAGTATTGCTGTCATTAAACTAACCTGACTAGGTATATAACTGCAGAAAATATATGTTAGGCAGGCAAGCAGGCCTTCTGAATTACTGCTGGCTTCTGGAATGATGTAATTGAATGAAACAACAAGTTCACTGTTACCATTCGCTGTTTATTGATTTCCACGACTCGTTTCAAAGGTTTAAACCTCCATTATCAGATGGATTTACAGTTGTTAGTATGAAACGTGTGTGTATGTGTTGTGTTATGATTTTTGGAGGAACTTGTGGCATAGTCTATCGGAGAAACAAAACACTATTTCAGAACACGCTTTTGGGTTTCTTTTAACAAAAAACTAAAATTATCTAACCTCCAGTGGTCACAGGATCCTTTCACTGTCGTAACAGATCACGTGTATACTCTCATATTTTGTAAACAAATATGGTGTCTGGAAACTATTAGGTGCAATGCTCATACAGCGGAAGAGAAACGTTATCACAGAGTACATGACCACATTATTACAGAATAAATTTTTTTAAAGGATTTTGGAGATCCTAGTTTTGAGGTGCTGAATACATGTGTTGGAATAAATATTTCAGGGGGTATATAAATCCGATTTTGTCAAGTTAACATAGCTTAAACTTCATACTCGTTTGTATAATCAGGTGACATGTTATAAACTTTAAGTACAATAATTATGTTGGCTACAGTGGTAAAATTATACACAAATAAAATGAAATTGATTCCATTTTTTAGGCCTACTCCAGGTGTAAGTCACAATAGACCTCCAAACCGAATCTAAATAGTTCTATGATGGTTCCCGAGTGTTACAGAGCAATCTCGACATCTAAAACACGTAAAGGGTGCTGTCAGTTCAATCTGAAGAAATATTATAGAACATACTGTCATCACCTAACGCTTTTCAGCAATGTTTCACCACAAATATAGACGAGAAGTTGACACTACATCACTAGAAAAATATAGTCGATGGTACTGATTGGCAATTACCATAATGATTTTTATTACAAATGATTGGATTAGTCAAGGATGAGCACAAAAATAACTAATTTAATATTTACCAATCAGAACTATGGTGCCAATGCTCTCTAAAACGTTTGCAGACTTTTTTCCTATAATCAGCTGCTAATTAACACTGGCATCTAATAAAAATATGCGATGTGAAACACCACACACACACACACACACACACACACACACACACACACACACACACACACACACCATAACGAAACACCATTTTAGGAAGAAAGGAAGAAGATGCTTTCATTATGATGTATCACTTGGATTGAACAACTTCTACTATGTTTGTACACTACATCACCGAAGATGATGGCAGAGATGTTGTTGTTGTTGTGGTCTTCAGTCCTGAGACTGGTTTGATGCAGCTCTCCATGCTACTCTATCCTGTACAAGCCTCTTCATCTCTCAGTACCTACCGCAACCTACATCCTTCTGAATCTGCTTAGTGTATTCATCTCTTGGCCTCCCTCTACGATTTTTACCCTCCACGCTGCCCTCCAATACTAAATTGGTGATCTCTTGATGCCTCAGAACATGTCCTACCAACCGATCCCTTCTTCTAGTCAAGTTGCGCCACAAACTTCTCCCCAATCCTATTCAATACTTCCTCATTAGTTATGTGATCTACCCATTTAATCTTCAGCATTCTTCTGTAGCACCACATTTCAAAAGTTTCTATTCTCTTCTTCTCCAAACTATTTATCGTAAACGTTTCACTTCCATACATGGCTACACACCATACAAATACTTTCAGAAATGTCTTCTTGACACTTAAATCTATACTCGATGTTAACAAATTTCTCTTCTTCAGTAACGCTTTCCTTGCCATTGCCAGTCTACATTTTATATCCTCTCTACTTCGACCATCATCAGTTATTTTGCTCCCCAAATAGCAAAACTCCTTTACTACTTTAAGTGTCTCATTTCCTAATCTAATTCCCTCAGCATCACCCGAGTTAACTCGACTACATTCCATTATCCTCGTTTTTCTTTTGTTGATGTTCATCTTATATCCTCCTTTCAAGACACTATCCATTCCGTTCAACTGCTCTTCCAAGTCCTTTGCTGTCTCTGACAGAATTACAATGTCATCGGCGAACCTCAAAGTTTTTATTTCTTCTCCATGGATTTTAATACCTATTCCAAATTTTTCGTTTGTTTCCTCTACTGACTGCCCAATGTACAGATTGAATAACATCGGGAATAGGCTACATTCCTGTCTCACTCCCTTACCAACTACTGCTTCCCTTTCATGCCCCTCGACTCTTTTAACACCCATCTTGTTTCTGTACAAATTGTAAATAGCCATTCGCTCCCTGTATTTTACCACTGCCACCTTCATAATTTGAAAGAGAGTATTCCAGTCAACATTGTCAAAAGCTTTCTCTAAGTCTACAAATGCTATAAACGTAGATTTGCCCTTCCTTAATCTAGCTTCTAAGATGAGTCGTAGGGTCAGTATTGCCTCACGTGTTCCAACATTTCTACGGAATCCAAACTGATCTTCCCCGAGGTCGGCTTCTACCAGTTTATCCATTCGTCTGTAAAGAATTCGTGTTAGTATTGTGCAGCTGTGACTTATTAAACTGATAGTTCGGTAATTTTCACATCTGTCAACACCTGCTTTCTTTGGGATTGGAATTATTGGTTCAAATGGTTCAAATGGCTCTGAGCACTATGGGACTTAACATCTATGGTCATCAGTCCCCTAGAACTTAGAACTACTTAAACCTAACTAACCTAAGGACAGCACACAACACCCAGCCATCACGAGGCAGAGAAAATCCCTGACCCCGCCGGGAATCGAACCCGGGAACCCGGGCGTGGGAAGCGAGAACGCTACCGCACGACCACGAGATGCGGGCGATTGGAATTATTATATTCTTCTTGAAGTCTGCGGGTATTTCGCCTGTTTCATACATCTTGCTCACCAGATGGTAGCGTTTTGTCAGGACTGGCTCTCCCAAGGCCGTCAGTAGTTCCAATGGAATGTTGTCTACTCCTGGGGCCTTGTTTCGACTCGGGTCTTTCAGTGCTGTGTCAAACTCTTCACGCAGTATCGTATCTCCCATTTCATCTCTACATCCTCTTCCATTTCCATAATATTGTCCTCAAGTACATCGCCCTTGTATAGACCTTCTGTATACTCCTTCCACCTTTCTGCTTTTCCTTCTTTGCTTAGAACGGGGTTGCCATCTGAGCTCTTTATGTTCATGCAAGTGGTTCTCTTATCTCCAAAGGTCTCTTTAATATTCCTGTAGGCAGTATCTATGTTACCCCTAGTGAGATAAGCCTCTACATCCTTTTATTTATCCTCTAGCCATCCCTGCTTAGCCATTTTGCACTTCCTGTCGATATCATTTTTGAAACGTTTGTATTCGTTTTTGCCTGCTTCATTTACTGCGTTTTTATATTTTCTCCTTTCATCAATTAAATTCATTGTATCTTCTGTTACCGAAGGATTTCTACTAGCCCCCGTCTTTTTACCTACTTGATCCTCTGCTGCCTCCACTACTTCATCCCTCAAAGCTACCCATTCTTCTTCTACTGTATTTCTTTCCCCCATTCCTGTCAATTGTTCCCTTATGCTCTCCCTGAAACTCTGTACAACCTCTGGTTCTTTCAGTTTATCCAGGTCCCATATCCTAAAATTCCCACCTTTTTGCAGTTTCTTCAGTTTTAATCTACAGGTCACAACCAATAGATTGTGGTCAGAGTCCACATCTGCCCCTGGAAATGTCTTACTATTTAAAACCTGGTTCCTAAATCTCTGTCTTTCCATTATATAATCTATGTGAAACCTGTCAGTATCTCCAGGCTTCTTCCACGTATACAGCCTTCTTTTATGAAGGCTGTTACACCTCGAAAAATGACAGAATCAAGTATCAAAAGTAAAATCTGTGGTAAAAGTGTTCATCATTTTTCGAGTACAATAAATGTTGCTTATTGTAATATGCAAGTATATTACAGGCCTCAAAAATTTAAACTACATAATCACTATTGAACTGTTATGTTTTGAGCACAAAAAACACAATGCAGGTACAATGGATCTTGAAATAAAATATTTTAACATCTTAATTGTAGTGTATTATTTATGAAATACATGCAGCTTGCATACTGGCACTATTAATAAAAATTTTAGATTAAACAACGCTTACTGGCAATGAAATTTCGATTGCTGTAGTCACTTTGCAAGGTCTACAGACCTTCAAATTAATATTTCCACATCTAAATTTTCTGTGCACCTCTGTAATATACAGATAGCTTGCTTATTGGCAGTACATAAATAAATTTTAGGTTAGTGGATGACCATAATTCGATCTCTGAGTCAGACGCTAAATTTATTTCAGTATGTAAAGATTGGTTGCAAAACATACATATGTATATTACTGAAGTTTTAATTTATGGCCTAAAGTGCTCTGAGAATCGGCAGAGTTAACAATGACAACATTTTATGCTCATAACAAGTAATTCATCCATACGTCTTGGAATGCATAGCAAGATGATCAGAATGCAAGAGCAAGTTGATACCTCAAATGGTGGTTGTCCAGTAAAAACTTTGGGGAGTTGGAGTCACTGAAATATGTTTTTCCAGAGTACCGCCAACATCTTGCTCAACCTTCGTTTAGTCAGCAAGGATCAAGTTCAATGGAATAACTTAATTTTCTAATAGGCAAACTACTACTAAGTCTTCCATTTTATTTTCTACAGCCATTGTATACCTCCTTGACAGATTATTAATAAACGAAATAAATTTCTTGTATATGCCCACCACCAGCGTGAATATTTTGTGAACAAAACTGTCTAGATTTCTATAAAATTTTCTTTCTTTACCATCCCAGTTCAGCTAATACCAGCGTTAGATATTTACAATTAAGATTGAAGCAACATTATAGCAAGAACATTTTTATACAAAAAGCCACATAAGTTGAAAAGTTACAAAATGTACAAACATGTTTGTAATAATACACTCACCAAAAAGCTTAGAACTATCAGAACAGTGTTCAAAATCTGTGTTTATCAGAACATAAGATATTAGTTGGCTCAAAAATCTGAACAAATATGTAACCTGTAGCCAATAAGTAGTGCTAGTTTGGGGGCTGGCATCTAAAAATTTTATTTCATTATTTATATTTTTCTCCCTCTAAATATTTATAAAAGCGCAGACAATCTCTAAAATATAAACACTCTAAGTTAAATTATAAAACACAATTTAAGTGAGTATAGCTGCATATTCATCGAATAAGTTTTTCAAATGACACCAATGTAAAGTGAGTTAACAACAAATATTCATTGAATCTAATAGACAATAAATCTATACAGCGGAAGCATAAAAATTAGTATATACATATCTCGAGAAGATACATTTATGGAAATAAGCTGAAGAGCCAAAGAAACTGGTACACCTGCCTAATATTGTGTAAGGGCCCCGCGAGCACGCAGAAGTTGCCGCAACAAGAAGTGGCATGGACTCAACTAATGTCTGAAATACTGCTGGAGGGAACTGACACCATGAAGCCTACACGGCTGTCCATAAATCCGTAAGAGTACGAGGGAGTGGAGATCTCTTCTGAACAGCACGTTGCAAGGTATCACATGTATACTCAATAATGTTCATGTCTGGGGAATTTTGTGGCCAGCGGAAGTGTTTAAACTCAGAAGAGTGTTCTTGGAGCCACTGTATAGCAATTCTGGACGTGTGAGGCGTAGCATTGTCCTGCTGGAATTACCCAAGTCCGTCGGAATGCACAATGGACGTGAATAGATGCGGGTGATCAGACAGGACGCTTACGTACATGTCACCTGTCAGAGTCGTATCTGCACGTATCAGGGGTCCCACATCACTCCAACTGCACACGCCGCACACCATTACAAAGCCTCCACCACACTGAACAGCCCCCTGCTGAAATGCAGGGTCCAAGGATTCATGAGTGTGTCTCCATACCCATACGCGGCCATCCGCTCATACAGTTTGGAACGAGACTCGTTCGACCAGGCAACATGTTTCCAGTCATTAACAGTCCAATGTCGCTGTTGATGGGCCCAGGCAAGGCGTAAAGCTTTGTGTCGTGCAGTCATCAAGGGTACAAGAGTGGGCCTTCGGCTCCAAAAGCCCATATCGATGATATTTCGATGAATGGTTTGCACGCTAACAGTTGTTAATAGCCCAGCATTGAAATCTGCAGCAATTTGCGGAAGGGTTGCACTTCTGTCGCGTTGAGCGATTCTCTTCAGTCGTCGTTGGTCCCGCCCTTGCAGGATCTTTTTCTTGCTGCAGTGATTTGATGTTTACCGGATTCCTGATATTCATGGTACACTCGTGAAATGGTCGTCCGGGAAAATCATCACTTCATCGCTACCTCGGAGATGCTGTGTCCCATCGATCGTGAGCCGACTTAGCACCACGTTCAAACTCACTTAAATTTTGATAACCTGCCACTGTAACAGCAGTGACCGATCTAACAACTGCGCCACACGCTTGTTGTCTTATATAGGCGTTGCCGACCGCAGCGCCGTATTCTGCCTGTTTACATATCTCCGTATTTGAATACGGACGCCTATACCAGTTTCTTTTGCGCTTCAGTGTATGTAGCCAATGTCCATCTGAATATTCATTAAAATATTGTGTAAAATTTTGAAGTAAATTGGTATGTTTCCATCCGAATGTATCATGTAAAAATATGAAGTAAATTGAGCAAGAAGTTTTCGAGGTTTTTGGTAGCTATGTTTTCCGTTTTTATATTTCATAGCTATTTACGTATTATATATACTAAAAACTACACAGCTTATGTCTCTCCGAATGTTCTCTAGAGTAGTGTGTAAAAATTTGAAGTAAGTCAGACAAGCCGGCCAGGGTGGCCGAGCGGTTCTAGGCGCTAGAGTCTGGAACCGCGCGACCGCTACGGTCGCAGGTTCCAGTCCTGCCTCGGGCATGGATGTGTGTGATGTCCTTAGGTTCGTTAGGTTTAAGTAGTTCTAAGTTCTAGGGGACTGATGACCTCAGCAGTTAAATCCCATACTGCTCAGAGCCATTTGAACCATTTAAGTCAGACAAGTACATTTCCAGATGTTTCGTGAAAATTTTTCTGCTTTATATGTTATATATTTATTTATCTATTATATATATTTAAATATATGTAGCCTACGTCCATCGGAATGTTCATTAAAATACTGTGTAAAAATCAGAATTATTACCAAAAATCTTTCCTCGATTTTTGGTAATAATTTTTCCTCTTTATATAATACACATATACAGCCTGCGTCTGGCCGAACGATCATTACAGGATCGCGTAAAAATATGAAGAAAATTTGTCCAGAACATTTCCTCAGTTTTGGTAACAATGTTAGACAATGACTTGCCTTTCTATAGTAGTATAGATTTGAACAATGAGTGCTAGATTTGCCGTGGTGAATCGATTATCTTGATTGAACTTACTGAACTTCACATACACTCCTGGAAATGGAAAAAAGAACACAGTGACACCGGTGTGTCAGACCCACCATACTTGCTCCGGACACTGCGAGAGGGCTGTACAAGCAATGATCACACGCACGGCACAGCGGACACACCAGGAACCGCGGTGTTGGCCGTCGAATGGCGCTAGCTGCGCAGCATTTGTGCACCGCCGCCGTCAGTGTCAGCCAGTTTGCCGTGGCATACGGAGCTCCATCGCAGTATTTAACACTGGTAGCATGCCGCGACAGCGTGGACGTGAACCGTATGTGCAGTTGACGGACTTTGAGCGAGGGCGTATAGTGGGCATGCGGGAGGCCGGGTGGACGTACCGCCGAATTGCTCAACACGTGGGGCGTGAGGTCTCCACAGTACATCGATGTTGTCGCCAGTGGTCGGCGGAAGGTGCACGTGCCCGTCGACCTGGGACCGGACCGCAGCGACGCACGGATGCACGCCAAGACCGTAGGATCCTACGCAGTGCCGTAGGGGACCGCACCGCCACTTCCCAGCAAATTAGGGACACTGTTGCTCCTGGGGTATCGGCGAGGACCATTCGCAACCGTCTCCATGAAGCTGGGCTACGGTCCCGCACACCGTTAGGCCGTCTTCCGCTCACGCCCCAACATCGTGCAGCCCGCCTCCAGTGGTGTCGCGACAGGCGTGAATGGAGGGACGAATGGAGACGTGTCGTCTTCAGCGATGAGAGTCGCTTCTGCCTTGGTGCCAATGATGGTCGTATGCGTGTTTGGCGCCGTGCAGGTGAGCGCCACAATCAGGACTGCATACGACCGAGGCACACAGGGCCAACACCCGGCAGCATGGAGTGGGGAGCGATCTCCTACACTGGCCGTACACCACTGGTGATCGTCGAGGGGACACTGAATAGTGCACGGTACATCCAAACCGTCATCGAACCCATCGTTCTACCATTCCTAGACCGGCAAGGGAACTTGCTGTTCCAACAGGACAATGCACGTCCGCATGTATCCCGTGCCACCCAACGTGCTCTAGAAGGTGTAAGTCAACTACCCTGGCCAGCAAGATCTCCGGATCTGTCCCCCATTGAGCATGTTTGGGACTGGATGAAGCGTCGTCTCACGCGGTCTGCACGTCCAGCACGAACGCTGGTCCAACTGAGGCGCCAGGTGGAAATGGCATGGCTAGCCGTTCCACAGGACTACATCCAGCATCTCTACGATCGTCTCCATAGGAGAATAGCAGCCTGCATTGCTGCGAAAGGTGGATATACACTGTACTAGTGCCGACATTGTGTATGCTCTGTTGCCTGTGTCTATGTGCCTGTGGTTCTGTCAGTGTGATCATGTGATGTATCTGACCCCAGGAATGTGTCAATAAAGTTTCCCCTTCCTGGGACAATGAATTCATGGTGTTCTTATTTCAATTTCCAGGAGTGTATTTAATTTAGCTTGAGTGATCTGAGCGAACGCCACACTGCCTTTGGCACACATTCGTTATTGCCTGCAGATACTCTGCTTGCACTGATAGGTCAGTTAATTGATCTCTTATTGCTTACTGTGTTTAAATATCACCCTGTACGAGCCCACCATGTGAAGTAATGGGAGACTGATCTGAATAAATTGATAGTAAAATTTGATCTAGTGGTTAGGCAACATCATTATCCTCTTGGATCACTCCTTTCTTATCTCATTTATTTGTTAATCCACTAATTTACTTCTGAGTTTATAAAATTTTCACCGATAGTTTGCTAAGAATGCCATATGAATAATTGATGCTTCTGTAAGACCCTAACACAACAGTGCAGAACCGAATCCAGAATTTACACAAAAGCCATAGGTAAAATTAAGATCATATACTCACCCTCAGTCCACCTCTGTAGGTGAGTGGTCAGTGTGGCTGACTGCCATATGGAGGGCCTGAGTTCGATTCCCTGTACCACCAAGGGTTTTTCCTTGGTTGAGGACTCATACAGGATGTACTCAGTCTCGTTATGCCAATAGAGGAGCTATTCTACCGATTAGTACCGGTTTCAATGTTACATAACCCTACAACGACTGGGAGAGAGTAGTGTACTGACGACATGCGCCTCCATACCACATTCAGTGCCATCATTGGCAGAGGATGACATGACAGTTGGTAGGGCCCGATTGGCCCGTCTCAGGCCAAAACGTCGAACCTTACCTACCTTTACTCGCCCTTTGATGGTTAGGTACCAACAAATTCTTCTCTACTGGAGACTGTTTTCATTAGGTTGGTTGTGGGCGTTTCAGAGACGGAATGAACTTGAACCAAACCCAGTCAAACCAGTTTCTGTACATCGACACTGAACCAGGGCATTGACTTTCCATGACATCAAAATCCAAGATGGCGGCAGGCCATGTCCTTATATAGCACGTGACAAGCGAGACCACTGCCCCCTTCCCCTCTCCTCCCCCCTCCCTTCCCCTCCCTTCCCCTCCCCTCCCCTCCCCTCCCCTCCACACCACTCACCTCCCCTCCCCTCCCCTACCATCTTCACCACTCCACTCTCGTCCCCCTCTCTGTAGCCAATCAAAATACAAGCTGCTAGAAATTAACCCAATTGTGCTTGTGGGAAAAATGATGGTGGAACTAGCTCATGTCTACCTACACCTTATCGCATTCCTCTCCCACACCTCGCTTTTCCCCTGCTCTGCAACCAATCATAATCCAAGAGGGAAGAAACTAACCTAGCTGTTCTAGTGTGAAAAAGTTTCAAGATGGTGGAAGTAGCTCACTTTCGTTTACAACCCTCCATTTCCAGTCCCCTCCCTTACCCCTTCTTCCAGCCAATCAGAATACCAGATGGCTGAAAACAACCTGGTTGTACTATAGAGGAAACATCCAAGATGGTTGAACTAACTCACTTGTGCCTTGCCCCTCCTCATCCCCCTCCCAACTTCCCATGCCCCTTACCTCTACAGCGAGTCACAGTGAAGTATCAAAATGAAGCAGGTAAGCAGAATGTAGTTTCAATAAATAAATAAATAAAATATTAAAAATCCTAGATGGCAGAACTAGCCCATTTCTGGTCTGTACCCCATCCCCTTCCTCTAACCCATCCCACTCTTCAGCCAGTCACAGTGGAGTATTAAAATGAGGGAGCAGCCGGAACTTAGTTTCAATAAAGAAATAAAATAAACTTAAAAAATCCAAGATGGTGGACCAGGCCGAGTTGCACTTCATACATCCTCATCATTCCCTCCCTTCCCCTCTAGTTACAGCATAGCATTAAAATGAGGGAGCAAATCAGGATGTAAATGCAAGCATCTGGCACAATGTTCGAAGGTATGCAGCAAAAAACATGTAACCTTCACTTATATAGTGTAATTCACAAACTGGTAACACTCAGATGCTGAAGATGAGTTTTAATTTAACTGCTATTCCGCAAAACTCCAAGCTATAAATAAAGTCAACTACTGGTTTATGCTCCTGTCTGTTGTTATCACCGGCAGATGACTGCACTTGTGAAAGTCCAAAGTTCGGATAATGTACCACAGTATAAGGCACAACAGAGCCTCAAATTAATCATTTTTTACATTTATAATACTTATGAAGTATCACAGTGTTAAATCGACGTCTAAAATAAATACAAAAATGTGTCGACAATGCATAAAAGTTCAAAGTTTACACCATGTGTCAGTCTTATTTACCACATACAAATACATATCTGTCAAGCTGGTGTCTAAAAGATGATTTCGAACTGTAAAGTAAGTACTTCAAAGGCATTTTCGTAGCTAAACACATATGGATAAGTATATAACGCAGAATTTAAAAACAAGCGTTTGCTTATGCAGTGTAATTAACGAATTAGTAATTAATCGCTGCTGGATGTAACTTACTTTAGCGCCCTATATACTTACATTCTGTTCTCAATATATTTAGAATTAACCTTGTAATCTGATGCTATAAGATTCTTCCTCTTTTTTTGCACACATAAAATTAGATTTATACCTATTCATTACAGCAAGAGGACATTTTGTCCAAGTCTTCATGCCAGTGGTCGCCTAACATTTTTTGCTCAAGAGCAAATACTAACATTGCGGGACGGCATCTCGGTCCGCGTACGTACCGATCTTATTATTAATTGGTTGTTGTTGTTGTGGTCTTCAGTCCAGAGACTTGTTTAATGCAGCTCTCCATGCTACTCTACCCTGTGCAAGCTTCTTCATCTCCAAGTAACTACTGCAACTTACATCCTGAATCTACTTAGTGTGTACGTCTCTTTGTCTCCCTCTACGATATTTACCCTCCAAGCTGCCCTCCAATACTAAATTGGTGATCCCTTCATGTGTCAGATCATGTCCTACCA